>NC_047627.2:7588244-8213244 GCF_009650485.2 Drosophila albomicans
TGCTAACATCGCTTGCATCTGCATTGCTGATGTCTCTGTCTTTATATGTTGCTTATCAACAATAACTACAGACAATTGGAATGCTGACTTGCTTTTCCGTTTTGATATTTGCAAAAAGAACCTAAACTTGTTACGACCATTAATGAATAATGACCGAAGTGCAGCCAACTTAACAACGCTTGTCGTTGCCAGATCGACAGCAGAGTAATTATCGATTATGTTAAATACGTTAACCACTTAAAAAGTTGGAATCTTATAAAAGCAATCTTGGTGATAATAATACTACTTTGAATATGGAAAAGTACAAATTAAAGTTCATTTGCAATTTATCAAAAGGCCGAATAGATTATGTTGTACCCTGTAAAGATATACCATAATCTAAGCCACTTAACGAACTTAAGAACTTACGGAAACTTAATGATAGTAATTCTGATTTGAATATGGAAAAGTACGAATTAAAGTTCATTTCCCCTTTTCTTGAAATAAAAACTCAAATAGAATATGATAAACCCTGTAAAAATATAGCACAAAGTTAGTGACAATAATTCTGATTTGAATATTACTATTCTATATTCAAATCAGAATTAGTATCACTAAGATTCCGTAAGTTCTTAAGTTCAATACAAGAATGTGCTTTTAATTTCTAATAAAAAATAGAATATGGTATAATAATATACCGCAAAAAGTTCTTAAACACAAAGTAAAGGAAACTAAGTGATACTAATTGTGATTTGCATAGAAACAAGTACAAAATACAAGTTTTGTTTTCAATATCTATAAATAAATTATGAAAATAAAAAGCACGAAGCGTGTGTGTGCCTCAAAAATGGGCCAACAACAATGACGCGCCAAACAATTGGACAAATGGGCAAATTGGCAATGGACAACGTGCCTGTCGCACACCCGAATAACCGTTAAGATAGTTAAGTAATTCGCTTGCTTGTCTATTATATGCATTTACACCCAGGTATGGGTAGTATACATACATATATAGATTTCGGATTTTGACTAGTGTTTTTAACAAACCATGCGATTGTCACGTTAATTTCACGCAACTGAACACACAGCAAAAACAACAACAACTTGTGACTGGCGAATACTTGTAAATTAGATTGGAAAATATTGCACAAATGTTTACAAATCATAAAAGCGCTTCGTTTCGTTTCGTTTGGTTCCGTTCGGTTCCGATCCAAGTTGTGCAAATTTCACACACAGAAAGTGCAATAACTTCGACCCCCTCTCTCTCCTTTACGTCTTCGCTTCCCCCCCTCCATCTTGCTTCTGTGTTGGTCGAGCAAATCAACGGCGCAAACAGAGGCAATAAATATAAATCAAAAGCTGATTTAGAGCATTTGTCGAATGGTTACGAACTGAGTATGAACCCCTTCCCCTTCCCCTTCCCCTCTTCTCCACCCGATTGCTTTCCCGTCTGATTATCGAGTTTGTTTTTCATGTTTTTCTGTCTTGTTATTTGTTTGCCTTTTGCTGTTTTTCGCTAAAACCGTCGAAAAATAGCAAAGCTAATAACAAACAAAAATATATATAAGAAATTTCGAAAAAATAAATAACAATACAAATAAAAATAAAAACCATTCGTCACAATAGAAAACTGTGAATGTATTTACACATTACAAATGCAAACAATGGAAAAGAGGAAGTGTAATTCGATGGAACAAAGTTAAGATTAAAGTAGACTATAGTCGAAGGGAGTGAAGTGAAATGTAGAAGGAGTAGATATCACTATAGTTAAGGATATTAACAAAAAATAAAGTTGGAATACAAATAATGAAATCAATGACATATGAGACCTATAACTATCGATGTGATAAGAATACTCTACTCCACTCTGCATATTATGTAATGCGACTGGTGATAAAGCATACTATACAAGGAAATGAGTCAGCAAGCAAAGAAACTAGAAACTGTGCCAAACGAATGTCATAAATAGCAAAACGCTGAAAATCAAACGCATAAAAAGTAAAATTTAGGATTCTAGCTGACAAGTAAACAATAAATTTAACAATAATAATATGGCGCGAAGAAAATTAATGTAATATGCATATAATCATCCAAGATTAGGGGGTATAAAAATCAAGTTTAAAAAGTCGCTGAGTAAAAATAGCACAATAAGCAATTAAAAAAACCACCAGAAATTACATAAACATTATGAATAAAGCAAAATCTAAGCACTGTAATATAATGACGAATTCTGATATGAATTATAACATATAGAAGACGTAATAGAGAAAGAAATAGCAAGTCAGAGAGAGAGAGAGAGAGAAGGAGATTGCGTAATCACAGTCAATAGTTAAGAGTGAGTTCTATTAAAACATATAGATCATTGTGATAAGGATAATGCTGTAACAGATCATGCGATAGAGGGCAAGTATTATGTCCAATATAATCGAATAAACGAATCGCATTTGATAAGCCAAGAGCAACAAACACGATGCGGGGGGTCGAGGCAATGGGTGTGTGTGTGTGAGTGTGAGTGAAAATTGCTAGCAAATGAAATCAAAGTGCAGGCAATTATAGAAAGTCTAATCCCCCCTCCCACTCCCCCTCGCACACAGTAACAATAAAAAGTTTGTGTCAACCCGCTTCTAAAGCATTGGCTAGGCAACCAACTAGCGTGTTTTGTCAACTATTTGCTATTTTTGGGAGAGTTTTGTACAGAAATCATTAAGCGAGCGCGTGTTGCTTTTTTTATTTTTTTTTGTATTTTTTGTTTACCCCATTTCTAGTTTCAATTATGATTGCTGCTGATAATTCAATTATCAAGCAATTAACGTTTTGAATGAAGGCGTCCATAAACATCTACGGCTAACTTTGGACGCACACACAGCACACGGCTGATAGGGGGAGGCAGATGGAGGGGGGTAGCGGGTGGTGGGTGGCCACCTCTCGCTCTCTGTCTCTCTCTCTCTCTCTAAGTGAAATGAAAAGCGATACACGCGAATGCGAAAATCAATAACAGCACAATCAATAATAATCGTTGCCAAAGCACAAATAAAGCACTTCACGAATCATCATCATCATCATCATCATCAATATCATCGGCAACAATTGCAGCAACAACATTAACTAGAGGCACAATGTTCGAGTACTCGTCGCTCGCTTAAGGCTATAAATGACAGGCAACAGCAGCCATAAAATTAAACATTTTATAAGTGAAATACAATAAATACTTCCCTGAAATCCCAGTTGCAATATACTTTTTTTTTTTTTTTTGTTTATTTCCAAAGATCAAAGTCCATAAAAAGGAAATAACAAAAATGTTGCATTCTGAGCTTTGATTTTTCATCTTGTAATCTGATCCGAGCATAAAGCATATATTCTAATACCATGTTGGCTAAAACTACATTCCTTTGATGCGTTGCCGCATTTCTGAATAGAATTATATGGTATTCTTGAATTCTATTTATGAAAATTCAATACAAAATAAACAATAATTGTAGGAACTGTTTTTCTGAACTCAATTCGGAAAACTGCAATTAAATATTTTATAAGTGAATTACAATAAATACTTCCCTGAAATCCCAATTGCAATGTAAAAAAAAAAACAATTTTGTATTTCTTTTTCAAAGATCAAATCCAATAAATAGAAATTAATTTTATAAGTGAAATAGAAAAAATACTTTCCTGAAATCTCTTTTGTTGTATTTAAATTTCAAAGCCCATAATAGAAAATAACTAAATACATTGATTGTTGATCTTGTAATCCGAACCGAGAATAAATCACATTCTAAACGGTGTTCGCTAATGATATCATATTATTTTTTGTAAATATAATAATATAATTTGCATTCTGTTTGCAAAAATTCAATATAAAATAAAAAACAATAATGGTTGGGAAATCTTTCTGAAATCGACCGCAACAAAAAGTGTCTAAATGCTGTTCAAGCTACTCTAATTTCCTGCTTTTTAATTCTGTAATAGCTTTCAGCAATTGCCAGATCAATCTAGTAATAATTTATTGTTTAGCAATAGCACCAACAAAAATCGTTTAAAATTGGGAGACTGGGACTTGAATACAAAACAAAACTAAAATGCGAGCACTATATCAGCGATTGAATACAAATGAATATCTCAGTCTCCAAAGTCCCTAATTCCCAGTGACTAACTGAGTGACTTGTTGTCATGCAGCTCAACTGGAAGGCCTCAGCAAAAGAGGAGGCATCAATGCCCTTCCATGCTCTGTGTGTGGAGTGATTTTTGGGGGACGAAAGAAATCATCAGGCTGCGGCATGATAAAATATACAATGGAGGCCACATTCAATGGAGAGGGATTAGAAGGGTGTCTCGCAACCACTTCAAGTGCATTCAATATATATATATATATCTCATTGATACTAACTTACAAGTACAATTTATATAAACGCGTGTATATGTATACTATATATGTGTAGATAGTATAGATAGTCAAGTAAAGCTGGCGGCAGGGACAGTCAGTCGGTCTGTGTTTTGTCCACTTAGTCAATCGTTATCACACCGATGATGATAATGTGTGTGATAGAAGAACGATGACGTTGACGTTGATGTTGATGTTAACTTAGCTTCGTTTTCGAGTTCCCATTGTGCTCTGCTGATTATGATTTGTTTGCCATGTGTTTTGCTGTTGTTTGGCCGATAAATCACGCGCTCACTGAACACCCGATTAGCTCCAACAAATTGGATAATATAACACACAGAACCAAAAAAACATAAAAAAAAAACAAAAGTAGAGAACGAGGCAACGCAAAACAAAATACTGAATAATCGGGGGCTTAGGCCATAAATTATATCCCGTCGAGCAGTAGGATTGACTTATTAGCTACCTGATCACGGCACGTAAATGTTGTCCAGCGAAAATTTCGCAAACGCAAAACTTGTTGAGTGCATTTGACAACGATCTTTCAAACGTTTTGTTAACAATACACCACAACAACAGGATCAGACTTGTCACGGAGCTCATTAATATAATGCCATGTGATAACGACAGCAAGTCTGATTGATTGATCCTCTGCTCTCGATTGATTTACAAGTGATTCATTTACAAGCCGAATAACGAACATTCCTAGCGCGCATAATCAATCATGACTACTATCAACAATCAGTGAAAAAAACTTACAAACAAACATACTTCTAGATGGAACAAAAAAGGTTGAGTAAGGTTCTTGAAATCTATATAAATAATAAGCATACTTTTAGGAGCACGCAAAAGAAGAAATAAATTCGGTTTACTTACATTACATTAGGTTAATTTTCCAATCGACTTTTGCTTTCATTCCACGGAGACTTATTATCCACATATGTAGTTAATTTTTCTTTCAATTCCGACTGATTTCCATGTAGATTTGTTAATTATTATCCTTATCAATTCCCTCGCTGTGCATTTGAATCTATATCGATAATGAAAAGAATATATTAAACAGAGAATATAAAATATTAAATAGACACCAATCAAGAACTTACTAAAATGTCATTTCAATTAGAGTGAAGTTGATTAATAGTATGCTTTCAACCGAGGAAAGTGCAGATTCTGATTATAGATAAATCACCTGTTACATAATCTTTAAATAAAATCAAGTATACGACATTCAACTCCCGTATGTTTCACTCCACTGAGACTTGTGTAATACAAGTATTATCCACATTTTTAGTTTTTCATGCAATTCCAAATGATTTCCATTTAGATTGGGTTAAATATAAACTTCTTTCAGTTCCTTTGTTATGCAATCGTTTCTGTATTGAAAACAGCGAATTAAACAGAGAATATAAAAGAAAATAGATAGTTATCAAGTACTTACTATAAAATGTCATCTTAATTCAAGGACAGTTAACTTCCAGTTATTTTCATGTAATACTGTCGAAAGAGAAGATTCTAAATCTAGTTTCAATTTACTAATTTCAATAACTCACCTATTGAAGAATTCTTACTCACTTCCAAAGAGCAAACAAATAAAATCAAGTATTCGACATCCAACTGCACTTTGTTTCATTAGCTAGCATTAAATGAATATGAATATGATTAATATATGCATCACATTCAAAAGTTGCACAATCAATAACTCACCCATTTCCCTCTCTCCCCTCTGTGTTCTCCATTTGCATTTGCAGCTGGCAACGCGTTCGATTGAACCATCGTTTGGACTGCTCTTTGGCGACACGCTCAGGGAACTCAATGTGGGCACCACGGGAGCTGCGGTGATTATCAGCACAATGGACGTGTGCATGAACTTCTCGGGTCTCTTTGTCGGACCGCTGCTAAAGGAGTTCTCGTATCGCAAAGTGGCAATTGCGGGCTCGCTGCTCTGCGGTCTGGGCTTGGCGCTGACGTCGCCGGCATCGACAATGGCGCACATACTGAGCACATACAGTGTGATCAATGGCATTGGCGTGGGACTCTCGACATCGGCGGCCTTTGTGGCCCTCAATCATTACTTCAAGCACAAGCGTGGCCAGGCCGTGGGCCTCTCGATGGCGGGCACAGCGATGGGCATGTTGATAATGCCGCAACTGGTGCGTGTCCTGCTCGAGGGTTATGGCTTTCGAGGAGCTGTCCTCTTGCTGGCTGGCGTTGCGTTGAATGCGACAGTGGGCTCGGTGCTGTTGCAGCCGGTGAAGTGGCACATGAAGGAGGAGTTCGATGACGAGGAACTGATGTGCATCTCGGCACTGCCGACACCGCAGCCCCAATTGACGGCGACGTCTGGTGGCGGCGGTGGCGGTGCTTCGGGTGCGCCGGAGTTCAAAGTGATCAAGGAGGATGGGAACGAGGAGGATGCGCTGCCCGAACTGAATACGCTGCTCTTTAACAAGCACAATGCGCACAATCATCAGCATTCGATGCGCAAGAACTACTCCGAAATGGCCATGAACACGATGAATGGCTCCCGACTCGGCCTGACCAAGCGTCCCACGTTTCCGCGCATCATGTCGCTGGCGGGCGTGCAGTCGGCGGATGTGGGCAGCGGCAGTGGCGGTTATCCATCCCAGGCGGAGGTGAACACAACGCAGTTGCGTTGCCGCAAAGCATCCGTCACATCGAATCTATCCTACATGGACTTTACCGGCTCCATACTGCAAGTCCACCTCAACACCGGCGACGATGAGTTCGAGCAAAACGATCGCGAATTGCGACGCGTCGGCACCGCCACCGGCAGCATTCTGGGCGGCCATCGCGATAGTTTCATCAAAATGAAGCCCACCGAACTGGAGAAACAGCAAACCGAACTCGACGATGCCGAGGCCAAGAAGAATGCCAAGAAGCTGGGCTTCTGGCGTCGCTTTGCCGATCTCCTCGATATTGCCATGCTCAAGGACAAAATGTTTCTCAATCTGCTGTTTGGTCTGTCGATTTTCTACGTTGCCGAGATGAACTTCAAGATGGTGACGCCGTTCTTCTTTGCCAATCTGGGTTACTCGAAGGCCGATGTCGCCTACTGTCTGTCGATCACTGCTATCACCGATATTGCAGCGCGTATTGTATTGCCACCGATCTTTGATCGCACCACGATCAAGAAGCGTACCATTTTTCTCGTCTCCATCATCTTTGTGGCCATCACACGTTCCAGTAAGTGTGCTGAAATAAGAAAGGGAAATGCATTTTTATTAATATATGTTTTTCGGTGTATTTCGGTATAGTTATGGCGGAGCAAACGGATTGGACACAACTGATGCTCTGGCTGTCCATTTGTGGCTTCTTCCGTGGCTCGGCGCTCAGCAATTTTACGCTTACCGTCTCCGAGTATTGTTCGCTAGAGAAGCTGCCCTCGGCCTTTGGCTGGCATCTGGTTGGCAAGGCGCTGTTTGTCATCTGCTTCGGGCCATTGATTGGTGAGTAACTACAAATCTGCAAACTTCTAGCTTTCATTCAACTGTCTCTTTCTCTCTTTATCTTCTCAGGTCTCATTCGCGATGTCACCGACAGCTATCCGATTTGCATACACGCTCAGAGCGTTTGCATCATGATTTGCGCTTTCGCCTGGGGCATCGAGTATCTGGTGGAATACACTCAGTCGCGTCGCCGCACTGCGGATGCGGCACAGCAGCCACCGACAACAGCGCAACAGGATGTAGCACTTGCCACAACAGCAGCGGGAACGGGAACGGGAACGACAACTGCCCAAGATATTAAACTGTAATATGGCCAAAGATCAACAGAGACGATGATTGTCAGCAAAGATGCATACACACACACATACATACATTACTATATCTACATATATATATATCAAGAGCATACAAAACTCATTAACTACTTAATACTTAAATAGCTACTTGCGACAACATGCAACTACGGAGAGTATTCACTATTGATATAAAGAGAAAGAAAATGGAAAACTATAAACGAAAATCAATGCAAAATAATTTAGTTAAATTCGACAAAATGGAGAAGTATTCACTGTTTAAATGTGTGCGAAAATAATAAACTAACAACTGACTGCATTAATAAGATTAACAAATTTTGCTGTGAATACACACATAACTAAGCTAATTCAAATCTCTAATTTAATTGAATTCTAAAGCGAACCATTCAACTCCATTTGACTAGATTTTGCATGTGAATACTCCTCCAAAATTGCTTAAGTGAACAACAACAACAAAACATTATGTAATTCCCCCAATTTACGATTAAACTGAGCTAGTTGCGTTTTTTGTTTTTTTTTTTTTTTACTACACGGAAAATAATGCCAGTTTTTTTTATAGCAATCGAAGCAAATAACATGAAAGTGCGTTTGATTCTAAACATCATTTATAATTATTAGTTAATCGTCTTTATTATTATTATTATATTCATTTTTTTGTTTTAAATTTTCTCTCCATTTTGTTTATTGAATGAACTTGTATGTGATAGTTCAAAGATAGTTTATAAGTTAGCAACTAGAACATAATAAAAACAAAAATAATACAAAAAAAAACAAAAAGAAGATAATGGCAAGGAAACTGGCTTTAAAATTGATAACTGTACCTTTAAAACAACGACATGAACCCAACAAAAAAAAAACAAAAACTATATGAAAGAAACTATTTAGGTAACGGAAATGGGAATTGATATAAAGATACTCTATCAATAGACCGATTTGATATGCCTATTTACATGTATACATATACACACACGATTAACTAAATTAATCTAGACATATACTTTATATAGTTTAAAAGCCAAGTTAAGTGAACTGAATAACTAAACAAATGTTAGGACAGAACGAGGAAGCGATGAAAAGATTATTGCCAATAAATGGAAATGAAGATGGAAATGGAAGACAACGACGATATGCTATAAATAGTTTTGAACGAACCCACCAGCAAAATAATAAAAAAAATAAAACAATATCAACGAGTTCAGAGAATTAACACGCCAATAAAATGCCAGAAAAAAAAAACAACAACAAAAATCGAGGAGTTCGTTAGTTCCTTGTGTCAACAGGTCGTAGTATACGGAATTTTGTAGCTCCCAAGAGAGCGATTGGAAATATGCCTTATTGTAAGATAAATGACAACAAAACGGAAAGCAATAAAAATGTTTGTTTGTTTTGCTAAACACACATACACGAGATGCCATGACCAAAAAAAAAAAAAAACGAAACTTACAAATTAAACACAGGGTTTAAAATCAAATCAAATCAGACAAAAAAAAAAAGAACTACTTTAACTTGATGTTGTGGGGTCACAGGTCACATCACTTGCAGAAACACGATTAGAGATAGCATAAGCAGACGACACACAGAGATCCTTATAAATATTGTAGAGATACCCCACAAGTGTGTACTTAAGCAGCGTTTAAGATCAATAAATATTTTATGTGTGTAGACCTGACTAATTTTTTTTTTTTGTATAAATTTACTATATCCATAGACTACATACATATATGTATGTGTAGATCTGTGTGTAGTTCTACTGTAACTATATATACATACATACATATACATATATATTTAGATAACATTGTAATATTTTCGACATGCATATATTGACGATATTGTAGCCTTATATATAATATATAAATATATCTATGATATATTATCAAATTAAAATAAAGTGATATAAAACTGAAAAACCATTTTGCTTTCTCATTCAGTCAAGGGTATTAACAATTGTTTTTCAAATGTGAAAGCAGTTACAAATATTATCAGAAAGTGTTATACAAGAAATCATAAAGGAATTTTTGGAGATTCCAGTCTATATAGATAAAGTCCGTCACCGAGATAGACACGTAAGAGATATGGCGACACATATCTAATGTTAATGCAAATACACACCTTTCACTCGATTGCATAATTACAGGGTATTAGAACAAGAGCGATAAAAAGCTGATAAAAGCGAAATAACTGCGATATGATGAAGTATTTCCGAGGAAATAGAAAACGTTGATAAATTGAGCAATCACTATCTCTTTCTGTAACACTGACTGATGATGATGCTCCACCAACTGTTGCAACTATTGTTGTTCTGAGCTTGCTGCTGGGCGACCATAAAAATTGGCGAGGAATGTAAACAGACAACTGTAAATGTTGGCAATGCGTGAAGAATAAATTTAAGTTTCAATAAATCATACGACGTGACTGTCCAAGGGAGAGGAACTGTAATAAATCTCACGGGGATTTGAAGAGTTCGCTTGATGTTATCACTATTTAAGCTGTGTAGTGTTGTGGATACAAAAAAAAAAACAAAAAGAAAAAATTACGATAGTTGTGACTTTACTTCCAACAGCTTCTGTTTGCAATTACACACAAAAAACAAGATGTTAAGAATCGAGATGCGACACGGCGAAGATGAAATACTCTAGAATGGAAATTTCGTAGTTAAGTTGAAAGAATTACGAATAGTATAGAATTTATATAGAATTACAATATATAGTTGTTTGATTGTTTGATTTGACACAAGTTGCGTGCAGCTGCAGCTAGTTTTATCAAATTCTCTGACATGCTGGAAACCTTAAGGAAAGCTGTAATAATGTAGACAAGCTCTTGGCAAGGGTATTGCCAACCTAATATGGGGCGTGGCACGGAAGCAGTAGCATCCAACTACTAAACTGGGACTAAACAACAACAACGACAACATCATTAGCAGCAACAGCAGCAGCAATAGCATCATATCATCAGGGCCTATTTGCACAATCTTATCAGATAGGGCTTAAAATGGGGAGATCACCATAAAACTAATTGCTACTGTCAGCGGACAAAGTCGGGCGGATGCCGTGTGACGGTATGATGGGAAAATGAGTCGACAATCACTTACCGTCGAACGTTCGAGCTGCTAAGATGACGGCGACGACAGGAGCAACAACAAGGCCAGCCAAATCCAAATCCTATAAGCTGGTGCCTCCCGATGGCGGCTGGGGAATACTCGTCTGCATCGGCATGGCGTTTCCATTTGTGAGCCATACTCTCTCTCTCTCTCTCAATATATCACATCAAATGACAGCAGCTTTCATTTATAACTCCTCACACAGATCAGCGGCCTCTCGTCACTGCCTTCGTTCGGTCTCGTCTTCGGTGACTTCCTCAAGAGCATCGGCGCCGAAACGAGCTCTATTGCGATCATCACAAGCACATTCTTCTGCGCCATGAGCTTTGCTGGTCTCTTTTCCGGTTCGCTCTTTCGCAAATATGGCATGCGTCGCATGGGACTTGTGGGCGGCGGTCTCTACTGTCTGGGCACAGCTCTGCAGGTGTTTGCCACATCGACGTTGCATCTGCTCTTAACGTTCAGCCTGTTGCAGGGCGTCGGTTTCGGACTCATTGTGCCCACCTGCTATACGACATTTAACAATTACTTTGTGCTCAATCGTGTCATGTGGATGGGTTTCGCCCAGACCTTAATCGGCCTTGGAGCGATGGCCTATCCCATTGCCATGCAGAAGCTGCTCGAATGGTATGGCTTTCGTGGTTGCCTCTTGGTACTCACTGGCATCAATGCACACGCTGTGCTGGGCATGCTGCTCATGCAGCCCGTCGAATGGCACATGAAACGCGTTCCCCTGGATGAGGAGGAGTTGCAGCTGCAGCAGTCGAGCACTCCATCACAGCCAGTCGTTGTCCATGTGCAGCCAGAGACACCGCTGAAGCCAATACCAGAGCTGGAGTTTGCCACAGAGTCGGAGGTCCGCGATTCGCTACCTGTTTCGCACCTGAGCTCGCGCCGCGTCTCCTCGCATGCCGAGGAACATGCCCTGCAAATACTGCGCAGTCGCGCCTCGAGCATCACGAGTCTGGGCAACTGGACGGGCTCCATGGTGGTGTCGGATGCATCGCCCCAAATGATGCACAGCCTGCAGGCATCGCGACGTCAATCGGTGATCAGCGGATCGCCAGTGGGTGAACAGGAGGCCGCCGCCCCTCCGGCGGAGGTCATCACAAAGAAGAGTCTCTGTGCCACCATTGTGGACTTTCTTGATCTGACGCTGCTCAAACAGCCCGTCTATGTGAACATTGTGCTTGGCATCACCTTTGCCCTCTACTCTGACATCACGTTTTTCACCATGCAGCCGACATATCTCTTTGAGCTCGGTTACACGAAGGTAAGTCAGTGCGATCTATAGTTGTACAAATTGTAATTAGCATTCGAAATGATCGTGTAATCACATAAACTTACTATGCTCAAATCATCCGGACTCCAATAGGTAAATTATTATTTGGCTGTGTTGATGATAAAATTATTATTATTATTGTGACAAAACTTAATAATTGTAATTCTAATTTAGAATAGAACTATTTTATTTTCATTAATGATCATTATTTTAATTTAATTTTATTCATACTCCTATTCAACCAACATTTTTTAAATATCATTGGAATCAAGCTCAACATTAATACAATTAACGTGTTGTAAGCATTGAAGACATGGAACTTCCATCGCCATTTTGTTTGTTGTTTGAAACATATAACTGTCTCCTTCGTTCACACGTGTGCTTGCATGTACTTATCCTGTTCTTGTCATTTCTTAGTCTTTTTTTAGTCTCACAAATGCAACTCATATAATATTTAAAGAATATTACATAAATATTTGAAAATGTAAATGTTACTGGCAAATAATTGTATTGATCGATCAAATTTACTAATATGATTACATTATAAGTTTAATTAACACGCTTCAATCAATTTACTTTATATACATACATAACACACATTCATTCGCAACTACCAGTTGAATAATAAAAAAATATATTCAGTCCAATAATTACGAATAAATGTATGTATGCATACACATACATACATACATATGAATGTTTAACAGCACTTTTATAAATTTCGCACACGCATGCGCACATTTTCCTCCATTTTGAAAGTGTAGGCACCTACATACATATATACATGATTACATACCAATGTATGTACATATACAAATATGTACATACATACATGTACATACATATACAAATATGTACATACATACATGTACATACATATACAAATATGTACATACATACATGTACATACATATACAAATATGTACATACATACATGTACATACATACATTAATCACGTGCTTGAAATTGCAATAAAATTTTCAAAGATATCATTGGAAGACGCAAATATAAATATGAAAACACAAATGCGTCATATTGCTTTGAATACATACAAGATGCTACATTTGTATTTTCAAATTCACATCCGATTTTCAGTTTTATGGAAAATGATCACAAATTAAACTTCTCGGGTTTTTGTTCGTTAATACAACACATTTAGTAATTTTCAATCATTTAATTCCAGTAATTAAATAAGAGCTTGACAATAACTTTTGACATTCTCAAATTGCACAACGTTTGTCCCGATTGCACGCATGCGCTTTTAACTGTATTTGCAAAACGTGTTGCGTCATATTTTATTTCGCTGTTCGAGCTCGTGTTTAAATTATGTTTTAAGAAAATTTCACTCACCTTTTATTATATTTCGAGCTTTTCCAATTTTTAAGTTGTCACTTAATTGTCCGCTTTATTTTTAATAACACTTTAAAACACTTGCAGCATTTTTGTCGATTGCCAATTTAAATACAGACAGAGGATGAACTTCACGGTCCAGAAATGAAAATCAAATGACAGAATCAAATGCCAGACTGTTGCATGCCATTTTGTTTTTACTTTGGCACTATAATTGTCCCACTTGCACGCATGCGCATACAGAAGAAAGAATCGGCTATACGTTACATTTGCATTTGCTTTTGCACTGATATTCGCAAACCCTTTTGCACACTTACTCCATTTTGTTTTAGCTTTTACGTTTTTTCTTTTCAGGTTGATACCGCAAAAATAATTGCAATAGGCGCTTCAGCCGATTTGCTATCCCGAATATTTTTGGCAGTTACTGCGATTTTTATACAGGTGCCGGCACGTTACATTTACTTGGGTGGTGCACTTTTTACCGTCTTTGCTCGTTTCGGTATACATAGCGATTTACATACATACATACGCATTGTAACATTTCACTTATACATACACTTATTGCATGCAGCTTTCGATGGAATCACTGACTTTATGGGAATGGCCTGCATCACAGCGGTTCTGGGCTTTTTACGTACTTGGATTCACGTCCCTTTACCTTTGGTCTTTGCGGACTATTTGCCCAAGGAACGGTATACACGCTAATTTCAATTAATGTTAACTCAATATTCACACGGTTTCCAATTTTGTTTTGCAGATTTGCAAGCGGTTACGGTTTATTTATGTTCACTCATGGCAATGGAATGTTTCTTATAGGCCCAATAGTTGGTTACATACGCGATCGCACTCAGGATTATATTTTGGTATTTCACATATTAAACGTATTTATGGCGCTTTGTGCCTTTCCTTGGGTCATTGAAGTTCTAATCATCAAGTTCCGCCGACGCAGTAAACTTGCCCGCAATAATGTTGGCGAGCAGAGCAATGGTAACAACACATTGGCGCATTAAATGTAATCGTTTATATTAAATGCTCAATAAGCATATTTTGAGTTGTTTATAATGCCGTATGCACACATTTATTAAAACTTAGTCCAACTAATGTAAAAATAACGTTTGTTTCTTCTTGTTCTGCAAAAACTTAAAAATTTCCCGCAATTAAGATGGCAGCACCGTTACCGAAATTTGTCTTTCGAATTGCACTATTTTAAGTCGCAAAATATACCAACTTTGTAAATACTAGTCGTTTGTTTACGTTGCAAAAACCAAAAACATGGGAATAAATTAAAATAAAGATTGTTGAATGTTAAAATTCTTGTAAATTTCGTATTTTGCAGTATTTTCGTGCCATTAAAAGTATAATAAAATAAGCGACTGCTTCAAAATTATTATCGATATCATAGAAAATATCTAGCCAGCCAGGTAAGACTATAAATTAACATGAAAATATTGAATTAAGTAATGTATGCTTTAAATGCTGATTGATTTGCATTCTAAACAAGTCACTTAATATAAAAAAGGTCAATATTTTCAAAGCATATGAGTATAACAGTCAGCATTTGTATGGCTGCATTCAAAACAGCTGTTCGCACAACTGCATAGTATGGTCACACTAGTAGTACACACACATCATATTTGTTTTGCTTGTTTCTTTTGTGCCCCACATACTTTTGCTGTATCCCAATCCCCACAACTGCTACAACTACTATAGAAAAAGGGAAGTGAAATGGTATTGCAACAAATTAAAATGCTGTTGCTGGGCATCATAACGCTCTGCCGGCGTGCCCTCTGCTGTTTCTCACGTCGCCGCAAGCTCAGCCACGCCGGCAACGATCAGCTGCAAGCGGTGATGGTTGGCAACGACTTTGCCACCAACTCCTCCTCCCCCAACAACAACAGCAGCGGAATCAGTGCCACGACAAACGCAAATGGAGGGCGGGAGCGCGACTGGAACTCATGGGATGACAGTCCGCGCACCGTCGAAGAACACATTGAACAGTATCGCCAACGCATGGCGCAACCGCCAACGCCGCCTAAAGAGGAGCCAGAGCCAGATTTCTTTAGCGTAAGTTTGCATATTGAGTATGTGATTCCTTCTTTTTGGTTACACCCCATGCATTGTTGTAGGAGCTGACGCCGGACATTAAGCCACAGCTAAAGTATTATCTGGGCGATGCAGCATCGGCGACGACTACGACGTCGCCATCAGACTTCTCAAGACTGAAGGCAGACGACATGGTGCCCATAAGTGCGAATGTAAGTAGAACATACGATCATCATCTCGGCAACCGTCTGCATTGCTGCTCTCTTTCAGGCTGATCTTGAAGATTGGGTGGATGACAATGCGGGCGGCTGGGAGGAGCTGGACACTTCGCAGACCAAGCACATTATACGTGAAAAGCGTCGTGAGATGCGCCACCAGCGACATCAGGCACATGGACAGGGAACAGCGGCAGCCAAGACGCCGCAGCCAAGCATTGGGGCGCAACGGATCAGCGATGTGCAGAGAATGGCGTAGTTAAGAAATGGCAAAAACGCAATCGTAATTTGAATTTGAATTGAAATCCAAATCCATCTCTATATTCATTCCAATGCGTTTACACTATGTAATTAATTCCTTTAAGATTGGCGCTAAACATCTTCTAGTTGACAATTGGCCCCTTAGTTTAATGACCCCGCCTGCGTTTCCCTCCACTTCCTCTTCCTATTCCTCTCCCCGAGACACACAACACAATGCAAGATTTGTGCAAAAGTGGTTGGCCTCAATAAAGTGGGCAGCCAAAAAGATTACATTTAAACGTGTTGCCTTTCACTCGCACTTCCTCCAGCCAGACGTTTCCTGACGTGCTGCGGTTTTTGCCTTTGCCTTTGCTTAGCTTTTGGCTTGCTCCATTGCCCAATCCCCAGACACGCCACGCATCAATGGACCCAACTGACTGCCTTAAATAATGCCCTCCAATCGATCTGAGCATTAGATCGCATAATGCTGCTGCTGCTGCTGCTGATCGGTGCCGTTGTCGGCTACGATGGCAGTGTCAACTACTGGCAGGCCTTTGCTCCCGGCAAGCTGCTCCAGCGCCTGGACGCACTCACGCTCGACGATGACGCCTCCGCCTTGACGTCCACGCCACCATCATCAAGCTCCCCACTTGTGGTCGCTGCGCAGCCCAAGCTGGATGAGGCAGCAGCCGATGATGATGATGATGTGGAGGTGGAGGGTGAGGATGAGGAGGCAACTGAGCTTGATGACAATGTGGATGATGACATAGAAGCGCACGATGTCGACAGCACAGAGGGATTGTCTGGCGAGGATTACGAACGCAACTACGAGCAATTTGTGCGTCAATACTTTGATCGCGTCGAGCAGGACGATGATAATGATGATGACGGCGACGGCGACGAGGATCATGTTGAGGAGCACGAAGCGACGCTGGATGACAGCATCGAAACTCAAGCGGAGGCCAGCAATGTGCAGCGACAGCAGAAGCCCAAGGAGAAGTGCCGGCGTGTGCGGCGCCAGGATCAATTGTGCACCATTTGCCGCGAGCCGCGCAACAATGAAGTCTCGGAGACGTGCAGCTACTCGCACGAGGCGCAACCGGAGCAGTATGCCTATGGCAGTGGCAGCCAGTATAAACGATATCGCGACAAGCAGCCCGTGGAGAAGCGTCACACGACGATTGTCCAGCCAGCAGACACCGGCAGCAGCAGCAGTCTCTGTGTGCGTCGTCTGCTGGGCAAGAGCATCTGCTACGAGTGCAAGGACAGCGGTGGCAAGCGCATGAATCGCTGCTACGATGCGGCCAGCAGCAAGAAGCGCACCAGCAGCAAGCCGCGTGGTCGCCAATCGGAGCAGGAGCAGCGCATCTACAAGCGCACCATCAGCTACAGCTACAGCCAGGACGAACAGCATCCCGATCCCGATCCCATCCGCTCGAGCATAACTCCGCCGATCCCCGTTGTCACTGCGTCACCGTCGCCATCGCCAGCATCAGTTGGACGCAGACTCACCAAGCTGCTGCGACGACGCACTCCAATCCTTCCGCGAATCGCTGAGCAGTGAAAGATGTCCTTGCAAGCTTTTTGTTTTTTTTTTTTTAGCTCTAACTTAGTGTAGCTAAGTGCTTTAATCCTTATATTCCTTTTATCAACAACTTTCTTATTGCTTATTTCGAAATAAAAGATATCAATAAGAATCATCTTAATTTTCATGCTGTCAAAATACCTTTTAAAAAGTTTATCTATTCCCTAATCTAAACACTTACTATATATAATTAGTATTCCATTATTCTTCGCAGAATTTCGTATTTTCACATACATACATATGTATTCTTATTATTAAGAACCATCTTATTGTTTATCTCAAAATAAAATGTGCAAAAAGTAAGCTATGAAAACATAAATTTTGAGTTTTTAAAGATTTACAAAACGATAAGAGCATATATTTTTAGCGACTCGAATTTCTTTTTTGTACATAACAATATCTTAATCATTATTAAATAAAATATTGCTTCAATTGTATTAAAGATATTTCTTCGTTCCCTGCTCTCTAGTCATGTGCACTTTGTTCCCCAAAATCTTTATGATTGTTTCTATGCGATGGAATCGCTTTTATTCTCAGTCCACGTGAGTAAACCTTATCAGTGAGATTGCAAGCGATTTCAAATCATATAATAAAATTAATAAAAAAAAATAAATATATGCGATTGCAGTGAATTCTCGCTAAGGGAAAAATGTTAGCAAATAAAATCTTTGGTAAATATTAGAAGAGAACTTATTTCCCGCTAGAGAGCGACTCCGCTATCTATATCTTAAGTAAACAGTTGGTCGAATCACAATCTGTGCTATATTTCAATTTCTTATTATTCCAATTATCGATAGCGTGAGATTATCAAAGTGGAACTCAAGTGGCTGCAACGTTTGCTGTATGAATCGACGTTCTCTATTTTTTTTTTATTTTTTTGCATTCACTTTTTTCACATAACTTACACTTTATTCTGTGAAATATGTTTTCCTTTTCCCACCCACATTTATTCTAGTCAGAAATAATAAAATGTTTTAATTTTTTTTTTTGGTTTTTGTTGTTTACTTTATTATTTATACTTTCATAATGCGTATGGTAATTTAACTTTTAGCTTTACTTTTATGTTTACGTTTTAAATTTACGTTTTGTTTTTGTTTGTTGGTTTTTCTTTTATCAAATTTGTTGTATATTTTTCGCCTCATTGCACTAAAAACTGTTGCCATTTCTTATATCAATCGATCATTCGCTGGCTCTTTCTAAGCCGTGCGATTCATGCCGTCTCGCTCTAATGCGAAACACACAAAATACAAGAATAAAAACACATCAAAATAATAATAAAAAAAAAAGTCGGGAAAAACATAAACAAAAGTGGCTTAAAAATGTTCTTGTTTGTTGTTATCGTGTTGCTTACAATTAGAAAAAAAAGTCGCCGCTATTTGTTTGCGTCTTTTTGTTGTTGTTGTTGTTGTTATTTTTCTTACACTTTTGTCCCTCTTGTTTATCAGGCAACTCTTGATGCAAAAATAGATACATATATGTATATACACATATATGATGCATATATAGTATGTATATAAGTATATGTATATGGTTTCTTTTATGTATATAAATATATATTACAAAGTATTTGTTTTTCTTTTTTAGTTAGTTGTTATTAAATATTATGATTACAAAAATTTCCTTTGTATGGGGGAGAAGGCATGAAACAGAAGACGGAAAAACTCGTCGAAAGCGGAGAAGGAGTATACAGAAAGGCAGACCAAACCTTTATTTATAAAATAAGGTTCCATATCATAAATTTGTATAATTAAATTATTTAAAAAAAAAAATAAGTAATATTAATTTAAAGTGCTGCGATCTCGTTTTGCTCTAGCAAACAAACAAAATAATACAATAGAAATGTTGTAGAAAAAAGCTTTAAAAGAACAGCAGCAGCAGCTGCAACTGCTGTTTTGTTGTTGTTGTTGCGCCAAATGTTTTAAAGTTGGTTAGTTGCAGTTAATTAGCAAATACATATGCATATGTATGTGTGTGTACTTGTGTGTGTGTGTGTGTGTTTTGTTTGTTTTTTAATTACTCCTTTTCATTCAAGTAAATATATATAATTGAGTTGTTGCTCTGGTGGATTCTTTTGATGCTGTTGCTGCACTATTGCCCGCTGTTGCTGTTGCTGTTGCTGCTACTGCACTCGCTTCAATTGCTGTTGTTGTGATTGACGCTGTTCTGATCGACGCTGTCCATGTTGGGCACATAATCGAGCGCCATCATGCAGGCAAAGACGGTCATCACCATCTTGGGCTTCACCTCGGTAATATCCTCGGGCAGCGCATAGACGCGTGCGCCAATCTTGCGCGCCATCGATATGGCATACTTGGCATTGGCCAGATTATCCTGCAAGTACTCAAATTAAGTATACGTCACATAAGCATGAGCTGTATATGAATCTCACCTCCTGGGTGCCGCTGGTGCGCACCAACTCGTAGTTAATGCTACCCTCCTTGATGGCATCGATCAGATCGATAACAATCTTGCCATCGGCAATGGCCGGATCGTTAAAGTTGCGCAACTGCGACTGTTTGCCGGCATCGGCGAGACGTGTGTTCACCCACTGCACGATCTCCTTCTCGATGATCGGATTGCCGGTGTTGGCCAAACGCGACAGTATCGACAATGTGTAGGCGCGCATCAGCTGCCAAATGAGAGCTGTGCAAAGAGAGAGAGAGAGAGAGTCACAATTAAACCAAAAAGTTCACTCGAAGTGTGAAGAGAGAGTAAAAACGTACCCAGTGTGAGCGTGGCATTGCCATCGTTCAGATCTTGTCCGGCGATGCCGACCAGCGAGAATTTGAGCTGTTTGCCCAGATCGACGGCATAATTGCAATTCTCAAGCTTCTCCATGAACTTGCGCAGCGGCGTGAAACGTTTGTGCACACGGCTCCAGTTCACGATGCCCGGCTTGATCACATCGAACAGCTGGAAGATGACAAGGCCATCGGCCAAATCAGAGTACAGCCAATTGACATGGGGCGCCACGCCCATCGAGTTCATCCAGTTGCGATAAGCTGTAGAGTTGAGGAAAATTCCATAATTAACAAATAGAATTCATTAAATATAATGCATGTGCTTACTTTTCTCCTCGCGCGTCTCTTCAATGGATTCGAGTCCCTCGATCTGCTCGGGCTTGTCGAGACCGGGATGATTGTTGAACAGATTGGCCACGAACGCCAAGTTCAGCTTGTAGACACCGTTCACCACATCCTGAGGCGTGAGGAAGCTGCGACAGTTGAGCTTGGCCGCCTGTTGCAACATAATCTCGGCACGCTGCTGCAGATCGGATTCACGCAATGCATCCAAATTGACATCAGCCTCGTTGCCGGCAATCTGCTTCAGCAAATGCGAATAGATCTCCGAATCGACAATGTCCGACTGGAAGTTGGTGCAACGACGCGAGATGCCCGCCCGCTCCAAATGATGATTGACCCAGCGCAACAGGATCGCCTCCGGTGACATTTTCATCAGATCCTCGAGACGTTCGTTGTCGAACAGCAGGCCAGCCAATCCGGGGCAGCTGTCCAGGGTAATGTGACTGAAGAGACCGATACGAATGATCTGCCAGAGCAGACCGAGCACCAGATGCGGTTTACCCTTGGCCAGATCGTGGGCATCGATGTTCACAATGTTGCAGCCGATGGCTTGCGATGAGACGAGCGCCAGCGTCAGATTCTCAAATTCGCGATAGACGGTGAGGTTCTTCTTGTTGATGGCGCGCTCATCGATGGTGTCGGGGCAGGAGTGATTGATGATCTTGCACAGCAAGATGCCGTCCTTGATCGACTGATAGAGACGCTTGCCCTCCGCATCGATGGGCAACAAATGCTGCAGGTCCTTGTCGTGGCCCAGATTCGAGTTGATCCAATCGGAGAACGCCAGCTGCTCTTCGAGACGCACCGAGTGCGTGGTGCCCTCGGATGATATGCTCGACATGCCGCCCAACGTCTCCAGATTCTCCTTTTTCGATACGACAGTCTTGAATGTGCTCGCCACATCCTTGGACTTGAGATCCAGACACAGCGTCTCGAACTCCTCCAAATTGAGTTTGCCCTGATGTGCGGTACGCTGTTTGCTCTTGAACTCATCGATCATCTCGCGCACCTGATAGCCGGCCAGCTTGAAGCCCACCTGATTGAGGGCATCCTTCAGCTCGATCAGATCGATGAAGCCATCCTTGTTGGCATCCAACTGCAAATAGAGAATAGTTTCAATTAGCAATATTATCATACTATTGATCAATTACGACTATATTGGTCAGTGAGTAAGACTCTGACTCATCCTCTTGGTCATTTCCCCATTGATGATGATGATGATGAGTCAGCAGCAATCAGTTTGGCATGCAAATCGACATCGACATCGAAATCAATTCAAAATTTCACATTCCCCTCATTTCTTTTGATCAACAATAGCCTTGGGGCAATATGTTTTATTTGCAATATTGCTCCTCACCTGTTTTCATGCCACTTCCCCCTTTTCTTCTTTTCCCCGACTTCCCCAAACCCCCACCAATTGCCATCTGGCAGTTCTCGTCACTATCTACATTCGCACTTGCTCTTCATCAAGTCAGTTTTCTTTTTGCTTATCAGCTTCCACTCACACACACACACACACACACACACATATAGAGCACTGTCTGTTGATTAATTACGCCCGTCTCCCTGCTTCGCTGTCACCCCCTTTATGGCCAATTAGATGACTGGTAAACAGTTGGCCCAAGGTTCTTCCTGAAGCGCCTGCATATCATTTTGTAGCCCACAAAGAACTAATTGATTATCATCAGGCGTCGTCTGACGTAACCCGCCGACCCGGTTGTCACTGTGACAGCCTTTGCTCATAAATTACACACAATCGTTATCGTTATCGATATCGATTATGCACAGAGCGGGAATCGTGCGATCATCACCAATAAACAGAATTGTGTAATGCTCAAACATTTGCGGTCAATAAGATTTAGTAATTTTCAAATGAAATAGGATGACGGCATTCTTAAACATTACTATCGATAAGTACCATTACTATCGATAGTACTTTACACTGAGTTGAAGTGTCGACATTGTGGCAAGCATTTTATAGCGTAATTGTTAAACAAAAAAGAGTTCAACAAAATGGAATAGAAATTAATACCTATGCATACCAAAGAGAAACTGTCAATAATTATTGCTAAAAATAGCAATAATGAAGAATGATCTATTATAGTATTTTGCACAAGACTATTATTTTCGCAACGCTCGTCGTTGGGAATAGACCCTTCATAAGGCTACGGCAAATAAAACTTGATAATGGAATTCTAAAAATGCCTCAGCAGCAATCTAATAGGTTTTGGGTGCTTAAATAGTACTTAAGCAGGCATAGTAATATTTCTAGAGGGTTCCAAACATACTTATGTATGTATGTATGGAAGGAAGGAAGGGAGGGAACTTTGGTTTATGTTAAGACATTGTGTACATTTAAGTCGGGCCAAGCCCAAATTAGAAATACATGGTAACTTCGACTTTTCGACTTTAACTTCAGCAAATGAAACGTTTGCCTTTCCACCCAAAAATGCAAACATTTCGCCAAAAAGCAAAGCAAAGGGAGGGCAGAACGTTTTTGCGTGTTTGTGGTTCTAGTGTGAAATTCACATCATGACCATATAGTAACCATATACATAAATATGTGCATACATCTATATATGGGTACTATATTGTATGGAATTTGCGTCGCTTGGTCGTTCGGTCGATAATCATAATGATGATGATGATGATGATGATGATGATGGTGACGATGGCGATGATGATGGTGTTGGTTGCGTTTGTCACGATAAGATAAAGTTTTGTGGCAAAAAGGCAACAAAATCGAAAATAGCAGCAGTTTACGTATATGGTAATGATTACGTGCCAAATTATACAGCGGAGGGCAAGAGAGTACTGAAGGTAAACAGCATAGAAGCGGGAGTTTTAGGGAATAGACAACAACATCAGAAAAAAAACCCAAAAATGTGTGATAAGTCCACCAACATATGACTGACAAATAACGGAAGTACCACTACAACAAATACAACAAGAAAAGCTCGACCATTATCGACAGAGTTCACTGTAACTGTGACTGTTTTGTTATCGATTAAAAACCATAAAGTGTGCCGACAATAGTCGAGACCATACCGGAGTAGGTAAAGCAAACACACACTTTTCGATTACGTGAATCGTTGCCGTGAGTAATAAAACTGAAATGCAAAGAAAAACCGAGACAAATTTGCACAATTGTGGCGCCATCTACATGTTATTTTTTTTGGGGGGATACGTACATCGGGTATCAATTCCTCCAGATTCTGCTTGAACTCCTCGAGAGTCTGCTGCTGCTCAATATTCATAATATCAGCCATTTTCAATTTGTTTTCACTGATTTAGTAGATATGTGTATGTATGTGTAGTATATCGATTTGGACGGGAGGCGGCGGCACTTTTGTATATAGTAATACTCTAAGTAGATTTTGCAATTTGCTTGTTTGTCTTATTGCTTGCTGAGCAAAAAATAAACAAAAAAACGAAAACAAAAATTATGCTTAAATTAAGTAAATTGATTTAACACACAACACCGACACACACGCAAACGCAAACGCAAATTGAATGATGTCGAATCAAAAGGAGAAGGAGAACGCGGACACGCGATCGAGTCGAGAATGAAATGAAACGAACTGAAATGAACTTCGCAAACTGAACCGAAGGGCGGCGACGACAGGCGAAACAAAAAGCACCGTTATGCACACGTTGGAGAGAGCGCGCGATTCTGGTGAGAGCGAACTGCGAGAGAGCGTTTGCGTGGCGCGATGCACACAGTGAGAGAGAGCGAGCAAGAGCGAGAGAGAGAGCGCGCGACAAGGATTGTGTACCTGATGCGATGCGGGCGAATATCGGAATGAAGAATATGCAGCTGTGTTGGCGCCGCTGGAGGAGCTGTACTACTAATAGAGCGCCTGCCGCCGACCGCACTATTTATGCCTTTTCTTTTATCTGCAGAAAAACAAAAACCACTCGTGCTCCACACACACACACAATCGCACTCCCACTCACGCTCTCTCTCTCTCTCTCTTTCTCCCTTACAAATCGAAGGCGAGAGCGAAGTATTGATAAGGCAATTGCGGTTAACATTATGTGATTGGTGGCGTAAGGGGCAGGAGAAGGGAATGTGAGTCGAAAAAAAAAACCATATTGAAGAAAGAGAGCCTGTTTTCTTGCTGCCCGCCCTGAATCATATTTTATTTATTGTTGTTACTATTTCCCTCCCCCTCCCCTCTCACACACTCCCTCTCTTTGCTCTTGGTTAGTCATTCATGTTTTGTTGTAAGTCCGAAGCTGGCTACTTGTTTAGTTAGTCATTCATGGATTGCACATTTCCATTATGGACATTTTACGATATCAATTTCCATTTGCATTCTTTCTTCTTTCACGATTTTCAATTATAAAACTGGAAAAGTCATATGAGCAGCGGACACACGGCAATTGGCCTATGCAAGTGTATTGTATGTGGAGCTCTAGCTCTACTTTAGGGTATTTTGGTCAATCGTGCTGATAAGGCAAAAGCAAAAGGCAAGAGGCGTAAGGTAGCCCAGAGGGCGCTCAACACCAATCATCATGGGTAGGTAATCAGTCAAGCGAGCAACCAATGCGATCGACACCTTGCTCCACATCAAATTCAAAGCGACAAAATGTCAGTCAGTGAGTGAGCGAGTGAGACTGTTTGCCAATATCGATTAAGAATATCAGATTACGTTCGATTAGCGTATAGAGTGTAAGGGTTGTCAAAGCGTTTGTAGTTTTTCTATTCTTAACTGATCATGGTTTAGTTTTAAAATTGATAGATTACAATCGAAATTATCAATTCTATGATCTGAATCTATATGATTAATCTTGATGATTAATTTTTTGATTAAACTTAAGTTAAATACATACATAATATTCCAATCTTACTATATTTAAGTATAGATATCTGAATAGTATGTCATTATAAGCTTTCGATTTTTGGCTTTTCTTTGAAAACGTGGCTACTCTTGTATTGTTAAGTGCCAAAAACCTTTTGGTAAATTGCTTACGCATCAACATTTTTTTATTAAAAATCATACAAACTTACGTAAGTAAAATTATGGGAGAGCGAGAGAATAAGTAAGAATCAGAGAGTGATAAAGACAGAGAGCGAGGGAGAGACAGAGAGAGCAATTATAGAAGACAGTTGAGAGGGAGAGCGAAACATGACATTTAAACGTAATTGGTTTTTTAATAGCCATTGTATCAGCTAGGGAATTATGTGCCAATTGCCTTTTGCCAAATGATGTCTTGTTAAACATAAATTTAATACTATTTGGCTAAAGCAAAAAAAAAAAGTAGAAAAGATAAGGAAATACCTTGATAAAAGACCGAAATTACACAAAACACACACATAACCTAATCGATGGCAGTTATAATTTAGTGGTTTCTTTGACATATTCATGGGTTTACTTTGAGGGACGTCGCATCGCCACAACATGTGTCCACTTCAGTCCGTTCGGGGCTTAGTCATCGTTGATCGGCGATCGCCAATCGGATCGGACAAAGAGTATGCATTGTTCAAGGCAAGGTCTATATATACACATACATGCATTTGTATATCGTATTATGATTTCTTTCAGCTGTGCAAATGCAACGATTATATTTAAGTTTACTTTTTTTTCGATAAGCTGGTCAATGCAACTTGTGTTGTTATGTGTTCATGCATTGTCGTGAGATTGCGTTGCATCATTATTGTTCGCCAGATTAATTCCAGCTGACAGCAGAGTTGCCTCATACCTATATATCATATATCATTACAATCTGAATATTTATGCAGCTTTTAATTCCAAGTCACACGCTTGTTCCATTTTAAGCTCTTGAGTTATCGATTACATTTCGATAGATTTAGTCTTTCAACACTGCTTTAAGCGGCTGCTGGGCTGCTGTTGCTGCTTTAAAGACGGAACTTTCCGCAAATATTACCGTAAATACTATTGGTGCTAGGCCAAAATATTTATCTCTGTCATTTGAAGTTGAGAGTTAACCTTCTCCCAAAAACCAACCAAAAAAACGTGAATCAACTACGTCTTTCAAATAGATCTTATATGATCACGCCTAATGATTCATTTGAATGGATCGAACAATTTCAAATGTAGTTTTAATGAGTCACTCGCGGCACATATTTATTTATACCGCATCAAGTTCAAGTTCGGCTCGTGGCCTTTCCACTTGCCATTGCCAAAGAATCGCAGTAGTAGCCGTAGTTTCTTTCCCTCTCAGTGAACCAAAAAAACAGGTAAATTTAAGAGCAGCAAAGGTAAAAAAAAAGGTCAGAAAACAAACGGCAACATACACAAGCCGTAATTATGATTATGACAAGCCAAGCAGCAGCAGGTCCGCGAAAGTTTTGTTAATGAACTTCGTTGTCATTGTCATTCCACGTCAATTTACGGCAAATGAAGTTCATTAGCAAACCCGAAAAAGCTGCTAAACGGTGTTTACTTTGTTTGTTTGTCCCTTTGTTGACTTCATTCTACACTTTTTTTTTTTTAGATCACCAGCCCCCTGACCGGATTTGCCTATATTATATACTAATCGGTATAACTACGAGTTGAATTTTCCACATTCACTGACGCCTGAGTAGAGAATAGATCGAGAAAGTTTTTACAAAAATAAAAATAGTAATCGTAAGAAATATGTATTCAGCAAGGATCTTTTGGAATTATTCTTAAACAGGACGCCAAATCGTGATCAAATGAAGTTACTGACGTCTTTGTGACACGACTTGACATAAGCAACAAATTGTGAGCGAAGGGCGAGAAAACGCTTTAAGCCACACACAATCACAATAACAATAACAGAAACTAAAAAAACTAAAAAAAAAAGACAGAGACAGAAACCGTAACGACAACAAAGTGCCCTCAGTTTCAGCAAACAAAATACAAACATATGCAGGTACAAGTTAAGGTAAGTTAAGTATTATATCTATGTGTTATGGTTTGTTATGCTGTTATTGTTATACTTGTTTTTGTTGTTATGATTTTGTTTCGCTTTCGTTGAACCGGTTTTTCTCTATTTTGTTGTTGTTGTTATTGTGGTGGCCTGGAACCAGTTCACTAGTCAAATTCCAATTGCTCATGCCAGGCACGAACGAACGAACCTTTGTTAAGCCCGCAAACTAACTGAAAGTGGAGCATTGCTATTTTGTTGGTGACTATTTCAATGTTTGTGTTTGCCTAAAAGTAAAAAACTGTTTGTGCAGTTTGTCGAGCTCTAAGCTGTAGCTGGAGCTGTAGCTGGGACCCGACCTCGACAACAAAGGCGGTGCGGCATTACATCAACGCAACATTAGAGCAGTTGACGTTGATTGAATTGGCGAGTAGTGAGTCAACAACATTCGAAACATGTTAATCAGAAACACCAACAACATCAACAATCATAGATCTATAGATGGAATACCGAAGTACTTCTTTGACGACGCTTCGTTACCTGAATCGATCGTAAATATAGTCGTAGAGGAAATCAATTGAACACAAAATTCATAATGAGAGTCAGTCAGAAAGGCAACCCATTGATTATGTAGATGCCACCAATGTATTTACAGTTGTCTTCAGCCGACACACAAAAGCAGCGAACGGGGGGAAGTGGAAAGATGGTGGATGGGGCATAAATGGGTTGATAGACAAATCAGTTGACACCCGACATATGAGCAACAAGTCAATTTGCATGCCGTGTTCATTCACAATTGAAATTGAGAAACCGCGAAAAAAACGAAAACTAGAAAAACAAAACAAAACTGACTAATTGAAACTTTGTATGTATATAGCCTGTATTCTATCTAAATAGGTCAATTAATGAATGAAAAATAGCCTATAATCAAAAGAAGCCTGAATTAGAATGCAAAGCACATTCATTAGTTAGTTAGTTAAGATCTGTTGCATTTACGAACTTGACATTTTTGTCACCTGCAGTGTACGTTGTACAAGTAGGTACAATATGTTGTCATCTTCAGCAAAAGTTGTCGGCGACGTTGTTATTGTTATTTTTGTTGTTGATGTTGTTGTTATCGTGCAGTCAATTGAAATTTGTAACACGTACAACAAATTTGACTTTGCGCATTGTCTCTGTGCTCTTCGAGTGCCGAGTCGAGTGTAATAAATTTTTATGTAGAAATTGGCAATGCGACCAACAACATTTGTGTGTAGTTGTAAACTTAAGTGAATTGTATAATCAGCAACAGAGTGACACATATCCGCCGCATAGACAAAACCAACCGAATGTCCGTTTAAAATGCTCAACCACTTTGCCCCCATTCCACGATTGTGAAAAGGGCGTGGCAGACAAGACACACCGCACAGACTGATTGCAATATGATGATGATGATGATGATGATGATGTCGGAAACATAATACGTACTGTACTGTATGTATGTACAAATGTATATTAGTCATAAGGATAAATAATATGTACACAACTTTAGCAGTCGCTTTTTCCCGATGAGTCAGCGCTTTTGGGAACTACGACAACTACAACTACGAAATAAGTCAGACAGCGAGTCGGACAAGAACACACCTTAGAGGCGTGTATTAATTAGCATAGCTGACAAATTAACTGTTAGTCTCCCAGGCCCCAGTGCTGCCACACTGGCAAATATTGATAATGAGGCAGTAAATCGTTCAGTGTCACTGTTTGCATGTCTCCCTCCCTCCCTTCTCTTGCCTCTTACACAAGTCTCTGCAGCTAAGTGAAAACCTGCAAAACATACTTACATACATACATGTATGAGTGTATGTGTGTGTTATCGCCCGCCTGCCATAAAAGTAACTGGTAATCCAGAGTTCAAGAAACTCGGCACGCAAACCAAATGAATCGCATCGGATCGAAGAAAGCGTCGAAAAAAAAAAACAAAAACTTTTTGCATAAGGACAAATGACAAGTGGCAACGCTAAAAGCTGACAGTTGCATGCGACGCGACGCATTGAACGCATTAAAAATCACTTTCGCCTGCAAATACAGCGGCACCGTGGTGCGAAAGCAGTACAAAAATGCAACATATTTTCGATGTGGACATTTTATATGCGTTTTTATCACGTATCACGTAAATATTTGCAAAACAATTTGCACTCCACACTGTACGTGTATGTGTGTGTGTGAGTGCATCATCAGTTATTTTTTGCTTGCCATCGCATTCCATGCAGACTGATGTCATATTTTGCTATCTCTATCTCTCTCTTACACAATGCATTCACCACTGTGCACGACTTTTGAGTGACACTGTAAAATGCTTCAACATATGCATTAAATATAAACGTCCATGAGGCTTATGTCTCTAAATGCAAAGCAATGTTTAAGTGCATTCATAAGTAGCCCTCCCCCTGCCCCACCTTCTTGGCAACCCCACGAAAACAACGCACTTAAAGTGCACTTGATAAAAGCCAAGCGCAGCTACAATAACAACAACAAACGATGCTGCTGCTGCTGCTCTTGTTGTTGTTTTAGTATGTGAATGGGCACAAGAAAACGAAGAGGAAGAAGAGCAGCAGCAACAACAACAAAAACAACAAGCAGACCTAATAAACGCAGCCCAATGAATTATGTGGCTGCCATCCGCCGCCTCGCTCATAAGACATGCAAGCTGATAAACATTAAAAAGATGTATGCATACATACACACAACACACATACGAATATCTTGTATATGTATGTATATTTCACTCAAAATGCAAGGCTTTGCGGCAATTAACACTCAGCAACTCCCACGCCGAAGAAATACAAAACCACAAGAAAAGACTAAAGACAAACAACAGCAGCAGCAGCAGCGCAGCTTTATGGCAGTATGGCAACGCCGCTGCCCGTCTGTGTCTGATTGACATAAACAAAAGCAAAATAAGCAAATGCGGAACAGCAAAGCCAAAAGCTTTACTCTCCTCCCACTCGCTCCTGGCTTGCTGCATTAGTCATCTTAGCAGCAGCATCATCATCATAGTCGCCAAGGCATGCTTACTGATTAATATAAATCACAAATAAAAAAGCCAACAATAACAAAATCCACTTTCAAGTGTCAATCAGTGTGCGCGGGAGTGAGAGAGTGACAAGCATGGGCAGCAAGTATAATTTAGCAACGCCTCGTTTCGCACCCGCAACAAAAACAACCCAACAACGACGCCTACGCTGCGCTCTCATTGTCACTGTTAAAGTAGTATGTGTGAGTGTGTCTCTGTTATCCTTTTCATCGTTTCGTTTGTCACGCATTTTCATCAGCAAACGCTTTTGTTGAGAGTCGCGCGCGCGCATTGTGTTTTGATTAACGCTTTGCGCGTGCTCTGTTACTGCGCTGCTCAGCTCTGCCGCTGTGGCTTCTGTTAACGACTCAAAATTGCATTGAATGAGTGGGCGGTTTGAGTGAGAGGAGACGGGTTGAAGACACAGTCAAAGCAATTACAGTTACACGCAAATGCTGCCACCTGAAAACTATTAAATGTGTGAAGCGACTGAATGACTGACTGACTCTCTCTCCCCCACTCTGTCTCATTCTCGCTCGCTTGCGCTGTATGGTGGGTAAAGAAATTGAACACAAAACGTTCAACGAAAATTACTGCTGCCCCTTTGAACTGGGCAGCGACGTCGCAACGTCGACTTTTAGCTTTGGCTTGTGGGCTGCTCCTGAGTCGTAGTTTTTCACGCTCTCCATCTTCTTATTGTGCCAGTAAGTGTATATGTGTGAGTGTGTCTTTATTTTAAGCAGAAACTGGTTTTTGTTTGCCTGTTATTCGCCTTCTTTGCCCTGTTTCTCTCTCTCAACGTTCCGTTGTGTTGTCATACTATGAAAATACACTTCTCCCCACACACACACACAACATTCTCCACTCGTATATGTATATATGTGTGTATATTATTCAAATATTATTTTCGCGAAATTCATATGAAATTCCAAGTAAAGTGAAAGAAGCATGCGTTGTTGCTAGTTTATTTTGATTAGTCATGTATGCGTGTCTGCTTGGATGTGTGTGTGTGTCTGCATGTGTATGTGTGTGGGGTATTGGGAAGGCAGACATTGAACTTGTGCGTCGACAGCGACGCAACTGAGGCAAAGCGCATGCGCTGCTGTGTCGCTGTGATTTTGCACATTTGCGTTGCTGCTGCGTTGTCGTGCGTCGACTGCATATGCACACCAAGACAGTTTGGCGTGGCCACCACCCAAGGGAACTCGTTTTCCCCCATGCACTGCGCTCCCCCACACACACTCATATAATGCTCTCTGTGTGTTTGTAGGTATCTGTATACATTGGTATGTATGCATGCTGTGGCTGGCGCATTACCGTTAGCTGTTGTTGATGTCGCTCTCTTCTTCATGGGGGGTTGTTGAAGGCCATTGTCGACGTCGCTGCTAACGTCGACGCCCACATGCACCGGTTTTGACAACGACGTCGACGACGCAAAAATGCGCCTCAAAATGACTCATGCAATTGCTATATATGTAAATATAAGTATATTTTTTAATTATATACATTTTCCCTCCCTTTCTCATCCCTTTTGCCGGTAGCAAATGCAATATTGATTAAGCTAACATTCAATTAACATCCATGGTAATTTCTGTTAAACGGTATTTTTTTGTTACTCACCTCTGTAAATTTCTCTTTTATCTCGGCCTTTTCATCAATGGATAAAGTTTTTGTGAATTTGTTTAGTGTTGCCATTTTGTTTATCTTCGTTATGCTTTTATTGTTGTTGCTGTTGTTGTTGTTAAAGAAGAGGAAGACGAAGCTGCCGTTCTTGCTGTTGCCGATTCTCTGTGTTCTTCGACTTAATTGTTATATTGGCTAGTAGTTAAATAAATTATAAAAGTTAATTTCACTCGATGTCGCCGTTTGTTTTATTTTTTTATATTTTGCCGCTCTCTTATTGTTTTTGTTGTGCGAAAAACTGCGCTGCCTCTGTTGCTGCTTCTGCTGCGGCGTTGCGTCGCTGCTTTGATGCTGTTCTTGTTGTTGTATTGGTGGTGGGTCTGTTTGCTGTTGGGTGAGATGACCGTCTTTCAAAAGGGGGCAGGGGGATGCGACGACAAACGGTGACACTTTCTTTTGGGTGGCGTTGGCGTCGCTAGCGACGTCTTTTACTTATGGCTGCTGTTATTGTTGTTAATTCTTTTACACGCTACTGCGCTGGATAATTGCTATTTTGCTATTTCTATTTCTAATATTTTTTTATGGTATTTGTTATTGCCGCTTGCGTTTCTCCTCTTTCTCGCTCTCTCACTTTTCTTTCTTTTTTGGCACACGAAGCACGACTTTTATTTGCACTTAACAAAATATGAACCCACAAAATCTGGTCTCACTCACTTTTGCCCTCCCACTCGTATTTACACGTCTGCGGTAAGCTTGGCTTAGTCGCTTTTGTTGTGGTTGCTATTGTTACTTTTTGGCGTTGGCGGTGTTTGCCGGCTTCGTAGTGTTCGTCGTAGACTTTGTTATTTGTTAATCAATAACAACAATAAGTCGACAAGTTTATTAGCGCTTTGCCAGGGCATACGAACAACTACGCGCAAGAAAGTCTGAATTAAAACTGATACAGCTCGCAACCAGCGTGACCCCAAAATGTATTTGAAACATATACTATATAACGCCCAAGAATATACCAAAATATACCACATTTATCATAACATCTACAAATGCCTCCAAGGAGATGCGGGTTTTCGAACAAATTTTTAATTTTATAAATGTTGAAAAATATTAAGATTAGCTAGAATAATTTATGGATTAGCGATAGCATTTAATAAATGAATTGCGCAGTTCTTTTGAACTGCTAAAAGACAGATGCTAATTAACAGAGCAAAATTAACAGAGCAAAATTACATGCATTTTAAACTTAACAGGCGTTGTTAACATAACATCTCAACGCTGTAAGAAAAATATATCAGTTGGTACATAAATGTTTTCAAATGTTTACTGTTTCAAAATGTAGGCAACAAACATTTCAGTTATTTGGTTGATATCTTTTTATTAATGGGTCAAACTCTGATACAAATGAAAAGTAAACGTTATCAAGAGTTGGCGCAATAAATGTTTAATACCTTGCTGTTAACGCAGTTTGAGACACATGAAGTTGGCTGCGTAGACAAGCCAGTGTTAGTCAGAGTTGTTGCACACAAAACAAAACAATTGGTGGCAACCCAATTTGCTGGCGCAAATAAAAATATTGTGGCGTATCTGTTTATTTTTGTGTGTGTTTATGTTATAATAAAATGCACATTAAGCAGGTGAGTACATGTTGCTGCTAATGATAATCCCAGTTAGCGCTAAACAAAATCAATTTGCAGATTATTATACAAGGCTTTAAAAGTTACAAGGACCAGACGGTGGTGGAGCCATTCGATAAGCGTCACAACGTCGTCGTTGGACGCAATGGTTCAGGCAAAAGTAATTTCTTCTATGGTATGTACATTTGAATTGTTGTGCAGTTGTTGCAGTTCATTAATTGAATGTTCATGAACAGCTATACAATTTGTGCTAAGCGATGAGTTTACGCATCTGCGTCCAGAGCAGCGTCAAGCGCTGCTCCACGAGGGAACTGGAGCTCGCGTCATTTCGGCGTATGTTGAGATCATCTTTGACAATTCGGACAATCGTGTGCCAGTAAGTTTCATTCATTATTCCGTCATTTAGTTAAATTAATTTACCTTTGCCATTTTGCCGCGCTCAGATTGACAAGGAAGAGATTTACTTACGACGCGTTATTGGCGCCAAGAAGGATCAGTATTTTCTAAACAAGAAGGTTGTGCCACGCAATGAGGTGGTCAATCTGCTTGAATCGGCCGGCTTTTCCAGCTCCAATCCCTACTACATTGTCAAGCAGGGCAAAATCAATCAAATGGCCACAGCAGCCGATTCATATCGCCTCAAATTGTTGCGCGAGGTCGCCGGAACGCGTGTCTATGATGAACGCAAAGAGGAATCGTTGAATTTGCTGCGCGAAACCGACGGAAAGCTGGAGAAGATTAGTGAGTATTTGAAAACAATCGAGGATCGACTGCAAACGCTCGAGGAGGAAAAGGAAGAGCTTAAGGAGTATCAAAAATGGGATAAAACACGACGTACCCTTGAATACATACGCTACGAGACGGAACTAAAGGATACGCGACGAGCACTCGAGGAGTTGCTGCTGCAACGCAAATCGTCGTCGGACAAGAAGAAGAACTACAACATTGAGATACAGAAAGCACAGGAGAAGATCAAGGAGGTGCAAAAGAACCTGAAAGAGGCCAAGAAAAAGGTGCAGAGCACCAAGGAGGAGCGCTCAGTGCTGATGACCGAGCAGCAACAGTTGTTGCGCGAAAAGACCAAACTGGATTTAACCATTGTCGATCTGAACGATGAGGTGCAAGGCGACAACAAGTCCAAGGAACGCGCCGATCAGGAGCTTAAGAATCTCAAGGTTACAATTGCGGAGCGCGAAAACGAGCTGGACGATGTAAAGCCCAAATACGAGTCGATGAAGCGCAAGGAGGAGGATTGCTCACGTGAACTGCAGCTGAAGGAGCAGAAGCGCAAAGAGCTCTATGCAAAACAAGGACGCGGCTCGCAGTTCTCGTCACGCGAAGATCGCGACAAATGGATACACAATGAGCTGAAATCGATTAGCAAGCAGACAAAGGACAAGATCAATCACCATGCCAAACTCGTTGAGGATTTGAAGAAAGATGCCACAAGCGAAAAGGATTTGGGCACCAAAATCGAAGAGCATTCCTCCGAATTGGAACAGTTGCGTCTGCAAATCGATGAGCACAACAAAAAGTACTATGAACTGAAGAAGACCAAGGATCAGCATCAATCCATGCGCAATGAATTGTGGCGCAAAGAGACACAAATGACACAGCAGCTGCAAACCCAAAAGGAGGAGCTCTCCCGGGCGGATCAAGCGTTGCGGAGCATGGCAGGCAAACCGATCTTAAACGGCTGCGATTCGGTGCGCAAAGTGCTCGATAGTTTTGTGGAACGTGGCGGTCAATCGGCGGCCATAGCGAGAGCGTATTATGGCCCGGTGATTGAGAACTTTAGCTGCGACAAAACCATCTACACAGCGGTCGAGGTGACGGCAGCGAATCGTCTATTCCATCACATTGTAGAATCGGAGTATGAAGGCACACAAATTCTGAAGGAGATGAACAAACTGAAGCTGCCGGGTGAGGTGACATTCATGCCCCTGAATCGTCTGCAGGTGAAGATACACGATTATCCCGACGATCCCGATTCGATACCCATGATATCGAAGCTCAAGTACGACGAACAGCATGACAAGGCGTTGCGCTACATCTTTGGCAAGACGCTCATCTGTCGTAATCTCGAGCGTGCCACCGAGCTGGCCAAGAGCACTGGACTCGATTGTGTGACGCTGGAAGGCGATCAGGTGTCGTCGAAGGGTTCGCTCACCGGTGGCTACTTCAATACGTCTCGCTCGCGCCTGGAGATGCAAAAGAAACGCACCGAGTACACGCAGCAGATCAGTGAATTCGAGAAGAAACTGAGCAAACTGCGCAATGAGCTCAAATCCACCGAGAACAACATCAATTCCATTGTGTCGGAGATGCAAAAAACCGAAACGAAACAGGGCAAATCGAAAGATGTCTTTGAGAAGGTGCAGGGCGAAATACGTCTGATGAAGGAGGAGCTGGTGCGCATCGAAAAGTATCGGGCGCCCAAGGAGCGTTCTCTGGCCCAGTGCAAGGCATCGCTGGAGGCGATGACCAGCACCAAATCGAGCCTTGAGGCAGAGCTCAAGCAGGAGCTGATGTCAACGCTGTCGGTGCAGGATCAACGTGAAATCGATCAACTCAACGATGATATACGACGGCTGAATCAGGAGAACAAGGAGGCGTTCACACAGCGCATGCAGCTGGAGGTGCGCAAGAACAAGCTGGACAATCTGCTGATTAACAATCTGTTTCGGCGACGCGACGAGCTCATTCAGGCACTGCAAGAGATTAGCGTAGAGGATCGCAAGCGTAAGCTCAACAATTGCAAAACCGAACTGGTGTCCACCGAGAAACGCATTAAGAAGGTGAATGCAGATCTCGAGGAGATTGAGAAGCGTGTCAACGAGGCGGTGCAGCTACAGAAGGAACTGCAAGCAGAGTTGGAGACTCATGTGCGCAAGGAGAAGGAGGCCGAGGAGAACATTAACAAGGACAGCAAACAGTTGGAGAAATGGACGACCAAAGAGAATATGCTCAATCAAAAGATCGACGAGTGCACCGAGAAGATTGCCAGCTTGGGTGCGTTGCCCCAGGTGGATGCCGCGTACAGTCGCATCTCGCTGAAGAACATCTTCAAGGAACTGGAGAAGGCTAATCAGCATCTGAAGAAGTACAATCATGTGAACAAAAAGGCGCTCGATCAATTCCTTAGCTTCTCCGAGCAAAAGGAGAAACTTTATCGTCGCAAAGAGGAGCTCGATATTGGCGATCAAAAGATCCATATGCTCATCCAATCTCTCGAAATGCAAAAGGTCGAAGCCATACAATTTACGTTCCGTCAGGTGGCGCAGAATTTCACCAAGGTCTTTAAGAAACTGGTGCCCCAAGGCGCAGGCTATTTGATACTTAAGACCAAGGATAACGAGGGCGAAGAAATGGAAAAGGAGGTGGCCAATTCAGATGCCTTCACGGGCATCGGCATACGCGTCTCATTCACGGGAGTCGATGCGGAGATGCGTGAAATGAATCAACTGTCGGGTGGTCAAAAGTCACTGGTTGCCCTCGCCCTCATCTTCTCCATTCAGAAATGCGATCCAGCGCCATTCTATTTGTTCGATGAAATCGATCAGGTAACGTAACACTTTATCTAATCATTACCATTTTTATTAACCAATTGTACTTTCTTCTGGGATAGGCGCTCGATGCGATGCATCGTAAGGCGGTGGCTGATATGATCCATGAGCTGAGCGACACAGCACAGTTTATTACGACCACATTCAGGCCAGAGCTGCTGGAGAATGCACACAAATTTTATGGCGTGCGCTTTAGGAATAAGGTCAGCCACATTGATTGTGTGACCCGCGAGCAGGCCAAGGACTTTGTCGAGGACGACAACACACACGCCTAGATCGCACGCACACACACATATACATACACACGCATTATATATATATATCTCCCTTGTGCTTGTCCTCTTCCTCGTCCTCCCTCACATTCAAGCATTTCTTAATGAATAGAAGTTAATTGTTTATTTTATTTGTTTTTTTTTTTTTTATTTTGCCTTTATTTTTCCTTAAACACAACACAAATGAACATTTATTTAATACAAGAAGAACAACAACAACAAATTAAACCCTTAATTAAGTCGATAAGTCCTGTATTGTAATTGTCCAGCTGCTGTTGCGAAGGCAGCTTCAATGTTTGTCTAATGTCAACGAAGCGAAGCCAAAGCGCAGCTGCTTCCAATGTACCATTCAATAAATGACACAGAGAAATCTAAAATACGCTTCGGATCTTCTGGCAGTTTGAACAGCTAAGGATTAATGCTGATTAAATTTGATAGAAAATATGAACCAAATGAAATTGAAACTCTTCGAATGTTGCATATAAAAACGTTCAATTTTATTGAGTAAAAAACATCGCGTGGGATTAACAAGTATATATTCGTAGTATATAATATAGAAAAGGGATCAACTCTTAATTAATGTCGTATATAGATATATAAATATGTCTCAGTGTTGCTTGTGCTAAATGCAGCATCAATCCATCATTCCATTCCATTCATCATTCAATCAACCATATTGTTTAACAATATATGTATGTGTATGTATGTTTTTGGTTCGTCCTCTTCATCATCCTGATCATCTTCCGGCCGTATTCTCCATCAACTCTTGACTGGCATTAATCGCAAAGATGAGGGAGAAACACATGCCCACGGTGTCCACCTCCAGGGTGCTGATGTTGAAACGCAATGTCAGCCGCCAGAGTACAAAGTGATTGAGCAGCACAAGAAGCGCCAATCCCAATGACCACCAGTGCTCATCCAACACGGCAATGCGCCACAGACAATAGATGTTCCACAGCACGCACACCGTGTGATTGAGGCGCAACAGTTTCCCCAGCAGCTGCCCCAATGATGACTTCTCGCTTAGACAACGCCGTATGCCGGAAAGCACCAATACGCCGCCGTACAGTGTGAGTACAATGTGACGCCACTTGGCGATGCCGGCAAAGAATTCCAATTCACCGCTGATACTCTGCATTTGGCCGATGATAAGAGTGACGAAAATGGCCGGTGAGTAGCGTAGGGATTGCTCGCAAATGCGTCGCTGCACCTGGCCGGGATTGGGATGCGTGTAGCGTAGAATGCAGAGCACGCTGTGCGCAAAAAACAAACCATAACCGGCGAGCGCATGCCGCTCAATGCTGTAGTGTTTGAGGGCCCATCCCGAGATCACGGCTAATATGAAGTTCAGCAGGCCCAGCGAAAGTTTCGAGGACACTGTGCCGGCGGCATTTGAAGCCATTAAGGTGGACAGGTGGTCGGTCGGTGGATCAAAACAAACCACTAAAGTTAAAATCTGCCTTTGGTTGTTCTTGTTTTTGTTGCTGTACTGTTGTTGTTGGTGTTGTTATTATTATTCTGGTAAGCAGGGCTGCCACACACAACAATCGAGCGATATCGATAACATGCGGAGTGTTGGACAACCAATTTTAAATTAAATGCCGTTGAGTGACATTTCAAGAGTGCTATTTCGGAAATGAAAACATTTATAAGAGTAAATTATTTATTTTTAGTTTAATATTATTGTGTCCACCTTACTGTTGAAATTATGCTTAATCTCTTAACCTAAAAACGTTGCTTACATTTCCCATAAATTGTAATATTTACAAAACCATATAATCATCAATACATCTAGGTGCATTTCATCAATAATTGAGTAATACAAAGATATTTTATTGAGTAATAAAAAGACCTATATAATACAAAATATATTATGAAGAATTCAAAAATTGAGCCGCATAGCAAACGTTCAGTTAAATACAAACGAAAAGCGCCATAAATGTTATAGCAAGTTTGGAAAGTAGATTGCAGTATATTTTATTGCCATACAGCAGCGGTCACACTTGCAGCGATCATTTATCGACGCCCGCCAGAGATTTGTATTTGGGTTTCGTTGTTTTTATTGTGTCTGTGTAATGCATTTTGTTACTGCACTTTTAAACAGTTAATTCGAATGTGACGAGAATACACAAGATGGCGGACAAGAGCAACGCATTCAAACTGTTTCGAACTGTTGATCCGTCCACAGTGAATGTGCCGATAAAAGACAAATTTGCCAAACTGACGCTCTCCTCAAATAAGAAAAAACAATTGGCCAGTGAAAATATTGAAAAAACCAACGTAAGTCGCCAACTACTAGGTGAACTAAACGAACGAACACATGAGAATCCCTTGCTGCGCAGCGATTCCTCAGTATCCTCGAATAGCATGAAAATGGGAGTGGAGCAAAAGGAGCCCAAAACAGTACAGGACGAAAGCACACAACTTGATGTTTCCGATTATATGGAAGTGCTGCAGCTAAGCGGTGATGGTTGCACTCAGCGCTCCGAATACGTCGATGTGGAGCAACTCTCCACACAAGTCTCCAATTTAAGAGTACAGCCAAAAGAGGAAGTCTCCATTTGCATATCATCAACAACTGAGGAAGCAAATGACGAGGAAGATGATGACAACGAATCGTGTATTACGATATCAGATAGTGAAACGGAGCAGGATAAGCAGGAAGAGAAGCAAAAGGAACAGGAAAAGCCCAGCATGGCCATCAGTGAGCAATCGGCTGCTGTTGCCGTGCCCGGCAACAAGCTGCAGCTGCTCGAGGCGTTTCTGCGTGACGTCTCCTTCGAGCGTCGCGAGATGGAGCGCCGTGGCATTGTGGACATGTCATCGGATCAGCTGCTGCACTCGCGCATTGCCAGCGCCGACACTGAATCCATGAGCCAGGACATTGACATCACACGTTTGTCCTCTTGCTCTCGCCCGTTGGACAGCAGCAGGCTGTTGGCAGACAACGAGACCGAGGTGAATACGGAGCTGGATGAGAGCAAACGCTTGGCGGACAATGAGACCGAGGTGAATACGGAGCTGAATGAGAGCAAACGCTTGGCGGACAATGAGACCGAGGTGAATACGGTGTGCTCCGAGGAGCAGCAGGAGTTGGAGGACCCGCAACCGAGCTGCCGGCGACTGGCGAACGATGAGACCGAGCAGCAGTCGGTTGCAGACGACACCATTCCCGAGACCAGTAGCGAGGCGGAGCAGTCGCCGGTGAGATCGCGAACAGCATCCGGAAGCAGCGTGGAGACTGCGAGGGAAACTGAGCGGGAGTTGGGTACGCCAGCAATACAAGTGAGCAGCATCAACATTTCTGCCAAGATCAACATTAAGATACACATACCCAACATGGAGTCGAGCAGCGCGGAATCGGAGTCGGAAGACGATGAGCAACCGCTTGAACAGCCAGAGGAACAGGCGGAAGAAAATCAACAACAGCGACAGCAGAAAGATCGCTCTATTCTGCAGGCCGATGCCTCAGAGGATGAGCAATTCCTGACGAATGCCGAGGAACTGTTGAATCAACTCTATGGCAAATCCTGGCAAACTCCCGACGTCATACGCACCCTGAAACGCGCAAGTGGCAGTGGTGGCAAGACTGCAACGAGAGCGGCAGCGGCAACGAAAGCATCAACTGTAGATCGCACTCCGCTGACTGAGCTGCGTCGTCAGCCCAAATCCCGTCCAGCTGCGGCCACCACAGCCAAGAAACGTCAGCCAGCTGCCAAGTGCAATGAGAGCGCCTTGGGTGACTTTAGCATCTGTGAGTAGTCCAATAAGATGTGATATAAAAATGAATGAGATCAGCAAACATTTCAAATAAGAATCGATCATGTTACAAGAATTAACGAAGAGATACCAGGGATAACAGAAAATCTTTTGTACAGTTTGTTGCATAGGAGTATTTACAAATTTGACATAGATCAAAGCGAATTTTATACTAAAATCTATAAGCTTTATCTATAATTATTTATTCTCAACACACAACTCTGTAAACTGCACCATACTAACTTAACTTACAATCTTGCAGTTAAACGCGCTTTGCATAACAACCAATTGAATTCAACGCATTTGCCGGCGGCAACGGCTGCAGCGAAGAAGGTGGCGGGAACGCGGAGCGCTCGAGTGGCCAATAAGCAGCAGGTGCGCACAAACCATGTGTACGAGGAGCGTTGGCGGGCGCTGGTGGACACGGACAGCGGTACCGATGCCAGCGATGACGAGGATGCGGATGCCACCGATTGCAGCGTGGGCAGCGGCGACAATGCTGGCCATATGACCTACTTGGATCTGACCAAAGCGGAGGTGCAGGTGGTCAGCAGTCCCGATGGCAGCAGCGGCGACAAGTGTATGCAAAAGAGAACAGAAAAAGATGCTTCTTGTTATTAACTTTAATCTCTTACATTACAGCTCCCAAGTTTCCCAAGAAACTGGATGATATTCTGCGCACTTGTCGCGCCACCGTAAAGCCCAAAATGTGTGCGACGCCATCAGCGCCATCAACGCCAGCGACGCCATTAAACGTGGACTTGCCACCAACGCGTCGTCAGCTATTTACGCCCAATTTTGGCTACGAGGATGAGAACGCGGCCAAGGCGATTGTGGAGCGTGCGCTCGACATGAACAATCTGGATGAGCTGGAGATTTTCTATCAGCCCGGCAGTACAGTGCACAAGCGTGTCCAGGAGGTGAAGCGCCAATTGGGCATTGCCGTCAAGTCACCCAATGCCAAACCGATCTTTAAACTGCCGACGACCACGACGCCACAAGTGACGCCCAGTCGAACGCCGTCTGCGCGAAAGCCAACGCCAAAGCAAAAGCAAACACCTCAGGTCCGTGGCAGCGGCAAATGCAGCTTTATCAAGTCCCTGGAGAAGGATGTGAGTCGTGAGTACGCGGACAATGAGGCGTACTTCTATCGCGAGAACTTTAAGCGCAACAAGGAAGAACTGGCGACGCGTCTCTATGACATGTTCAATGAGAAGGTGTTCAACAACAAGCTGCAGGTGCCCATCGTTTGGACAAAGATGCTGCGCAACACAGCGGGCAGATGCCGCAACAAGCGCAAGTAAGTTACATATCAATTTCTTGTTGGAATACACCCATTACATTCCCTTCAATCTCTGATAGACTTAACGAACGCATGTGCGTACTGGAGCTGAGCGTTAAGGTGTTGACAAGTGCGGATCGTTTGCGCTGCACACTGATCCATGAGATGTGCCATGCAGCGACCTGGATCTTTAACAATGAGGGCGGACATGGACGCACCTGGAAGCAGTGGACATATCGCGCCATGGCTGCGTTTCCCGATCTGCCATCTATCAATGTGTGTCACGACTATGATATTGAATTCAAGTACACTTATCGATGCGAAGCCTGTGACGTGGGGTAAGTGCAATCCTTCTTTCCTGTATGTGATTTATATTGATAAACCGTTCACTCTGTTTCATTGTCAGTTCCAAGGCTCATTCGCGGCATCGCAAGGTGGACAACATACGCTGTCGCCTATGCTCGGGCCCAATTCAATTGTTCATTAACAAGAAGGATAAGCAGGGCAATGTGCAAATGCAGCCGGTGCGCGAGGCGACGGGATTCGCCAAGTTCGTGAAGGAGCAGTTTAAAAAGCACAAGCGACCAGATCTCACAGCGGCCCAAGTGATGCGCATACTGAGCGTGGAGTATGCCAAGCAAAAGGACAACAAGGCCGCAACAGGAGCTGCGGGGGCAACAGATGACTTAATTGCCAATCAAGTGGAAACTTTAGCATTAGACGATGATGACGATGACGAAAATTAAGTTCAAGACAAACTGACAAGTACAATCTATATGTATATTTTACATAGTATATAAGTTTTCGTTTTAATAGAATAAAATAAAGATGAAACAGTTTCCAAAACAACAGAATCACTCGCCTTTTTGATTGCGTCCGTTATCAGTTTGCGACAGTGTTGGGCAATTTATCGTCGGCCAAGCGATACGCGAAATGTTATCGATATTGCGCAAGAGAAACACTCGTGACGTCACTCTGGTAGTATGCGGTTGAAATCGTACCAATTGTTGAATTAAAACCATAAGCAAACATTTAACATAAAGCCTAGAGTAAAAATAAAAGTGAGCTCGGCAAAACAAATGTATTGCTAAGCGAATTGGATGCATTTCGCCGCACGGGCAAGGCGATCAATTGTGACGTCAGCGATAGATTTGTCGGCGAGCTGTCATCACTAGCGTGCACACACACGCACGCATTCGTAAACATTTAGTTGGGAGAACCGAACACGTCAGCTACGCGAATTCAAGTGACAGAAACACAAAAAAACAAAACAAATTGTGTTTAATACCAAAATCCGTTGGGTTATATTGCACTTTGCTGGCCATCTAAAGCGAAGCAATCAATTGGCTGTATCTCAACCAACAATTACAGCTGCTGCATTAAAATGGTAAGCAGGGCACACACACAAAAATACGCACACACACACAAGTTGACGTCGGCGATTTTTTTTTGCTAATCTGTAATATTAACGCTTTTATCGTTTACATTTCGTAGGTACTCGTTGCTGCGGCAGTCTGCACAAAAAATGGCAAAGGTAAGTTCAAAGTATTAACAAACATTTGCTTATTTATCAATAATTTCAACTATAACCTAAGACCACACACACGTACTCATATACGCACTCATACTATTGCAGTCATATTGTCACGTCAGTTCGTGGAGATGACAAAAGCTCGCATCGAGGGGCTGCTGGCAGCGTTCCCCAAGCTGATGACGGCGGGCAAGCAGCACACCTATGTGGAAACGGACTCGGTGCGCTACGTTTATCAGCCAATGGAGAAGCTCTATATGCTGCTCATCACCACAAAGGCCAGCAACATACTTGAGGATCTGGAGACGCTGCGCCTCTTCTCCAAAGTGGTAAGTGGTCTACATGCTTCTCTATTCCTTGATTACTCTTGACCCCACCCATTGCATTGTAGATACCCGAATACAGTCACTCGCTTGATGAAAAGGAGATTGTGGAGAATGCCTTCAATTTGATCTTTGCCTTCGATGAAATTGTTGCCTTGGGCTACAGGGAGAGCGTTAATCTGGCGCAGATCAAGACCTTCGTGGAGATGGACTCGCACGAAGAGAAGGTGTACCAAGCGGTGCGTCAAACTCAGGAGCGTGAGGCGCGCCAGAAGATGCGCGAGAAGGCCAAGGAGCTGCAACGCATACGCATGGAGTCCATTAAACGTGGTGGCCCATCCTCGGGTGGTTTGGGTGGACGCAGCGGTGGCTTCAGCTCCGACAGCTTTGGCAGCAGCGGTGTCAGCAGCGTCAGCAGTGGCAGCGGCGGCGGTGGCAATGTGGGTGCACCATCGATTGAAATGGACAACAAACCTCTGGCCAGCAAGACGGCACAGTGAGTAGACAACATATTCATTCCTTAATCATACCTTAACCTTATTAATTGCTATCGTTGCAATTTGCAGAAAGCCCGTGTCCCGCAATGCTCTCAAGCTGGGCGGCAAGTCTAAGGATGTGGATAGCTTTGTGGATCAGTTGAAGAGCGAGGGCGAAAAGATTGCCAGTCTGGCACCAGCTGCTGCCGCTGGTGGTGCCGGAGCAGCGGCCAGTGCCAGTGCTGCCGCCAAGGCCAAAATCTCAGCGGATATTCATACCGAAAGGTAGGAACTGCAGCTCTTAGCCCATCTCCTTGGCCATCTTGAATTAATTGTGTATTTGTGTGTTGTGCAGCGTTCATCTCAAAATGGAGGATAAGCTGGTGGTGCGTCTGGGACGCGATGGTGGCGTTCAGCAATTCGAATTGACCGGTCTGCTAACGCTGCGCATTACGGACGAGAATTTGGGACGCATTAAGGTGAAACTGGCCAACAACGATACGCAGGGCATACAGATGCAGACGCATCCCAATGTCGATAAGGAGCTGTTCAAGACGCGCGCTATGATTGGCCTCAAAAATCCGGCTAAACCTTTTCCGCTCAACACCGATGTGGGTGTGCTCAAGTGGCGTTTCATCACACAGGACGAATCGGCTATTCCACTGACCAGTAAGTGAAGCAGCTAAATTGCATTTGTCTATCCACAAACTCATTGCTTGCTTTCTCGCTCTATTCCATGCCACACATTAGTCAATTGCTGGCCATCGGATAATGGCGAGGGTGGCTGCGACGTTAACATTGAATATGAACTGGAGGCACAACATTTGGAGCTGCAGGACGTGGCCATTGTCATACCATTGCCGTGAGTAACTGATCCTTGCAAGTCTTATCACTTATAAAAATTAATGTAATCTCAATTTGCAGGTTGAATGTGCAACCATCGGTGGCCGAATACGATGGCACCTACAACTATGATTCACGCAAGCATGTGCTGCAGTGGCACATTCCCGTCATCGATGCCGCCAACAAATCCGGCTCGATGGAGTTCAGCTGCAGTGCCTCCATACCGGGTGATTTCTTCCCGCTGCAGGTGTCGTTCGTTTCCAAAACACCGTATGCGGCCATCAGTGCGCAGGATGTTGTCCAGGTGGATAATGATACGTCCGTCAAGTATTCAAGCGAAACGATTTTGTTTGTGGAGAAATATGAAATTGTTTAAGGTTCCCCCAAGCTCCCCCTCGCAAGCAAAGAAAGGAAAGCAAGAAATACTATACAATAACGGCAGTAGTAATATATACTTAGTATAACTTTATATATTTTTGAGCGGTTTTCTTCTTTTTTTTTCGTTTCGATCGCATTATGTACGACTATATATAAATGTTAAATCTAAAATATATACATATATAAATATTATACAACAAATACGCATCCATGCCGTGATGCACTTGTTGCAAGTTGCAAGCACGGCTGATCCGCAAGAAACAAGAATTCCAAATGTCGTGCTCCACAATCCATCATCATAGCGTCTAACACATCAAATACAAAATGCAACTACTATTTTGATTTGAAATAAACACACAATAATTCAGAATGAATGAAACAATGTTATTTATATTTGTTCATTGTAAAAGTGTAAATTTGTTTGTAAGTAAATGAAATTTGCCACATAATTAAGCGTATAATAAAATACAAGTGCAAGCCAGTCTCTTGTTTATAATTTAGAATTTTAAGGCATTCGCCTTTAATGCCAAGTCATCCTGACTGCGACGCCGATACGACAGGCAGAAAACTGCAGCTTAGCCAGGAGAAATACCAGGCGAACATAAGTCAGTAGCAAGCAGAAATACAGAAAGTCACCTGCTTGCTAAGTGGCGCCATCTATCGTTGTTGTTGTTGGCCACTCGATTCCGCGACGAACAACAAAAAAGTTCAAAGCCAGCAGCTGAAATACCAGGCAAACATAAATCAGTAGCAAGCAGAACTACAGAAAGTCACTTGCCTGTTGAGTAGCGCCATCTATCGTTCGTTGGCAGTATGAGACAAAAAGGAATATTTTGCAGTGGCGCCAATTTCAAAGTTGGAGAGTTGGTATCCAAGATGGGACAGTTTTTTGTACTTTTTAGAGTAATATAATATTATACTCTATTTTTATATTTAAATTCGTATTATTATTTTGCACGACAACATAATTTTTAAAACGACGCGCCAATTTCAGAAGTTTTGTAAATTCATCGTATTTAAAATGAAGTGTGGCCAGATTGGCATCATTGCAGCTTTTATGTTTTGGTATATCCAATAGCGCGTTGAAATGTATTTTGCAGAAATGTTGCTTCTGGTCACACTGTGACACTGCTGATAAATAAAACAATATTCAATAATAAATGAGTTTATATTATTTAACTGCACAAAAATGGAGCAGCAACTGGAAAAAGTGTTGAACGAAATGTGAGTGTTGTGCGATAAGCAGATTGTCTTACTACAACCCGCTCTCTTTTTGTCTCTCCATCTCTTGCAGTGTCACACAACAGGATACTGTGGGTGCATTGCTAGCAAATCGACAGGGGCTTTGTCTGGGCGGTGAGTAAGCCTCGATAAATAAGTAAATGGTGTTTTATTGCTGTAATATACTCGTAGCCAAGGGCAACATTAATCCCAATGTTTCGGGCATCGGCATGGCCATCTCGGAGCAGGTAGCGAAGCTGGAGCCCAACAGCAGTGTGCCGGCGACCATTTGCCTTTACAGTGGCTCCAAGTAAGTGTGACACACTAAGTCAAAGGCGCAAATCTGATGTTCCACACTCCTTTCACAGGCGCTGTGTTATACAAAAGGATGGCGAGATAACAGGCATCATTTATAAGCAGGCCACAACAGGGTCGACTGCGGCCAGCAATTAGCAGCTGCATTTGCCACCAAACACACTCATCAACACAACAATCTTCCAACAACACCAATAACAACAATACTACTACTACTACTACTATTAGTAAACAAGAGCAACCAAAGCAAATGTTTAATCATTGTCATTGCAATTCTCTGATTGAGCTGCAATTCTGCTTTAATTCGCTAGAAATGCCAATAGTCTATTTGCTTTTTTTGTTTTTTGTTTTTTTTTTTTTGCTTTTTAACTTGATATTTACTACATAGCATGTACAACAGATCTATTGTTCATACCATTGTACATATGCAAGCTTAATTCATGTATATAGTATACATTTTGTACGATTAAGCCTACAAGTGATCAAAAAACTTATACAATCTGCATACACTTTAAGCTGTTCCGAATTCCAATTTCGATATGTTTTCTATTCACTTTTTTTCTTTCTGCTACATTACAACTATTCGAAATATGATCATAAAGAAACTATTCTATTACTATTATGGATTTTCTTTTGTTTTACAAGAATTTTGTATACCCGGTAGAAATGTATAAAACTGGATCTCAAAAGATTGTAATGTTGACGTTCAATAATGTTAAAAATTATTCAAGAAATATTTCGAAATTATATGTACCGGGTATTTAACGGTCACGCCTAGTGCACTGTAGATTTCTTCTCATTATTATTATTTTATTTTGTTCACTTTTTCCAATGTGCCGAATTCGGAAATGGCCCCAAAAAAGAAAGAAAGAAAAATATAATGTAATAGTCGAAAAATGCTGAATTTACAATGTGTTTTGTGTTAATTGTGCCTGACATTGAACTTTTTGGATCAACATGTAAGTGTAATGTTTATAATGTGCGAACATTCAGTTATCCATGATGGGGGACACGTCATCGCACAAGGTCGCACTTTGTCCAGGGTGTGACGCGGGGCGAGGAGCGAGGCGCGGAGCGGGTTATCAACACTCTCTGCATAATCATCTCACTTTGCCCCACTGTGCATTAGGCAAATGAGCTGATTATCGATCAATTATGGCAAGTAATTCGTTTTAAAGCACTTTCGATTGCTAATGAATTGAGGCATGCTTCGTTGGGCAATGTTATCCACATACACTTTTATCGTACCAACCAGCATACTATACTATATAACATAACATATATTATACCTTTGCTTGCTTAATCGCTTAACAAATTTTCATGCGGAAAACTTGTATGTTTGCTACTACAACACATTTAGAGAGTCGTGTACAAATTTTGTTTTGAGAAACAAAAAAGGGGGCCGCATTTCAGAAAATTACATATAATCAGTGATTTCATGGAAATATAATAATGGGTTTTTTTTTATTTGCCATTAAAACAAATGCTTTTCTAAATATTCGTAATTTTTGCATATGTTATTTGAGCATATGTTATTTTTGATGGTATGAAAATTGGCAAATTATGATATTAATATTATGATATTATGATTTGTATTAAACAAAATTAATAAATAACATTTATTTTCTTTACTTGTTTTTTCATTAATCGGTAGAAATTTCTCAAAGTATTCATTTCCTGCAAGTTGTCTAGGGAAAAGAAATCGATCGCAAAGTTCGATGTAATCAGGAAAAGTAATTTGGTGTTGTATTCAAATAATCCACGCGTTAGAGGGCTGCACAATCGATAGTCGCATTACCGTTATCCCCCCGCTCCCGCCCCCCTCCAGTGAGGAGGCAAAAGCAATTGACCACGCGCAGTCCGTAGTTTTCCTCTGGAGTCCGTTAGTAATTGCGAGTGTGGGCGAGTGATTAGAGTCTAATCACTTGGCTAGTCATTAATGTGGAGGCCCCATGTCGACATACATATGGATGAGTATCTCTTTTGTGGTGTAGTATAGTCGTAGTCGTAGTCGTATGTATAATTACTCAATCATAACGGCGCCTGGTTTGTTCACTCGCTTGTTGGTTCGTGTTGCACGTTGGCTGGCGACCCCTTTGAATTTTCCGGATTAGGCAACATTGAGGAAATGCAGCCCGCCTACGTCATAAAAAACTAAATGAAGAAAAAGCCAACGAAAGATACTTTGTACAGACATATGTATGTATGTACATATATTCATCGTCGTCATGCAACTTGCAACTTGCCACATGCAACGTGCAACGTGCAGCAAATTGCCCGCTAGTTTTTCCATATATTTTTGCTCATTTTATTACCATTTTGTGCATTTTTATTAACTTTTGAAAGTCGTATGACAAGCTGGCGCCCAACGTGCGCATTTCGGATGCACAAAATTGCATTTGACTGGCGCCACCTGTTGCCACATGCTGCCACAAGTCTGTTTGGGGCAACCAAGGGACAGGTTTTTTCCTTCTCTCCACAACATTGAATGAGACAGCATGTTTTTGTTTTCGTATTTTTATTTATGTTTTTGCGCCATCCATCATAAAGTTGAGATCTTATCTATGCTGACGGCAATAAGATTCATTTTGTGGTGTGTGTTTTCGTAGTTGAAGTTCCGGTTACCCATTTCGCCATATGGAATCTGGACATTTTCGTCTGATTATTAGATATGCATTAATGTAAACGTGTTAAATATCGGTTCAAAAACCTGCCCGAAGCCTAATTAAACAGCCAAGAGATACCAAAAATCGAATTAAGCAAAAAGAAAACAGAAAACAGAGAAATAAAATATGAAGTAAATCAATTCAAGTTCTCTGTTTTGAAACTGGTTCAAAACCAACAAATTTAGTCAAATTGTCGCGGGGCAATCGAACTCATGAAATATAGTATGTGTATATTTATGATATTATAATGATATATATGGCTATATCTTTTGATCTCGACACGAGAGCGATTGAAAGATCGCCGCAAGCAAACAAATCAAATTTGATCACAACAAATCAATTACACAACAATAATCGAAACTTTAAATTAATGACTACGCTCTAAATTGGGGCGCCGTGAGGGTGATACAGTGAACGCTCGGCTGATGAACCCAAATATATATTAGCAATGTACAACAAGTCGGAGAAAATATTGCAGATCGATAAAGGTTGCAAAGAAGTTAAAAAATAAAATAAAAGTGGTAAAGAATGAGGTGAAAATCGGCAGACAAATAATGTAAATAATGTTTAATAAAGATACTGACAAAAAATGCGATAGTACTTTGATATAACTAGCTAAAGAATGAAAGGACATAAACATCAAAAATATATTACAAGAAGTAGTCAAAGAAATTCATATGGAGTTAAAGTAAATACAGGTAATTTGTAAAAAAAAGACAAGGAAGTTATAAAAAGAACATTTATGAAATGTTGTATATATTATATCTATATATAATATGCGAGCAGAAAAGACGGAGGCAACGAGGCGTATGTGTAATGTATGTGACAAAGTGACATATAAAGCAACAACAGGCGAAGTAAATGAGATAGTAACTTGAATGTCGGAACTCATCTCATTGCAACAAGGAATTGTCTTCGATATTTCAATAAAATCATAATAACAATAAATGAGATAGTCTGAGATAAAATAAGTTAAGAATGAGCAAAAAGAAGTAAAAATTGATGAGTTATTTCCTTCGATTCTTATTCGCAAATGGAGAGCTACGGGGCGTATGCGCAATTTATGGGAAGCAAACAGTTGGCAGTCAATTAATTGAAATGAACTTCATTTGTGCAAAGAAAAACAAGCAGACGAAAAGTGTTCGAAGTGTGAATGAAGAGGGAGCAAGGGGAGAGGGGAGAGGGGAAGCGAGGCAAGTTCATTCGTTCGCACAGTGCACACAAAATTTTCTTTATCAAAGAGCAATATTTAAACATGCAGCCAGTAAGCACATATTTATTCATTATTTTGTTGGTGTTGTTGTTGCTGCTGCTGTTGCATGGCGACAACAGCCTTGAACTTTCACTAGCAAACTGCGCAGCCAACTCTCCCAGGGGCACAAAGCTCAAAGCATTGAAGCTGCTGCTGTGGCTGCGTCTGAGGCTGAGGCTGTTGTTGGCGACCCACGTGTCTGTGGCCCAGAAACCGAAACACGGTGGGCTCAATTGTAATTGTCATTGTTTGTTGCCGCTGCCGCTGCTGCTTCTGTTGGAGCTGGAGTTGTTGTTGTGGGTGTGAAATGAAAAAAAAAAAACCGAAACGAAACGAAACGAAAAAAAAAACGCGGCATTTGCGCGTGCAAGGCAAATACGATGACAACTCTTCAAATACATGCGCAGCTCCTATAAACTCGTATAATCAAACAACAACAACAAAAACAAAAGCGTTAAAAAACCAAAAAAAAAAAAAAAAAAAACAACCACAAAGTTGATAAACAAATTGAAATTGGCAGCCAAGGCGGGTTTATTTAGCCGGCCAAAGCCATTGAAAGCCTTCAACTTGACTAAGCGTTCATTGGAGTTCACAAAAATGCGACGACCCGCCTGCGAAGGGGAGGGGAAAAGGTGCAAGACTACTGGGGCAGGGGCAGCTGCGAAACAAGTTGCAGCACTTTCGTTTTTAAACTGCCGCAAGCAATACAATATGAAGCATACGCCCCGTTGCATTAGTCAAGAAGTCGAGTCGAGACCAGAGTAAGTATTTCTTTTATTTCTTTAGTAAGCAGAAGAAACTAAACAGCAGCAGACAGAGTAACGACAACGAATGGGCCAGTTAAAGTCGCAGCAGGTTTCGATGCCTTTCCCTTTTGCTAAAGACCAACAACAACAACAACAACAACAACAACAGCAACAGCAACATCAACAAAGCCAAAAGCGAAAGTAAGAAAGGCAGCTGGGAATGGGAAGTTGCAGCAGCCAGCAGCTAGCAGACAAACAACCAGCAACCAACAACCAGCAGATAGCAGACAGCAGCACAAACACAAATACTCTTGAGCATAGTACAGTCAAGCTTGTCTAAAGCGAACACTAAATAAAATAAAATAATATATTCAGCTTATTAAAGGCAAAAGTAACAATTTCATTTTATATTGTTTGTAAGTAAAAAAAAATATTCGATGTTAAATTTATGGTACTGTAAAAAGCAAACATTATAAACTATATATATATTTAATTATTAATCATATGATTTGCTTCTAAAAAATAAATATTTTAATTCAAGATTTATAAAATTTGGTCAATAAAATTATCTTCCTTAGTTAGCTACTCTCTTAATTTGAACTTCAGTTTGTTTATTTTATATAAACTATATGTACATATATTATAAATAGCAACAAGCTATATATTTTTAATAATTTATAATATGCTTTGCTTATAAAAACTGAATATGTATTTAAATTTATAATTTGTAAAAGTTTGCTTGCCTTTTTCAGCGTCAATTTCAAAGTAAGCTACTCTCTTCATTTCAACATCCTGTGGTTCATGCTATATAAATTATATATATACTATAAATAGCAACATTATAAACAATATATTTTTAATAATTAATAATATGATTTTCTTATAAAAAATAAATATTTACCTTCAAAATTTGTCGTTCATTTGTCAATTTCGAAGTTAGCTCATCTCTTGATTTAAACTTCATGTTGTTCAAGTTAGCGAAGCTTTACTGTGGGCATACACATTGCTGCAGCGTTGTCCCAAAAATAACGTGTAGAAAGAAACCAAAGAAAAAGAAGAGAAAAAAAAAACAGAAATGTGTTGCGCTGTCGCGGATCTTGCAACATTCTTCGCATAGTTTTCAGTTTGGATTTGTGGGCCGCTGGAAATGTTGACTTTTGACCAAAATGTTCGCCTTTAGCCAAGCTGATTTATAGGCGCCTTGTCACAAATACAGACGCATATTTACATGTACAATTAACAAGCTGATTCGCAGTACTCTGTGTATGTGTGTGTGTGTGTGTGTGTGTGTTTTGAGGGCCTCTTCGCAAGAATTATGTGACCACAATTGCCCCCTTGTCGACTTACCGTTGAGTTATGCCAAACATAAACATATTTTCATGGCAATATTTTCCAACAACATGATAAATCTTTTTTTCAGTTTTTGTATTCTTTTTTTTTTTGCTTTTCTGTTTTAGTTATACTTATAGTATAAGCATATGACGAGTAGTATATGCTTAGTCGAAGGCCCGTCGTTCGTTCAACGCTCCTCCCAAAAAAAAAAAACTAAATAAAAAAAAAAGACAAAACAAAAATAAAGAATATCTGACAACGACTACGTGACTTCCATATAATGCAGACTTATGTAGTATGTGCTAAATCTACAATCTGTATGTGTTACCTCTTGGCTTTAAGTATTCTGCGTTGTACTATTTTTTCTTTTCTCAATTCTCAATTCTCTATTCTCTGTTCTCTGTTTTTTTTTTTCGTTTTGTTTCGCAAACGTTTAGGCAATTATTTGTCTTGTTAAAATAGCTACTTCAAAAACTATTCAACTTCATGTTCATAAAGAAGACTTTTCTGAACAAACTTTTGTGTTTTATTAAAAATTTATGAAATTTTTTCACTTTTGTCTTCATTATTTTGTGTGTTGCGAGAATAAATTTAAAAATCAAGTTCAATCAATTAAAATTTGTTTAATTTACAGTTTTGTTAACAATTTTTGATGACAGCGAGTGGCGCAACAATCTCTCTTTTTATTTTCATAAAGAAAATCATCATAAATTCTCATTTCGAAATTTTGTAAAATTATTCCATCATACACATAAATATTGTTTCAAATTTTTTGACCTAGACACTTTTCCAAAAATTCATTCTGATTTTCCAAAATCAAACCACAATAAAGAATTTTTCTCATTTGCGTGAATCTCACGTCGAGATTTATTAATCACTTTGTAAATATTTACTATATGAAAATGATTACGGAATGTGCAGCAATATGTAGTATTATATATATTTGGATTCATGTGCGTAACTGGCAGTTGAATTGAGTTGAATTGAATTGAATGCACTTTGCAAGTTTTCGGTATGGACAATTATGTCACCCCACCACGCCCCTCTCCGCGTCTCCCCCCCCTGCAAATGAGATATCGTTGGCCAGACTAAAAAATAATCACGTCATCAAAGACCAAAAAAAAATGACGACATTTGGCCGGCAACGTCAGGTTCAGTTTTTGGTTTCGGTGTCAGTTTCAAATATGTACATAACATAGTATATATATAATTCTATAGTAGTGTGTGTGTGAGTGTCGATATTTGGGTATTGTTTACAATTTATATTTGTTGTGTTGTTTTCAATGTTGTTGAATAATGAATGCTAGCCAGCCACAGCTAACATACATATTGGCGCCAGCAAATTGCAAATACTCACGTTCTGTCAAAACTTGAAACGGGTACTCGTTGCGGCACTCATACGCACACTCACACTCACACTCACACTCGAACTTCGTACTGAACGTTGCCATCAGCATATGGTCAAGAATATCATCAAAAAATAGTTTCGAGTAAGTCGTCGTATGCAACGCGTATTCAATTTATGCACATAATTAATTATATAACTTAACTGGCGTTTTATTTATTGTTCCAATGACGACATAATCTTGTAGAGAAATTGAATGAAATGACTTTACGGCTTTACGGCTACCACGACGATTCACATGATTCACAACTGCTGAACTCGTCTCATCCAAATTTGGTCAAATCGAATAATTTTATTGGATTTTTACACAATACAAATACAGCGGGGCAAAAACACTCACACACACATACACACACACACGGTATGTGATGAATCACAAGTTAAATTTTAGCCATATGCTTAATAAAATGAATACGAAATTTGTTTTTAATAAATAATCATTTATTTTGTTTTGCTGGCGTGCAAGTGTGTGTTAGTGTGTGTGTGTGAGTGTGCGTTTCCATGAAACTGTTGAAATATTTTTGGCAGCGAATAGCATCATTCTTTCAGTTAACACTTGATTCAAATTGCGCGCGCCATCAACGCACCCACACACAACGTAAACGTTGCACAACACTGCAACTGCAACTGCAAGAATCGAAGAATCGAAGAATGCACTTATCGATAGACCGATTGCAGCGCCAGTTTGGCATTTGTATTTGATATGCTAATTGTGCAATTGGATTGACTTGTGCATGTCGTGGCTGTCAATCAATTAGTTAATCAATCAATTGAACTGGCAATTAAAGCGTACATTATATTTGAAGCTGTAGCTGTTTTAATGTCTGCGCACAGATTTAATCATTTGTGTATTTCTGCTCAGATTCAAATTGCATAAGCTGAACGTAGTACATAATACATTCATATGTAGATTTTGGTGGAGGAGAACAAGCAGTGTTTATCATGCATTATTTATTTTGTTTACACTCTTCGACAGGGTCGAAACATTTTCGCAGGCATTACGCAACGAGAGAAGGAAGCGTCTGCTTTTCATTGCCATCGATTGATTGCATTGATTTTGTGTTATCGATCTGCTAGCTGTTTTAGTGTTTTATGTAATTGAGAGTGTATTTAGAATTCGTTGTCATTTGCCTTTTGATTTCATATTTTGTGTTGCATAGAGTGGGCGGTGTGTTTGCTTTGTACTACATACATACATGTGTATATACTGCATATGTATGTATATAGCAACTATGTATTACAAATTAGCGATCATATGGTGAGTGTGCAAGTGTGTGTGTGTGTGTGTGTGAGTGCATGTGTATTGCCTCGATGGGGTAAACACATCTCTCGGACATGTCTATTGTACAATTAAAAACAATCGATGCGATTTTTAGCACAAATGTGCCAAACACGAACATTCAATTTATATTTAGTCGATCGCCTTCGTACGTCAAATGATAGCACAGCGCACATCAGCATCGTACCACTCTCCACCCCCACCCTCACCCCTCCTCCATCTCCTCGTCGCACACTCTCCTTGCGGGTTAGTTGCACGTTTGTCATGCCAACAAAATAATTAAAAAACAAACAACAACAACAAGAAATTAATTGAAATGAAACTAAACTAAGCAACTGAAAACGAAAACAAATAAAAAATGCGATCACACAATGTTGTTAAAATGTATACACACACATACATATGTACATTCATAGTATAGAGTTTTGTAATGCGACTTTGCTCCACTTTGCCCCACTGTCACTGGCAGCTAATTTGAAATTTCGTCATCTGGATCACTTTCTACTTTCACTGCACACACACACATACACTCTCTCACATCAGCCGAAATTGCAGCGTCATCGTCTGGTCAAAAACAAAGACAAAAACATCTACAGCATTAACCTCAACCAGCTGTTAACCATGCACTCGAAATCAAGATCAGCTTTTGTGCAATGCTCTGTAAAACAATGCTTAAAATGGGATGCACAACTTTCTTTTCTCTCTTCAGTTTAATTGTAGAACTTACCCAATGAACTCAGCATTTATGTGTGATGGAGTTGACAAATTTAGTATGCAAGTGTCCTAGGTCAAAAGTTAATAAATAACATTAAGATCTTCATTGAAAGAGCTGTGTAAAATGAAATAGTTAAGATTTATGATAGAAAACGGAATATTGATTAAAGCAAATTTTTAATGAAGTTTGGCATACCGTTGTCCCGGGTTAGAAGCTGATTATTATTAAAAATGAATTACTTATTTCAAGAGAAGTTATTTAAATGGTTTTTTTTGAGATTATCATAGAGTATGTTGTAGTCGACCTTACTTACATTAACACTTCTTTACGTGCATGCGTCGTTATTTTTGGCTGGTTTTTGCGATTCATCGCCGCTTTAACACTTCCTGGTTACTTAGTTGAGCAAACATTTGGCGGCGCATGCGGCTCATTCGCTCCTCAGCTGTGCACACAGCGACGCATGTCGCAGACGCAGACGTCGTAGTTAACAGCAAGCGTTGCTGTAAGCTACAACTACAACAATGTAATTACAACTACAAGCTAAACCACAACTCTTAATAGTAGCTTTGGCATTACAAATGACAGATGTGCCATGCGAGCCAAGTTTGTTGGCTTTGTGCGCTGCTTTACTGTGGTTTGCTTAACGCGTACTTTCATCTCGCATTGACCCCAAAACGCTGTCGAATCTCTTGGTGTGCGTGTGTGTGTGCCCCAGTTGGGGGACGCATTATCATGGACTTGAAGGCGACATCAGCATGGTCACGTAACAGCTGCAGTTTATCGAGTATTCCCATTGATCAGATTACACAGCCAATTGAAATAAATCGATATTACAGTGTGCGCTAAAAGTATTCATATTCTTCATTTGAAATTTCCCTCAAAACTAAAAAAATACATCTTCAATCAGCTACAATTTTTATAACTTTTTTGTTTTTATATACATTTTTCAATTTATAATTGGAATTTTTTCCTCTTAATTCAAATCCGAATAAAAATTTCTTCCATCAGCTAAAACTTGTAGCAATGTGATTGGCTTCAATGCAATATCATTTTTTAAGTTTTTTTTTATAATTTTTCAATTTCGCAATTGCAATTTTCTTCAATAATTTTTTTTACTTTAATTCAATATTATCTCTTTCGTTTTCTGTTTTCAATTTTGTAACTAAAATCTCGCTCATAATTGAAATTTAAATCAAAATTTCTTCAATCAACGACAACTTTACCAAACTGCAATTTGATTGACTTCAATTCGAGTTTAACTACAAATTTCTTCAATCAGTTTAAACTGACAACTGCAATTTGATTGACTTCCATTCAATTTTTTTTTTTAGCAATTGAAATTTCCCTCATCATTCAAAGGCGAATAAAAGTTTCTTCAATCATCTAAAATTTCAACAATTGCAAATTGATTGACTTCAATTTATTTATTTTCAAATTTGCAATTGAAATTTCTTCAATCAGCTACAACATTAACAACTGCAATTTGATTGACTTCCATTCAATTTTTTTTTTTTTTTATTTTTTTAATTTGCAATTGAAATTTCCCTCATCATTCAAAGCCGAATAAAAATGTCTTCAATCAGCTAAAATTTCAACAATTGCAAATTGATTGACTTCAATTGAAATTTCCGTCATCATTCAAAGGCGAATAAAAGTTTCTTCAATCAGCTAAAACATTAACAACTGCAATTTGATTGACTTCTATTCAATTTCTTTTTCTTTTTTATTTTTTAATTTGCAATTGAAATTTCCCTCATCATTCAAAGGCGAATAAAAATGTCTTCAATCAGCTAAAATTTCAACAGGTTCAATTTGATTGACGAATTAATTCACTGTGTTTAGCGAATTTTCCAATTTCAAAGCTATTAAACATCTGCAGATCCGCAGCCAGTCAGATTTCCATAACGACTATTTGACAGTTGTGATTGATAGATGCCATTTAGCTTATCGTCGACGATTTCACAACTAGCAACTGGAAGCAACTGGAAAACGGCGGCGTTGCCAGCTAGTTTTGCCATAAACCACTGTTTGAGTGAGTGATTGATTGATGGATTGATGATGGATTGATGCCCCCCTCATTCAGCCCGTTGTCGTAAAATAAAAAGAGTGTTGTTTGTTTTTTTTTTTCTATAAATGTTAAATCGTTTGAAAACAAATTAATGTTTCATTTTATTTTCTGCATCGTTTTCATTTTGTTTGTTTTTGTTTTTCTAATCATTTTTTTTTCTTTGTTTGTTTGTGTTTGTGTGTGTGTGTGTGTTGCATTTGCATTTGCATTCTTGCCGATGCGTTTGCCATATTTGATATTCAATACAAAAATACATATGGGAATACGTATGACGAGCATATTACGTATACGTACGGTGTGCGCTGTGTTGCTGCTAGGAACATCAATTCTACATGTTGTTGCTTTTGCTGTTGTTGTTGTTGTGCGACACATAGAATATGCATATGTATATGTATGTTTGTGTATATATTGGTTTTGGTTTCCTTCAGCATTCGCTTTGGAAACAATGTCGTTACATCATCATTACAATAGTAATAATTATTACAAAAAAAAGAAGTATATAGTATATTCATATATCATAATCGTAATAATAATTCTTCATTAATCGTAATAATATTCATAATAATTCTAGTAATAAACATTACAATTGCTTACATCTTAAATGTTCACACTTATAGATTATTATACTATTAATTGTGTTCTGTGGTTTCTGTGTGTGTGTATGTGTGTGTGTTTTTTTATTCAATGCAATGCGATGTGTTGTTCATTGTTAAAACTTATAAACTTGAAGAAATTTTCAATGAACTTTTAAGTTTTGTTTTGTTTCGGATGCAGTTAATTGGCATGAATTCGTAATTAAATAAATAAAGGCGCGCGCGAGTTCGTCTTAAGTATAAACTAAGACTACAAAACTACTACGAAAAAAAAAAATCTAGGAAAAAAAATAGTTTTTTTCATATTGGAAAGCTAAACTTCTTATTCGTTATGCTGAGGTGTGTGTAGAAAGTAATTGTTGAAAAAAAAAAAAAACATATAGTATGTAAAGATATATATGAGATGCTTCATTCGTATTTAACTCTGAACTCTGGTGAACAGCAAATGGAGTGACTTCTTTTACATAAAATTTTGTCGAATCGTGTGTAAATATAGTTTCTATAAGTTTCTAGTTTAATATTTTATTTGATTTTGTTTGTTATTGTTTGTTATACTTTTTCTTCATCCTCTCTTCCTCTCTCTTCTTTTTTTGCATTTTCTTTTTGTATTGTATTTTGTATTTTCTTTTTTTTGTTTGTTTGTTGTTTGTAAATATGTGAGAAAGTGAAAAAAACATCACAGCTAAAACTTCAGTACATTTTTCTTGTGGTTCGAAAACAAAATTAATTAATAATAATAAAAAAAAAACCAAAACAAAAAAAAAAAAACAAAATGTGTGTGTGTATATAATTTCTTTATAAATATATGCTTACAAATCGTAATTGATGTGTGTGTAAATGTGTATGTGTATATGTATGTACGGAGATACATGCATACACATATACACATCGATACACGTCAGATGGTCAAGAGTTCTCTTTGTTGTTGTTGTTGTTGTTATCTTGTATGCATGTCTACTGTAATTATATATCATCAATTGTCGCGTTTTTCTTTTCCTTTGTTTTCTTTCTTTTCTTTTCTGTTCGTCTTCTTTTCTTTTTTTTTTATCGATAAGCAACATCATTTTGTCATTTCTGTTTTTGGGCGTTTCTTTTCTTGCTCTCTCCTCAGGTTTTGGTTTCGGTTTTTCTCTTTTTTTTCTTCTGGATTTCGACACTCTTGTTGTTGTTTTGTGAAGGAGACGCGATCTCGAAACAAATCTAAAAACTACATACATACTATGCGAAACGGCTTACAGACTACACAAGTACTTTGCTGGCCTCCCTCTCCCTCTCCCCGTCCCCTCCCTCACCCCGTTCCTATCTGCGCTGCTGATGCCAAGGATGTCCCCCATATACACACATATATATATATATATTTTCATCCCCTCTCCCCCATTGTCCCCATTTTTACCCACCCATCAGCACATCCTCAATTCCGGCTCCGTCTCAGCTGCTCCGGCCTAATCCTCCCAGCTGCCATCGGAGTCGAGTTCGCAGCGTACACGCCACAGCATCAGCTCCATGCAGGCGCGCGAATCCTCGAAGCTGCTGTGCCCGGTGGCGCCGTCGCCGCTCTGAATCTCGCGATTCAAATGCGTTTTGGTCAGATGGCGGAGCGCACGACGATACGGAAAGCCGCTGGAATGGGGGAAAGCGATCGATGTGTCGATCAGTGTGTTGTGCACCAGACGCAGGGCGCGCAAATCATTGTCGAGCCCATGGCCAATCAGTATGGTGTCCGCATCGATCAGCTCGAGCAGATCGCGTTGCACTTCGGCGAGCGTCTTGACGCCGCACGACTTGAGATCCTTGGCCGTCACACCCGAATAGCGTGTGTTGTAATCGACAATGTCCGCATCGGGTCGCACATAATGCTCGTACACCAGCTGCCCATTGAGAGCAACCAGCGACACCTTGGTCACATCGAGACCGCGACCCGTGTAGCTCATCTCACAGTCGAGCGCATAGACAGCTCGCGTTTGCGTCTGTCCGTTGGCGTTGCCGTTAGCGTTGGCCCGAGGTCGTGTGTGGACAAAGTCCCGATACGGACCATTCACACCGACCACCGATCCGGTCCACACGTGCAACTCATGCCGAGTGCAACCGATGTCGCTCTCATCACTCGAACTGCAACAGGTCCAGCGACTGACCCAGGCGCTGCCATCGTAGCACCGATGATACTTGCCCCAATGATAGCTGCACTCGTCACGGGTCAAATACTGTCCGCTCAGCTCATCGACGAGGAAATCCTGTTTGCAGCGCACACATTGCTTGGCCAAACTGCGTTCCTCTTCGGGTGCTGCATCGTAGTTGCAATAGAGTTCGTTCGATGATTCGCATTCACTGCCGCTCCATTCCCCGGCCGATTCCGAGTCAAGGGAACGCGGCGAAATGTTGCCCGAATCGGTGGATGTGCTCGCCTCGTTGCCGCTGCCGCTGCTGAGGCTGCTGCTGCTCGTTGGCTCCTCCTCAAAGTTGTTGGTGTTGAGACCGTCGTGGCAATTGATCACGGTCATCACCGTTTCGGTGACGGCCATGCAATGCGCTGCAGCGAAACTCATGTGCGGCAAACACTTGAAGATCTCGATGGCGCCCTCGTGGACAACGCTCTCGACGGGAAAGCCGTAAACGCGCAACAGATGCGGTTCAATGAGATAGCGTTGCAGTTGCTGTTGCAGCGCCGCATCATCGAGTTCGATGTGTTCGTATTGTCTCAATGGTGGCACCAAGAAGTTCGCATTCTGTCTGTAAATCTTGTGTTGGTTGCGCGACCAGCTGCTGGTTGCTGCTGTGCTGTTCAAGCTGTGGCTGCTGCTGTTGCCGCTGCTGCTGCTGCTGTTGGGTGAACTGCCCGGCGAGCTAAGCGCCGATGAGGAGTTGCTGCCACCGCTGCTGCTGCTGTAGTTGCCACTCGATTTGGTCAAGCTGTTCACATTGCTGTTGCTGCTGTGGTGGTGGTTGTTGCTGTTGTGGTTGCTGCCGCTGTGGTGGTTGTTGCCAGCTGGTTTGCCGTTGCCGCCGCCGCTTTGGCATTTCGTTTGCTTCGACTTGTTGTTGCTTCCACTGCTGCTGCTGCTGCCACGCTTTTGATTGCCGCCGCTGTTGCAGCTGGCGCTGTTGCGCCACTTGCCCTGCTTGCTGCTGCTGCTGCTGCACTTGCCGCCACTCGCCTTGGCTGTCGCCTGCTGCTCCAGTGGCTGCTGCTGCACCTGTGACTGCTGCCCCTGTACTTGCCCCGGCACCATGGCTGGTGTCCTGTTCAGCGACTGCTTGAACGCTGACTGCGCCTTCTGCTGTCGCTTCGAGCGCGACTTGCCACCGCTGTTGTTGCCACCGCCAGCAGCTGCATTGTTGCCACTTCCACTTCCTCCGTTAGCACCGCCTGAGCCTGAGCGATTCGACTTCGACTTGCCCGAGTGCTCGTCACTCGAGTTGATGTCCTCGCTGGTCGCCTCGCTGCTGGTGCTATTCCGATGCCCCGGATTGTGCTGCCCCAGAAATTTCTCTGCAATTAACGAGACAAAACAGAAGAACGCAAATTAGTTGTGCATAACTAAAAACTAAACAAAAATCGAGAATTGCAATTGCGCATTTACAAAGGTGCAGACAAGTTGTACTTTTGCTTATACAAGTATTAATTAAAATATTTCACTGAAATTCTTTTAACCGATTGATGAATAGCTAAAAATTGCCTTAAGGCCTGGCTCTGGCTTATCTCATTGCAATAAGGAATTGTGTTGGTTATTTAAATAAATAATAATAAAGTTCAAGCGATTTTCTAAATTTAAAATAATACAGAATTCATTTTTATCAAGTAGAAAATTATAATTTATAATTCCAAATAATAAACATGATTTTCTTCTTTATTTATTATGCAGTTTTATGTTTTATGGCAATTCGAATTTCTTCTTGTAATTTTGAAGTTATATTTAATATTAATAAACATAATTTTCTTTTTTATATTATGCATTTCAATTCTTGTGAATTTAAATGTGTAAATACAAAATGATAACGAATATTTTATTTTGTTATTATGAAGTTTAAATGCAATTCGAATATAGAACTTACAAAATTCTTGTAAATTTCAAATTAAAGTTCAAAATAATAAAAATGCTTTATGTTAGTCTCTTTTTTGTTCATTTTGAAACTAGTTTAGTTTTGGTTTATAATTTAACTTTATATATTTCAACTCTTTACATTAATATTTAAGACAAAAAAACAAAACATTAAATTGGTTTGTTATATATTTTCAACTCTTTTTATAATCGTTTAAATTGTATTAATTCGATTAAAATGCAAATTTCGATTTTAAGAAAATGCTACTTCATTTTGGAACTAGTTTTTTTTCGCTGGCTAATAAACCTAAAAAATTTAAATTCAACAAATTCCCAATTTAATTTGAAGTTTCGCATTAAATAACTTGTTCTAGTTTTTAACTTGCATTTTGTTTTAATACTAAAACACATCAAATGCATTTTAAATTTGAATAGAACTCTTTTTATTTTTGGGAAATTGAAATTATGTATTTATTTATTTATTTATTTGTGTATTCTTTGGCAGGTGTAGTAAATTGAGTTGACGTCAATTTACGTTGCTAATTTGTGCTCTGCTGATAACGTAGAGCGTGCGATTATGCGTATGTTGTGTGTGTATTGAATACACACACACACACACACACACACACGCACATGTGTTATGCTGTGTGTGTCTTATCAGTGCGCTGGCGATCGTTGCTGGGCCACGTGCTTTTCGCCTTTTTACGTATACTTAATATTTATTTTGTTTATTTATTCACCGCAAATGTGTGCTCAGCCCTTGGATACCCTGTAATCTCTAAGTTAGAGGGTATATTATTGTTGAGTTTCATTTCTGTTTGTATTCTTTTTTCGAAATTTAAACTTGTAAGCTGTTTGGCTTTGTTCTTGCTTTCAATTTACAGGGTATGTGTGTGTCGAGCACGCTGGCTTTATTGAGCGGAAGCTACGCATGACTGGAAGATGGCAGATTGCGTTTGATTTGCGACCCGTGGCTCGTGTACGCTGTGTGTTTTCATCTGTTGTTCTCCATTGTTTTTGTTTTTATTGTTATTATTTATTCTTTTTTTTTTGTGGCTAATAAAAATTTCAAGTCCCTAGAAGTGCGGGCAAAGGCAAGGGGCGAAGGGGGGGACACAAGTGGCAGCAGCTATTACAAATACGAGTATTACTCATTATCAACATAATTATTATAAATAAATTTGTGACTTCCGCATCGAGCGAGAGAAGAGAGCCAGAAAGACAGAAAGAGAGAGAAAGAGGCGTGGCGTTGTCAAGCGAACTTGTCGCTTGAATTGATGCGATGGGGGGGAAGGGCAAAAGGGAAGCTTATAAGGAGGAGGAGGGGGAGGAGGAGGGGGAGGGGGACGTGCTTTAAACTCGTTTCAGCAACACGACACGTGGCAAATCTCTGATTTATGCCGAAAACATTAAAAATCTACAAAAAAATTTAAGAGAAAAGCGAGAAAAGAACAAGTTCCAAGTTCAGGTTCAGGTTCAGGTTCAGGTTGTGATATCTCTCTCAGCTATCTCAGCTATCTAACTAGCTTGTGCATTGTTATTTCATTGTTGTGTTGCCGCATTGTTGTTCATTCCATTTGACAAAAGGCAATGATGAGGCTGCTGCTGCTATCTGCGCAATGCATTTTTGCTGCCCGCTCTCGTCGCTGTGTTGCTTCCTATTTGCAATGCCAATTTGTAAAGTTTTTCTCGCTTCCTCGCTCGACAAATTGCTTGAACGCATTTCCTCAATCGACTAAAGTCAACACACAAATGAGAAGAGCAATCGGAGAGGAGGGGAGGGGAGGGGACTGAGCTTGAGTTTGTTGACACACGACGCTGAAGGACATTTGGTTGTTGTTAGCGCCGATTTGGCAGCAGCAGCAACAGCAACAGCAGCAGAAGCTGCACGTGAGCTGAAACAGCAATTGGCCCTAGACGAAGCGGCAAATTTCTTTGCCTTAAATCACGCATACGCCGCGGTGGCACAGACTACAGAAGCAATTATTGTTTACATATGTGCAACACGTACTTAAAACATACTACAAACAAAATGTACACGGCAAACTGTTTGGGCCCAGCAGCGATTAGATAAACGACGAGCTTCCCTCACACACACATAGTCGAACACACACTTGAACACACCCTCAGGTCAATGTGGTATTGCTTTATCAGAGGGGCGCACACAAACACGCGCCAAAATCTTCAACAACCTTGAAAATCTATATGAAAATATATATACAAACACATACATATGTATATGGAGATATAGTCACATGTGATTAAAACGTAAACACAACATAATTATGCGAGGTGCGTTCCACATTTATACGCAGAGACCAACAGCCAACAAACCCAACAACTAACAACTAAACAACTTATAAGCCATAAGCCTTAGCGCAAAGCACATGGCAAACAAGTCACCGCAATCACATGCTGGATTTTGTCACCAAGCACAAACAACACATGATGGGCAGCACTGTTTGAACTGCGAAGCATATTGGCAGCACTTGTCGCAGCATGTAACCAAGAGAAAACGAAATTGTCAGCACTTGCAGAAGAAGCACTTTTGGCAGCACTTTCTATCGACTTGACTTGTTATCAAATCAGTTTAACATCTTGCCGTTAACTAACTTGAATGCAAAGAAAAAACGTGAGTTAGAAACTAATGTTCAAATTGTGCATATTTAACATGCATATGAGAAAAAACTATAATGTTATTTGTTGATAATGCTTTAGCTTTATGACTTTGACTTTTCGACGCTTGCATAATTATTTTGCTATCGATCAGAACATCTGAAAGTGAAGATATGAAAATTGTATTTTTAACAGAATGATAAAAGTCTTATAGAGTATTATCGAGATCTGATTAATGTCATTCTAGATTAAGAGATGCCAAAGCAAAGTCATTTAAATGAGCTTACAATAGATTTGCCATTTGCATAACTTGGCAAATGTTACAAAACCCCAGCGACAACAACAACAGCAACAACAACAGCGACGACGTCGACGACAATGAGAACTATTGAAAGTCCCTGATAAGATTGCAAAAGGCGAATTAAATGTGGCTACTGTGTGCGAGAGCGTTGCCGATTTGCTCGATGATAATCTATGTGTAAATATGTGTGTGTGTGTGTGTGTGTTTGTATATATAACAAATTCAAAGTAACTATATAACAGCATACACCACACTTTTATATACGCACTATATAATTTGGCTTACTGCGTGAATAACAAAATAACAAAAAGAAACACTGAGCAAAGAAGCTCGACACTGATCACTCATTAGATACTCTTCTCTTGCAATTGTTGTGAAATGTTTTGAGTTAACTTTCGACATTTGTTTTGTTTAGCTTTTTTGCGTGTAATGCGTGATTATCAAATTCTTAAGAAAATTCGCGAAATATTATAATCTCAGTGGTTGATCGGTATACCCGATCTGTGTACGACATTTGCAGGGTAGTTAGTTTGGGAACCTGTGCGCTTTGAGGCGTGAAATGAAAAAGTGCATGCAAATGATTTAGACTATGATATAATTTAATTGTATTTTCATATATATTTAATTTCATATTTGTTTTCACTAATTAGCAACTAGGCCCAGACCCAGTCAAACCCTTCAATTAAATGTTTAAACTAAGAGAGAGAGAGAAACACTAATATCAACAATTATTCGAGCAATTCTCACGTGAAAATTGTATTAACTATGATCATTGAATGTAGTAAATTTCCTCAATTTGTGCACGCTTTCTGCACATTACTTGAAAATCAGTTGCCGGGCAGCGGGCACAGCGATAAGATGTCTTGCCAATACCCTGTGTCTGCAACTGGCAACAGTCGAAATCGAGTCGAAACCGAAAACAGAAACAGAAACACAAACCACAAAAGCTAAAGAGCCCCATCGACTGTCTGTAGTTGTCGTCGTCAAGTGGTCGCTTGTGTTTTTCGCTGTGTTTCCATGCCTCTAATCAGCATTCAGTTGCTACGAGCCGCCCCTGACGGCTATCCCCAAAAAAGAAATTCGAATAAATAAATCAAGCAAGCACTAAACAGCATGACAAATCGTAGACACTTCATTTCATTTCAGTTGTTGCTGTCGCAAGCAGCTTTTGCAGCGTTTGTGCTAGCTGACTGCTATGACACGCGCGAAGACCATCACACAGATGTCTGGCTGTGGCAAGCAGCTTTTTAGCGTTTGCAGCTGACAGCTATGACCGTTCAATTGACCCAGTTTAACTTCAAGCATAGAACAGACTATTATCAATTGATTCAGATTTAATTGATTGTGTAAGAAATGTTCATTCAATGATCATCATCATCATTATCATCTTCTTTGGCTGCTGCACAATTGTGTGAGCGACTCTCGGTTGGCCTTCAAGGTAAGTGGCATTGCCAAATGGCAAAAGTAGCTGAGCAGCGCTTCCTGTGCGCCGGCCCTAGGCCAACACAAGAGTCCACAGTTCAAATAAAAAATAAACACAAACACAAAAACAACAAACAAGCAGACGAACCATCAAACTTTTAACTAAATAAAAAAAAAGCGAAATAAACATGCGACAAGTCGCAAAGTTAATGGTCATATACATATATACACATGTAGATATGGGAATGGTTATGGTTATGTTAATGTTTATGCAACTATCCAAGTGTGTGTGTGTGTGTGAGTGTGTGTGTGTTGTACGTGACAATGTGTTGTACTTTGGCAATAGGCTCGCTTGAAATGTTAACTAATATGAATATGATTTTGATTTATTAATGAAACTGGTCAAGCACAACAACAGACAACAAATTTGCTGATGCACGTCAAGCTACCCTAGAACTAGATAATTTATAAGTAATAGCATTTTAATAATAATAATAATAATAATAATAATATTTTATGAAAGTTTTCAGAATTTAGTTAAATTTCTTTTACTCAGCAATTTAGAAGAACACTTTCAGAATTTCTTCAAATTTTGTTTGTATTTTCAGTTTTTCTCTTTCTTTTGATTTCTAAAATGTGCAGTTTATAATGTGCATTAAAGAATTTTCTTAAATTTCCTTTACTAAACATTTTTTTAAGCAATTAATAAGAAAAGTTTTAGAATACCTTAAAATTTGGTTTCTAATTTCAGCTTTTTTGATCGCCTATCGCAGCTTGTAGTGTTTTACAGGGTATTTGAACAAAAAAAACTATGCATGCCAAATGGCCATTGAGGTCAAAGCGCCAAGAGGCGACGACAACACCAAAAACAACAACAACAACAACATCGACAACGATGTCAGATTTAATAGGCAATTCGCTAAAATGCGAGCCGTAAAAAGTTGGCAATGCATAATACGAGTACAATCTGTATAATTTGAGTAAGCGCGTGTAAGGTACTACGACCACCTCCCCCTCCATAACCATATGGTAATACTATATATGCATATATGGAAAACAAAACTGACTTTTCTTGGCTGTGTGTGTTGCACGCAATCTTTGAGCGTTGTCACGAAAGGGTTCTCTCTCTTGGCTCCCTTATTACTCTCCAATCTAGATAATGTCTGGTGCAGAGATTACATTACATATGCATAAAGATAATAGCAGTCAACCTAATAGATACTTGAGCACACACAATAGACAACACAATTGTTCTTCCGGGGTATTACAATGCAATATTTTCTGTCGGTGGTTCTAGAATATGTGCTTTAGCATAGTATAATTATCTTTTGCAGAGAGAGATCTGTATCTGTGTGCGATCTTTGATCGCGATCTCATCATCATTATGTTTGCGTTAAGCGTCTCTCAAAGGCAAAACGGGTTAACCTTGGCCATTGCCAGCGGCAAGCAACGAGACAAGACCCAGACAGACAAGTGCAGAGAACTCACGAGATTCGAGACGGTGTCTCAGTCTCAGAGTCTCAGAGACTGGGACAGAGCTTTGCTTTTGAAGTGGGCATCAAAGGAAATTACGTTTGACGGGCCGCGCGTACACAAACGAAGAAGAATTGAGCGTTTAATAGGTTAATAATGCGACTGCTGCTGCTCGGCCATTGTATCTGTATCTTATACGATGTATCTGAATCTGTTTCTGTATGCCACACCGTTAGCTGCTCTCCACATTCCACATTGTCTGGGAGTTGCCACTAAAAAAGGTAAGCGAAATGAGTTCAAGTTTTTCTGCCTCAAACCCACAAACAGTAGGCTGAGATACAAATGTATCTTTTCTATGATTTATCTCGTATCTATATGGGATTTTTGTAAAACCGCCTAACCTTATTATGATGCAACGAGGCGTGAATTGTGCGGCGGCGACGACGGCGGCTGCAATGGATAAATAATCGCATCACACACACATTTTGGCGTCTTGGCCAACTTGGCAATGGCTTAATTACATTGCCGCACAAGGTGAACCATAAAAAATACGTTTACGTTAATTAGATATTGGTTAACTCGCGATCTGTATTACGGAAGAGGAATCTCGAATAACGCTTTTTGCGCATGTTCTTTAAACATTTACAAAACATTATTGAGTTCAGTTGTTTTCGAAAATGAAAATCAACTCCAAGTGCTAATCAATGACAAAACAAAATGACTTATGTAATTGGCGCTTAGTCGGGGGCAAATCTATAAACTGATTATTGTTGTTCACTTGGCTATATCAGTTGGAGGCGTCGACGTCGTTTGCCTTTAAGCGGTTTTCTGGCTTTTATTTTGTGCGTTTTTCTATTTCAGTTAGTTGAGATACCACAACAAACGGAACAACTATAAAAAAAATAAAATATAATAATACTGGGAAGAGAGACTCGAGAGATCTCTCAATGCTAATCAGCTGATTCTACGACTATTGCGTCTTAAGTTCTTATTGCTATTATTGCTGTTGACATTGCTATAAATAAATGCTATAATAAGCGCGCATATAACACACGAAACGCTTTACAAATAATGCTGGAAAGTTTTGGCTTTACGATGAAGTGAAAAGCTTAAAAGTAAGGAATATGAAATACTCTTTGGATACTCCCAAAAATAATTGCTTTTAGACTCAACAGCTGGAAAAAAGTTGCTCAAGATTAGTAAGAAATGGTTCGACCACGAAGGTTTTCCCCCCTTATTATTTGGAAATCATAAAAAATATTATAAACGCTTTTTCGCTTGATATCAGCCCTAATAAGTAAGTCTTATCTTGTTAGCTAGCTATCTCACTCAATCTTTGCCATATCTATCTCTGTCTAACGCGCTGTCAATACTTAATTCCGTGTCGAACATTTCCATTCCCAGATTTTTGTTGTTGTTGTTGTTGTTTTTTTTTTTTTTTTATTGAGTTAGATTGGGAAGCTTTCTCGCATCACGCTTTTTGTTTATTTGTTTAGCTAATGAAGTTTTTTTTTTTTTAGTTGGCTATTTTTGTTGCTGTTGTCGAACTGCTTTTGCCATTCTTTGACCATCTTCTTTCGAACTGAATTTTAATTGATTCCCCTCAACGGAACGCAATGAAAGCGAAAGTCGAACCAGAAGCGAAGCGCCTCTTGACATAATCGACTGGAGGTGTGTGTGTGTGTGTGTTTAGTATGTAGATTCAACTGTGTGTATGTGTGTGTGTGTGCCTCACGACATTCATTAAGGCTTAAGCGAAGATTTCCTGCAATTTTCTTATTTATGAGTCTAGAGTGCAATTGAAATATGGAAATGGAAATGCCGCAAGCGAGGTCTCAAAATAGTTGCGCGAATCAGCGAAGAAAGCAAAAAAAAAAATATACAAAAAGACCCGCACATGAGGTTACATATATATATAACTATAAGTATAGCTATAGCTATTGAGGTGTCCTTGTCTTATCGCCGCAATAAAAGTAACAAAAAAAACCCAAAATCCCAAGTTCCTACTTGTCACTTTAATTAAATATTCTTATGCACTTAACTAACCAGCAACTACTTGGGCTTACATATTTGAACAGCCAAAGGGAGAGCGAGAGACCCACCTGAAGAGCCCTTTTTGAGAAATCAATGCCTCTCGAGTGGGCAAAGGCTGTTATTATGATTATTATTATTATGGGGCACCCAGATAGCGCCACTTTCAAATAATAATACTCAGAGCTATAGATAAAGGTACCCCACAACACTCGTATATCAAAGCAAATAATTGTAAAATGATTGTGGGCTGCGCCACCTCAAAGACGAAACTGCGTCTTCAATTTTTCATACTCCTTTATGACATCGCCGACCCATATACAGGGTGTTTTTGTAGTATTTTTGATATATTTTGCTTTTATTCAAAATGGATAGCGGGTATCTCACAGTCGAGCACACTCGACTGTGGCTTTCCTACGTGTTTTTTAATTGAAATAACCACACAACTTTGATTCAGCCGATAAATCACCCAAAGATATTTATAAATGTAGTACTATATGCATACACCAAATATAGCCTTTGGTACATTTTAGTATTTTTGCGGTCTTTTTGAGGTTCCTCATATGTGGTACTATATCCATATATACTAAATATAGCCTTCGGTATATTTTAGTATATTTATAATTTATTTTCACTTAGTTATATTTGTTATTCTATGGTATATTTAAAATGTAGTATTATATATATCCCATATACCAAATATAGCCTTTGGTACATTTTAGTATTTTTGCGGTCTTTTTGAAGAATATGGTTTTCTTTTTTTTAGGTTCCTCATATGTTGTACTATATCCATATATACTAAATATAGCCTTGGGTATATTTTAGTATTTTTATAATTTATTTTCACTCACGTTATATTTTGTACTATATGGTATACTTAAAATGTAGTATTAGAACCATATACCAAATATAGTCTTTGGTACATTTTAGTATTTTTGCGGTCTTTTTGAAGAATATGGTTCTTTTTTTAGTTTTCGCACTTAATGGAATTGAGATAACATTGATTCACTCGATAGATCTCCCAATGAGATTTATTTGGTGAACAAATTATGTATTACATGTTTGTCAATATTGTAAAAATCAAGTATTTGATGTTGTTTGTATTCATCACACTGGGATCTATTATTTGTTCTCTTGTTATTCCTATATTTAACCCGCTAAGCTAATTAAAGAAAATTATAAATTGAAAAAATTACTACTTTGATAATTTCAAATATACCAAAATATTCCGACTAATTACTGCGCATCTTGAACTTAACTGAGATCAAGGAAATTTTCTTAGACTACGCGTTTTTTTCCTAGCTAAAAACTCAAATTGTTATTTTTAATTTTTCCATCCGAAGAACTTATCTGGCCAACACCCAGACACACACACACACAGAGACACACACAAATCAGCCGATTCATTCGTGAGTGGCCCAGCGATAAGAGTTTGTTTTGATCAATCTGTCAGCATACTGCTAGCGATCACTGTTGTGACCAGCTGCTGACCTAATAAATGGAAGACGAGTGCCTAATTAAAACAGCCAAAAAAAAAGAGAGTGCACGGAAAGAAAAGTATCCAAAAATTGAGTCAAAACTCAACACAGTTTATCGCTGAGTGTGTGAGTGTTTTTGAGTGTATTCATTTTGCTGTCCAAATATATTTATATACAAAGCTCTGATTAAGATACGTTTGGAGAAATCTGACGATGACGTTGGCAAGTATGCCAAATGATTCATGGTGTGAATGGCGCGCGATTTGCTTGGAATTTTATAAGCGGCAACAAATTGTGAATCAGCTATAGTTGTTGTTGTTGCTGGCACGCTTCTTAGTGATGTAATTTGTTAGTGTTTTGCACTCACCTTCGATGCATGAAGAAGTTACGAAGCGATGCCAGGACTGTGCATCGGCGCCGGCAGCGACAACATTCGATCGCTTCTGTTGCAAGTTGTAGGCGGCATTTCCAGCTTCATGCCGCTTGTTGTTGTTGTTGTGGTTGTTGTAGCGAGCCTTGCGTGTTGCATTGTTGCTCTTGCTGCCACTGTTGTTGTTGTTGTTGCTGTTAGTCTGTTGATAACTGTTGGCAATTGTTGCTGCTGCTGCTGCTGTTGCAGCTGTTGCTGCTGTGGCATTGCCAGCTGTTGTGCCAGCTGCTATGTTGCCATTGGCATATTTCTGTGTGCAACGCTTGCCACCGCTGTTGTTGTTGTTGCCATTGTTGTTGTAGCGCTGCATTTTGTCATCTGGAATGAAAAAGAGAGCGACGAAAAGTGAGTATACAAAATTGTTATCAAATGTTTTATTCTTATTTTGCTGCTGCTGCTGCTGCTTACAAATCTTTTGCAGTTGCATTTGCCACAGATCGTCGAGGTACATGAGATGCATGTTGTTTGTTTAAAGCACATTAAAAAACAATAAATAATATTTATATTTGTTATGGTTGAGATACGTTGCGATTTTTGCGCGCCCGTTTGCACTTGCAGTTCGAATCAAACTAAACGCCACGATTAGCGACGAGCGCGATATAAACAACAATAAAAAACAACAACAACAACAATCGGGGCCAGTTAAAAGCGCAAGCAAAGACAAGGAGAAAAAACAACATCGAATACTACGAAAAAAACCCAGTACCCAGAACTCAAAACCCAGAGTCCAGTAATGCGATTCAATTCTCACTCTCTCGCCTATCGATGACGACACAGAGACTGACAGCGCGGGAATGAATCACCACAGAAATGAATCGACGACGACGACAACGACGATGACAACAGCACGCTTGATAAGTATGCGCACAGCTTGTTGTCTGTGAGTGGGGGAACTGCGGCTGAGCCAAAGCCAAAGGCAAAGCCCAAACCCGATTGAGCTTGGGGTAGAGCACGCGTTGTACATTCGTGTTCCCGTTGCTCTAGTTGCTGCACTCGCAGACATGTCGCTGCATGCACAAACTTGCACGTCACAATCACGGGTAAACCAGGCGAACGTCATTCAATAATTGTGTTTATTTATCGTATATCGGGTGGGGAGGGGGGCAAACAAAAAGCTCAAGTTTTATGTGTAGACAGAATGACTCCAAAAAGCACGCAGCAAAAAGATTACGAATTTCAAACATTGCGACTGCAAATTTAGTATTTGTTCAAATATTAAATGGAATAAACTGAATGAAAATATCAAGTGTCAAGTTCACACTTATAAATTCTTATAAATTTTGGTATGCAAAAATGTGGAGTTAAGAAATTCTACTAAATTCATAGACAGCGAAAGGTTAAAGTTAATTAGATGAATGGAAATGATATCATACGAAACTGTAAATTCTTTAATCTAATCTTGGCTTAACAAAATGTTGAGTTAATTGTATAAAAGCAAAACTGTGCGGTATTATTAGTTTTAAAATATACCAAATTTATATACCACAGAATACTAAAAATATACCAAACATACTGGGTATATTGATATAGCACAATATACCAAATGTTATACTGGGTATATTGATATAGTACAATATACTAAACATTTGGTATATTTCTATTAAGTTTGTGGTATATAAATATAACGTTTGGTATGTATTTATACCACTTGACATGTTTTTAGTATTTTTGCATTAAAAATATACCATATAGTGCACAATATACCAGATTGCCAGCCAAAGCTAATAAGATCAAGAATCAAGATATAGTTTATAGAGTCGGAGAAGCCTTCTTTTCCCTGTTACATACATTTCCTGAAGTGGAGAGTATCAAAAGGAGTAATAGAAATACAATATATATATATATATATATATATATATATATATATATATATATATATATATATGTGTCAAGTCAAAGCGAAATAAATTTTTAAATCCAATTCTTGCTTAAGAAAATATTAAGTTGAAAAATGGCAAAAACAAAAATGTTAATATTCAAGTAAAGCTGATTATTGGAAATGATATAATAAGACCATAAATAAAACAGCAAGCAGATGGATGCAGAAATACGATATGAGGATGGTGAAATGCAACAGCTGCTGATCGAGTTGATCGACGCAATAATACTATGTATTGAATAATCCGCCATATGCAAATGAAAACAAACAACGAATTGAAAGTTTCCAAAAATAAATACTCGAATCGAGTATTTTTAATTGTATTTTTATATGCGTATCGTTGATTCATTGAATTCCTGCCCTGCTGCTGTGGGGCTTCGGACTCGATTGAGTTGCATGCCACAACATACACATCAGCCAAAAATAGCCCCTAAAAAAAAAAAAAAGATTTGCTGATGCTGATGCTGGCAAGTACATAAATTTGGAGCTCATCAGTGCTGCCCCCGGATGCGAGCCACGCCCACATTTCAACTGACGCGCGATTTGCGATTCAGCATTCAGAGTTGCTTTCACTTCATTGGAATTTCTGCAATTTGTTTATGACTTTTGCTTAGAAATGCGCGAAAAATAACGGCACATAGCCGCTACTAACGCAAAAACGCACGTTTAATAAACAAAAACAACAGACGTGAAAAAAGTGCAGAGCACAAAAACAACAACAAACAGCTAAAGCAAGCAAGCTAGCAAAAAAAGTTCAAATACAAATACAAATAATGATACGAAGGAGGAAAACAAAAACAATCAACAGAATGACCAAATAAAACACAAAACAAAAAGGAGAAGAAAATAAAATTAAAGAAAACGAAAACAACCAAAAAAAAAAGAACCGAAAATTAAAAATTAAAATAAATACAAGAAAAAAGCAAGCCAAACGACTGAGACTACAATAAACAGGTACCAGCTCGTGCCTAGCGCCGCTCCATGTGATTGTCGTGTCTGTCCCACTGTCTGCGAATGTATGTGTGTGTGTGTTTGTGTGTGTGCTGCTTGTACCCCACCCACCACGCCTAGCTGCCGCCCCTGCAGCCGTCCATCTTCTTCGTCAGTCTTTGCCTTTTTTCATGATCTTTTTCTTTTTTTTTTTTTTTTCGCGCGCGCGCTTTTTGCCAATGTGAAAGATATACTTTGAAATTGTAGCGTAATTTTTGGCGAATTCGAAAAAATTTCAATTTCAAATTCAAAACAAAAGCAGCTCTTCCCTCTCCGCCGCTTATGTTAAATGATCACCGATCGCTCGCTTGCTAACTCCGGCCGGCAGTTATCGACCGTGATTTATGAAAGAAAACGACGGCGACGACCGATCGAATTGAAGCGATTATTCTTTTTTTTGTGTTGGTTGCTGCTTGAATGGGAATTGCGTAGTGCTGGCTGAAGAAAACAAAATAAGCAATAAAAAAACAACTGGTCACACTGCAATTCGACTACCCTCTATCATAAAATACCGATTACACTTTATGATGCATAACTAATTAATATTATCACATCTTCAGGCTCGCTTAACGTGTAAATCCCTCCCCGCCACAAAATGTAAATGAGCCGCAGCCAACTTAACTAGATGACTTTCAAGAAGCGCAGCCAACTTAATAAACGACCCAAATATTATCGTAAATATTATAAATAACACATTATTGGAAGCTGCGCCATTTCAACAGACCCCGCAAATTCCCCGCTGTGTGGTAGGGTATTACGAAGCGTGTTTTGTTTTTCGGGGGAAAGACAAAAATACAAAAAAGAAATAAAAACAAAAGAAAAAAACCGTTTTTGTATGCGAAATCAATGCAAAATCGACCATTAAAATGTGTCATAACTTTTGCAATTGATATCAGCGCGAGTTCGTTGAAACCGATCGATTGATCTACAGATACAAATACACATAACTATATATTAAGTACATATGTATATGGTTAAAAGAGCGAGAGATGGCAACCCTGGCAGGCAGTCAGCCAGGCAATTGGCGTTGCCAAAACGGAAATGCATCGCAATGCGATGCGATGCGGCGCGTGTTGCTATTTGTGGCAACACAGACACAGACACAGACACAGACACAGATACACACGCACACATACACATACAGCGAAAGACATTATCATCATTATTATTGCGATGACTTGACTGGCAAACCAAATGATCATTGGGCATCATTCATAAGTTTCCCATAGACTGTGACTTCTCTCAATGTGCCTGTGTGTGAGTGTGTGCGTGACCAAAGTTGAATGAATTCCACGAAGACGTAAACGAAGGCAACGACAACGACAACAACAGCAACAACAAAGCGAAGCCATCGAACCAAGCGCTCGAATTACAACAAGAAAAAAAGAAAAAGAGCAGAAGCTGCCGTTGGCAAAGAGAGGCGGACAAAAGTGTACAAGGAGGGGGGAGGAAGGGGAAAGGGGGCCAGACTGTGAACAGTGAAGTGAAGTGAAGTAAAGCGAAGCCAACAAAGGAGATCATTAAGGGAAGAGCGCACAAAAAGGAGACGCAGAAAATTGAGCAAAAAACGCGGCAATTTTTCGCATGGCAACACACACTCAACACAATATTGCAGATCATCATGATGAAGATCAAAGCAAATGATCATAATGATGACGATGATGAGCGCATGCGCGCACGTTTTCTACCGTCGCGTCTCCCTTTTGATCAACTTTGGCGCGCAATTGATATCAAGGACAATTTGCGACAGCGTGCCAAACGAAAAAGTTATACCCTATAGTATATTCTCTCATTGATGTTCGAGATTAGAAATTATGAATAGTTCAAAATGGTGAAGCTAGTTATCATAAGGAAATGCATTCCAACGATACAAACCTAAAACTGTTGAAAACTTACAACTGTTAAATGACAAATTAAACTATAACAAAAAAAAAAATTTTTAACAAAAATTTCTGAGCGGTTTTTATGACGCTGACTTGCGAATCTTTTTCGGCTTTGGACTCTGAACTCGAAAGGCATTTAGTTAGGAATTCAGTTTTGGACCCTAAACGAGTTTTTACTAAGCGTTTATGATTCTTATTATTTTTTTTTTTTTGGGAGGGGGGCCACAGAATACTAGACAAAATGGGTTTAATGCCTTCCATATGCTCTCTATCTCTCTCTTTTTTTTTATTCTAGGGGTGCTGAACTTCAAACTTGTTTCGCTTATTCGCAGTATTTTTTTTTTTTGGGGAGTTCAAGCGCACGTGGAATGTGATATTTAATGGCGAAACATAAATCTTGCATGAAATACTTGAGATTATTTGCTGGCAGTATGTAAATCGAGTGTTTAATGACAGTTTTGTACGCTCAATTGCGATTAGGAAATAATTGTAATAATTTAAGCGATTTGCCTCTGCCTCTGCTTCTGGCTTCTGGCTTCTGACAACAAAAGCGGGCGGGCGTTTAGAACCGGAAATTTAAATGCCACTTTAATGTATTGTATAATTGTGGCCAGGCCATAAAAATAAATCCACTGAAAATTAAGCCATTCGCATTCAATTACGTGCCCCAGAGACAGACGGACGGACAGACAGACAGACAGACGGACGGATAGATAAATAGGCAGATTTGACGATGACGCTTTTTGGGCAAATGAAATTAGATTTTCATGTAAGACACATACAGGAAGAGTTTCTCTCTAAGCATTACGTGCAGCGTCTCGACTTGGAAATAGTTGGGTGTGTTTCGGATGGAAGGGGGGGTGGAGGAGAAGGGGGAATGTGTAGCAATGCTGACGTGCTTAACCGGGCCAAAGCAGCTGCTAATCAACAATTTTGTTGAAGGAAGAAGCTCACGCAACTTACGCTGCGATGACGCTAGTCAGCCAATTATTTATTTAATGCTCGACTGGTTGCCCTGTCTCAATCCTCAATCCACAATCCGCAATCCCCAGCCACAAGCACAGCCCCAGTTCCACTCCTCAATTCCCAAATGGCAAATATTCTATATGTATATAGAATTCGTATTCTGATTTCACGTACAATTTTCTGATTACACTTAAACAAAACTCACAGAGAGTTGGCCAGAGGCGGGAGAGGGGAGAGGGGGAAGCAAATGGGCGGTGGGAAGTGGGTAGTGGGAAGACGCGTCAATCAAGCGCGCTTGAACAGCGCTCGCAATCGCATTGATGTTCTAGCGAATCGATAAACAAATCACTTCCGATGACGACATTGAGCACATGGCGTATGCGCAATGCGCGATAGCGCTCATACGCCACCGCCACCGCTGCCCCCTCCCGCTCTCCTTCAAACTGTATCAGCTTCACGTAAGGGATCAGAGAGCGCGGAAGTTGTGCTAGGTTGGTTGGCCCAGTGCATTCATGCGTGGGAATTTGCGCGCTTATCAAGCCGTCCAAAAGCACTTCTGATAACTCGGAAAGTCCACAAAAAAACACAAAAAAAACTAAACGACAAGAGTCGTTTTTATTGAAAAATGTATTTAGTCAGCAGGTCCAATAATAATAAGTGAATTACACTCGACATTGAAAAGAGCATTTGCATTTATGTGTACTTGGTGGGTAAAAGTGTGGCTTATTTAATTGGCCAGCTTATCAGCAGTTAATATCAAAGCAAAGTTGATTGCCGAGATCAATAAAGATGATTCAACACGCGTATAATTTTCTGTACATTTTTTTTCCCCTCGTTTGTTTTTTGGGTAATTACAGCAATAATCAAAGAACTGTGGCGTCCCCATCGATTCGAATCAAGTGCCTGAGCATATTGTATTAATGAGGCAAAAATATTGATAAATTATGCCAAGCGTGGGCGCTTTTAGTTCTATCAGTGTATGTGTGTGTGTCCAAGTTGTTGGCAAATATTTTGCATATCATTCACAATTGTTATTAATTGGAAACATTATGAGACGCTGTGTTTACACACTCAACTGAACAGCAACAACAACAACGTGAAGAATTCTTTGCACAACTCAAGAAGACAACGAGCACAAAAAAAAAGTAAAAGTGCTTCTTCACAAGGCACAAATAACAACACGACTAACAAATACCCTGCTAATGAAGAGATTTATGCTACATACCAATGTGATTATTGTGCTTAGTCTTGAAGAGCTTTGAGATCCAGATGATGATCGCGAAAGATATGCCCATTTTTGTCATATATTTGTATATGATGGTTATGTAGTAAATGTTTATATATCTATATATATATAGATTCAAAAAGTATCGAAGTTTTTTTTGATTTTGCTTTTTTGATTGTTTTACAAAATTTGTGTGCGATTTTAGTTTTTCTAAATGTATCTAACGTTTGTGTCGTGGTGTACTTTCCATTTTTTGTTTTTCTTTTTGTTCGTTTTGAATTTGAATCTAGCCAAAAAGGCAAAAACTAATAGTAGGCCACGACGACGACGACGACGATCGAGAGACCGCGTGCTGCCTGTCACAAGTCACAACGTTGTTGACATTTCATTTTGTGACATTCAACGCAAAAGATTAACACAACTTAAATATAGTATTAAGCGCGTACGCAGTGTGTGCTTAGTTGTCAACACAAATTGAAGAAGCGCATAATTGAAACCAAAGCAAATCGAATGCGAGCATAAACAACAAACGATTGAAACTTGCGCAGGAATTTCTTTCTCGAAACATAATCGGCGTCAAATTAAAGTCAATTTGCAGTCGATCATGTTGAAACTTGGCACACAAGTTGTTTCATATTTTATGTAAATGTTCTGAAAATTTCCTGATGATTGAGCGATTCTTAAGAGCTAATGTAGAGTGAAGCAGAAGAGTGATACCAAACAATCAAACCGTTATGCTAGGATGCCAAAACTTTTGCCATTAACTGTACACTTTTGGGTTGGCTATCAGAGCGTTAAACTAAAGTCTGGCAATATCTGGAAATGAGCCCATCAGCAGTTGATTGAACGCAAAACGTAACAGTCTCTGTCGTAAGAGCATCATTATTATCGTTGTTATTATTATTATAATTATTATTATGGCTAACAGGTTCATAACTTGAGATGGGTGTTTTTTTTACATTTAACTTATCTAACGAGTTCATCTGTGTTATTCAATTATGGCAAGTGCTTTGAATCTAATTAACTTTGCTCTCTCTCTGTCTGTTTCGTTCGGTGTACGGAAGAAAAAAATCAAAGTTTTGCCTAGAATTAGAAGTTTGCTCCATTTCCAGTTCGTTGGCTGCACTCACATAGAACAAATGCAATTAACGTGGCCGATGAGCATCTCAAAGTAACGTTAGCTCTCGGACTGGGTTTCCCCCAGTTAACATTGATTCTGCATAGATCTCTCGACCCATATAGCAATCGATGTGTCTTATATCTATATACATATGTGTATCTCAATTGCTCGACGCCTACGGCAATTTTGTACAAGATTATTGCTCAGGTGGCAAAACAGAGTCCCACAAATACTACGTAAGAAATGTTGTTTTGATTTGTGCTCATGACAAAATGATTTCATGCTTTGCTTTTGTGTGATTTTTGTTTCTGCTTCTTGCACAGTGTTTATCGTTTCATTTTCTTTTTCTTAATTTTTTTTTGTATTTTGCATTTTGGGTGCCAAAAATTCATATTCATTCATACAAAATGTACACGCAACATTCTTTATAGATCTAGCTAATGCCAGATCATCGATACTATACAAAATACTTAATTATTATGATTATAATAATAATAATAATAATGTAGCACAATAAGTATTATAATACATACGTAAATAATGCCATTAAATGCTATTCCTGTTGCTTCCTATTGCTGACGTGTGTATTTATTTTGTTGCTGTCATTCGTTTATAGCTAAATACCCCGTACTTTCCCCCATTGAACTCGGCCATGCTCAACTTGAGAGTGCTAAAAAAAGTGATGAACGAATGCTAAGCACTTTAATGGCAAACACTTGAAATCTTTCTGAAATTCTGGCCATAGTCTTTTGTTAATATTTCAATTAAATTTCGGAAATATTCGGAATATTTCATAGGGTAAGTTCGATGATAGCAAACACATTGAATTGGTTTTTTTTTTTTTGGCTTTGCGGTGTGGTAGCATGAATGTACTATATGGTATATGGTATGGTATACTAAGCATATACATTCATACATATAGTTTGGATTTATGTAGATATTTTCAGCGACATGGGGGCATATTATTTTGAGCACATAATACAAACCGCAGCCCCCAATGATTTATTTGTGCACAAAAACGGATGGCAAAGGCAAAGGCAGGCAAATAGGCGAAATGGGCAAAAGTAATCAAAGTAATACAAATGAGTGAACAATTTATAAAAATAAAAATAAATAACAAAACAACAAAGACAGTTTCAGAGAGACGAGACACGAGACGAGGGAATTGTGACAGTAAACAAAAGCATTGAATATAAGATTTTGTTTTTGTACTATGTGCAACAGCTATATCTTCTATCTGTTAAATACGCAGCTATGGTGGGATCTAGTTGAATGCCTAGAACAAGGGCAAGTTGGCTAGAAAAATTGATGGCAAATTTTGATGCATGCCGGCAGCTGTGTGAAAAATAAAACCAAACAAAAACAACAACGAAAACAGACAAAGAAAGAATGAGAGAGAGAGAGAGAGAGAGCAAGAGAGGGAGAGAGGGAAATAAACGTTGTGCTTTGGCTTTGGCTCTATTTGCATGCGTACTTATTTATTAAATTTTAAATAGAAAGTAACCTCAATTGCACTTGTGAAAAACATAAGTAAATAAGTAGCATGAAAAAAATATATAAACATATAAAAGTAAAGAAAGAAAGAAAGAGAGCCAGCAGACAACAGACAGCAAGAAGAGGAAGAAGAAGCAGAAGAAAAGGCAGCGAGGCGAGACGAAGTAAACATGACCATACCCCGTTACCCAAAAGAGTAGAAAGAAACAGCAACAACAACAACAACGACAACATGGTCTAAAAAAACCAAACTGAAAAGAGCTGCTGATGGCAATTGTGAATGCGTTTTTTTTTTTTTCGTCGAGTGAAAGGCCAAGTGGCAAGAGGAAGAAATTACATGACGACAAAAAACACACACACAATGATGACGATATGGGAAAGTACAGCACTAATAATGTTAATGTTGGGCCTCAATCAAGGTAATATATGGCTTTCATTTGTATTCAGTTTGCAGTTTGCAGTTGAGGAAGTGATGCAGCAAGCAGAATGATCAACACATAACGATAATGAAGTACATGAGGTGTCAAAACTGACGAGAGCCAAAGAAAATAATGATGCGACTGCTATCCGATATATATAGTAGTAAAGTGATCTGCAAAGTTAGGAGAAAGAAGAGCTTACAATGTTCTATGACATTATATTATGATATGATAAGATCTTAAAGTGTGTAAAAAATAAAAAAAATACTGAATTTTTCAACTGACTTTACAAAAATATATATTATTATATAGTGAGCGAAATTTATCTTGAATATCAGCATGGTTCAACTGTCGATGTAGAAGAGAGTAACCTACAGTGTTCTATGACATTATATTATGATATGATAAGTAGATCTTAAAGTGTGGAAAAAGATTATAAAGAAAATACTGTATTTTTCAACTGATTTTACAAAAAACTAATATATTTTTTTTATTATTATTATATAGTGAGCGAAATTTAACTTTAATCTTAACTTGCAACAACTGTCGATGTAGAAGAGAGCAACCTACAGTGTTCGATGACATTATATTATGATATGATAAGCAGATTTTAAAGTGTGTAAAAAGATTATAAAGAAAATACTGTATTTTTCACTTGGTTCACTGATTTTACAATATGTAGAAAGATTTAAGCAATATTAAGTGATTTACTTAGTTTCATAATCATGAGATTTTCCAAATATACATATATACCATATTATTATATATTAATCAAAATTTTACTTGGAATTTAGCTTCTAACTTTGTGTTGTGAGCAAGAAAGTTCTCGCTAAACACGCTTGTCATGCTTCCTGTGCTGTAATATATATGTATGTATATATATAATACTATATATATATATATATATATATATAGACGTATATACTATATAGTGGGGCCTGTCACACGGCGCTATGAGTGTGCGAATCAACAAGTTGGCGCAGAAAAACCGCAAAAACCAAAAATGAGGCAAAAACAATGCAATAAAGCAAAGAGAACAACAACAAACACACACACCTATATATACATACATACATATGTATGTATAATAATAATAATGTAGTATTGTGTTGACGACAATAAAAACTGCATAGAACCCGAGAGAAACATAAATGAAAATTCAAAAGTTTTTGCAAATTTGCTGTTTACGGACTGTCAGTGCAATTACATGCACGTATTTCAATTCCACTGAATGAAATGTCATCAGAAAATGGGACAAACAACACAAACAACAACAACAGCAAAGATCACAAAACAAAACAAATCTAATTTTAGAACTACTTAGAACAGAGATTCTACCGCTACACCCCCAACAAAACGATTTCGTTGCTAGTATTTACTACGTCAAAATAGCAAAAAATTAGAAATAAAAAAAAAACGAGAAAAAAGAAAAACAAATGTTAGACAGAGAATAACATTGAAGCTATTAACAGGCAGCTGTTAACCCAAATTGACAGAACTGAAACACTTCGATAAATATAGAATATGTGCGAATATATAGTGTGTCAAATTGGAACAATCATTGCCACTGAAGTTGAAGTCACAATTATAGATTATCATCTATCCCCCCGATATTTAAAACGAGTATTCTAATAGTTTCTAGTTTTATTTTCCCTAGAAATGTTTTGCGCTTCATGCATACATATATTTAGCTTAGTTAATTTATTGGGATAAAATTTATATCAGGTTAATTCCTCGGCTGAATGTTGTGACTAAAAATTCAAGGGAATAAATAAAAGAAAATCAGGCGAATTCCAAGCAAGCAAAGATTAACACACAAATTTCACGATTTATGCTCTCCACAAGTCTACACAACTACAACTACAACTACAGCTATGTGCATACATATACATAAATGTATATGTGCACTTGTGTGTAATGTGAAATGTTGAAATGCCAAAGTCGGCAACATGTTGCTGAGGAACATGTTGCGCGCGAGAGTAAAAGTGCCTTCAATTAGCCTCAATTTTGTTTATGGTTTTCACACTGGCAAAATGTGACTCGGCACTAACAGCAAAAATAAATACAAATACAAATGTTTAGCACTCTCAACTCAAGTGTATGTGTGTGTGTCTGTGAGTGTTGCAATTATGTGCGCGTGAAAACGTGTTAACAAACTGCAAAACACACAACACACACAATTTAGAGTTATTACTTTGAGCCAAAAGCAGACAGCAGACAGCAACAGCCGGCCGGCAGACAATTGAATAGTTAGTTATAGTTAGCTTGGCTAACTCTTTTGTTGCTTCTGCTGACCCTTGTCTAAACATCTAAGTATTACCTAACACAACGAAGAGACGAGATGCGGAGACACTCTCGTCAGAGTTTCGAGTTTCGTTTTGCATTTCGCATTTCGCATTCAAATGAAAGTGCCAAGCAACAGCAACAACAACAGCAACAAGTGCGTGTCTTTAGGTCGCCCCCCAAAGAAAGTGTTGGCAACATGAGACAAGCAATCACTGAGTCAGTCAGTCAGTCAAGTCACAAAGGCCATCAGCGAAATGTGAGAAAGCTGCTAATACACAAAAAATACTCTCTTCCTGTCTCTCTCTATTTATATCCGGTACCCATAGGGTAGAAGGGTATGATAACTTTGTGCCGGCAGGAAATGTATGTAACAGGTAGAAGGAGGCATCTCCGACCCTATAAAGTATATATATTCTTGATCAGCGTCAACAGCCGAGACGATCTAGCCATGTCCGTCTGTCCGTCTGTCCGTATGAAACACTGGATCTCAAAGACTATAAGAGATAGAGCTATAATTTTTTTGTCGACAGCATTTGTTATGTTTGCACGCAGATCAAGTTTGTTTCAAATTTTTGCCACGCCCACTTCCGCCCCCGCTAATCAATAAATTCGAATAACAAGCGTAATTGTGAAGCTAGAATTGCGAATTTTGGTATATACAATAATTACGATAGTAGTTATGATTCCTGAAAATTTGGTTGCGATCAGATAAAAATTGTCGAAGTTATTAAAGAAATACTTTTGTATGGGCAAAATCGCCTTTTTACTAGGGGTCTTAGTGGCCTTAGATGACAATCTGGTATATTGTTCCGTCTATGGTATATTTTGAATGCGGTAATATATCGATATACCAAATATACGATTTGGTATATTTTTAATATATTTGATATATTTTTAATAATGATACCCCAATATATATTTAGTATTTTTGCAGTATATTCGGTATATTTTGAGAAAAATACCGCAAAATATATATCTTTTATTCAAAATAGGTAGCGGGTATCTCACAGTCGAGTACACTCGACTGTAGCTTTCTTACTTGTTTTTTAATGTAATTACTTTGACGAATCTTGGAAATTTTCGAATATCTATTTAATCCTCAACTTTCGCAAAACAAATGATGAATCTTTATCGCTTGCTTTTTATTAATTGTTATAGCAACTAAAATAATGTGCGCCCATTAAAACAAATCAGCAAACAACAGCAACAACAAAATAGGAAGGCTCTCAATTAGATGATCTACTATAACTATATGTCGAAAAGAAAGGCAAAAAATATATCTCGACAGTTGCGATCGCCAACAGCAGGTCATTCATCAAAATCTATAGCTATGATTTATGTCTATATAAACAATATTTGATTATGAATAATATATATAGTATACATAGATATATCTCAGTGTGCTGTGTGTTTTATTTTTAAGCATGTTGCTGGCGTTTTTTTTTTCTGTTTTATTTGACTTTTGTTGTTGAATTGCGGCACGTTCAATCAAGCAAAGCAACAACAACAACAACAACAGCAACAACAGCAACGAGGCAAAGTGAAAACGAAGCCAAGTTAAATAAGAAGTTCAAAATAAAAAAAAACAACAACGAAAACGAAAACTTTCGCTTTGGCTTTGGACTTGGCCATCAGCAGCATTTGGCCAAAAAAAAAAGCGCAGAAGAAAACCGACAAAAGCGAAACAGATGATGTAGAGCTATACACAATATGCATGTATGTAAAAGACAAGAAATAAAACCAAATAAGCTAGAAATGGAAATTGAAATGAATGACGAACGAAACGAAGCAAGTCTCTTCTTCTTCTCTTCTTCTTCTTCTGGGTCTCTTGGTCTTTGCCATGACAATGGTCTATACGACGACCTTTCTTATGTCACGTATTCAGCCATGTTTATATTTTGTTTTTTTTTTACTCTTCGTTGTTGTTAGTTTTCTCAGCGAATTTCGGAATTTCTTTGACTTTTCACTTTTGTCCAGAGTTTGCATTTTTTTTTTCAGTTCATTTAATGCTAATTTATTATCTTAATCGCATGGTCGATTATGTCACGACCTGCCCCCCAAGAAAATAAAGTGTGCCCTAGACAACACTTCTACACTCTTCAACAGGCTTGTATACTAATTGGAAATGCGTTAAGGCCACGTTAAGGCAGCTGCGTGATTTAAAGATTATATGGCAACAACAACAAGAAAAATATTACTTGGTTTATTCTTAAACACGTGGCTACCCTGTAAGTGAAACACTTAATATATGGGGTAGTTACAGTCAGTTATAAAGTTGGCAATATTAAAAGCTTTGCAAACACCCAACAGCATCCGATCTTTGCGAGGTATATGACAGTATAAATTGTGTTCTAATATCAACAAGAAATGCGACTAAATGCCAGCAAATTAGCATAAGAGTTCAAATAAATTAAATAAATAAACGCGCAATATGAATGAACATAAACAAGAGCAACAACGAGAGCGCGTTGTGATGAAGATGAAGAAGACAAACATGTTTTTTTTTTTTTCATCTCCATCCTATATTTTTTCTTTTTGGCTCATATCAATAATCAAAATCATATGATGATGAGAGTGCTGCCTGACTGTGAGTGAGGCTCGCACAAATTTTGTAATAAAACTAAATGCCAAAAATAACATTGGACACAAATTGTGACGACTCGCGTTGAATAGAAGATCGACGAGGATTCCACATCTGATAGATCAAACAACAATAAAGACAACAACAACAAAAGTAGCATTATCGCATCGCATCGCATTGATTTGAAAGTCGCAAGCAAGCGAGCACTTGGCATTATTATTGCCCCTCCCCCTCCCCCACCACACCACACCTTGGTTGCATGGTGCGTATGATTGATGTGATGTGGCGGCGGGGCGTATACTTGACGCAATTAAACGATTCGTTGATCGCGTTGTCATCGCACATTCGACTTTTGTTTAATTACGTCCACACAACACATTCACACCAACTATTTAAAAACTATTTAGATTAAAAACAACAAAATCTATTTAAACAAATCAGCTCATATACGTTATATATACTGTAGTATAGTAAGTATATATTGACTTGGAATTGAGTTCACACTAATATTGCGCATTTAGCGCACGGCACAAACACTGAACAAATAATTAGTTGAACAAATAATAATAATAATAAATAAAACAAGCCGGCAGTAATTAGGGATAAATACAGCACTTGATGGGTGTCAGACATGCAACAAAGTTGCACAATGCGGACAACAACAACAACAACAAGTTACAATTGAAACGAAGTCTTGCAGTTTATTAAACAATGATAACTTCAAATGCTTGAAGCCAATTAACAAGCTTCAGTTTCAGCTTATCGCAAAAAACAACTTCAACTTCATAATAAACTTGGTTGAAGTTCAACTCTTTTATTTTTAAACATTAATTTATTTAAATATTATTAGTTATCTTTTTTTTATTTGCGCATTCGCTTTTGTCCGCTTTCACTGCATAATTTTGAAGTAAATATTAATAATATGCAATGGCCTTCGGGGGAGAAGAAGAAGAAGAGTTTTAAGAGTTCATTGTTTGTGAAATCATTTTGAAGGAGCTTAAGTGTCAGCTAATTTTTGGCACTCACTGTTTGTTGTGCCAAAAGCGAATGCAACGCGTTTATTTCTTTTCTATTTTATTTGTATTTATTTATTGAAATTCATTTACTGCCCGTTCCCCCCTCTACCCTCTACAGCTTCAGGCTGTTGGTGGTGGCACACATAAAAATAAATAAATGAACTCAATTTCGAAAAGCCAAATAACAACAACAAAAACAAGAGCAAGGCAAAGACAAAAGTCAACAGCGAAAATAGTTGGCAAAAAGCAAAAGCAAATACAACTAAAAAAATAATAAAAATTAAATAAAATTGAAATGCTAACTTGGCCTGAGAGTGCGCAACTCTTATTTAAACACACACACACACACACACACACACATATAACACATACAATGTATGGCTGTACTCTTTTAATTATAGATCAAAGATAAGCGAACCTCGTCATCAGACCTTTCTCAACCAAAAAGAAAGTAAGTCAGCCTCAGGTCTCCGTCTACGTTTTCAGTTGTGCTAATTTCAGTTTGCTGCTTTTTTTCGGCGACATTTTTCGCGTATTGAAAGTTTTAGCTAGATGATCGTCGTCGTCGTTGCCTGCTTCGATGGATTATATAAAGATCCAGTTAGGTATTACACTCAAAAACAGCAACAAGAAACTTGTTTATTGCTCAACCACGAGGTTGACCATCATCTCTTAGTCTGAAGTCTGAAGACTGAAGTCTGCGTCGCCATTTATCAAGTGCCTCGCAGATACTCTTCCCATGTAACAAATATATATACACTTATAGTATATATCACACCTTGTTCTGCTTAATTAATAATTTCCGATATTTGCTCAATTTGCTCGACGACTTCGAGTACAAGTAAATATATTCTATAAATATATATTCATTTATAATTGTTTGCTTGTTATCATTCGAGATACTGCAACACACAGAGCACAGAAAATGTGTGGGATAGGTCGGGGAATATAAATTCTATTCGAGTTCTCGCTCCGTCTCCCATTAAACAAACTATATGCATACATCTTCTACTGATTAGTCTCGATTTGTAATTACTTCATTTATTTATAGCATTTTTTTCAAATTCCCCCTTCTCAAGTGTTTTTTTCTCTTGCTTTTAGCCAACTCTAGTTTGCTCTATAAATACGGTTTCGAGTACGACTCTTGGGACTCTCAGAACGGAAGCGCACGTCACCATTTCAAAGTGCGGGAAAGACCCAAGCGTACGGTTTTATTTTGATCTTATTTGCAATACGCGCGAATACGTTATAGCACAGCAGCTGTTATAACTTTGGGGCCTGTCAGTCTGCCCCTAAAATGGTATACTGGTTGGTATTTCTCCTATTTACTATTTATTTACTTTCCTACATTATCCTACGCGTGGTTATTTAGGCTACCCAAATGGGAACGAGACTCGAGACTCGAGAGACATCTGGCGAATGTGGAGCGCAGACTAACAACGTTAAGCAGAGCAGAGCGGGATAAATGTAGTTGCTTTTTCTTTTGCAACTCTCAAATGGAGAATGCGTAAGATGAAAAAGGTTTTGAAAATGATTTTCGTAATAGCAAATTTTACCAAGTTTTATTTATCATACCAAAAACAAACAACTTGTTGTTTAGGATTCATTAGTTTACCTACAAAGTAGGTATTATATAGTGTCTCATTATTCGGAACTACTTAAGATGGATGTAAATTACTTGCAACATACATATATACAAGTATTTATCTGTTCAGTTGAATTCCAAACGTCTCATCGACAGAATTAATTCTGGATGCGTCACAAGTATAAGATGAATTTAACAACAAGAACAAATTTGCAAATTGAGTCATATATTTTTAAGCAGAAGTTACGCATACTCAAGAGCGAGAGAGAGACACGTATTACCGTTAGTTATTGCAATTGATCGATAACGTATACTATCGATTGAAATTGAAGTGCACTTACTTTTGCCTTTGGCAAGTCCGCTGGCCACTTGCAGGAATCCGTAGACGGCGATAATAACGCAGGGAAGCGCTATAACGCCAAAGGACACGTAATCCATGTGCTCAAAATATTGCGTGATTTGCTCCATTTTGTGATTGTTATTCTTGTTGTCACTGCACAACACTTAGCACATAAAATAAAATAAAATAAAATACGTCGATTTCTGCACTCTTCAAATTTTGTTGTCGTATATTTTTTTTTTTTTAGCTTATTAACTTTCTAAATATTTTGTTGCTGTTGCGCAGGCGCGCAGTTTGCTTTTATTTTGTTTTTTGTTTTTTTTTCTTTAATTTTTATTTTATTTATTTAAATTAATTTTTCCGTCTTGTCGCTGTTCTTTCCCCCCAAAAATTGTTTTCTTTTTGCCTTTTTTTTTGTGCAAATTTCGTTATTCACGTTTCGTAAGAGTTTCGCTATTGCTGCAACTACAGTTATTTTCTTTGCGTTCCTTTTTCAATTTCCTTTTCGACTTTGTCGTTCTGATTCTGATTCTGCTTCTGCGCTCGACTCTCATTCAATTACTTGTGTCGCGTCGCTCTGCATGTCGTAATTGTTGTCTGTGGCACACTGTGCTGTTGCTTATGCTGCTGCTGCGTATCCTTCAGCTTGTTGTTGTCAACGTGCCTGTTGTTGTGCTGCGTTAAATTTGATGTCGTTCTCGCTGATATCGTTATTGCTGTCAGCCGTTGTTGTTGTACCGCCATGTTTTGATTTGCATGGACCCCCAAATATGACTGAGGCAACCGTCCCCACATACACACGCACACACACGCAAATTGTTTTCCAACTGCACGCGTTGCTTTCGCCGCTGAACGAAAAAATTTGCAATATTTATTGTTTGTTGTTGCAACCGAAACCGAATATATCGTGTATGATAATATATAGTCGCGACGGGGACGCGTTCAGAATTATTATTTATTTTATTTGCAACGAGCAAAAGAAACAAACAACGCGAAAAAAATGCACACAAAAACACAGGCCGGAGAATTAGGGAATCACGAATTACGCTCGCTCGCATCGACCGTTACACACGTCCGTCTCGTTCGGCTTTGTTTTTGCATCTGCTTCTTCTGTTTCTCATGTTAACTCACTCAACATGCCCATGTTATTGACTTTGTTGCATCTGTTATGTGCGCTGTTAAGACGCGCATGTTAAATTCAAAATAGACGCACACACACAATGGCTGAGCAAAAAAAAAACGGCCGATGATGCCTGTTAACACAAGCACATGTTAATGTTATACTCAATTTGGCACTGCTAAGTCATGAAATGAGTGTAACATTATGTTAAAGACCCACGCGCTCTTTGAATCTCGTTCTCGCGCGCTCTCTCTCTTTTGGTGTCTCTCATCTAGTCTAACAAAGGCGCGAGCGCATGAATCAAAGCGGCAAAATGTGACAACAAGAGAAGCGCGAAATGCATGCCGCTAACAGTAGGCGGTCAAATAAACAGTCTTACATACAAACAGACATATTTATAATGATAGATGGAATGTAATAAATGGATTAATGTAATGCCCTCTGTTTTATCTAATCAGGCATTAAAATGTCACCCTTCTTCTTCTTCAACGGTTTGTTTACCCAACTCGATTTTGTATGGCACAAAGTGATGTAATGTACGCCATATGGCGTATGGCATGGCTAAAATGTACCACTGTGCAGCAACGCGATGATTCAGCTTTTTGCATTTGATTGCCGCTCACGCGCTCGCTTCGCTCTTTCCCTCTCTCGCTCTTTGGAAAATAGCACGCGGTGGTGATCGGCAACAACAACAAAATGTCAAATAGCACGTGAGTCGAGGCGGCTTCCAAAAATTTTGCAAATCTTTTTGTTGAACAACATCCAAAAATTTTGCAAATATCCGCAAATCATCAATGATCTGCTGATGTTGATGGGGATGAAAAATCAAGCCGTCATTATCATGCATGCAATGCAATTACAGTGCAACAATGCAGCACGAAAACTTGATGAATCCTTGTGCTCAATTGACAGCGCTGCAAGTGTCCACTTTGGGCTTTGTTTCAATTAGTATAGTGCTGCAGATGGTGTAAACTGCACAAAATGTAGAGCACTGCCAAACTTGAGTTGCTAATCGAAAACAATCACACACAATTTACGCTGCAGTTGGTCCCACTGTGCGCGAGCGTGCAAAAACAGAAAAACCAAAAAAAAAAGTTCTCTTTTTGCCAAAGGGGTTAGGCAACTTCAAAGCGTTCTGATCAAACAAAAGGAGAGAAGACATAAAGTGCAAAAAAAAGTAGAGTGCCTGCTTAGGGTGCAATCTCGGCAGAAGGACAGCAGCGCAGCAAGAGGAGGAAGCGTCGCGTCGTCCAGCAACAACAACGACGCCAAATAGACACGTACACCACATGCGATGCGCCATTGTTGTAGCTGCTCCACAAGGGTACGTGCTGTACGGACTGCACACACACACATACAAGTAAAAGCTCAAGTACCCACACACACACACACACACACACACACACACACACACAGAGAGAGACAGACTCAGACAGAAGAGACACCTCAGCATTTACATCAGACGTTTTGGGGTTCGCTTTGGCCTTAGAAACCGAAACTTTGACTACCGTTGTTCCTCTTGTTGTTGCTGTTTGTCGGTTTCTCCTTTTTCCCCCTCTTCTTCCAGTCATGGCAATTAGAATAGCATGCATACATGCATAAATATACATACATACAAGTCCCGACGTCTATATGTATGGCCCCCTCCCTCCCACTCCGACAACTTTAGCCACGTCAGCTCTAAAGTTGCCGCCGTAAAAACACACAAAAAAAAAGAGTGAAAAAAGAGGCAACGAGAAAAAAAAGAATTACTTTGGCTTGCCGTTTGAGGGTGGAAATTGCGTCTTGTTTTACGATTCTATATAGAATTAAATGTCTGTGGTGAAATCAATTTAAATGATTGCAAAACTTTGGCATTGCCGTCGATTGATTTGCTTTGTGTTTCAGCTTTTGGATCAAATTGATTTGGCGAACTAAGCAAAATCGATTTACATTTTAGCCACATATAGTATTTAATTCAAATACTTCTGTGCAGTTAAATTACCTAATACTATATTAAGTATGTGCAGGGAAAACAATTGCAATCTTTAATTGTTAATCTTTAAGCTGGGAAATTCACAAGTTTATATTAAACGATTAGGATAATAAAAAGAATTACAATAATAGAGGAAGAATTTCCCTAATGTAGTAATTATAAACTTTATTTTGATTATGGTATTTCATTACGAAATGGTAAAACGAAATAATAGAAAATAATATTTTAAAAGCACCTAAAACTACAATTGTTAATCTGGTTTTCGCATATTTTATAAGCTGGGAATTTTTAAGTTTTTTTTTTAAAGAATTTTTTTCAGATATCAAACTAATTATTTGAAGATTGTTATTTGTTAATCTTGTTTTTTTTTCATATTTCTTAAGTTGGGAATTTTCAAGTTCTTTTCTAAAGAATTTTTTCAGATATCAAACTACATAATTATTTTAAGAGCGGGATTTTCCTTATGGTAGGATAATATAAGATTTTATTACCCGAGAAAGTTCCTAAATTCTTTTTATTTATGAAAAGAGATGAACTTATATTTCAGAAATAAATTGCAAACAGTTTAACTGAGATTGTAGTCAAGTCAATTAAGTAGGATGCATATTTTCACCTTATAAAAAAAGAATAACTTATATTTCAGAGATAAATCGGAAACAGTTTAAGTGAGATTGCAGTCAACTCAATTAAATAGGAAACACTTTTTTTACCTTATAAAAAAGAATAACTTATATTCCTGAGATAAATCGGAAACAGTTTAACTGAGATTGCAGTCAACTCAATTAAATAGATGGCACCTCTAAAGATCATTTAAAGAAAACCGCTCCCTAACTACGCGCACAGCTGAAACTGAAGCTGAAGTGAGTCGAAACTGGTATTCATCAAGATGTGAGCATCATCTTAAGAGCAGGTGTGTCATTCGCACCTGAATGTACTTGGTGTGCAACCCAAAAAAAAAAGAAATAATAAAATGAAAATGAACTGAAATTGAGACTGGGCATCGTCATATTATCGAGCAACAACCCCGCGTTCATAGTCCGTTGTCCGTAGTCCGTTGTTCGCAAGGCAGATGTTCATTCGCACATGTCCTTGCACAATACACGATCTGCTCTTGCACACACACACATACCATGTATTGCTATCTCTATCTGTGTGCGCTCGCAGTGTGCGATCTTTTGTCTCTCGTTTGCATTGTGTAAACAGTTTCATCATGCGGCGAGCAGATGGCGAAAGGCTAAAGAAACATGTGTCGCCAGTTTTGTATCTGAATCTGTCCCGCCTCCTCCTCATCGTCTCTCTCTCGCTCTCTCTCTCGCTCTCCCGCTCTCTCTGTGTGCCTGCTATCTGGGGTTTTAGCTCAGGTTCAACGAAACATTGCTGCCAAAATGTTAATGACTCGTCGCGTCGCCTTTGCATCGCTCCGACGCGCAATTGCAACCCCCAAAACAGGCCCCGCTCTTTTAATCTTCAATCTCACGGCTCTCGCCAGCTCCTCCACAACACACACACACAACACACACACACAGTTGTCAGTTGGCCCCCAAAGTTGTTATTGTTGCTGTTAATTCAATAGTCACACATCTGGCTGAGCGAGTTTTGGCCGTTGAACCCGTTGCGAAGGACTCCATTGACTCCTTACCTCCCTTCCTCTCCTCCTCCTCCTTCCCCACCCATACACACACCCACACATTTCCTGTCTTGTTCATTTTGTTATTTTTGTCGTTTTTATGGTTGATAAATTCACCCGAAAATTTATGCGCTATTCGAAAATTATACGAAATGCAACAAGTTTCACATTTAATTATATGTTTGCCCCCGTGTTTTGTTTCTTTCTTTCTTGTGGCCAATGCGCAATTTCTAACGCGTTTGGCATCATAAATAATTGCACAATATTTTGCAAGGCGTGGCTTATTCAACTTATTCAACTTACCCAGCAGAAAAAAATAACGTACACAAAAACCGATCGCAAGAATACATAAAATTATTGAACTCACCTGCAAAGAGAGAAAAAGAGTAAAAAACAAAAGCAAATTAATAACGATTTCATCAACATATGTATTTTTTGTGTTTTTACAATTTCTTAAGATTTATTAATGCAATGGAAAGCGAAAGCGTTTTAATTGTTTCTAGGTAATTGCTCTTAAAGTGTTGTCACTTTACTGTGTGATAAGGTTTACGCGGAAGTCTTGTCAGCAAAGATAAAATCTGGCTCAAGTGAAAGTTGCCACACACAAAAAACAGAAAAGCAAAAAAAAAGCTTGCTAGCTTGTCGCTGATCTAATAAGGATCGCTAAAGCACAGTCTATGGAAAGCTGCGAAAAACACCCTTGACGCAAAAAAAAGCTTAGCCATGAAATGAACCACTGAGAGCAAGCACATGGAAGAGAGAGACAGAGAGAGCAAGAAAGAGAGTGCAGTTAGAAATAAAAGCTAAGAGCAGGTGCTTGAACTTTCAGCTGCAAGTGCCATTTGTTAACCTGCTGACGATGGGCCAAGGGGCCGGGAGGGGGCAGCCACAAGAGAGAGGGGGAAGGAGGAGGGGGGTGTCAGTCATTCAGCAACTGTTGCGCGTGCCGCAGGCGAACTTTTGTTGTTGCCCAACAACAACAGTTCGTTCAACTGTCGCAATTTCACACAAATATTAGGCACGGGACTCGGGAGCAGGTTGACTGAACCAAGCAACGTCTCTCGCTCGCTCTCTCTTTCAGTGTTGCTGTCTCCGTCACGCAGTCAGGGCAACACGGGCGCGTCTGTCCTTGCCTTGTGACAACTGCAACAACAACAACAGCGACTGCGACAACGACGCAAATTGTTGGGGTAGGCGACATTTCGACTGTAGAGTCACAGAAAGAGTGAGAGGGAGAGTGGAAGAGCGAGAGAGCAATGCGCTAAATAATTAATAAATTGCAAATTATCATTATATTTATAGTCGTTGTTGCTGTCATTCAATTTGCATTGCGTTGCGTTCTTGGTCTCTCATGGTCATCGTGCATTCAACAACAACAACAACGACAACAACGAAAACAAGAATCATTTTTATTATACTCGTATTTATTATTTTTGCATGCTGTTGTTGTTGCGTTTTATTTTTCTCTCATTTTTATGCCCGTTTCCTGTCTCTGTCTCTGCTACGTTCTCTTTGTTCATCTGCCGTCTACGCACAGGAAGTGGCGAAAGAGACAGAGCAACACACAGTGTGATAAGTACAACATTAATGTTGTTGTTGTTGTGTGGCGCCACACAAGCCGGAGACCGGACATCAGACACCGGCAACTGCAACTGCAACTTCAACGACGACGCACCTGACTCCCAAATCAAAACAAATCTGTTGCACGTGGCAAAACTGTGCATTGTTAACTGTGAACTGTGTTCGCAGCTTGCGGAAGTCTCAGGCCGGAAGTCACACACTCATACTTAATGCATTTCTCTTATCGCTTTTTCGGATTTGTGTGTCTGAGTCTTATTAATTAAAGCACAACACAAATTAACGACTTTATCCCAAGAAATTTTGTAAAGTTGTATTTTTAAACTCTATATTAATTGCGAGATTTCACAACTAAAGCTTGATCGCAAATTTCTTACAGCATATGATTTCCGCTCGCGAAAAAAAACACGCTGCGTATGCGTAATGTAGTTTCCTTATAGTACAGTAACAACTGCGGCTAGTACTAGGAAATTGAAAAGAGACACAACGAGATAAAACCAGTCTGCAAATGAGGCTGTGCCATTTGATGAGACTCATTACACGGTTTATCAAAGACACACGCGGCGTATGCGTATTATGAGCAGTGCATGTTATTATCGCGATAAGCTTTAATTAAAACGAATGACTTGAAATCCCTCCCAAAAAAAAAAAAAAAAAAAAAAAAAAAATAGTAATAATAATACTATGTATTTTATTTTGCGACCAATGTGCAAAAGTTGAATAAGCAACACACACAGATAAATAAATAATCATAATAAAAAAGAGTTTGTCCAAGATGATTACTTAAATGTTGAGGTAGCACCACACATACATATATATATGTACGTGTATGTATGTTTATTTGAGTGTGTGTGTAAGTATGAACATCAGTCTTTAATTAACATTTCCGAGTGCAAGCAGAGCAAAGATTTGCTTGGCAAAGTAAAAAAGCTTTCAGCGAAAGCTTTTCGCCATTGTATGTGTGTGTGTGTGTGTGTGTGTGAGTGCTCTCGCAAATTGAATTCTACTGCGTGTTAAGTGCATTGAACCTATTGTTTATTTAATTTTGGGCAAATCATTTGTGTGTTTTCGATATGAGACGCTAAGCAAAAACTGCTGATATTTTAGAAAGAGAGCGAAAGAGTGCCAGACACAGTCACGCAGTGAAAGTAGGATAGAGATAGACAGAGAGAGAGAGAGCGGGGCGGATGGACGGGTGAATGAGCGAACGAATGGCAGACCCCAATGTCAATGTCAATGCCAAAATTCTCAATAACAATAACAACAAAAGGTCCAACAAATATCCCTCGCTGCTTTGCTGCTACCCTAAAATGTTCCCCTACGCTCTCTCCCCTCTCCTCCCCCTGCCCAACCACTAACGGATGGGCTGCCATTCTTACAGTGGCGCTCGGGAGGCATATTTAGCCTCGAAAACAAACTTTTGGCTTTCAAGTTCATTGCCATGCCTTAACCTTACGAGTGCGTTGCCTCTTTCTTGTTATTATTGCTGCTGCTTCAATGTGTGCTTGAATGCCGGCGCATTTAATGTGCCTGCATTTATGATGATCATGTTGTTGTTGTTGTTGATTATTATTATTATTATATCGCCTTGTTCGCCTTGTTTAGATATACACACACATATCTACTACTGCGACTATTAATAAAAACAAAAATATTACCATGTTTATACATTTCTCCAGGCGCACTTTGCACAAAATATGCATAAACAAGCCGTCCGTTCAATGTACATATTCCAATTGAAATGTTTTCATTTCCCCCTTTTTAGGGAGCTTACGCGATAAGCCAAAAATAAGCCGAGTGATATGTGTTGACGATTGCCGGGAAAATTATATGTAAGTGATTCACTAATTGTGCTTCACCAGAAATGAATATTATAAACTAATTAAAATCAAAAGCAAAAGCAAAAGCATATCAAGACATCTGCCAGTCAGTTCAACGCTACACTAATCTATTCTATCAACGTTTATGATGCAATACTGGGAAATACACGATTGTTTGTTCTAGGTTACAAAATCTAACAAATATTTGCAAGTTTCTGTGTCAATTGCATTATTATTTAATGTTTTAAATATTGTGTACTATTTTTGTACTCGAATTAAATAAAATTAACATTTGACATTTCAAAAGAAGCAACTACTGTGTTCAAGTGCAAACAATTTGTGCACCACTGTGCCTGAGTAGTGCAATCAGCTGTTCGCAATGCAGGCGTGCAGCTGTTTAGGTGTTTTGGTGGTGGTTTTTGTTGCTCTTCTTGCACCTCTTCTTCTGCATCTTATACTGTTGGTGCTTTTTCTACTCGCTGTTGTTGTTGCTGCTAGTGCAAAACGTGCAGTGCGATAAACTTGACGCTGCGCTTCAGCAGCAGCAGCAGCAACAACAATAACAACGAGCGAATAAGAATAACAGCACAAAACAATAACAAAAAGCGACTCACATGTTACTGCTGCTGCTTCTGTCAACCCTGACGTTTGTTGCTCGTTAAGAAATTTCGTTTTCGCTGCTGCTGTACTCGCTGTTGCTGTTGTTGTTGTTGTTATTGTGATGTTTGTTAATGCTATTGGAGCTCTGGCCCAAAACTGACGCGCATTCGAATTGTAATACATTTTCGCTTGTTGCTTCTGATTGTTGCCAAAGTTGTAGTTGTAATTATTACAGTTATACATGTTGCTGCCGCCGTCGAGCATTCTGCGGTGCTGCTTGCGTTGCAGCTCCTGCTGCTGCTCCAGCTCCGGCTTTCGTTTATTGGTCTGAGTTGGAACTGTATCCACAATCATTGGTGATGACGTTTGTGATGGGACAACGAACAATTGCATTGTGTGTGTTGTCATCGATAGTTGTCAAGGATCGTTAATCGATAATATGGCTCTGCATGTAATTTCGATCACTGCGCAGATAACTGCCAACTGACAACTGCCAAAAATTGTTAGCCGCTAAATTGTGTTTCTCAATTCTCAAACCGCACTGACGTCAAATATATACACTATATACACAATATTATCGTGGCGCGCGTCGAAGATACGTTTTTTGTTTTGTTTTGTTGTTGCTTTACGACGAAGCATTTGAAGGAAAATGCGTTGTTTTTAGTCAATAGGAACAAAAATGAAGCACTGTGTTTTTCGTTCTCGCTTTTGTGCCGCCTTTTTGGGCTCTGCAACAAGTTTTACACCAATAACAATCACAAAAAAAAAGTATAACACCGCGTGTGTGTGTGTGTGTGTGTGGGCATGTAAATCACAAATGCGTCTCGTAAATTGTATTCAAAAAGTAGCGCAAGAAATTGCACGCCCAGCTGCCTAACTTGTTGACCAGCAACAACAAAATAAATGTCTGTGGTCCCCGTGTATGATTAAAGCTCAGAATGGACTGGCAGAAGCAGCAGCAACAGCAACAGCAGCGCTAGCAGCAGAAGCAACAGCTTCTCTTTCACACACACACACACACACATGTGTGCGCGCCTGGCTGTTAGTGTATGCGTGTGTGTTTGTTTGAGCGAATGAACTTGGCAGCTACTGTGTTGTTCTTGTTCGGTCGCTGCATGTGTAACTGTAACAGCGACGCCGGCGTCGAGGTGCTTGCAAACAAAGAAAAAGACGCGCGCAGCGCTCTGTGCGCAGCTCTGCTCTGCTTCAGTCGCTGCCGCAGTCACTGTCTGCTGATGCTGACGCATGTCTCCAATTGCGCCTAACCCAATTCAAGTGTCGTCAGTGTTTTGGTTGTGGTCATGGAGCAGCAGCAGCAGAAGCACCAACAAGCAGCGACCGACGCTGAAAGCTCCCTTAAGCTCCTACAAGCTGCAGCCCAGTGTGCGCAGTGTGTTGAAAGCTTTCACGCCAGTGAGAATGCAATGATCACTTAGCTGTCTCGCTCTCACTCACTATCTCTAGTTCTTCGTTTAGATGTGTGGGTGTCGTGTGTGTGTGTGTGTGTGTGTGTTTGCACTTTGAGTTTTGGTTATTTAACTTCCGCGAGAGACAGTGGTCTTAAAACATATGTCTAGGAAATGCTAATTTTAATTTCTTTCTTCGCCGTTTTCCTCTGTTTAGCACTTGAGCAAATATATTTCAGCGCAATGCTTTGGGACAATAATGATCGCATGCGGGGATAATCGCACTCTGCTTTCATGTCGTCCATACATATGCATATATATATTTTAACTAATTGATGGCCGTCTTGGCAGTAATATACCATATGTATATTTATTTATGCAGCAATGCAAACAATCAGAACACAAATAGATTCAATATATTTGACAATTTCCGCACGCAAATTCTGATAGACGTTTACTATTCTCAAGTTGTATATTTTTATTGCATTTATTTTTTCTTTTTTTATATTACAATACAAGTAATTCTAAAAATATTTAACATAAGTGTTTGTTTTGCTTACCATATCCTTTATAATAATGATAATAATAATAATAGTTATAATATGTTGTCATTTTCAAGGCGATTATGGATTTTCACAAATTTTAAGTAAATTCCGCGATGAGAAGTAACGAACCTCACAGGATCAGCACGTAGAGTTAACTACACTGTGTCCAGCAGCGACGTGCCACATTTATAGGCCACAAGGACTACGCGCAGGCGCAGGCCAAAAAAATATGCTTAGAAAGTGATTAAAAACCCATTGTAGCTGATAAGAGCGACCAGGCAAACGGTGCAGACAGGAGGCAGGTAGTCAGGACACTGTGCAGTGTATGACGACGACATGCAGGCGCGCGTCGTTGTTTCGCGTCTTGCCTTTAATTTGATGTGCTCTACCTGGCAGACTGTATTGAATTTGATTAGCCATTTGGCAGGCTATGTGTCACTGTGCGAGCAAACAGTGCCAAAAGCTTTCTAATGCTTTCAAAGCTTTGATTTGAAACTTGGCTGTGCGTGCTTAAAACTCAACGGTTGATAACACAACGCTACGTATTTTTTGTTTGTTTTGTTTGCTTCTTTTTGTGCTTGCTTCTTTTGCGCTTTATGCTTTGAGCTCTAAATTCTAAACAGAATGCGCATGGGGCGCGCATGTGTGTGATTGGGAGAGTCAGAGACGCGCTCGAGGCAGCTCCAGGCACGTACGATCTCAACGACGACGCCGTCTCTTGGCGTTCTCAGATACAATTTGCATGCGCATCCACTGGATACAGATACAGCACACTATAGACTAGAGTAGAGTAGAGCAGAGGAGTGAGGGGGGAGAGAAGCAACAACAGGGATTTGTCAATGCCATTGCCAATTGCGTTTCAATTTCAAGCGGCGACTTTATCACAACATGAGCCAAATGCATACCCATCCACTGAGTCACGCCTCGCCTCGCCTCGCCTTCACTTCACTTCACTTTACTTCACGGCGCCTTATTCTCTTTCTCTCCTCGGCGCAGCAAAGTGGAGCGCACACAAGCACACGCCGCTGAAGTGGAGTGTGTGTGTGTGTGTGTGTGAGTGAGTGTGGAGTATCTCACAAAGACGATGCGCCGCAGATCGCGACGCTTGAGGTGCTGACGACGCTTCGCAGAATGCAGCTAATTGTGTCACCGTGTCATGTTTGCCTTACGGGGGCGAGATAAAGTGGAGCGACACGGGACGGTGGAAGAGGGGGGGAGAGCTGTCGCTTACCGTTTGGGCTTAAGCAAATACCGAAAGCAAGTCAGGCAAATAAAAAACAGTTTATAAAAAGCATTAAGGCGTAAATACTACAGCTAATGATATTTTGGCAAAGTTCATGTCAAGTTCCGACACATTTCAGTTGTGTTAGGGTGTTAGTCGACAACAAAAAGTTAATAATCGGGCAGTAAATTAAGATGATTTCATTTACTTGCAGTTCAGGAAATCTCTTTCTTCTGTTATGAAATTCATCATCATGAATCATCATGACAAGAAACAACAAACAGCGCGCGCTTGGTTTATTAACTTCTTGTCATACCTGATCCCATTAAAGATGGACGAAAAGGGTATCGCGAGGAGGTATTTCCGACCCGACCCGATACATACATGAATGTTTTGTCACCCTCGACAGCTGCGTCGTTTTAGCTCCTGGACCTTCCACCCGCTACCCACCGAACTGCCTACCTTACTAACCCTCTATCCGTCCGTCCGTCCGTCTGTCTGTCCGTATGGAAATACTCGCATAAAAGTCGCGCAGATCGGACAGTCTCAAAGATGAACCTTCCGTGTAACCAATAAAATTCGCGGTACTCAGTTTCAGCAACAGCTGCCAAGCAACAATCAAACAAGAACAATCAGGTATAGAGTACAACATACGGTACAACTGTACCGCTCTCACTTATTTGAAAATAATAAGAACCAATGTAAAAGCTTCACAAAAGTTGAATATCCAAAATCTTTATTACGTTGCCTCTTTCACTTGTTGCCAAATTCACGCAAATGTTGCTGTTGCTGTTGCTGAGGGATAGTGAAAGTGTGTAAATAACTCAGAAATCACATACAATAATACTTGATTACATCTTGTCGTCAAGACTCTGGCAGATGTTTTAATTCCAGCATGAAATCATTACTATAAATTTGGCAACAGCTTGTAAGCTTTAAGTGTTAATAAACAAAACAGCGAATAATAATTACAGCTCAGACAGAGAGTGAGAGAGAGAGAGATTCAAACTTGTAATGAACTTTAAATACCTTGTAAAAAGGGTTCAAAAATTAAAAAAAAAAACAAAGCCGCACATTTTTTTTGTTTAGGGGGTTTCCCTTAAAGGGTAACTCGCAGTCGCGTTCAATTCGTTACAATTGTATTCCCGCTACGATACGATTCTTTGTCTTTGTCTTCTGATTGTTGTCGTTAATCTTAATTCTTTATATAGAACATTTGATAATCGGTCACTTACCCATTCGATATTAATGTCATCCAAATAATCCTTGTGTCTATGAAGTTCTGGCACTTCTTCACTTTCCATTCCCGATTCCCAGATCTCTTCAGTTTCTCTCGGACGTTGAGCTTTACTCGTATTGCAATTGTTTTGTTGTTTTGTGGCAGGTCCGCTCTCAAGCGCGTTCGTTTATCAACTAAGCGGCGACGTGAGCTTCAATGGTGCAAATAAAAAAAAAAAAAAAACATACAAATAAATAAATAACAATAAAACACAACAGAGAAAAGAAAAGAGGAGAGTAGAGTAGAGTAGAGAAGAAAGAAAAACACACACAAATAATAACAATAATAAATGAAAAATGAAAAACATTGTGATGTGAGCAATAAAAAGAAAAATAAGTGTATGCAAATAAATAAATTTATCAACTTCAGTTCAGCTCAGTTCGAGTCTCTCATTGTTGATTGCATACTTTTGTGGTAGGTCATCGATTCGAAATCAATTCAGATTTCTGAGCAATTAAATTGGCATGAAAGAGTTAGGAATTTTGCTTTAAGTGCCTGGTAATTGAAGATCTGCTTTGTAGCTGGTTTTCTTATCACAATGAAATGGTTTCGTCAAACAGAACAATAGGCTTTTCAGCTCAACGCAAAAGTGTTTGCGAAGGTTCTTTATTGTTTTTCAGCATTGGAATTTAAATAAAATCACATATATGTACATCATCATTGTGCGTTGTTCTTTGTGCTACTAATTCATACAATTTGTTCAGCATTTAATTACAGCTTATTTCAAAGTGATCTGCTGAATAAAGATCATTTTTAATTTATGAAGTAGATAGAAGTAAATATATGTCTTAAGATGATATGCATAGAAATAAGAATAATTAAAGACAAAAGTAAACATATCAAATTCTAAACATTTACAAATTGATATATGCTTATATTATAATATTTTTAAATTAAATTAATCAGATATAGACTATTTCATGTAATACAAATCATTAAGTGTATATTTCCCAATCAATTTTACTTTTCACATTTAAGTATTCGTAATATTTGACAATGTTATCCATTTATATAGATATTTATTTTTATTTTAAATGTAATCTACATTTAAGTTAAGGTAAAGCTTTTTTAATTGTCTTTTTTATATTTTAAGTTAAACATGATTAAGTCGAATTTAAAAATGTTAGTTTCTCCCAACAGGGAAACTCTTTTTCATAATCAATTAAATGATTTGCTTAAACACCAAAAGATTATTTACATTATAACATGATTAAATCGAATTTAAAAATGCAAGTTCTTTCATATAGGAAAACAGTTTTCTATTGAATAAAAATATACTACAATAAAATATATAAATATTAATTATAATAGGTTTCATCTGCACAAAGATTAAAATTAATTTGTTTCTATACAATTAAAATTGTATTTAATTTTCCGTGTTTCTATTTAATTGTCAACTGCATTTTAAAATAGTTATATTTTGAATTTTTAATGAGGCAACACTGTTTCATAATTGAATTGATGACTTTGACATTTGTGACATTGTGTGCGTGGCAATTTTTGACAAGTTCTACTGTCACAGGATTAATTTAAAGTCATTCAGCTTCTGTCCTGTCAACGAGGTGAAAGCAATTAAATTGTGAAATTTTATTAAAAGCAAGATGAACTTTTCTGGTCCAGATATGTCCGATTTAAGGCTGAAGGTTGATGTAGGTGATCGATTTCTTTATTGTTGAATCTTCTTTTTTCAAATGTATGCACATTTGATGCATTTTGCAGCACATTATGAATGTTGTAATGCCTGACGATGAGGTTGACAAAATGGTGAACACCGAGCTGCCTGAGAATGCGCCCTTCTTTGCCAACAATCTGTCGTATTATCCTCGACTGCAGCAGCGCTATAATAACTGGCGTCGTAGTCACAACAAATTTCAGGTGAGTTGATAAGCCTCTTTTTTGTTCGATTTGCCAAACCACGTGCTCAGCCTTTGGTGTGTATAGCAGCCACAGCAAGAGAAGGCTGCAAAATCGCAGCAGAAGCAGCAGAAGGAGCAGGAGCAACAAAGGTCGAGCTTCGAGGCTGAATTGTGGATGCTATTGGGCAAAAACATTGCCGAGTGCATCAAGCAACCGAGTGGCCAACCGCTTGTCTCGCTGACCACAATGTCCACCATGTCCGCTCTTGATGTGGCCAACGTGCTGCTCTCAGCCCATTTGCTAAAGCAAAAGCAGCAGCAGCAGAGGGAGAAGCAAAAGGACAATGGCATGCAGGTGAACTGTGTGCTCAGTCATTATCGTGATCACGAGATGCGCAGCTATATGCTGAAGAGCGATGATCTGCGCGATGTCCTGCAACGTTGCGAGCAGCAAATGTGGCGCACGTCCATCTACAATGCGATGCCACGTCAGGAGCCGCCCATGACGCAGCTCATGCAGATGCCACCGCGTCAGTGGCTGCCATCGATGCGTTCCATGATGTGGCGTCTCAATCGCAACAACCGTCAGCACAATGACATTGCGACAGTTGGCAACGGCAATCGACGCCATCGCAAGCAGTTGGCACCTTTGCCACTGCTTAGGAAGACCGTCGAGGCATCGCAATCCGAGGTGCCAGTGCGTGAGTTGCAGCTGCTACGGCTCAATCGTGAGCTGGGCCCGGGCTCGGAGTTGGAGTTGGACACCGAACTGGAGCTCGAAATAGAGCCGGAACTTGAAATGCAGCGTGTGGCCCGCACACAGCCATCCTTCATCTATTACAGGCGCAATAAGAAGAAGCTTACATGAACTTCAGAGGAAAAGGCTATGACATTCGCAACAAGAAGCACTTAACGTGCCACGTACCACGTGCCACATTTACAAACATTGATCAATTAATAAACACGTTTAAAATTTCCTAATGTCAAAGCTTTATTGATAACTTTTCTTATCGATTAATTACTCTGTGCAACACTGCAAAGTTAATCACTGTATACCAAATATACCGATACCTTAATTTAAACGATACTAACGTTTAATAAAACCCACCAATTTACAATTATTAAATCAACGTGACTTATTTTTAATTTAAAAAAAAAATTGTTGCAATGTATTAAGTAATTCATCAAAAGATGTTTCTTATATTGAAGAGAGATATCAATACAGGTATCGATATACTAGCAAATTGATAACAAGTGCAACACTGCAAAGTAAATCAGTATATACCAAAAATACCGATATTTAAGCTAAAACACAGATTTGAAAATTAAAATGATTTATTTTTAAATGAAATATTAATCACGAAAAAGGTAGATATTAATCAACTATTGATATATAATATACTAGCAAATCGATAAAATCGATCAGTGCAACATTGTAAAGAAAATCCCTGTATAACAAAAACACCAATATTTAAACATAAACGATAATCTCACTTAGAGCCTAACAAAATAAAGTAAATTTGTGATATATATTTCAGACTGCAGCATTTTGAATGTTAATTTCAGAAGTGCTAACTTTGTTCAAATCAGAATTTTAGCAATCAAGCTAATGCCAGCACAAAGAAATTCTTTATATTGTGATCTATGTATATATGCTAAAGTATTTGGACTTCAAATGTGCCTCAAGGTGGGATCTATTGATTGATAAACAATTTTATGATTATGAACTGGCAAGTGCTCAAGAGCTGTGCCAAATACATTGTAGTTATGCCCTTGTCATATACTCTAACATAGGGCATAACGTTTAAATGGGTTGAGAAAGATATGCGTAGAATCACGTGTTACAAAATTGCAAACGTATAATCGAATTTTATATGCGCAGTGGTATTAAATTGTCGCCTATAGTTGTAGATATGAACATTGTTGCACCTCCCTCTGTTGCTCTTTTTTTCATTCAAGTTTAGTGTGTTCTTTCGAAATACGAAATAATGCGCAACATTTAGTTCAAGTTTAATGCACTTTTGCGCCGCAATTAAATTTATTGTCTATTGATTCGACAAAATAATCAAATACTCATAAAGCTTGTCTCTATTTGTCTGTATATATTTTGTTATTTCTATATTGAAAGCTGGCAGCACGCCGCTATTGCTTCTGTGCTATACATAAGACATGCAGTATATGTATACTATATGCGATGCGATTTGAAAAGTAAATATGGCGATGCTACTTGAGTTTTGACACAGTTCGAATTCGTTTCGAAATTGCTAGAAGACGCAGTTAGTCATTGGCATTCGATTAAGTCAATACAATTGAATACAAAAAACAGTTTTAATCGATTTAATCTATGAAGTGAGCAGGCGCAAGCACACTTCCACACACTGGAAGCTCTCCAAATTCAATTAGCTTCGATCAACTCGATCAGTTGGTGCGCATTGTTGTCACAATGTTTGCCCTCTTCTGCATTGGCATTTATGCCAAGACAAACCGAGACAACTTCAACGCCAACCAGTGCAGCTCTCAAGTGCCCCGAAGGCTGATAGATATGTATAAAGTACTACTACTATATTATTACGTCGAAGAGTCTCTAGTGTCTTATTTATGTATAAATAAACATCTGTCTATCAACGTGTATGTAAGTCTAATGCGGGCTATGACAACTCAAATGACCTGAGATCTTTATCTTTGTCTTCAACTTGAGAACACACCCAGAACACAGCTCTTGAACTTTGATTTGTTGTCAGCATTAATTGCACATTGAAATTCGTATATTGTTCCACATTACGATCTTAACTCTCTATATCTTAATCATTATAGGCAGTCACACATAGATTTCAATTAATGTCTAATCTACTTTTAATAGTTAGCTGATCTATTTAAAAAGATAATTTCTTAATATTTAGTTCTACTTTTTTTTTAATACTTCATTGGAATATTTCTTAATTGAATACCTAATCTAGTAGTTAGCTGATGTATTGCAAAAGATAATTCCTTAATATTTGGTTGAACTTATTTTAATACTTCGTTAGTCAATTTAAAGTATGAAAGTATGGATGAGAATATATTCAACATAATATTGACGACATATTCAATTCGAATCACTATAGTCTCCTCACTTCTCACTCTAAAATTTGTAGAACAGATCCTTCATGGAATCTTTTTCATTCACAAAGCAAATCAGCTTAGCAGGCAGATAACAATAATGCATTTTTATTGCTGAGTTCCTTTGTGTGCAATCTGAAAATGCACGTTTTGCATACGATGTTGATATGTACATATATATGCGTTGTTGAGGACCACGCGCCGAGCTGTAGCGTCACCTGAGTGACCGTTGCACATATACAATTATAGAAATATACATAATATATGATGATACTCGTTATCAGCATCGCGTAGAAGACAACGCGAATGAGCCTCTGTTCGCACCTCGTGGTAGTCAAGGTCAGAGTCAGCCAGTCAGTCGGACTTGTAGTTTACTGCGCCGTATCCGTACGTCATGGCTGTCTTATAAATAGGTACTACGCATAGACGAGTAGACGAGCTCCAGATGAGCTCGCTTATCACCCAAATAAATGTCTCTGTTCCCATAATACATTTAACAGTAAAGTTGTAGTACTAGTTTAACACAAAAACTAGACAGCAGCCAGACTCGACAAGACTGTTTCACGGCTGACAGCTCAGATCAGAGATCACACAGATCATTGATCACCGATCGTTGACTTGAGGTAGCGCCAACACTGATGTCTCTGGCTCTGTTGCTGTCTCTCTGACGTTGTCTCTGCGAGAATGTGTGTGTGTGTGTGTGTGGCGTATAGTTGTTGCCTTTGTTGGAACACGTAGTTTTAGTAGCTTGAAAGTGAAAAGCAACTACTGCTCGACTAAGAACTGAAAATCGAAGTGCTTCGAAGTCGTTGCAAAACATATCTGATCAACATTGTGGCACGAACTCGTTTCCCATTGCACTTTGGACACAGATGACGTAATTTGCACGCCACTCCCCTCCCCGAATTTGTTTATGTTTATTTACTCTGATTCTTCAAATAACATATATTCATTAAGTCATTAAAAACGAAATGAAAACAAAGCAATTGCTGTAATTGCATTATTCCCACTTCTATATACATACATAGATATAGATTCTATATGTTTATTGCACCCGAAAAATCAGAAAAGAAACAAAACACGCAAAAGGACAAGGTCATCAAGTTGATGCCACAATCTCAAACATTGCGACGCCAGGCAAGCACATGGTCGTCTTAGGTTATCTCTGCAGTCCTCAATGCAATGTCAGATACGTTAAAACGTGGTCGATGTGTACATTCAATGACAGCATACACAAATTCAACGGAAATTAAGCAAAACATATCTATAGCTTTTCTATATACTATGTAGATATTGAACACCTGTTAACTGGACTATCTCAATGCCTCTACTTTGTTTCCAAATTATTCGCTAATTACGCTGTAATATGAGAATGATTTCATTTCAGCCCTCAGACTTCGCTCCGGATTAGATAAGAAGTGCAATTTGGATTGTAACTATGCAGAGCGGAACTGCAATTTATCGGGCAGGTGTGGTTCAAGGTAATCCCCAAAGTTGTTAAGCCCCTTAACTGATAAGTTACGTAAGGCGCCGCCACTCGTGATAGACTTAATTCCACTCACTATATCGATTATATATTATTGGGAGAGGACAAAAAGAAATTATATCTATATCTATATCTATATCTATATCTATATCTATATCTATATCTATATCTATATCTATATCTATATCTATATCTATATCTATATCTATATCTATATCTATATCTATATCTATATCTATATCTATATCTATATCTATATCTATATCTATATCTATATCTATATCTATATCTATATCTATATCTATATCTATATCTATATCTATATCTATATCTATATCTATATCTATATCTATATCTATATCTATATCTATATCTATATCTATATCTATATCTATATCTATATCTATATCTATATCTATATCTATATCTATATCTATATCTATATCTATATCTATATCTATATCTATATCTATATCTATATCTATATCTATATCTATATCTATATCTATATCTATATCTATATCTATATCTATATCTATATCTATATCTATATCTATATCTATATCTATATCTATATCTATATCTATATCTATATCTATATCTATATCTATATCTATATCTATATCTATATCTATATCTATATCTATATCTATATCTATATCTATATCTATATCTATATCTATATCTATATCTATATCTATATCTATATCTATATCTATATCTATATCTATATCTATATCTATATCTATATCTATATCTTTAAATAAATATCTATCTATCTATATATGTATATATATATATACACATATATACATGTCTATATCTATATCTTTAATCTTCATAATATATTCAGATTCTAATCGGGATCAATGTGCAAGTGCCTTCACCTCTCAGAGTTCCGGTTAGTTCTTCTACAATAGCAACGGTATCATGTGAATTGGGCAAATCATTATCAGCTTCGCATCCCGTGGACTTCTATTCGTCTGTCTGTTGGTGCAAATGTCTAAAACGTTTATCACTTGCTTCGTTCCAGGGCATGGCTTGGCACACGAATACGTGCTTAGCTTCGATTGCAAATCGCAGATCGTGTTACGGGGAGACTTGTACCCACTTGTTCGATGCCTGTGCCGTGTGTCCCTGTCTTCTATGTGTGCGTGTGTGTGCGTGTATATGTGTATGTGTGTGTGTGTGTGTGGCGTGGCGTGGCGTTGCGACCACTCGACGGTTTATTAAATAGATTAATTAGCAAATATTATGATTATAGCGTTCAGTTCAGTTGAGTGCACATACTTTTTAAGTGGTACTTATATGTGTACAACGTTGTACATATAAATCTATATATGCATGTAGAATATATAGAATATATATATATATTTATATGTGTATGTATATACACAGACTATAGGGCGATATCATGTGCATTAGACTTAGCCCGTATCGGATCGCGATGTCGAACTCGACACGAGTGTCTCTGTCGGGCTTTGATAAGCCAAAATGACAGACTATATTTAGGGGAGTCGCCTGGCGTGGCCACAGTTTTCCAAGCGACACGGTCCAGTACACAGTCCTTTAGCGGATACTCAGCACAGACAACACACAGACAGGACATTCGCAGCACACACACAGGATCAGCATGAAGCTGGAGAGCGAGAAACGCATTAACCAACCGCCAAAGTATCTCAACGAGGACTTCTTCAAGGCCGCCCTCGAGGATGGACTGCGCGACATGCGCGTCGACATCAAGAAGATCATCTTTGCCGAATCAAGCGGCGGTGGCGGTGAAAACTATTGCAGCAAAATCTATCGCGCCAAAGCTCTCTACAGGAGCAGCAAACGTCAGCTGGACGAGGAGTTGGCATTGATTGTGAAGAGCATTGCCATTACGCCGGCGACACAATTCCTCGAAGAGTTGGCCGTGTATTTGCGCGAAAAGATCTTCTATTTCGATGTGCTGGGCAAACTGGAGGTGCTGATCGGTGACGGATCGAAGTTTGGCGCTAAATGCTTCTACACAACTCGCGAGCCCATACAGACGATTGTCTTCGATGATCTCACACAGTATGGCTACAAGTTGGCTAGTCGCCAGAACGGGCTGAACGAGGAGCACTGCGTGGTCATCTTGCAGAAACTGGGAAAATTCCATGCCAGCTCCATGCTGCTGGCCGAGAAGGTGAGTTCGAGTTTGCTCAATGTGAAAGATGTAGTATGACATATGTACATGTGTGTATTTCGTTTATAGGAACCCAGTGTGCGAGAGCATTTTACCACAGGCATGCTGGATGAGAACTACATACGCACCAATGAGAGATTCATCAACTTCATGACACTGCAGCTGAATACGCTCGCCAATGTGGTGGGCAAGTGGTCGGGCTATGAGCAGCTGGCGGCGAAATTGCATCGCCATTGCGATAACATCAAGGAGAATCTGGTTATGACCGGCCGTCCCATACCCGGTGAAATCACAGTGCTCAATCACGGCGATCTGTGGGTCAACAATTTCATGTACAAATACCACGACGAGCTGCCCACGAAGCCCATCGATGCCATCTTTGTAAGTGCACACACACGAATTTGTCTAGAACTTTTATCAATTTTATTTATAAATGAAATATTTTATTTGCCTTCCCTCTTAGGTGGACTTTCAGAACAGTTTCTTTGGCAGTCCCGGCTGTGACATCAATTTCTTTCTCAACAGCAGCGTGCAGCTCGATGTGCTGATCCATCGACGAGAGTTCCTCATCCAGACCTATTATGATTCACTGCGCGACAGCTTGGAGCGCATGCATTCGGAGTTTGTGCCCAGCTTTGAGGATATACAGCATGAGATACGTTCCCGTGAGCTATACGGTTTCTTTTCATCGTACGCCTTTCTGCCCATGGTCACCATGAAGAAGGAGGACTCGTATGACATTAGCATCGAGGCTTTAACCGACTCTGATTTCGCTAAGAAGAAGGTACAATTGATGTTCTCCTCAAATCCCCGCACTACGGATACCCTGCGTTATGCCCTGCGACGATTCGATGAGCTGGGCATCTTTGATTAATCGATCGATCGATTGATCGATTGGTTGGTTGGTTTTTGGTTGGGCTGCCATGGCGGATGCTTAATTTATATTTATAACTAGCACTTGGCGCAACTTCTGCTGATTGCTCTTTTTTTTCGTCATCCTACACCTAAGTTCCTTTTAATACCCACTATTAATTTCGGTGTTTTTTTTTTTTTTTTGTTTTCTGTGTATTTAATTTAAGCGCATTTGTCTACTTTTTATATATACTTATAAAATGCTTATTTCTATGCAAAAACAACAAATCGAAATGTCATTTTGTGTGTTGCTTTAGAACTCCCAAGTGGACATCCATTTGAGCTTGTGCATCGTTGAGTTGGGCTCGTTGGCATGGGGACCAGTCATGCCATAGGCCAGCGGGGAGAAGAGCACAAAGCTGTAGGCAACCACCGAGAGCAGCGTACCGAGCAGCGCATGCTGCATCCATTTGGGCAGCGAGCGTATTATATAGTTGAACATAATGCCTGCAAGCAGATAGAAAATGTGTTGAGATCAACAAAAAAAAAACAAATCTAAAATTAGCAAACTAACTCTTGAACTCGAGAACTCAAAACAAAGTTACAATAACAAATATAAAATCAAATCCTTGTTGAAGCAAACTAATTAATATATAATGTGTTAAAATCCACATACAAAATAAATTCTAAAATACCAAAATAATTATTAAATTCAATATTTAAGTTAAAATGAAGTTAAATCGAATCCAAGTTGAAGAGAAATTTATAAATAGATAATGTGTTTAATTAAAAGGCAAATCTAAAACTATGAAACTATTTATTAAATTCAACAATTAAGTTAAAATAAAGTCAAATCAAAAATTCTAAAACCCAATTCAATTTGAACTGAAATAATGAACTGATAATGTGTTAGCATCAACATACAAACTAAAATCTAAGCTAGCAAACTAATTATAAAATTCAAAATCTTTGTTGAAAGAAAGTTAAATCAGATGTCATAAAATCCAAGTTGGATTGAAGGTCAAGTAGTTGGCTTCGACTTGTTGGCGTGTAGTTTATGTTCAAATAGTGCTTAAGTGGCTCACAATAGATTTGCAGGTAGTTTGCAGCCTATTAAGTTGACAACCATTGTTATCAGGAAATAAATTTATATACATATATATTTTTAATCCATAATACGCTTTCTTACAGCATACCAAAGAAATTTCTAAGTGTTTCACAAGTGGTTCAACTATCTGATTAGAACAACTTTGGCAATTCAAAGCATCTTCGACTTGAAGATACCCTGTAGAAGTGCACTCACCCGTCAACAGCGAATTGAATATCAAGGCCGGAAAGTAGTGATGAAAGTAGAGCACTCGACCCATCGCCCAGAAGGGCAAATAGTGCAGCAGCCATCCAACAAAGAGCCAGGCAGCTGCCTGAAGTGACATCGCCGCCTCCAGCTGTGATTCACCATTCGAAGCACTCGACGACTCAACGAGCTGAGTTGACTCGCTGCTACTCGCTGGACAACAGCTGCAGATGTCACCGATGGCAGGTTGATCTTCGGCAATTGGTTGTTGATTGATAGCCGCTTGGCCGGCGCGACGCTGTTGCACGATGGCATTGTAGAGAAAGACGGTAACAAAGAGCGCCAGAAATACAAGATTGCTCCACCAGATGATGGGATTGCCCAGCAAATAGATGCGATAGCTGCTGCCTGAGAAGTATTGACCCTGCATAAAATTGAAGAAAGTTGTTAAGTCCTCATAACATTCGACTGAAAGTGCGTTTCACTTACGCGATAGTTGATGGGCCACTGCCAAGGCTGGCTGGTGACTTCGCCCTCCTTGGGCTTTAAGCCCGCGTTGCCCTGCAGCATGACAGCGTGTGATTCCAGAAAGCGTGAAAAGAAGCCAGGTGCATAAACGCTAAAGCTGACGCTGGGTACTGAGGAACAGAGAGAAGTGTCATTATTATTATTGAAAACAGTTAAATTTTATATTAAAATTTGTTGCCAGTAGGAATTTAATCTGTTATTATTTTAAATATAATATATAATTAGTTAATTAGTAATATTTGTGATACTCGTTTAGCGGCCTCAAATCAAATATACGTTAAGTGAGGCAACACAATTTCTGTGCTCCCATGCAAAATTAATATTAGTTTCTTTGTGGGTCTGTTAAGTAAGGAAAATATGCTGAAGAGTATTATGGGGTGGCCGCTAAGTGCAATTGATATGAAGTGAAATAAATCACATCTATTTATGCACAAGTATTCTAAGCATTATATAAGCTTTTCGTTTTTGAGAGACCGTTATGAGAAGAAATTATGTTTATAAGTGAATATTGATATTAAGTACAGTGTGGCCGTTAAATGCAAACAACATCAAGTGAAACGTATTTTGTGCATATTCTTTGCATATGCTTAAGCTTTTGTGTGACAGTTAAGCAAAGAAAATGGATACAACTTAAATTTTAGTATTAAGAACAGAGTGGCCGTTAAGTGCAAATGACAGTTAATAAAGTCCAATATAATTTAGTGTATTCTAAGCATATTATTAAGTACTTTATATATGTCAACCGACGAAAATATGCAGCAAAGTTAATGATAGTATTAATTACAGAGTGGCCGTTAAGTGCAAATAACAGTTAATAAAGTCTAACATAATTTAGTGTATTCTAAGCACATTATTAAGTACTTTATATATGTCAACCGACGAAAATATGCCGCAAAGTTAATGATAGTATTAATTACAGAGTGGCCGTTAAGTGCAAATTGTATGTAAAGATATCGCTCTCGTTTTTCTTTACATATTTCAAAGATTTTTTTCAACATTTGTTGAAGAATTTGTATGGTTATTAAATCTACTCCGTGGAAATTATGTAATCAAAGTATGAATGTGTTATTAAAATAATAAAAATAAATAATAATGTCTTACGCTGCTTGTGCTGATTGTCCTCGACATTCCATTGGGCGAACTTGTCGCGTACGTTGTGATTACAGGAGACCTCCTGCTGCTCAAAGCCCCACTTGGGCAGCTGCTTGCCGCTGGACGTGAGCGCACAGTTCTGCAGATAGTGCACGAACATCAAGCGTGAAGTCACCGTGTGTATACTTTGGTTTGTACGGCCGCCCACAACAAGCACGCGCCAAATATCGTTGGCATCGCCGACACCCGCCTAAGAGTGACAGCGAAAGAGAATTAAAAAGTGAAAAAAAAATAATGTTTTCTTTATTGATAAGTATCTTTACCTCGCCGTAGCCCGTGACTTGCATATGCTTCTTAGTCATTGGCGCCGCTTCGTTGTGAGAGTGCAGATTGCGTTTGGTCACCACATGCTCCAGACGCAACAGATCGCCATTACGCAGCAACTTCAATTTGCCACCGGGCACCGACTGTTTGTTATACGGTTTAATCAGCCACAGATTGTTGTCATCCTTGTGCGTATACGTGGTGATCTGATCGAAGAAATAGCAGTTGAAAGCGAATTGATTAAGTCGAAATACAATATCAATTTACCTGCTGCTGACGGGCGCCACTCTCTTTGGGATAGAGATGAGCATGCGAGTGCAAATAGCCGCCGCCGGTTTTGTGATTCTTGATGGTCACCAGAGCGCCATAAGCCACATGCCGTGGCATGCTTGCATTGTATAACGAGTTGCCAATGAGACGCGATTGAAACGCCGAACTATAGAAGCCATCGCCATTGCCACTGCGATTCAGCACTTGCAGATGAATGTAAAAGAACAGCGTATAGAGCATAATGGGCCACACGATCAGCGTGATGGCACGACAGGCAATCTGTTTGATCGTCTCCAGAACGGGCTTGGCCAGATCACCCAAGATTAGCCAGAGTTCGCTGGCCGTATGTAAACCCACCAGCAGCACCACAAAGAGACCCACAAACTTCACACTGATGGTGCAGGAGAGCATGGTGCCGGTCAGCGAGAGCCAGCACCACCAGCGAAACGTGTAGGAGCCACCGGCTGCGGTGCACTTGGATATCTTCACCATGCCCCAAACGGAGGCCATCATGAAGAACAAAAGTATGGGATCCAGCAATATGTACTGATTGAGTGTAAGCAGACCCACGTCTAGGAAGAAAGGCATAAATAAATAAGTTAGTAAAAGGTCATGAAAAAGAATGAATCTTCAAGGAACTAAATAAAGTTGTAAATAGCCCCTTTTGGGGGAGTATTTCAAAGTAATAAATTAGATGGATAAAGCGAACTTAAGCAATCCTTTTTTAGAGTTTAGCTTGATGTAGAATGAAAAAAATTAAAATGATTCTTTTAAGAACAAAAAGATAAAATAAAGAGAGAGAATAGAGAGAAAAAAATAAAAAATAATGATTACATCAAGGAAATAAATGAGATTGAATTTGGATTTTAAGCAACTTTATCTTAAAGTTTCCTTAAGGAAAATAAATTTAAGTATAATGAATAGTATCTATAATAATCAGCCAGAAAAGTATTGAATATTAGTTGGAAAAGATGTGACATACTAATTAGAATAAGAAAAGTTGAGAAAGATATGTTATTGATAGGGTTGCATAAAGGGAATCAATAAAGAAAAACAAAATATGAATAAATAAAAAAAACTGTGGCTTAGAGATATTCTCGCATACATGAACCATCCGATAGATGAGCTCAAGTGCTTCTAGAAGTCTTCCGCTTAGCCACTTACCAAAGATGAGGTAGGCCGCCGACAGCAAAGCCGCCTCATGGGAGTGCGTCAGATCGTAGACGGTGTCAAAGCCCATGGGCATAATGAGCGCGCCCAGCGTTGTGCAGAACTGGAAAAGAATCAAGAGATTAGCTGAGAATCAACTGCAGAACGAGTTTAGAATGCAGCTTACGTATCGCATGCCCTGGTAACGTGTTTCGTTGTACTTGTCGCCGGGTTTCTCGAACGGAAAGGTGCCATTGTAGCCTGTCAAATAGCCAGACAAACCAATCAGCATCTGCAAACGAGAGAGCGAGAGATGGGGAAAGCACAGAGACAAAATAGAGTGAGATGTCCATAGTTGGAGTTGGAGCTACAAACCTTGCCGAGTGGTGGATGTACATCAAAGAAGAACGTACGATTGATGTACCAACTGCCCATTTTGCCAAAATGCGTCTCATCCCAGCTGGAAAATGAGGCATCAAGTCAATGACATCCACAGAATTGACAGCAAATAAATCGAACACTTACCAAATGTGATCCGGTTCAGTTACCTTATAGAAGCGGGTTGCAAATGTGATCAGCAGCACAGTGCCAAGCAAAAGCCACCAGCGCCTGAGAAAAAAATTGATGAAAAGTTGAAGAAAAATGATTTTCCAGCAAGTTTGTTGCTTCGTTGCAGTCTTTTGTTTATGCGCATGCTTACCAATTGCCCTCATTCGACTGCGTACTCTCGGTCTTGGGCAATTCCTTTGTTTTTCGCGTACATTTAACCACACTGGCAGCCATATTTTTGTGTTAAATAAATAAATAAATGAGAATTGGCTTAGTTGAAGTCTTTTACATTTTAACTGTTGCACACGTCAACAGCGACAGAGATGAATCCAGTTAGACAGTTAAGCCAAGTCAAGTCAGAGCAAGCGGCCAGAATGCTTTCTCTTGTGGCATTCTTTCATTCCACCATAATCACAACAACGGGCCATTCAAGTGAGCGAAAACCGGTCTTGTTGTCTTGGCCAACCATTTGAATCAGCTGCTTGAGCTTGGCCAAGCTTAGGGCTGTCTTGGCTGCCATCTATCGATAGCACACTTATCGAAGTTTATCGTTTCATAAAGACGTTGAACTTATAGCAATGCATTGAGTTGCATTTTTTCATGAGCTGTTTCGATTTAGTCAACTCTAGCTATTTAAATTGTTGAAACTTGTGGGCAGATAATTATGTTTAATAATTTATTTGGAATAGGGAAAAGCACATCTTTTCACATATAACATAATGAAACCAGGTAAGCCAATTGAGATTGGCTTATGGAGATTGAATAATACAATAGTCGATTATAAAATAAAAATATTGTACTTTTTTTTCTCTTTGCACTTGTAAATATTCCTTTATTAATCAAATATTCGGTCAATTAACAATTATATTTACCTTAATTTTTTAAATGTCTATTGTCGTTTGTTTTTGTGATCATAGAAAATTATGCCCAAACAGAATGCGCAACGAAATAAAAAAGTTAAGCTGAAAATAGTTAAAATAGTTATTTCGCAGATCTTAAAAGTATGCACCACAATCATTGAATTTATTGAGGTTGGTGTTGTTGTTGTCAATGATGTGGAAATGCAGCAGATGACGTTGGTCATTAGAAACCGCCGCGGCTTGCAAAAAACTGCCGAGTAAGCTGGTGAAATACCCGGCGAACATAAATCAGCAGTAAGCAAATATGCAGAAAGTCACTTGGTGGTAAACTTTTGTGTTGCATACTTTTAGGATGACTCGAATTGCTTAATAGAATTGCGCTTCTGGGCAAATCACATTTATAGTGCATACTTTTAGGATAAAGCAAATAAGAGGGTGTTAAAATAGTTTTCGTCGATCCTAAAAGTATGCACCATAATCGATGAATTTCTTGAGGTTCATGTTGTCGTTGTCAATGATGTGGAAGTGCAGTGGATGACGTTGGCCATTCAAAGCATAAAACTGCAGAGTCGGCAGTTTAAATACCAGGCGAACATAAATTAGCAGCAAGTAGAAATGCGGTAAATTCCTTGGTGGAAAACTTTTATGTTGCATACTTTTAGGATGACCAAAATTGCTTAATAGAAACAAAGTCGTGCAAGCCACAATTATGTTGCATTCTCTTAGCATCAAGCAAATAAAAAGAAATATTTTCGAAGAAATGCTGAAAGTCGAGGCTGCACATGAAGAGTATTTGGACTTCAGCAATTAACTTTGGCACAAGCTATTTAAACCCATATGCAGATCGACCTACAGCTAAGACACGATCCATGCATTGCCTTTCCAGAAGTTTTCTTAAAACGTTGACATCGTCTCTAGCTATTGTAAGTACACTTGGCAATTTGCTAAAGCACATGCGCTTAAAAGAGCTGACTTGAGATAGTTAGTTTGTGGGCATGAGTTATTTGTTAAACTGGAACGCATCGTGCAGTCATTTGTCTCAAATGTTCGATCGCCCCCACTGGCCAAATGAGTCGCATTTATAATAAGAAGCGCGAGGCGCGAGGGAAGCAAACCAAAGACCACAGAGACCGTTGTTGGCCAAGTTTTATGCACATTTAACACTTGTAAATGGCCAGCAATCATTTTTTGTAGCCGCAGCCGAGGCAAACAGCAAATGTACCTCACATTGGACGCTCCCCGCTGACCACTCTTCGCTCTCCGCTCTCTGGTCTTGTCTATTGGCAGTGGACTGGGCATTTGGGGCACGTTTTTTTGTTGTTTCGCCAGGCGGCAGGCAACTAAAAACAACAAGCCAACAGAATGATGAAGATGATGACGATAAAGCTTCAACGTTTTGGCTGGCTTGGCTTGGCTTCGTTCGCTTTTCAGTTTTCAGTTTCGACTTCGACTTCGACTTCATCTTTTTTTTTTTTTTTTTGCGTTGCCAAAGGGGCACTGCCACAGCCCCTGGGCTCGGCTTTGGTCGTCGTAGTCGTCGTTGTAGTCGGCTTTAATCGCTTTGATCTTGGCGCACAAGAGTTAATTGCACGCTTGCTGCACAGTGGCGGCTGCACAGTCGCTGTGGCTGTGGCTGTGGCTGTTGTCTTGTCTGTGTTGCCTGTTGCACTGGCAGCGTCGCAATTTGTAAGATAGAAACGTTGCAAAGGCACGCCGTGTGGCAGCTTCAATCAAATTAATTGCGCACTGTTGTTGCTGCTGCTCTTCGACTTCTCGACTGCTCGACTGCATGTTGTGTGTTTGTGTGTGTGTGTGTGTATGTGTGTGGTTTTTATGTGTGACACTCGCAGGGTGGTTGGAACTCCACTTTAGCTTTAGCATCATCTTCAACTGCCACTGTGTTGCAACGACAAGATGCCAGGCGACAACAAAATTGTTGTAATCAACTTAAGAGCTATCATTAAACATTTTTCTAATTGCCCTCGACAAAAGCACAAAAAAAAAACAGTAGCAACAATTAACTCATTTTTGCCAGTCTCTGTCTTTCAAGTCCACTTCTGGTTCCTTCATCTTTCATGAGCCGCCTCGGAGTTTTCCCATAGCAGATACACAAAATGTATCTAGATCAGCGCAGAGCTATAAAAAGAAAACAAATACTGCTGCTTATTATGCTGGAACTTTCATTAAGATGGCATGATAAAGTTGCAGCGAAACCTGTGAGAGAATAGCAAATGACTTTTTGCTGGCGCCTTTGAAAAGTAAAACAGAAAAACGTGAAGAGTTTTCTACTGGAATAAGCATTGAATTTTACATTAAAAGATCTGTGTATTTCATGCATTTTTTGTATTAAACAAGCTTTGCCTTTTAATTAAACTGACAAGCTCTAACTAGCTATGCACCGTTCATAAATGTTGGCAAGTTTAGCTTTATGAAATTTAAACCACATTTAATACCTTAAAGTCCCTCAATCTTTTAATGAGACTTCTCTGTTTGTCTATGATACTATATCGTATATCTTTCAGAATGGTATTACATGAAATTTGCCTTTTTATATACCCACAAAAGTAAGTCAGTTAATATTCATATTTAATTTAAGCACTTTTTGGATTTATTATTTCAGATTGCATGAACTCCCCTCAAAAGCAAAGCAGTTATTATTTATAATTTAAATACTTTTTGCATTTATTTTGTTGTTTAAATTATATTACAACTACTAATAATAATAAGTGTAATGCTTAATAATAATGTGTAATACTAATTATCATGTAAAAAGAAAAAAAAAAAAACTATATACAAATTGTATTTAAAGCTATTAACACATTTCATTTAGGGGCTTACTTATGGGGCCTACTATAACTAGGTGGCAAGCTTGCCTGCCACGCCCACGCCCACTACACCCTCGACTGATTGGGATTGTAGACGGGGACATTGTGGAAACTGATGCCAGCGTAGAGCGGCGCCTGGCAGCCACCATTCACGCCATTCGTCGTCACTGGCGATGCGAGCATCGACTTGCCACTGGCATAGAGATGCTTTTTGGGGAGCGCAGCAGCCGCTGATTTGTGTTGCGCCATCAGGGAGGATGTCGGTGAACCGGCGACTAAGCGACTGCGATAGCTCTCGCAGGTCTTGCGTGACCACACCCACATGCCGGTCAACGTGCCGCCCACCAGCTGAAAGAAGATGCGCACCAACGCTGGCCAAGCGCTCAGCTGCGCAGGTGTTGCACACTCCTCGGGACTGGGGCAACTGGGCACGGCGTCCGCGAAGCGTTCACAGAAGGCGGCAATTACACCGGCGGCGGTGGGCACAAAGAACAGCAGCGAGAAGATGACGAAACGCTTGCGGATCTGCGCGAAACGCTGATGCGCCAGCGTCGGTTGCAGCTGCTGTTGCAGGCTATGCAGCGAGCGTGAGGCACGCAGCGTAAAGTAGAGACCGAGCAGCAGCAGCGCCAGCGCCGGCAGCTCCACGAAACCGGGTGCACTGCACATGCCGGTCAGTTCGCTGGGACGCACACGCTCCAGCAGCAGGGCGGCTATCGGTGGCGCCAACGGTGGCATCCAGGCGAGCACATGAAAGAGTCCCGAGCGTTTCTCGAGCGCCTCGCTGGACCATTTCTTGTGCGACGACAGATAGAAGCAGAGGGCGAAGATTAGCCACCAGCTGGCGGCGCACAAGCTCAGATACGATGTGCTGATGTACGAGGCGAGGCAAGGTGGCGTCAGTGCGCATGGTGCGATGATGGTGCTGCGTGCCACATTGCTGCGTGCCCCCGGCTCCTGCAACAGCGCCAGACTGCGCGCCTGATGGAACACAATGCGCTCCAGATAGCAGACGCTAAACAGATTGTAGCAGAGGCACAAGAACAGCACCGGGCGCTCGGGGTAACCGAAGCGTGTCGGTTCCGCCCAGAAGGTGACCAAGGCGAAAAGTGTGAGCACAAAGCAGACGGCTGAGAGACCGAGTATCAGACTCTCGGTGAGCTTCTTTTGCTGCGTCGTGTGGAACGCATCGCGTTGACACTGTGGCAAACATTCGTCGCTGTTCAGCGGATTCAGGCTAAAGTTCTGAGGACAATAGCCACCGCCAAGTGTGCTCATGCCATCGCTGCGTGGCAAATTGTTGCTGGCCGATGATTTGCCCAGCTGCGAGGACATCTTCCAGGCCATCCACGACCAGTACATCTGCTGCTGCGGCGGTGGCTCGGCGGCGGCCGAAGTTCCACTAGTTGCTGCTGCTGATCCAGTTGCTCCTCCAGTTGCTTGCGTCTCCGCTGGCAGCGGCTGCTGCTGCCCGCCACCCAAATTGGCCACCGTCTCTTGCGGTATCTGCATGCAGAGCTCGTGATTCTCGGGCTGCGGCAACGAGTCGCAGCTGAGGAACTGAGGCCACAGCTGCATCAGCTCGGGTGTCGCGTTTGCCGCACACTCGCCTTTTACCGTCTCGCACAGCGACTTGCAGGCGGTCACGGGGCGTGGCACATCGGGACTGCAGAGCGGAAAGAGCGCCGAGCAGAGCAGGAAACGGGCGCGCTTCGAGCACCCCGACTCGATCAGTGGCAGCAGCTTGGCAATCTGCAAAGAGCAAACAAATTAAATATGAATTAGTTTGTGGTCGAAATTCAATTGAAAGCTAACTTATTAAAACTAAAGATAGTCTGTGGCTTCTTAATATATATAACATACATCATAGGCCAGCATCAGATACATTATTCTACTTTATAACAAGTAAGAAAGCTACAGTCGAGTGTGCTCGACTGTGAGATACCCGCTACCCATTTTTAATAAAGGCAAAATATTGCGGTATCATTTTCAAAATATACCGAATATACTGCAAAAATACTAAAAATATACCAAATGGTATATTTGGTATATCGATATAGTACACCTTTCGAAATATACCATAGACGACACAATGTACCAGATTGTCGGCTAAAGCAACTCAGACCCTAAAGAGTAGGCGCTTTTGCCCATACAAAAGTATTTCTTTAATAACTTCCACAACTTTTATCTGATCGTTACGATCAAATTTTCAGGAATCATAACTACTATAGTATTGTATATACCAAAATTCGCAACTCTAGCTTTAAAATTAGGCTTGTTATTCGATATTTTTGATTTGCGGGGGCGGAAGTGGGCGTGGCAAAAATTTGAAACAAACTTGATCTGCGTGCAAACATAACAAATGCTGTCAAAAAAAAATATAGCTCTATCTCTTATAGTCTCTGAGATCCAGTGTTTCATACGGACAGACGGACAGACGGACATGGCTATATCGACTCGGCTGTTGACGCTGATCAAGAATATATATACTTTATAGGGAGATGCCTCCTTCTACCTGTTACATATAGTACATTTCCTGCTGGCACAAAGTTATAATACCCGTCTACCCTATAGGTAGCGGGTATAAAAATAATCTGATTGTAGTACGGAAACATTGTGAATACTTTATACATTAAATTTTATAAAAAGTTTTAAAGCTTTATACATTTTTAAAAACAAAATTTAATAAGCAACAATTGCTTATCAATTTTAAAGATGATAAAAGAGTGCATATTTAATATTGTTGTATATATTGTGATCAAATATTATATATGTGAATTATATGTGATCAGAATATATACGACAATATCCAGACCTATTGCAGTTGGCACAATTTTTATCAAAAATTTTAATTAAATAATATCAAAAATTTGTATCCGGTCGCAACCAAATGTTGAGGAATCAAAAATAATATGATATATAGAAGCAAAGCTATTTTTCAATCATTCAATTAATTTACACTTAACTTTTGTACAAATTAATTACCGAGCAAATAAGCATATCTAAAATGAATAGTTCAAGCTATCTATCACAAGCGTAGCATACCCTTTGGCCATTAAAAGCAGGGTATACGAAACAGAGTTTTGCCAAATTGAAGCAATAAGTTGAGCTTATCTTCATTTCCATGAAGTAGCACTTTGCTGTCTATCTTGCGATCTTCGATAAAATGTATCTCTATCTAGAAGATTGCAAGCGCTGACGCTCCCCTCTTTCCTCCCCACTCCCCCCGCTCTTTCTGTGTCACTCTCTTGGTGTATTTGCAACTTAATGAAGCATTAGCAATGCAAATTTTGCGACTCAAACGCAGACGCAGCTGAAGTCTTAAGACTGTATTTTATTTTTGGGTTTGGCTTTTGGGTTATCGATGGCGGATGTTATCGTTGCTGTTTTGAAGGGTGGGGTGGCGGGGAGCGGGTAAAATCGCTTTATATAATGGCAATAGATTTTGCCATTTATCAATTAACAGCTGTATGTATATATTCTATCTATTAGGAGGGAGCACAAAAGTCGTAAAGTAAGCAAGGCGGGGGGCAAAAGCAAAAGGCAAAAGGCAAAAAGCAAAAGATGAAAGCTTGCCGACAAATAATTAGATCGAAATGCGCTGTTCGATAAGCAAAACTACACAAATTGAAGAAAAACGAGGCAAAAACACGGCAAATATTTTGTGCAAATAGCACAAAACGAACTCAGAAAGGGGCAAAACAATAGGAAAAACAACAAGAACAACAACAAAAATGTTTTAAACAATCAAATTGACAGCGTTCCCCATTCACACCTCTCTCGCAAACACCTGACTTTTTCAGCTTTGTTAATTGTTATTGTTGTAGCGAATGTTGCCTGTTTGTTTGTTTGTTAGTTGTGTGCTGTGTGCTGTGTGTTGCCATTTCGTTCGCTGTGATGTCTATAATTTTATCTAATAAAACTGCAATAAAAATGTAGTCAAACGTAGTCGAGGCGGCGCTCTCTGCGTTTTATCTTACGCTTTGTTCTTTCACCGACATCGACATCGACAACGACTTCGACTGGTCAATAGTCAGGCAAGAGCAACAACTACAATTAACAACAATTATTGCTAATTGTTTACACTATCGAAATTGCCAACTGGAATAACAATTCCGAAGCACACACACACACACACACACACACACACACACACACACACACACACACACACACACACACACATCATGTGCGCACTTTGATTTTGTTTCTACTTTTCAACTACAATATATTTTATGTATGTATCTCCTGCTGATGCTGTTTGCCAACGCACTTGATACCCTAGAAAAGCTGATTGTTGTTATATAGAAAATTGGCTAATAAGTGGGTAGAAGATTAATTGATATTTTGTACTGCAAAGTAAAAAGTAAAATTATATTTTTAGTTTCGGAAATAAGACACTTTTTCTATAACATAAATGCAGGCTAAGAATTTGAAAAACATTTTGTTCATACCACAAAAAATCCAAGTAGAAAAGAAGTCTTCAAATCTAAATAACCCTTGTTTTATACCCCAAATAATCTAACTAAACATTTGCATTTTATTTCTTCAGAACTGATTCTCATTTATTATTGTTTATCGCCAACAAATCTGAACAACATTTATCTACACTTTGTATCTTAAGTTGCCTTTTTATCTGCTTGCAACTTATCAACAGCTGCAGGCAACTGGAATGACAGCTACTTCTTTTGAAGATATGTATGTGTATGTTTTCTATTATTTTATCAAAAATAAAGCGTAAAATTTATGACTAAAACTGAATAAAAATCACTCACATATTACTTTGTCTAAAAAGAGACCAGAAATCTAAGTAACTTTGATTTCATTGATCAATAAACCGAAGTACAAAACTGTTTTTTATGCTTAACAAAACTATTTTCATTTAAGAAAATTTGTCATTATCAATTCTTAGGCACATTTAACTATATTTTGTATCTCAAGTTACACATTTACATGTCTTCCTACAACTAGTCGCCAGTTTAGCCCCTATAAAACTTTGTTGAATCTGGTATTTTGGATATGTATACTATATGAACACAATTTATATAGTAGACTTCTATTATATACTCTAAATACAAACTACATATTTAAGAAGCTTATACATCATAGATCAGCAACTAACTGCCAATTATTTTCTTATTATTGGAATTCTTCTCAATCTTTAGATCATTAATCTGCACTTTGTATCACAGCAGCTTAGCCCCTAAAAGGCATTGTTAATCCTTATCGGAATATGTATGTTCTCTCTATAAAGGAGTAAAAAGTACAATTAATGGATACAGTACTATACAGATTACAAATTGAAGCTATTTAAATTAAAGTATATATTTGCTTTTTATTTTCATATTACTAAAATAGTTCGCATTCTAAAGATCTTTGATTTTCACTTTGTATCTCAGCAGCTTAGCCTCTATAATACTTTGTTAATCTTTTTCGATATATGTTTGTTATACATTCTATCTACAGCTGCAACTCTTAAGTAATCTATCGATAAGGACTATAATAAGTCAGCTTGATATTTCATACCGTTGATCTGTAATTATTGTTGATTATGTTAAGCGAGTGTCTTGTTATGTAGCTTCATAGTTTAATTGATTTCTAGCAACTAAGTGCAGTTAATAGTACACACGTTGTTCGTGTGAAAATTGGCGACAGATTTCACACATATTGGAGTCTGTTTGCGATCGCTTTCGATGGCTGCTCGCATTCCCAGGCGCAAGTGTCGACTGCAATTATCTATCGGGCTAATTACACGCGACGGCAGCGTAATGCAATCTAATTGCTTCAAATGGCAACTCAGATCAATTTCCGCAGTTTTCGCATGACTAAGCCACAGAGACAGAGAGATAGAGAGGAGGGATATAGATACAGAATAATAAAGGCAAACGGTCGTCCCCAGACATGTCCGTCAAATGATGATGACGAAGACGATGACGAACCTGAGGCATAAACATTTATGAGTTTGCGGAATTTTTACTCTTTATTTTATTTTTTTGGTTGACTAGACGGCGCAAAAGGGTTTAAGGCTGCAGTCACAAAAAAAAGCTAACAACAGCTATAATAAAATACAACGAAAATGAAAAGAAGAGCGAGAGCGAGGGAGAGAGAGAGAGGGAGAGAAGGAGAGAAGAGCAGCCCCTGCATCAAATTAGTGAGACGTTTTCTCAGGAAAGAGCCAAAGTCAAAGAACGATGCGAACACTGACTCCCAGAGCGGCACTTTGACATGCATTTGATGGGTTGACATGGGGTCCCAGGTCTCGGATCTCGGATCTCGAGTCTCAGGCCTCTCTCAGTCGGATCCTCGATCCCAACTTGAGCTCTGAGCTCGCAAAACTCCAACTCCAATTCCAATTCCATTGACTTCCACTTCCACTTCGACTCCCATTTCCAGCTTGCTGATCAAGTTTGAGCTTAAGTTCAGTGTAATTCTTGTATCCATTGGCCACCGTGTGGCTTTTGCTTTGCTTGCTTCTTGCTTATTCGTGTTCTCCTTCTCCTTGTCATCCTCTTCCTCTTGCACCTTCTACTCTTTGCTGTTGTTGTTGTTGTTGTAGGTATAATTAAGGCACATTAGGGCAGTCAAAAGCCAAACAGAGAAGAAGAGCCACAGCCGCAGCCACAAAACACCGTCGGGCATCTCGAACGGCGCATTAGACACGCAATTTCCAATTTGTATACACTTTGCCCCCACTTCCCGCTGCTCTTCTGATCTCTCTTACTCTATGATTGCTTATATGCATCAATAGCATATACTTACTATATATTAAAAAGTGTATATAAAGAGCAGTGCTCATCTATAGTTGCTTGCTTTGAGTTATAGAGTAACTTATAGTTCAGTTAATAAATTCAATTATAAACTGAACTTCGATTTCATAACAAACCTCTACTAATTTTAGATGCAGTTGAACATACTTTCCACAACTAATATTTCTTTAAAAATCTACCACTAACATTTCTTTACTAATCCCTACCAAATTAAGCTAGAGTTTAACTATCTTTCCATCCACAATTGAATATATGTTTAGCTCAATAACTCAAGTGACATTTGTTTATAAATCCCAAGGTTTTTTAGTTGTAGTTTAACTCAATTTTCAACAAAAGTCTAATGCATATTACCTCGATAAATTGAACACTATTTGTTGATAAATGCATATGAAATTGGTCAAACAGTTACAGGGTACTCTGTAGTTGAGCATACTTTGGCTACTTGGCATTGCTTTTGACGCAGCCGCCGCCTGCACATACTGTGTGCCACATAGTGAGATCGAACCTTCGATCATTTGCTGGCTCGCTCGCTCTCTTTGTGTGTGTGTGTGTGCTGTCTCGCTCTATTGTCTTAGTGTGTCTATGGAGCAGAGCGCACATGGAAAGATAGCCCAAGGCAATAATAATTTAATGATGCTGCAGCGAGAGAGCCCACAACAATGGCAACAAGTGTCAGGGCCTCGTCATCGTAATCATCATCATAGTAGTCATAAGCCAGTCTAAAAACTGAAAGGCAATCAGATTAATAGACAGTCTAACCGCATGAGCCACAGAACAAGAGCAAGCAAGAGAGGGATAGAATGTGAATGAGAGAGAGAGCGAACAGAGTCTGATAAAGTTGAAAACCGTGCCATGTTTTGGGGCACAGGCAAACGCCTGTCTTGGCTCGTCGAGAGTGTCTAAAATGTGTTATTAATGCCGCTTTGTGTTTTTGCCTTGCCTGCAAATGCAAAAGGGCAACTTGGCTATAATACAACCACAACTTCAGACTCAGCCTCAGTCGCAGTCGCAGTCAAAGTCGAAGTCGAAGTCTCCGTCGCAGCTTCAGCCTCCAGTCAAAGTCGTAGTCAATGTTGGAGCCAGAGCAAAGTCGCATTCCCATTTCACGTTTTGCGTCTGCGTCTGCGCATCGAATGCAATCTGCAACGCTTCGAGCATTTTTTGGCCACGCAGTTGCCGCAAAAAAAGAGGCCGCCATTCGCTATGCCGCAACGACGTACACTTTGTTTCTTTGCACACCCCACAACAATCAACAGATTCGTTTTGCTTGCAACACACATTGTAACAAAACTACAGAGCTAACAAAGTTGCTGTGAGAGAAATATTATCAGCATAGAGTTTGACTTAAATGGATCCCAATATATGTCGTAATATTTCAAAAGTTTAAATAAATTCATCAGTTCGATGAGTGCAAATATTTATGACTAACAATTTATGCTATTTTCTCTATTTCTTTATTATATTTTTCCAGTATTTATTTAGATATATTTTATATGTATTGATGTCTAGATCCTTCTTGCAATAATTGGCATTTGCTTAAAAGTTACTTTTAGCTTCTTCTAAATAAAGTCTGGAAAAATACATAAATTTATCAATACACTTTTAGGAATTTTTTCTCTTTTTTATTATTTTTTTTTATTATATTTAAAGAAGCCGTCTTAATATTTCCCACATTAATTTCTAATTGTTTAAGAGCAATTTCTTTCATCGCTGGCAAGCGCAACTGACATTTTTGTCGGTCCTTCAAAGCTAAGGCAAAAGAATAAACCGCTTTTGCTTTTGGTGTGATTTTAAAAAATCGATCATGAAATTAACTTTTGTGTCATCGCATCGTGTGTAAAATGGAAAAAAAAGTTATGCTTAATTTGTTTCAGCAAAATTAACAGTGTTATTTTTGTATTTTTTTTTTTTTGACTTTGTATTTTTGTGAACGTCTCTCTAGGCAGCTCGATCGGCAGTTGCTTGGCAGCGCTTTGTCTCTATCGCGTTTTCTTTCAAGTTTCGTTTCGGTTTTTGGATTTGAAGTTTTTTTTTTGGTTTTCGGTTTTTTTTTATATTTTATTGTTTGACTTGCGGCTATTCCTTCAGCCTGTTTCACACATTTAGTTTCCCGTTTCGAGAGAAACATTTAATTTTTGTTTCAGTTTGATAATGTTGCGGCTTGTCGCTGAGTTGGCTTGTTGCCCCGACCATGTTCACAATTCAATTACAAGTCAGAGAACAGCCACAGCAACCAGTTGAACAGCAACAACAACAACAACAACAACATCAATCGAGGCAACAACCACAGAGTTGACACCTCGACGTAAACGCGAACTTAATGATTTTTCGATTTTGATTAATGATTTTTTCTTTTCTTTTCTTTTCTGTTTTTTGTTGTTGGCCGTAACCAAATCAAATAAAAATGAAAAAAAAACCCCGAAATGAAAGCAAAGCAGAAGGCGCATTAATGTTGCCACATGTTGTTGCGGCACTTTGACTTTGAATACGCGTAAGTTGCGAGCGTTTGAATATTCGAAAGGCAAAGCCGGTCGTAGATACAAATGTATCTACAACTCGACTGTAGATACATATACATGTGTATCGAACGCATCAATGTTGAGTATGACTCGCCCCAGTTGGCGGCATGTTCATTCATTAATGCTTAATGCCACAAACCACGACGCGAAGCGAAGCGATCGCCGGCGACATTTAATGCGCTCAGACATCTGCATAATCTGCTCTTAAGTAATGGATTAATTTATATATTTTCTACGCTTCGTCGTCGCCTTCGTCATCGCTGCAGCTTCTCTACCTGTTTCTCTCTCTCTGTCTCTCCTTCTCCCTTGCTGTGCATACAAATTATAGGCTTAAGCGCCAGGCAACTGGAACTTCCATCCATTTGGCGCTGCCTCAGAGCTGGCATTTAGTATTCTCTCTAGCCGTGGACCCCATGTCCAGGCAATTTGTTATGAGATTACTTTATGCAAGTCTAATGAGAAGCTGCAACATGTGGCACATAAGACGCCAAAATTATGTGCATTTGCCAATTCGAATGTGCCTGCTTAATATTAGCTAAAGTGCTAATAATAATGACTGACTGACTGCATGGAATTTCCATGTTGTTTAGCTCTAAAGTAATATGATTTGTAGCTTGATCTAATAATCTAAGCTAAGAGCTACAGTCAAGTGTGCTCAGCTGTGAGATACTCGCTATCCATTTTTAAAAATAGTGAAACAGTGCTGTATTATTCTTAAGAAATAGTAAATATACTATAATATACCGAAAGTTATATTTGGCATATTGGCATAGTACTACAGAATATACCAGATTATCAGTCAAATCAACTAAAACACGTAATAAGTGGACGGACAGACAGACAGACAAGATTAAGATCGCTGATCGAGAATATCTATATACTTTATGTGGTCGGACATGCCTCCTTCTGCCTGTTACATATGCACAAAGCTATAATATAAAAATGTCGAGCAAAGCGCACTTGAAACGAAGACGCGCTGCGGTAGACGAGACGAGATGTTGACTTGAGAGAAGTGCTCATGACAGGCGCGATCATCAAAAACAAAAACAAAAAAAAAAAAACGAAAAACAAAAAACACAAGACTGTTCAAGTGTTTCTATTTGTGCGAGTATCTGTCGGATGCAGCTTGAAGCCTGACAGAATGACAAGTGTTGCGAAATGCTTTGTGGAAAACAACAACAACAACAACAACAAAGTAGCGCAAGCTATAAAGTTACACGCCGACACAGAGAGCGAGAGCGATACTAAATCTTCAGCTGAGTTCAGTTCAGTTGAGTTGAGTCAAAGTCAAGTTTTGGTCAGCCGACAAAAGCGTCGCTCACGATGTGGCTACGAAGACGGCAGCGTTTTATCTGCCGCTGTCAGCTGTGCTCGTTGTTGTTGTTGTTGTTGCTGCTGTTGGCAGTGCATTATTTGATTTGCGCTTTATTTGATTTAGTTGGCCGGGCCAAAAAGCATTTGATACTTGTTGGGTGCCGCGACGCGTCGGCGGCTTTTGAAGTGCGCCAATTGATTTAATTTGCTTTGAAAGCGCTTGCAATTAGCCCCAGCTGCGAATGCGAAAACGAATACGAATATGAACGTGAATGTGAATGTATATTATATGAATATGGCGAATTTGAATGCCGGGCAACAGGTCAACATGCGACGTTGTCTCCTATTTTATTTGAATTTGTTTTTGCCGCTGCTCTTCTGTTGGATTTTTAATGGAAGAAGGCAGGTAGGGAGGAGGGAGGGAGTTTTGCTAAGCGCTCGACTAATTTGCATAATTAAGATGCTGCGGCAAACGGCGCGGCGCGACAACGATGCGATGATAAATCGATGCCGCCGCTTAGCGAAAAACAAAAATGCTGCCAATGAGATCATAGCCGGAGCCATAAACTGATCAATCTGCCGGACTCTTTGTATTTCTAATTAGAGCCACAAACAGCTGATAAGCACACACGAGATGCAGAGATTCAGCTACAGCGGTGAGCCGCAGTGGCAGTTGTGGCAATGTGGCAAGCTTGTGATGCTGTCACCGCTTGCAGCTTGCAACTTGCAACTGCGACTGACTTTGGCTGACATATGAATCTCTTCTTACAATTAATTGACATTTTGACTGGCGACGATTGTCATTCAAAAGACTGCAAATCCAAAAGGCAAACTGCCGATCGCCGATCGTCGATCGCTGGAATGCAACAAAGCCAAAGCCGCAGCAGCAACATCAGCAGCCGCAGCATGTGGCAGGCAGCCAGACCGATGTTGCAGCTACTGCAGGAAGCGCTAGTCAGGCATCCACGTTGCATTGCATTACAGTCAGTGCTCAGCGGATTAGATGCACTTCATTCTGCGCGGATCAAGTATTGCTTGCCATTAAATTATAGCATTACTTTTAGCTGGTATTTGCTCAAAATGTCTTTTAAGCTGTTTTAAGTGTTGAAAAATACAGCAAGATAAACTTAACAAAAAAAAAACCAACGATAAAGCATTTTAATCCACTCAAATAATAAATGTCCAAATTTCTTCATTCGTTCATTTGAAATATTTACCAGTCTTATAAAACACTAAAGTATTTTTAAGTGTTGTTAAATGTCACAAAGTAGTTGGTAAAAATCTATATATTAGTTGCAATGTTAAAGCATCTCTTAGACTTAAAGAAAATTTACTAAATTATTTTTAAGTATTTACCAGTATTGTAGAATATAAGTGTTGCATAATATAAAGAAATATGTTGAAAATAAAAAATAAAGCCTTCATATTATGCATATGCATAGAATAGACTTAACCATAGCGTAACTTAAATTGAAAAGTTTACCAGTGTTGTGAAACGTTCTATAGTGCTTTCATTGTATTTGTAAATGTTGTAATATAAAGTAAAATAGTTCAAGAAAAACTAACCAATAATAAGCCTCTTTAAGATATAAATTTTATGCTTTTACTTGTGAAATGTTGCAAACATTGTTCGCCAGTGTTGTGAAACGCAAGAAATTTGTACTTTCTGCCGTTTCTAATCAGATGCGCCTTGGTTGTAGCTGCACCAGCTACGACTTGAGCCTCGGTCGCTTTAGCTCGCTTGCAGTTAGACAAACAATCAGCGACAGCATCGGCTAATCTTTGGCAGAAATCTGCCAAGTGGCTGCCAGACATCCGGACAGCTGAAAGCAGCCACAGACAGAGAGCTCCAGCTGGAGTTGGAGCTGGAGCTGAAGCTGCAACTGAAGCTAGAGCTGGAGTTCGAGTTCGAGTTTGAGATGAAGCTGGAGTCTCAGCACATGAAAGCAATTGTGCTTAGCGCATGCTACAGTTACAATTGAAGCATCCATTGTATGGACTGGACAGACAGAGAGATGGACGAACGGACGGACAGACGGACAGACAGACAGACGGGCAGACAGAGGACTGGCAGTTGTGACCCAAACGAACCGCATTCAATTGGTCGCTGTTCGCGGTGCTCTTTCTGCACTTAATATATTCAATTTTCAGTTGACTTCAGTTCAGTTCAGGACTTTGTGCACTTGTGCCTCGAATTGCCAGTTGCAACTTGCAACTGCAACTGGATCTGTCTGTCCGCGTGTCTCGCTGTCCCAGCATTGCTGACAATTTTGTCAGAAGCGGCAACGAGGGATTAGCTTGCAAAATGAGCTACACGCAGCTTACACGAAATTATGCCAAGAGCTGAAGTTGCAGTTGCAAGTTGAAAAGTTGGGGAACAGTTTGCAGCTGTTTCTCTCACACACACACACGCACACATTTTGCGGGCGTTGCGTCTGGGTTTATCTTTGGCCAAAGCAATTCACGCGAGCGCAGGCGCGCAGTTCAATTAACTTAATTGCCATGTAATTACGCTCAGCAGCAGCAGCAACACATACACACACACATTCGCACACACACACACACACACTTGCGTATTCGCAGTTGAACGCCATCTTCAGCATCCTGCTGCCGCACAAAACAAAAGACTTAAGACACAAACCTGCTGCGGCGGCTGTATCTTTTCATTTCTTCTTCTGTTCGCCGTTGCTCTCGTTGTTGATGTTATTGTTGTTGTTGCTGCTGCTGCTGCTGTTATGCTTTCTGGCTATTGCTGTCTGCATTGTTATTGTTTTTATGTTTCATTCGCTTCTTTTTTTCTACGCATTTTGTGCACTGTAAGTCAGCCACACATACATATTTTTAGCCCCATCAAACAAGTGTGTTTGCAATCGGCATAAGCAACTCATGAAGTGTCTGCAAGTCGCTCAAGCTTTCCTTACTTAAACTAAAAATATATTTAAGTTTTACGAGAATAATTGCAAAGTAAAGCTCTGAATATTTTATTCTACCTAACTTTTAGTACAGGGTAACTACAAGTCGATGGGATTGATATAACATCAACTTTAGTTATATTACATTGATATTTAAGAAAGCTCGAGCTAATCAAACTCTATTCAATCAATAAGCTCCGAAATCAATGCTACAGGGTATTCACCAGTCGATCATACCCACACCCACAAGTTACTTTTAGATTTACACTATTCTAAAGCTGATCTGCAATACTTCGATAGTTTCAAATTAAAACTTAATAAAATTTTAAAGGGTATCTGCTAGTCGATAAAGCTGTCGAGAATAGCCTTGCTTGTGTTTTTTTTTTTGCCCACTGTCATCGCGGCATCGTTACTCTCGACATTCCAGCCAGGCTTTTTCACTGACGCGGCATTTGAAAAACGTTGCTGCATTTTTTGCGTGCTTTGTGCCTTGGGTCGTCAGCACAAAAATAAAAGAGAAGCAAGTAAGGGAGAAGGAGCAGAGCAAAAGGCAGCGAGTCAACTAATTGTTGTTGCCTGCAGAGGCAACTGGAACTGCGACTGTGACTCCAAGTGGCATTGGCATTGGCATTGGCATTGCTGTTGCTGTTGCTGTAGCAACCAGCCAACATCCAACTTCCAACTTCGAGTTGGACCTGCAAAACCTTTTGTCAAAACTTTTCGTCAACGTTTCGGCCGTGCTTCATCATTATATTCAATCGCCTGTTTCAGCACGTTATGCCGAGTCCATCGAATGACAAACGATCCATAGTTAAACATTGTATATGTTGCGATGTTGCGACTGTCTGTCTTTGCTTTTGACTCTGTCTATGACTTCGACTCCGACTCCAACTCCGACTCTGTCTCTGTCTCTGACTCCCTGACTCCAACTCTTTTTTTTTTGCCCTGCGCGAGACTTCAAAGTCATTTGTCTATAGGTAAGTAATGCATTATGGCAGAGTCGTTCGTTACTCTGCTTCTTCTCATTCGTTTTTCTTCATATTCTTTCTGATTTGTTGTTGTTGCTGCGGTGGTCGGTCGGTGGCACTCAAACATTTGACATTATCTTTGCTAAGTCGGCTCAAATGCCGCCCTGACATTCTTTTTGTCTTTGCGTCTTTTTGTTACTTTTTTTGTTTCTACGAACGTTGCCCACATAATTACTATACAAACACACACATATATATGTATGTACATATCTACACCCATACACATGCAGCACGTAACCTGGTAGCTTCTGCTAAATAGAGAACAACAACGTCAACGGCAACGGCAACTTGGCGCTGTCTGATAAGCAGTCTCTTATCAAAACGCCGCCATGGATTAACTCTGGATGAGTTTTTCTTTGCCAACCGCACAGCAACAGCAACAACAACAACCAGAAGAACAACAACAACAATACCTGAAAATTTCTATATGTATTTGGAATTTGTTTTTTATGGATTTTTAAACATCAAAACTGAAACTGATAGCCAAACGCAATGCAAACACATTAAGCTTTTATCAAAGTTCATAGGAAAAACAAAATTGGGGTTTTCACTAAATATTTACGTACAAAAACCATAGTGAATGAGCATTTTGTGTTATACAAAATATACAAAAATATAATTGCTTTTAATAGAGTGTCGAAATTTTACATAAAATAGATATCTAAAAAGAAAGAGCTCTAATTACAAAAAAAAAACAAAAAAAACTAAAACATGTAAGAAAACGCATTTTGAATAAAAGCACAACATTATTAGTCAAATATACCGAAAGCCATATTTAGTATATCGATGAAGAATATAAATGTTGGGACTTAATATTAAAAACAAAAACTAAAAATACTGCTATTAAGATTTTGCTCAACTCTGCAAATCCAACTTTCTTAGGCACTTAATATCTTGAAAATGTTCATAAATAAAAATAAAGATAAATCTCACTCACTTCATGCAGCCAAAAGATAACGTTAAAACTAATTTGTGAAAAGCAAATTGCAAATCTTGAAAATTCCCATAATTATGTTAATTTCTTGACGTTTCCTCTGGCTATTTGCTATATATATTTTGTTTGTTCTTCCCCCCGGCTTGACTTTGTGGACTTTGATGTGGCGTTCGTTGATGATGACATCGCGCCTTGCGTCCGTCTCACGTCTCCCGTCTCCCGTCTCACCTCTCACATCACATGTCGATTGACGGGCGACGATCGTCTTAATCAGTCGATATGGAATACGATTCCATAATCTGTGGATTGCGTCTACGTTCTCAAATCAAATATTGTAAAAAAGCTTGAAAATATTTCAGTTCTTTCTATTTTTGTTTAGTTTCGCTTTTTGCGTTTAATCAAATCGTGAGCCAATCTAGATATAGAGATATAGATATACGAGTGCCTATAAACGAAGAATATTGCTTTATATGTATTTATATCTGATATATAGGTTCGGGTTTGGCTCTTTGGGACACACGATAAGCAAGACAGACACCAAGGCAAAGGCAAAGGCAAAGGCAAAGCTAAAGGCCCAGGCATTCTTTGCCATAAACATTTATGGCTCTTCGAGTGTGATCTCAGAGGGGGGAACTGAAGGGAAGTTGCTGAAGTTCTCCAAACTTGCCTCGTTGCTGTTTTTATTTATCAAATTTCTGTGCATTGGGGCACAACCATTCCTCTCTCTCTCTCTCTTCCTCCCCGGACAATCTGCTTAATGGGTTCTGATTTTCAAAATCAAACAATTTTATTGTCGCCATCGCCATCGTCGAAGTCTTTATGGTGCAAAACTTTGGCAGCCTTATGTGATGTGTGTGCGATGATGGAAAACAGGATGCGAACAACGAAGGGAACGGAGGGAAATCTTTGGCTGCGTCAGCGGCTAATGCGCTGTCTAAACAGCGCCCAAAACGCAGTTCAAATATTTACAATTACTTTACATAAACGCTAAAAAGCGCAACAGCTTTCAACGGGGAGAGGAGAGAGGACACAAAAAGCGGGAAGTCGGGGCTCTTCTTTGTTTGAGCACTCATCTGTCATATTTAACGCACAAATCCGACATCGACTCCCAGCCACGAGTGTGACGGCGTCGCTAAACTACTAAAGATGACAGCGTGTCAAAAGGTTTGCTCTACGTGACACGACACGAAGTTTACTAATACTTCTCTGTCGATATATTCGTAAGCTGGAACAATGCCATTTATCATATCTAACAAGTTTACACAAATATATGAAATTAGACTTTAATTAAGGGAATTTTCTATATATAAGAACTTAATTTTTGGGAATTCTAATGTTCTAAAAAAAAGAAACTTGAACTTTTGTTAAAAAGAAAAAAAACGAAGTTTACTAATACTTCTATGTCGATATATTTCTAAGCTAGAACAATGCCATTTATCAAATTTCACAAGACTACACAAATATATGAAATTAGATTTTAACTAAGGGAATTTTCTAATGTTCTAAAAAAAAGAAACTTGAACTTTAGTTAAAAAGAAAAGAAACGAAGTTTACTAATACTTCTACGTCGATATATTCCTAAGCTGGAACTATGCCATTTATCATATTTAATAAGTTTACACAAATATATGAAATTAGATTTTAACTAAGGGAATTTTCTATATATAAGTACTTAATTTTTGGAAATTCTAATGTTCTGAAAAAAAAACTTTATCTTTAGTATGTCTAAAATGGAAAAAGAAACTTAAACTTTACAATTTCACAGCACAAAGTAAAGTAATAATTGTATTTTTATTTATTCTTAAGCTGGAACAATGTAATCTGTAATTTTTGGCAAGTTTTCAAAAATATGCGTAATTATGCTTCCATTAAGTTAATTTTCTATGTTCCTTTCTCATAGATGATGCGATGATATATTTACTGCATTTTTTGAATTCTAATGTTCTTTAAAATGGAAACCTAAACTTTAGTCACTCAACTAAATATCCTCAAAATTTCATAACGATTCAATTGAAAGTTTTTAAAATAAGTAATGCTTAAGTTAGAGCATTTTACGCCCATCTCTAGGTTGTATGCCAAAGGGGAGGCCGCACTATAACAAAATGTCTGTGTCTGTGTGTGTGTATAGTTTTTTTCTCTACTTCTTTATCAGAGGTGATATGACAAACATGACAACGAGGGAAGCGTTGCGACTGCGACTCCGACTGGGAGGAGGGTTTTCTCGCAGCCACGTGAAATGATAATGAACAAATAAAATCTACCAGAAACAGCAAAGTGACAGGGATCACAGTGGGAAGGGGAGTATGGCAAGAGGGAGGGAGGGGGAGAGAGAGCGAGGGACAGCGCATAAACAAGTCAAATCAAATAAAAAGCAAGCTCCAGTCGCCAGTCTCTCCCTCCTGTAGCTGCCTCCTCCTCCTGCTCTCTATCTTACTCTTACTCTCTCTCTCTCTCTCTCTCTCTCTCTGTCTCTCTGTCTGTCTGTCTCCATTGGTATCGCGCTGTTTACACAGTGGGCGTTACGACCAAGTGCCGACAAAGTGCTCGTCAACGGACAATTACAAGCAAATTAATTCAATGTGCGCTGCGCTGTGCTGTGCATTGCATTGCCCCGCATTTGCCCCTCACTCCGCCGGGTGGAACGACCCTCTCAGAGATAAACATCAATGAAAATGTTGGAAATTGAATTGAAGCAGTTGGACACTTGCTCTACAGCTGGGTGAAGGGCGACCGAGGGGAGGGGAGGGGAGGGGAGAGGAGGGGAGGGGTGGTTAAGTGGGCACAAGTGGAAGTGGAAGTGAACAATTAAATTACTTTCATTTTTCGTTGGCAACTGCAATTGGCAAAGGTGCAACATGCAACCAACGATTGCACAGATATTAAATATATATATGTATGTATATAGTACTATAGTACGTTTGAAATCGGAAAAATCACATCAAACAAAAATTGTAATTATCGAGGATCAAAAGCGAAAAAAGTCTTTCATTAGAAAAAAAAAACAGCCCTAAATTGTAATAATAAACCCCATTTCTCTACCTTCCTCTCTCTCTCTCTCTCTCTTTTTCTCTTTCGCTTTCCCCCTCTCTCTTTCTCTTTGGCAGATCGGAAAACATGATTTGAATCGGTTTTATTGTATGGAAATGCATTTGCAGCCGTGGTCCAAAAAGCTTTTGATGATTTGACGATTGTTGTTGCTGTGGCTTTTAGTTGGCCTTTGATGTTGTTGCTGTGATGCTGCTGCTGCTGCTGTGGTTGCTGTTGCTGTTGCTGTTGCTGTGGTTGCTGTTGCTGTTGTAGCTGCTTTTGTGGCTGTTTCCAGCGTGTTCATTTTAAAACTCTTTGATCTGTTTTACGTGCTTCCGATTTAATTTTATTCGTTTGCTGCTTTCGTTTTTATTGCCCACTTGAAACATGTTCGACTTTTGTCTAAACAACACACACACACACTCAGCTGGAATACAACCATTTAGGGCAGCAGAATGAACATTTTGAGCAGCGCCAGGCGCAGGCTCAGACTCAGTTCAAGCGATAAGATGCAGTCAAAGTAGGAGGCAACGCGACGCCAGACGCCCCCAAGAACCACAGCAGCAGCAACAACAACAGCAATCAGAGTGCAGGTCATAATAAATGTGCGACAAGAAAATACCCTAAACATATGTTGCTTATACTACGATTGTGGTGAAATTTTCAGAATATAAACTTAATACATTAAGAAATTACTATTCAACATTTCAGAGCTCTACAATGTGAAATATACAAGATATGTAAAGACGAAAAGAGCAAAAAAATCAATAAAAATACCCTAAACATATGTTGCTTATACTACGATTGTGGTTAAATTTTCAGAATATAAACTTAATACATTAAGAAATTACTATTAAACATTTCAGAGCTCTACAATGTGAAATATACAAGATATGAAAAGACGAAAAGAGCAAAAAAATCAATAATGTATGAGCAAAAATACTAAAAGTAAATCATGACATATAAGTAGAGTTTATGTTCATGAACATAACATAATAAATAACCCTTGTGAAAGAAGTAGTATTGCTGCTCATTAAATAAAATGATGAAACTACCCCATTTCTACTTGTACAGGGTATGCGAAGAAAGAGCATGGTCAGCGCAGATAAACGTCTATGCAGTTAGAGGCATAGTGCACAGTTTTATGCTTTTTTTTTATGTAGTTGTTTCGTTGTTGTTTTGTTTCAACTCTCGCAGCTGCTGCAAATGGCTGCACTTAAGGTGGCGGCAGCATCATCACTGACCATTGCCCAGCTGCCCATTTGCCCAAAAACGGCAAGAGGCAACGGCAAACGCCCAAAAGGCCAAGTCACAACTGAGACTGAAACTGAGTTCGAATCTGAGTCTGAGTCTGAATCTTAGTCTGGGGTTGACGTCGGCATCGGCGTCGGCAAAAAGGTGTTAATGGACTTTGGGCCAAAAGAAAGGCTCCGACCATGACCGGCGACCCCTACACACACACACACACACACACACACACACACATAGACACATGAATTTCTCACTTCTTTCATTCCCATTTCCATTTTGATTTCCATTCTTTGCCATCTCTCTCTCTCTCTCTCTATCTCTGTGTTCGCTTTACGTTTTCTTTCTCAGATGCCGCCTAGATTTACACTAAACGTTCTGCCCATTACCATCACCATTATCCGCATCGACTTTTGTCTTCTACTGTTTCTCAACTACCATCTCTTCTTCATCATCATCATCGCCATCATCATTATCATCTTCAGTATTGTCGACTTATTCTTTAGGCACGCACTGTTCGCTCTCTTCGCTCTTCCGACTGTTTTCATGGTAAATTATGGTCAAGAATGACGCTGCCTCTAGCTTCTAGCCGCTGACCTCAAATGCACTCGCAGCCCAAAACAAAAAATAACAAAAAAAAATAAATGTAGAGAAAAACAAAAATTCTCTTCTCTTTTTAGTTACAGTTAACAATTTCGGTTCGCCTTTTTTTCTTTGTAGTTTTCAACGTTGCTTCTTCTTTCTGCTTGGTTTTTATCATTTTATCTGGAACATGCAAAGGCGGCAGCGACGTCAACGCTGACGTCGTCGTCGTCGTCGTCTCCGCTGATAGCGGGCAGCGTTTTACATTGAAAAGCAATTAAATGTTTGCGGCTGTCGCTTCTCCAAAGTCGTTTGACTGATAACTCTCTGTAAGTGTGTGTGTGTGTGTGTGTGTGTGTTTGTGCCTTGATGTGTTTGCACTCTTGTCTAGATATGCTCAGAGCAGAGCAGAGCAGAGCACAGCGGGAAGACTCTCTACAGCTTACATATACAAAACTATATAGATATGTAATTCAGTCAGGCATTCAGAAGCTGCCAAGTCCTGCAGGATTAAAACCAAACACAACTGACAGCCACTTGATTAATGTAGTTCATGTAAAAAAGAAACAGCTGCCTTTAGCTTCTTCTTTCCCAGCAATAGGTCAGTTCTCTAAGATGATCGCTTTTTAGCTGGGTTCCCATCACAAACTAAGGAGTAGTAATAGAGTGTCTGAATTTACACAACCCTTTATCAAGATCATTGTATTTTCAAATTAAATTTATTCATGATAATTAGCTAGATATTATCAAGATTAGCTCAGATAATACGTTGAGCTATTGTTGTGGCATCTGCTTTAGACATAGCGTTAACACTTTTTAATGTCACTTATTTTGATTAAACAAAGAGATGATTAAGTAAGGTTGAAGCGCTTAAAGACTTGGCAACGAGGTGACTAACTTTTTTTTTTTTTTTTAAATTGTGAGTTACAATTGTGGGAAGCATATAAAATCGAATATATCGAATATCTTATTGTATGTCTGCCAATTGGTATCATATATATAATATTATATGTATTTCAATAATATCAGAAATATATTCTTTTTATCATCTTTTAAAGTACCAACCAAGTTTGCAGAAAATACAATTTTTGCAATTGTTCTAGTAATTATAAAAAAAATGGAGCATGCTTTGTTTTTTCCATTAGCATATTCTGGTTAATGCTGTAAGTTCATCGTGTAAACTGCCTCAACATTGTGCTGTGTATCTGTAACACTTTTGTACCTGTCGAAATGGATCTACGTGTGATCTAGCAGTTTATTTTTCTCTCCCTTCGCGCTGTTTCTCACACATTGCTTTGTCAAGTGTGGCCCAGATCTATGCCTAAAGTTTTCTCATTAGCTGATGGCTTCTAATTAGCATGGCGAACGTAGAAACTTTAGCTGTTTGGGGATGTGTGTTGTGGATCATTTCGAATTCAATTTATTTTGACCTTATCGCAGGCAGTACATCGCGAAAACCGACCGCATAAATGAAAAGCGGCAAAAATACTACTAAAAATGAAATAAGTAAAAAGTGGAGGCGCTTTGATGAGCTGCCGCCAACTGTCGTCAACGTCAAGAGCAACTGACACTGACACAACTTCGGCTTGGAAACTTCTCTCGTGGCTTCAGTTTCAGTCATGTCCATATCCACAGTTACAGATCCGTCAACGTCTTCCCCCCATCTTCGTCTCCGTCTCCATCTCCGTCTCAGTCGGTTGGCTTTCGCAATGGTTTGTGACTTTTCAACAATTTTGGTTTTCGCACGTAAGCGTCGAGAATTGTTTTTATGGCCACACAAAAGTCGCGCTTATCGTCACGCGGCAATCAGTTTTGAGTTTTTAGTTTTGTTTTTTGTTGTTTTTGGGGACAGCAAACATAGCCGCAAAGGTGTGAAAGGGAAGGAGACTGAGAGAGAGAGAGAGAGATTCTTGTTCTTCTTCTTTTGCTTACCTGCAGCTCAGCCTCCAGCTGATTAGTGTGACCAGCAAGATTGGGCAATGCGGTCATATTGTAGCCAAGTCCCTGACATGCGGACACTGCAATCCGCTGGCATTGTAATCCATTCGAGTTGGCTGCGCTGCCGCCCCCGCTGCCACCGTTGCCACCGCCACTGTTAGCAGCTTCGCTGCCTCCTTGCAACACAATCAACAGCAGCAGCAGCACGCGACTTGCAACTGCAATGGCAACTGTTGCCATTATTATTGTCACTGTTTTGGTGTGGAGCGAAAAATGCTTCGTTTATTTTTTGGGGAGCAAGGATTGAGATCAGGGTCAGGGTCACACTGGCCGCATTCTGTTGCGGGTGGCGCACGTTTTACACTCGCGAATTGCAGCACGTGAAAAAAATAAAGTATAGTAATTGAAAAACACACGGCACACACGTCGTCGTCGTTATTATTATGATTATTATTTGATATTTGCCGCTTGCAGACGTAAAATTTATGATTTGTTTGTTGCGCAATTGTGCGACTGCAATACGTCCACACTCAACGAAGTATTTTCATGGACTGAACGCAGAGCACAAACGAAACACAATTCAGAGCTAGCGCTGTGTGCTACGGCATGGAGAGAGCGTTTGCTTGCCAGCATGAGAGAGCGAGTGAGCGGGCGCTGGCAAGTAGACAGAGCGAGTGAACGCGAGTCTGAGAGAGCCGTGAGAGCAGCAGCAGCAGCAGCAGGAGAGCGCAGATCTGTAAGCAGTGTGCTGCTGTTGCCGTTGTTGTTGTTGTTATTATTCTGGTTGCTGCTGTGTTTTCACTGAAAATTTTTCAGGTGCATGCACTGTTAATATCCATAATTAAGACAAAAACATAATGTTAACATCATGTTAAGCTAGCAGAGGCATGCTAATGAATTGATCAAGCACAATGGCAAAGCCCCCGAAAGAATCAATTGTCTTTTATTATGCTAAATTCAACAGTTGCCGCAATAAATATGCTAATCAATGTGCATTGCGCTATGATTACAACTTTTAATGCTGCCAATAATAATACAGCATACGTAATTCGTGTGATTTTGCAGTGCTGCAATTACGTTTATCGATCGCTGGTGATCGATGGTGATCTCTGATCGCGTTTTCTTTTTTTTTTTTTCGTGAGAGGGGGCAAGTTGACCCCCCACCTGCGGGGCATGCAACAGTGGCAGGTGGCCGGTGAAAACGTAGCAATCAAGCGCCTTCGCTGTGACTCGATGCACGACACTCTCAATGTATGTGTGTGTGTGTGAGTGTGTGTGTGTAGCCAATCACTCCTGGCTCTGGGAAATATGATCGCGCACACGACGATCGGCGACCACAGCGAGAGCAAGAGCAACAACGACATCAAACAAAACTGAAAGGTGGCGGAGCAGGGCGGTCTGCAATGTCGGTTGGTCGCGTGGGCGCGGCGGGGCAGCGGGGCCAATGGGGCACTTACAATTGAACGCCGCAGCAGCAGCAACAACAACAACAACGGCGACGGCGTCGGCAATCTTTGATGTGCACTTTGATTTCCGGCAGCGAGATAAGATTCTTTTTTTTTTGCCTTTTGCTTTTACTCGCTGCTGTTCTTGCAACGTGTGGCAAGGTGGTGGGGCAAGGCAAATCGCAAATCAAAACGAATTGCAGCAAATTTTGCGGCATGGCATCGCAACGGCGCATCAAACGACGCAACGTTGGGCGAAGCGTAGCGAGATTTTTATCGCAGCAACTCGCCAAAGGAGGCGTTGCACATGGCTGCCAATGATTGTGATTTCCCAGTCCCCCTCCTCTCTCTCTCTCTCTCTTGTTTCTCTCCTTATACACTTATGTACAATCGATGTGCAATTGTCTATGCACGAAAGAAACACACACACCTGACCATGAGGCACACTTCCTGAGCTCAGCTGTGATTAAGAAGATCGAAACCACTTTCGGTGATCTTTCAATTGTCATCGAAAAGTCTAATACCCATGTAAGTCTCCCCCACTCCTAGTTTCCAGTTCCATTCCCATGGCCAAACACACTCATGGGTATGGAATGAATGTACTCATACTCGCTTTGTTTGTTTGTTGATTTTCGAAATCTGCCAGTTGTTTGAACTACGTTTCGGGGCGTACGTAAAAATATCATCAAAGAGATCTCTCTGCATCTGGGCTGGGGGCATGTGGCAGCAATAGCAACAGCAGCCGGGGCAGGGGCAGCAGAGGCAACGGCAGCAACTGCGGCTACCCTATAATAGCTAATGTAAGCACTTACACTTGCCCTCCTCGGCTCGATCTTTTGTTTACACAATATGCTCGTCACATTGCCCGCTGCCTCTCTCTCTCTCTCTCTCTCTCTCTTTCTCTCTCTCTGTCTTTCTCTACCTTTCTTTAGCCGCTTTGTATGAAGTGTCTTCCCTGGGCACCTACAGTCAGTGCGGCTTCTCAATTCTGAGCATCACTTCGCATTGTCTTCGATCTTCAGTCCTCGCCTTCGTCTCCGTTTCCGTCTCCGTCTCAATCGCTGCCTCGGAGCCAAAAATCATACAATTTGGCTCCAGCGGCTCTACTGCGACTATAACAACAATAACGCTTTAGATTACGAGCACTTCAAGTACTCTTACTGCTTATTTTCATAATCTCTTTGAAAACATAGAGTATAACATGGGGTACTTATGTAATACTGCTTTTGAGGAGTGTTTACTTTATTGAAGCGAAAAGAGAATCACACTTTTGAATGAAATTATTATTGAACATTATTCTTGTTATAAAGAATTGTTCTAAGTTTATTACTTTTCCCAACTGTGCAGAGGAACTTATTGAACTTAAAAATCTAATTAGTATTTCAAAAACTTATTAATTTTTAAGAATTAAAATATTTATCTAACTGTTGTAGTAATAAAAAAAATAAAATTGTACAATATTCAAGATACTTTGAATATTCCAAATCATATAGAACTTATTGTAAATATAATTAGTAGGAACCAAGAATTGACTTAACAAATTTTGTTGTGTATATTTTATAAGCTAATTATCGAACGCTCTATTAAATGAATTAATATTGTAGTGGAATTGGGAAATTTAAATGAAATTATGGAGTAAACTTATTACATTTATCTCCTGATTAGAAATTTTGAAAAATCATAATTATTATTATTATTATTATTATTATTATTATTATTATTATTATTATTATTATTATTATTATTATTATTATTATTATTATTATTATTATTATTATTATTATTATTATTATTATTATTATTATTATTATTATTATTATTATTATTATTATTATTATTATTATTATTATTATTATTATTATTATTATTTTTATTTTTATTAATATTATTATTATTATTATTAGTTTATCGAAATAATGAATACAATGAGATAAGCCAGTGCGACTAAGGATGGAAAACTATAATAGTAAACTTTGAATCTCCAATCTTTTTGTTTATGATGATCCTCACTGAAACTAAAATAAATACCCATAAAATATAAATTTTAGAATTAGATTATTTTACCTTCAATTATCAAACTTTTTGTTTATGTTAATTTTTTTTCTAAAAACAAACATGAATTGTGCTATTACAAAAATAATATTGTAGAATTAGAATATTTAACATATTTAAAACTTATTTCTCCTGAGCTCGAAACTTCAAAGGTGTTAACTTAATGAAATTAAAAGTTTCTGGTGATTGTTTTACTTATTATACAAATACTTTTATATATTGAATACTTTTAAACATTTAAGCTGAAAACAGTAGTCCTTAATTATAAAGTTTCTGATGATTGTTTTATTTATCATATTACCATATATCAATTTTGTTTATATATTGAATACTTTTAAACTTTAAGCTCAAAACAGTAGTCCTTATTCATAATTGATTCCTAGAATTTACTTATTCTCTCATAGTTTCATTAGCTGAGCATGAAGAACTCTTACAGTCCCTATTCGTTTTCTCCATTTATCATTTGAAATATGAACTGCGATCAGTCATGTATCTGTGACCTCAACTGTGACTTCAACTTCGACGGCGACTTCGACTTCGACTTCGACTTCAACTGCGACTGCGGCGCTTTGGCGGCTATTAAATCAGCATGCATCTGCATCTTCAAAGAGTCCGCACTGTCACCAGATGCTAAACACACACAACTGCAGGTTGCTCCCTCCGATCCCTCAGTCCCGTCTCTCGAGGCGTTGCCCCTCCTCTTCGATCCCTGGGCTACATTTCAATCTCAAGTGGGCACTGCAACAATGTTTGCTCGCTGCTGTCAACAGACTCGTCTCTTTGCATCTCCATTTCCATCTGCATCTCTACTATGTGCATCTATATCTGCATCTTTGTCCCCGTCCCCGTCCCTGTCACCGTCTCCTTCTCCTTCCCCATCTCCTTTTCCTTCTCCATTTGCGTCTTCGTCAACGTCTCTCTCTCTATGCTTTATTTGCGTTTGTCGTTTGCCTTTCTCAAGTTGCGCGATGCATTGGACAGTTTGGCTCTTGATTTGTTTGCTTATTTGCGCTTTTCCAATTGCCATTTCGCATGCACTTTTCCACACCGGCATTTTCCACACCGTTTCCTAGAGTTTCCATATGCCAGGCTCTGTGTCTGCCATAAAGCTGACGACCATGTTGACAATCCATGAAGCACTCCCTTTCTTTAGACGGCGCCGTTTGTCGTTTTTTCGCTCATGTTTTTTAGTTTTTATTTCATGTTTTATACTCTTGGAGGAGGGTATTATCTTTCTGGGATTAAATATGAGATTCGCTCAATAATTAAGTCATTTATCAACAGTTAAGGAAATTTAGGTTTAAATATACGATACAAAACACGTTTATGCACCGTAACTTTTTATGAAAACAATTTTCTATACTCTTACATATTTTTTTTTGCAACATATTTCATATTTCATATTTCACTCATTTATCCTACAGAAACGTAGCATTAAAATTGGTATATTCAAAATACTAAAATTGCTTATCAACAGCTAAAGTTTAAAGGATCCAAAAAAAGTATTAAATAATAATATTATATGTATTTTGAGATCAAAATATTTAAAAATTTGAACTAATAAAACAAATCGTTTCAAAGTTCTCTTTATTGTTATATTAAACTTGAAAATCGTTATATAATATGCTTAATTTGTATTTATTTTTTACATTGAAGATTTTTTAGTAATAATTAAAAAAATATTGGAAATCATTTGTATAGTAATTAAATAAATATATATTAAAATAAAATATACGAAATTTGTATTTTAAATTGTTAAACCTTTTTGTAATAGGTATTTTTTATTGGTTAAATAAAAATCAATGCATATTCAGTAAAAATAGTTAATAGCTTACTTAATATGAAAATAACAGCAGTCTTAATATAATAAGAATCTTAATTTAAAAGCCTGTTTTCAGCTGAGTATTATAGACATTTAATTAAGAAACATGTTCCAAGCAAGATCTATAGAAAGTGATGAATGAAATAAAGTTTGCAATTCATTTTTTAGCGAAATGAGAACTTGCTTCAGAGCGATCTACAACCAGATGATAATCGAGTCAGGCACAAAGAGTATTTCATCTTCGACAGATAAAAGATAACTGTTCTTTCAGCCTTCTTTTTTTTTTGCTCACACAAAGTTGTCTGTCTGATGTTGTTGATGTTGTTGTTGTTGTTACTGTGTGCCATTAACTAGTTTTCTGGTCGGCTGAGTTCAAAAGCGCTTATTAATCTCTGGTACTTGTGTTTAGTGCTTTTAAATACGTTTTGAGTACTTTATTTTAGTATGCTTGATGTTTTACCGACCGCTGCAAGTCACGATGTTTGCTCTTTGCTCTCGTCGATCAACCAACTGGCAACTGGAAACTGGCAACTGGCAACTGGCATCGCTTCGTATCGTTTGGTATCGATTTAACTGATTCCGGCTATGTCAATGTTTACCTTGGCCAACGAGCAAACGGACATTCTGAAGTTGTTTGCTGTTTGTTATTGTTGTTGTTGGTGCTGTTGTTGTTAGCTTTGTTCGCCCCCAAACTGGCGCCCGGCTTTGCAACTTGTGGTAACTTGATATCTTCACCTGAGGAGAGGCTGAAGAAGCCATAGAATTAATGCGATAATTACAATGCAAGAATCATTTCAAACAGTGGCCAAAGACCCCCTTCAGCTGGACTCCATCCAGACTGTGAAGGAGGCGACGAGCGTGTGAATTACCATCACAGTCAAAGAGGCACAAAGAGATACAAAGAAAGACAACAACAAACGGCGGCAAAATGGACATTGCGGCATCTAAAGTTACACTTGATGTGTGAGTGTGTGGCAAGTGGGGAAAGGGGGGGCAAACATGGGAGGCAACACCGGGATTATAATAGCGCATGAAGCACAAAGGAAAGTGTCGTTGTTGTAGTCGTTGTTGGCTGATGCCACACGTAGCAACCAAGCAACCAAGCAACCAACAAAGCAACTGTCTTGTATGCCAAATGTGTTTTAAGTCTGACGATGATGATCTGCTGGGCAAACACAGTGCCGCTTAGCAGTGTGCGTCTGGCGATCAAACGATTTGATATTCCACTAGATAGAATTAACATATTAAGTGCCTTGATTTGAGCTAAGATAATTGAAGCTCAACTCAATGGAATTGCTATCAAAACTAGAGCAGCGCTTTCATTCAGCGAATTGCTTCCAAGAAAGCGAGTAAATTAAATTGCATCTCATGAATATATATACAATGTAATATTTTGCGTATTATTATGCTAATTAATTCAATTAACTTTTATGCTTACATTAGTATATTTTTCATATGAAATTATTAACTAATTATTTGAAGCTTTTGCTATTCTCCTTTCAGCATTTTCTATTCTAGTCTATGCTATTCTATTCTATTATATTACTTTTTCTATTTAGTTCGATTAATATCAAATATAATATTTTCTGTATTTAGCAATTTGATTTTACTTTGAAAATTTCATAAACTACTTTTCCTAGTTTGTTACTAAGCTTGATTATCCATCGTTTTAGGCATTTTAAAGTGTAAAATTGCAGCCATACTTCTTTGCAGCACTGTAGATACATAGTATCTAGCTACTTTAGTTACACAAACGTCTGCCGCATAATATTTAGTTGAACATTGTTCTTATAGATTGTACTACATATATGTAATTCAATTTCATTTAAATGTATGTATGTACAAATTTAATAAAATATATGTTTTAACTACTTCTTATTAGCTATAAAAAATAATTCAATTGGTAATAAGAAAATCGAAAAAATTTGATAAATATTATTTAAAAAGGTTTAGAGTAAAAAGCACTTACATAAATATTGAATCATATCGAATACATTCAGTTATTGTTATTATTTTCTGTTTTAAGATAATGAACGTTTTCTAAGCAAACCAAAAAATTAACGAAATTGTATATTTTATCGTAAAACAGAAGTTTATAAAATCAATCTTAGTTCCAAATACTTATACGGCTAATCAAGAGCTATAAGAATAACCTTTATTTGTTTTTAACATTTTCCACCAGAGGATTATCTATATACTATATATTATTTATATTTTATTATAATTATTATTATTTTATTATATTTTTGAGAGTATGTAAATTGAATGAATATCTTTATTATATTACTTCACAGTTTCGACGTCAGCTTAATTAATATTTTACTATGGCTAAAATTGAATCAATATTTTTATTATTTTCTTTTTTTTAAACATCTGCTTAATTTACACAAATTTCAATTCGTTTTCCTATCTATCTGGCTAAATCAACGTTATCTGGTCTTAGAGAGCAGCTGAAAATACAATTTAGAATTCGATTTGCCCCCTTGAAAATATTCCGAGTGAGTTCGTTCATTGTTTTGCAGGAGGAGGAGGAGGAGGAGGAGACTCGAGTTCCGCTTGAATGGCTCAATTGGCCGTATCGCATAATACAATAGAAGCAATTGAAATTGATACGACAGGCAGTCAGTCCAAGAGAGGTAGTTGAGGCAGGTAACGGAGCCTGGCGCTTGCCAGGATATCACAGGATATGCCAAGCAGCAGTAGCAGCAACAACAACAACAATTAAGGCCACTCAACTCTCAAGGGAAAGACAGACAATAAAAACCAGTTAAATACAAAAAAAAACCTATGCAAGTTTTGTAGAGAATAAACACAAAACTTATGACAAGCGAGAGAAACCAAAAAATAAAATGAAAATAAAAATAAAAAAGAAAATAAAATGCGAAAAACATAAAAATATAATCGCATGCCTGTTCATGGACATTTGTCTAGAGGATTTGCCAACAAACGAGGGCGCGCCAAATATAATTTGCCATATCCTGCGTGCAGAATCGAGAAACTCAGCAAAGAATTGACGGAACAGCGAGCTCTAGTGATCGACGAATGGTAGATACTCTAATGTGATCATTTACTGCCTTAGTGTTATTGCCAATTGTGATTAAAGCTAAATTTTATAAATTATAAAACCAAGCGATACAGAAAACAAGTAAGAAAGCTACATTCGAGTGTGTTCGACTGTGAGATACTCACAACCCATCTTGATTGAAAGCAAAACAACGCGGTATTATTTTATGTTATATATTATATATATAATATATGAAATAATATATATATTTGAAATACAAAAGTATTTCTTGAATAACTTCTTCAATTTTTACCCGATCGCAACCAAATTCTCAGGAATCATAAATACTATAGTTATCATAATCTGTACCTAAATTGTAAAGTACTTTAAACTATAGTAAAGGAACATCATCATCAAAAGCGTTTGCATTCTAACTGAATTGAATACTCTTAAATGTTAAATGGATTGTTCTGAAAAGAAATCGACTGAATATTGTTAATAAAATTTAATTTAAAGCTACAATTATAATAAATAAACTTGATATGTCTATTCTAAAAAGTAATATGTAAGAAAAATATTTGAGTGAAATTAAAATATAGTTTGAATTATGCCAAACTGTCAATAGAAAGCTTAAAATAGCAACGTAATATGATTTTGCAAATTTTTAATAAGAAGAATAAGTCGTGAAATACATATTTGAAAAGAAAATGTTTGGTAAATCATTTAGTTATTTCTTTATAAAAAAAGTTTAATTAACATTGTTAGATTAAGCTCTTTGTTGGTAGCATTTGTTTAGCGGAAGAATTTGCGAAGAAAGCGCTGTGATCAGCTCACTATATAGTATAGTTGCCATAGAAAAAAAGCGTTTTGAGTGCCAGCTATAGTGAATGGACTCTGTTGGCAGTGTATTGCAGAGAACTCATCGTCATCGTCATCGGCGGCGGCGGCGAAAGATCAAAGGCATTGGGGTGCTAATAAAGTTGCCAGCGCAATGGCTTCAAATGTTGTTGTATTGCTTATTGTTATTGTTGTAGTTGTTGTTGTTGGTGAAGTTCTTAAAGTTGTCGTTGTTGTAGTTGTTGTTGTTGCTATTGTTGTTTGCTGCGGGAGCGCCTTGTGTAGGTGCTAATTTAGCGACCCACCGCGAGAGCTGGAAGGAAAAAAAGAGTCGAGGAAAACAGTATGAAACGAAGATGGAAAGAGTGCGGAAGGAAGAGAAGAGCTGAAGAAGAGCGCTTGAGATTTGCATTTTCAAAAGAAATAAACTTCAGATAAGAAACTAAATGTCAAAATTATCTACACACATGAATTGAACGCATTAAAAGGAGGATGCCGAGGGTCGCATCGCATCGCATCGGAACGCAACGCATCGATGTGGCAAGGGCAATGGATGAGTTTGCTATGGTTGCGCATGGAGAACGAGAGCGACAGCCAAAGTGCAAATATGTGTAGGCAAAACCACAGGACAGACAGACAGACATACGGACAGACGGACAGACGGACAGACAGAGGAGCAACAGAGCAACAGGCAACGGATGAGTGGATCGCTCGCCTTACCTCGAGATGCCAAAGTGCATCAGGCAGTAAAGCAGTAAAATGCAGAAAATTGAAACAGGCTTTTTAATGAAATGAAAGCGCCGCACAGTCGAAGGCGAAGGTGCCACGCCCCGCCCCACTCCGTCTTGTGGCAGGCTGGCGGAAAGACGAATCAGAAGGCAAAAAAGGAGAACACAAAGAGTCAATTAATTAGTAGATGGAGCCATGATTATCGCTATATTAACATTGCAGTCCAAGCCAAGTTGCCACAACTTGTGGCAAGCCAAGTCAGCCAACTGCTTGCCTGCCTGCCTGCCAGCTTGCCTGCCGTCTGCCATTTACTTAAGATAAGACGCACGTGTGGCACCAACGAAACACAAAACAAAAAAAAGGGGCAGCTGGCCAAAGATTAAGCTGCACTTGGAGCTCAGGTTGAAGCTGCCGCTTGAAGCGGGGCGGCGTTCATTAAATGATAACAACGGGCGGCAACGGCGACGGCGGTAACTGCCACATACAATTCGTTCGCCGGCGAGTGATAAGCGCTAAGCGCTCTCCGAGTTTTGCCTTTGGTGCCGCCGCCGCCGCTCGATCGCTGCCACATCATGTGGCACACAGGTAGACGGACGCGACGGCAAGAGTTGCAGCCTCACTAATTTATTGAAATTGTGCCCAGCGCCCAATTTAAATTCATTTGAAGGCACATTAAGAACGAAACTTCACTTTACCGAACGCAGCAGATACAAATGAAAATGAAGATGAAGTTGAAGACGGAGTTGATGTTGAAGTTGAAGAACCACACTTGAGGCCAACTTGCAACTCAAATCTTTTGTGTTGTGGCATCAATTCCGGGAATTGTGCTTCATAAATGCGAGTTAAACTGTTGTGAATACAAAAAAAGATACATTTGTATCTGTGGTTATGGCATTCGTATCTGCGTTTGTATCTGCAGTAGCTGTAGCTGTATCTTGAAATGTATCTGCAGTAGTCGTTATCTTTATAGCATCGGTATGGAGACTATCTTCATTTGTATCTCTATCTGCAATAGCTGAATTGGAGTTTATGGAAATTATCTATATCGGTTGTATCTCAATGTGTCGTATCGGTATTAACTGTATCTGTAAGTATAGTATCTGTGTCTGCTTATGTATCTGAAGTACTCGTAATAGTTGTATCTGTTCGGTATCTCTACCTGCTTCTGAAGTATCTCTATTCGGAATTTATGGAATCTGTTTGGGTATATGTACAGAGTGTTGTACAGACTTGTATCTATAATTGTGACTGCATCTGTATCTAAACTATCTGCACACTCATCTTGAATAACTTTAGGTGTATCCGTTTCGAAAGTATTTGTATTTTTATCTAGACTAGCAGTATCTGTATCTTTAGTATGTCTATCTGTATCTGGAGTAACTGAATCGGAATTTATGTAGCCTAACTACAGTATCTATAGTATCGAAATGTGCCTTCAGAGTATTTATATTGATTTTATCGATATCTATCTCATGTGTATCTGTAACCGCCAAAGCTGTATCTTTACCTGTATTACCCGTTGTATTCATCTGTACTGTCTGAATCAATTTCCTTGGCGTATGTATCTAGACTGTCATCCGTAGTATCCCTATCCGTATCTGTTGTAATTTTATCGCAATCTTTAGTATCTCCATCTGTATCTGCATCTCAGTTTTCGTTAGCTGCATTCAAGATGAGGCTGCATGTCATCGACTGTGGCCCCAACAGAAGCTGTAAATGGAATATGATTTAAATACACGCAATCCTCGAGGCGCCACAGCGGGGCATCCGATGTTGCATATGCAGCTTAATTTATTGCGCAATTTGGCCGGGAACAACAGCCAAAGCTAAAAGCCAGCCAACAGACCGTGTGCTGAGATACGCACCCGAGATACCCTCTCATTAATTAGCAATGAGTTTTAAGTTTCAGCCAAGTAAAATCAAGTAAAGGAGTAGACTAGCACATCATGCCGCTCACTTCGATATCTTCGCTAGGGTATCGAAGAGAAATTACCTACATGGGCCATAAGAGCAAACAGATTTTGCCAGTTGGCCAATTGAAAATGAGTTTTAATTGTGGAAATAATCCAACGATATTTCATTGCCACCGTGTGGAGATGCAACTGCAAGCCGAGTACAGTGCGGGTCAAGTGAATAGCATCAGTTAAAGACGTTTTTATTAGAATTCAACAACTATAAACTGAAGATCTTCTAGACGCATAAACAGCGCTGTGTCTGGTCTGCAATTGTAAGTGGCCAAGTCATAAAACTGAAAAATGCTAATGAGTCACACACCAAGACCGTAAACTGACCAAATTGACCAGCTAATTACACAATCAACGGCACAGAAGGAGGCGAATGGAGGCGCGACTTGGGGGAGAGGCTATAAAAGACAGAAAGAAAGAGCCTAGAATTAATCTGGCAATCAGCCGAAGCTTTCAACTGAAAGGTATGCGAACTAATTGGATTTTAGATTTACTTTTTTATCCATCTCAAGTTTATAGCTTCAAGAAGAGAGAGAGAGAGCTAAGAATGCTGGAAAAGCACGTGCTTTCTTTAGATGCAGAAATGATTTAGCTAATGATCCTTGCTTGTCAATTCGTGACTGACAGCGTTTAAACAGTAACTACAACATTTGCATGCGACTGCCACAATGATTTGGTTGTGGCTTTAATGTAAATATCAACCAACCGAAAAAAAACAAACAGTAATAAAGCTGTGGACCCCTTGGCAAATGAAGCTGAGCTCAGCATGTGGAGCAGCAGCAGGAGAAGATCATGGAAGATGATGAAGGTAGCACAAAAAACCTCCGAGTGTGGGACAACAACAACAAAAAAGGAGTAAAAATGGCATACTAAACTGCGCTTTGCATGCACATAATGAAGATGATGATGCCAAAAGAAACACAGAAAGGGAACGATAGAGGGAGAGAGAGAGAGAGGGAAACAAAAAAAAAAGAGAGAAAGAGCGAAAGAGGTAAGAAGAAGCGACTGCCGTCGGTCCAGGAATCGATTTACGTCTTCTGCGAAATATTCATTACAGCAAATTTGTACTTGGGGAGCGTGAAGAGGATGCGACTATGTGGAAGGTATAAAGAGTATGGGGAGACTTGGGATTGGGCTCGAAACAGGCAGCAGATACAATTCCTTCTCTCTCTCTCTCTCTCTCTCTCTCTCTTTCTCTCTTGCTGTCATTCTCATTCACAGTGTGTCCAATGCGGGCAATATTTTCCTTAAGTTTTTATGCGAAATTATCTTTGATGTTATTATGCATTATGAGACTTTAATGTGCACAGTTCCTGTGTCTTCTTCTCGCATTTAATTTGAGCTGCTGTCGGCGTTCCCTACAGATGAGAGTGCGAGATAGATCGATAGAAATTCAGATACAGAAGGAAATTAGAAGGTCGAGGAAATTAATTTTCATTCTATGAAAAACTAAAAACTACCAAAAAAGCTACAAATCTTAACGATCATTTCGATGATGATGATGATAATGATGACGGCTCAATTCAAGCAAATTGAGTAGACGCTGCCCAGACTCCCAGACAACCAGACGGACGGCGAGACATAAAGGTGGAAGGGATAGCAACGAGATGAGTCCGATCCGCAGAGCAACAGCAGAGGCTACTAAGCAAGCAGCCAAGCAACGAAAAACCCAACTCAAAATTGAATGCACGTTTTATTTCTTCTGCAGTTCGCTCTTTTTTTATGTTTCGTCTTTCTCCCTTTATTTTACTCTTTTTTTTGTCTTTTGTAGCCGCTGCTGCTGCATGAAATATTGCCCGAAGGGCGGTACAATTTTGATGCATTTACAACATTCAGGGTGTTGGTAATTATAGGGAGTTTATGTCTGGAAGTTTCCTTTATGATAGGCTTTTTATTTTCAAGTTTTTGTTTTTTTTTTTTTTTTTTTTTGTCCCTTTTGTGATGTTGGCTTTCGTTGGGAATTGTTGAATTAAGTTGCTTGCCTCTAGACTTTTGCGCTTGAATTTATCCTTAGGGGAAAACACCTTGAGCAAACAGCAATCTTTGCATAAATTGAATATGATAACAAACATTAAAGAAAACACTTATTTTCTCAAGTACAAAATTAATAAAAGTAATTAGAGCTTAATTAGTTTAGCATTCGCTTAAATAGTAATTTAAAACATACAAAATTTAACAGGTTATGCATTTCTTTAAAAGAATTTCATCAAGCTAAAATTAGATTTGAAAAGTGCGCCAACTGAAACAACTTGGTTATCGACACGCCTCCACACTTATCATTGCTGCATGGAGCATCGAAATCGATTTATCGTACAAATGTCTATCGATAACTTCGAATGTCATGCAGTTTACAATAATTTTTTTGGTATTAAAATACTAAAAATGATCAAAATTATTTCGTATCCTAAATTCGAATTCATACTTGTTTCTTATTAGATTTTCATAATTTATAGTTGCCTATTACTTTCTAACATATGTTTTAACACAGTTTTTACGGAAATTGTGGCAAAACAACTGTATATAGTTCTCGTCTTAAATTTGTACGTTGTTTTTCGAAAGTTGAGGTCACTCTTAAAAAAATGTCACAGTTAAAAAAAGTTGTAAATGCGAAAGCAGCAATAAGTAAGAAGATAGCTCACGTTTTTTTTTTTGTTTAACTACGAAGTGGCTTGGCGCAAATCGCTAAACGCGCGGAGTGCGAGAGACAGTATTTGATGTGCAACGCATATTGCAAAAAGTAAATCAAGGTAATTCAAAAATGCTGTCTGGCCAATGTGGGATGAGTGTGCAAAATTCTTAAGCACAATAAATAGGCAACATACTATTAACTAAATGTCAGTCCTGCCTCCGTCTATGTGTGCGTGTTGTGTGTGTGTATATTGAGTGTAAGTCAGTGTGTGTACGCGTGTTGTGTGTATGGCTGCGTGCATGGCCTATATGTGTGTGTTTGTATATTGTCAAAAATTGGGTTGAGTGTCCGCCGTGATATTCCAAAGTGCTGAGGCGGGTGTTCCTTCATGGGCTGCAGCTGCATTGTTGTTGCGTGGCTCGCACAAAACAAAGAGACGCAAGAATTACAAACACAACAATGTTGTTGCTGCTGCTGCTGCTGCTGCTTCCCAATATGGCAGCACATGAACTTAAACTTAACCTCAAAGCAGCAACGTTGTTCATATTTCACGCCTGTCGCTTTGTCGCCAGTCGCTTTGTCGCTTCGTGCCAATGAACGTGTGTCAAAGATTTGACCCCAAAAAGGCGAAAATCTGCTGACCTCCCTGACACCTCATCACCCCTTTACACAACACACCTACAACATACAAATGCAAATCCATCTCAACAACACTTGGGCAAAACCCCCCTTGCCACCCCCTTCACCATTGCAACTTGGTTGCATGGCTTAAGTGGCGCAACAACAGCAACAAGCGCGGACAATAAACAAAAACAAGGCGTTGAAAGACCAACAACAACAATAACTGTTGTGTCTTCAACGTGCTGCTGCAGCTTAAAAGCACCTAGAGAATTAATTACAGTGACAACTCGCTAAGCAGACGCACATTCGCATGGCAATCACTAATATTATAAATAAATATCAAGCTTTTTTGTTCGGACACTACAATATTTAACAATATTCGATCAAGTGAGAGGAAAGGACTTTGTCCGGTTGATAGAGGTGTCCGCTTAGGCAATAGGGGATAATATCGACCATATATTATTTATTATTTTCTGGTTTAAAATTTGTTTTATATATACTTTATTCTTTTAAAGATATAAAGTTGAATACTATTATTTATTTTTATATATTATAATAGATAAGTTGACCTGAAAGTGTCTTCAAAATTCACTTTATATGTAGGGTAAAACGTGTATATACCCCATTTCTTTGTTGTCAGTTTACAGCGTATGTTGAAGTGCGACAAATAAAAGAAAAAACAAAGGCAACGATTTGATGATTGTCGAGAAATCAACATTTCGATCAGACCAGAACACAAAATAACTCTAATACTATATAATTGTAATCAGTCAACAACGTTGTCGTCGACGTCGTCGTCGTCGTCGATGTTGTAGTTGTAGACAAAGGCACGAAGAAGCATGCAATATGTGCTTTACAGGGCATCTAGTAGGCAAGAACAGCAACAAGAACAGTAGACTAACTGGAATCTCTATTTGAATTTAGTGCGCGCCTTTGGGAAGCAAAAGTCGCCGCTGGGTCCGTTTGAAAGGATTGGGATTTGGAGGCAAACAGCTGCAGCGGCATTAGCATCATCATGGTGAAGAAGCGTCAAACGGACGCACAACAGGATGGCAACAGTTCCACAGACTCTGGAGCAAGTGGTGCGGCAGTGTGTCAGCACATCAAACGGGCGGTGGACACAACGCGATTGCGTCGTCAGCTGAAAGCAACGGGCCTTCTCTACGAGTGTGTCCAATGCCAGAAACTGAATGCCACAAATGTGGCAGGCAGCAGTGGCAATGGCGGCGTCGACGGCAGCGGTGAATCGAGTGCCACCTGCGAAGCGGACAACACGCTCTGGCTGTGCCTCAATTGTGGCACACAACTGTGTGGACGCGAGCGCAACACGCATGCCCTGCAACACCATCAGGTGAGTTGCTCTTTAATTGCCAAACACTTATAACTTTTGCTAATCTATTGCTACACTTGGAACAGACTCCTCGCTCGGACTCACATGCGCTGGTATTGAATACGCGCTCATTTAAGATCTGGTGCTACGACTGTCGCAGCGAGGTAAGCCCCAATTCGCGCAAGAATCTGCTCGAGTGCGTCGAGCTGGTCAAGCGACTCGCTCAGAAGCCGCCGACGAGTGTGGCAAATGCGGAAGCCGAGCAGCCAACGATCAGCAACATTGAGTACAAAATGAAATCAACGCTGGAACAGCTCAGTGCCATGGTGCCGATGACCGGTGGCCAATTGTCACAGCCAGTTGCTGGGGCAGCAATACCGTTGCCACCACCGCCACCGCCGGCACCAGCGGCGGGTGTTGTGCCCGGCATGGCCAAGCGAATGACGGGCAACAATCGTTTGGTTAACATACCGAAGAGCGTCTCGCCGCAATTGCAGCCCACAACGTCAACCAGCAATGAGCTGGATCGTTTGCCGCGTGTGCGTGGCCTCACCAATTTGGGTAACACGTGTTTCTTCAATGCCGTCATGCAGTGCCTGGCCCAGACACCGTTTCTGCTTGCCGTGCTCAAGGAGCTCGGCGAGCCTGGCGAGCAGTAAGTATTCATTTACCTAGTGTACGAACAATTCACTAAAACTTTAATTTCTTTTGCAGATTTGTGTTGCCTGGCGGCACTTTTAGCTTTGCGGATTCGGGAGACGTGGAGTTGCCGATGATTAAGGGCACTTTGTCGTCGTGGGGCACGCTCACCTCGGCGCTGGCGAATGCGCTCGAGGAATTGCAATGCGTTGGCGGTGTCTTGAAGCCTAGCAAACTGTTTGACAAGTTGTGCGCCAAGTGTCCGCAGTTTATGGGCGGTGATCAGCACGATGCCCACGAGTTGTTGCGTCAGATGTTGGAGAGTGTACGCTCGGAGGATTTGAAGCGCTATCAGCGTGTCATACTGGAGACGATGGGCTACAAGAATCAGAATGTGAACGATGTGTCGCAGGAGTTGCGACAAAAGTGCAAAATCTATGGCAATCAGGCAGCCGATCGTATACTGCGACCGGAGCAAGTGTTTCGTGGCTTCCTTGTCTCCACGCTAACGTGTCAGGATTGCTATAACATTTCGTCGCGGCACGAATACTTTCTGGACATGTCGCTGCCAGTGGCGGTGGAGAAGCCGCAGCCACCGCAGCGTCGCAAAGTGAGTCCCGAAAATTCACCAATGGCGCCGAATGCAATCAATGCGAACTTCACCAACGGTGAAACGGATGTGCCTTTCGCCAAGCCAGCGACATTCTATCTGCATCAGGACGGGCAGGAACCGTTGGGACCCTCCAAGGCGCAGGTGAAAAAGGATAAGGAGCGCGAACGCAAAGCGAAACGCGCCGCCAAACATCAGCGCACCAAGCAGGCCCAGAAACTCTCGCTCAAACTGAACGTTAACGACGAGAACAACGCTAGCGCGGGCGGCGGCGATGCTGACGCTGATGTGGACCAGCAGCCCGGCAGTGGCGATAATCAGGCTCAGCCACAGTCGCCGGGCTCAGCTGATGTTGATACGGATATTGAAAAGACACGATCAGCATCGTGGGGCGAGGGACCGCGCGTCGATTCGTTCAGCGGCACCACATCAGAGCATTCGGATGCCGATGTTGAGGACAATCTGGTGGAGGATACAGCTGCTGATGTGGGTGCTGGAGTCGCTGCCGCCGCTGCCACAACCAAATTCTACACCGATACCAATGGCAATGCGCAGCCGTTGAGTGAGAAACGTGACGATACCCCTGAGAATATGGACAAGGACTCGCTCGAGGAAGACGAGAATGGTAAGAGAAACATTTTATTTATTAATCTTTCTCACTGAATTTCATTAATTCTGTGTAATCCAACTTTACTATTAACATAAATTGTAATTTTTGAACTGTCTAGGTTATAAAGTTGTATATTATATTCCAATTAGTGTAAAATATTTGGATTGACAAATTAGTGTATTCGTAATTAAAGTTTTGATAATGCTTTTATCTGTCCTTTGCAGATTCAGGTATAGCCACGAGTCCAGCTCCAACCACAACGACTAGCATCAGTGCAAGTGCCGCCAACTCAACGACAAACAGCACCACGAATAGCAACAATACTGTTGATGGGGAAGGAGACAAGGATAAGAAACAGCAGGAGTCGGAGGGCAGCACAGGAGCTGTGCTGGTCAATGCTGGACTGAGCGAAGTGGGCGCTTCGCTAATACGCCAGATCTCGTCGGGTCAGCTGCAAATCGATCAACTCAAGCAACAGATGGGCAATCTTAAGCTACGCGATGGAACTCAATCACAAGGCGCAGCAGCAACTGGAGCAGGAAAATCAGTGGCCGCAGCAGCAGCAGCGGCACGCTCGAAGCGTGTGCGCACCCAAAGCTGCTCGGATTGGAGCACCACGATTGCACCGCGCTATCAATGCGAGGCCGATGAATGCTCGGTGCAATCGTGCCTCAACAATTTCACCGCTGTCGAGCTGATGACCGGCCAGAATAAGGTCGGTTGTGAGAGTTGTACGCGTCGCATTAATGGCGATGCACCCGATGCCAAGTCTGTGAATACGAATGCGACCAAACAGCTGCTCGTTTCCAGTCCGCCCGCTGTGCTCATCTTGCATCTGAAGCGATTCCAGCTGGGGCCACGTTGTGTCTTCCGCAAGGTGACGCGGCAGGTTAGCTACTCGACGCTGCTGGACATTGCCGCCTTCTGTGGCTCGAAGGTCAAGAATTTACCGAACATTGATCGCAAACAGAAGAAGCTACTCTACGCATTGTATGGCGTTGTGGAGCATTCGGGTGGCCTCTATGGTGGACATTATACCGCCTATGTGAAGGTGCGTCCGAAATTGACGGCCGACGATAAGCGATGGAAATTCCTGCCGCATGGCAGCAAAGCTGAACTCGATCAGGACGATGAGCTGGAGCAGCTGCTGGCCAAGGAGAAAGCACGCGAGATGCGCATGAATGCTATGGACGACAGCGATGATTTCTCCAACTCCAGCAGCAATGACTCCACCTCAAGCGAGCACTCCGTTGATCATGCAAGTGGCTTGGAGAATGGCGATGATGATGCAGTCAGTGCGTCTGGGGATCAGGCGGCGGAAAGCGGGACAACTCTCAATGGCAAAGAAGGTGCTTCTCCTGCCGCGGCTACAGCTGAAGATGAGGCGGCCAATGTGCAGGCACCGCCAGGCAAATGGTATTATGTATCGGATTCACGGGTCCAGGAGGTCAGCGAGGAGGCAGCACTCAAGGCGCAGGCGTATCTGCTATTCTACGAGCGCATCTATTAGACCGTTTTTCCATCTAGCTCTTTATTAGATTCCATTAACCTCCAGCTTCTCACAGTTTAGTAGCAGTAGAATCTGATCGTTGATGGTCTTTTTTGTTTTGTTGTTTGTTTTTAGAGACTTTTTTAAATACTTTTTTTTCTAATTACTTTTCTATCTCTTATTTCTGAATTGTGCATTTGAACGCGGTAGGCGTGAAACTACAACGAAGATGATGGACTGAAAACTAACACAGAACTGACGGAAGACGATAGAAAGTCTCGCCCCCCTCCAGACAGCATTAGAAAGAGATAGATGGCGAGAAACACGGAGAAAGAGCGAGAGAATAGAGAGTAAAGCCAAGTAGAAGTGCATTTGAGAAGCGTTAGGGAAGAGATAGTTAGATAGATAGATACCATGATGACGACAACAGGGCAGTGGGAGAAGAGACACACACACATACACACACACACATACACAGTCCCATATACGATATGCAGGGCAGCAGATCAACACACATACACACAACACTCAATCTCATGCTCAAACACACACCACACTACATATTGCAAACAAAATTTGTAAGTTAAAAATGATACTTATTTTTTTTGTTATCCTATATTATGTACATTTTAATTATATTTTCGATTTTAAATTGTTTTTGTAACGTAAGATAAAAAGAACTTTTTTGAGTAAACAACTGAATCAGACGACATAAAAAACAAGTTTAAAAAAGCTACCGATAAGTGTACTCAACCGCGTTTTTTAAGAATTCAGAGAGGGTGCGGCAATCTATAAGAATATTGTGAGAAAATTTAGTAGTATCTGAGATGAGACTTTTGCCCTGATCAATAATATATATACTGCTATTAGATGTTCCCCTGCATGTCACACATTTTAAAGACACCAAGTTGTAAAAAAAAAAACAAACAAAATATAGAAACTTGGTTTGAAGCAAAAGTATAAAGGATGAACATTATAGTGAATGTTGCAATTAACTATATTAAATGATAATGAGAAAGCATAAGAAGCGAATTATTAAAGCAAGTTTGATGCGAGTTTTCAGATTTTTGTAAAGTTTATTATTAGTTTTAAGTTAGCTGCATATAAATATTTAGTCTGTGGTCCAAAACAAATACGAAATGAACAACATTGCCTCAAAGTTGAATAAAAAAACAAACAAACACATGAAAGCGAAGAGAAATATGATACTTAAGCAACAAGAAGATGGAAATGGAGAACATAGACATTAGGCGATAATTAACCATACGTGTTTCTTAAACCTATTTAATGCGTTGTATAAAGATTCGAAAGTGATTCTGTTCTATGATAGAGATAACAATATACATATAGAAATAGAATAACAAAAAAAAAAAAACAAAACAAAAAACAACAACAACAAACCAATTGCTCGCTTCTGCCAATATATTTAATTATAATTCAATTCATATACACAATATGAATAAATAGATATTAAAATAAATAGTTCTAAACGCATTCTAAATAGTTTTTACAATAACTATGCAAGGTAAACATTTCTAAAATAGTTAATGAAAATTACTACAACGAGATTTATACACAACAAGAAAACTAAAAAGCAAACAATATATATATAATATAAATATATTTATCGTTCCGTTTTATTCAAGGAAAATTACATAAACATTTCAAGAGCTGGGAAACTGGGAAGCATTAAAAAAGTAAGTGCATTTCTAAAGTTTTGTCCATAGTGAATTGAATCTTTATATAAAACGTAGATCACTGATTATAAGAAAAATAAGTTTTTTCATATATGCGACACAATTTTACTTCATAAATTAGCAACAGATATTTCGTTGCATGCAAAAATGTAGCATACTTTTGGGAGTCAAACTAAACTTGTGTATTGGAGTATCTAGCCGAAGGCATCTTGTGAGTAAACATTAAGAGGGAATAACAAAAATAAATGATTTTAAATCGCAAACCAATTAATATTAAAAATTGCTATGTTATATTGAGGTTTTCATAAAATAGCAAAATGTTAATAAGAACTTCATTATTTATTACCTGTAGTGAAAACTATACAAAAGTGCAATGCGGAACCATTTCCCATAACACGTTGATTGTATAAATGTATGTATTTTTCTTTTTTGGGATTGCTTGAGGCATCAACGAGAGATCAACGAATATTATTAATTCTTAGAATACAACAACGCAATTTTAGATTATCAGCAATTAGAAATCGACAGCAGCAGCACAAGCACAAAGCACAAGCAGCTGTTGAAATTCCCGTTTCCCAGTTCAGGTTCAAGTTGAAACAGTTGCTGGCAAGTCGCAAAATGAGAACGGCGGCGCTTGCACTCTTCTGTGTGGGATTATGGGTCAGCATGGCATCGGTGCTGGGCAAGCAATATTTGCGCTGTGAACTGGCCCGCAAGCTGCTGGAGCAGCACAGCTTTGAGCGCAGTCTCCTATCCAATTGTGAGTAGTTGAAGTAGAGAGACAAAGGTGAAGAGTTGCAAACTATGTATGTTCATAGGGATATGCCTGCTGGAGCATGAGAGCGAGCTGGATACGTCAAAGATAAGCACCACATCGAATGGATCACGCTATGGTCTCTTTCAGATCGAAAGTCGCTATTGCCAAGACGGCAGACGTGGGGGCGTTTGCAATGTCAAGTGTCAAGGTACGCACAATCACAATCACAGACACGGAAGCTTTTGTGCTTTTTGCAAGTTTCACTGCAATTAATTGATTTTGTTGCAGATCTGGTAGAGGAAAATCTGCGCGAGGCTGCCGCCTGTGCCAAGCGTATTCAGGCGGAGGAAGGCTTTCGGCATTGGAGCGGTTGGCAACGCTATTGTCGCAACACGCAGAATTTGCCTAACTTAAAGGTCATTTGCGGCATTTGAATATACTCTCTCTTTTTATACTCGAAATACACATAAAATGCTCTTAAATAGACTTTCAAAGATGCTTGATTTTTTATTTACAAAGTCATAGTTTACTTTTAGTAATATATTATCATATTATTAAGAAGCTTTTGCCAATAAACTTTTCAAGCAACTCACGCTTCAGCGTTATCGCTTTCCAAAGCTTTCGCTCTCGCAATCGTTGCGCTCTTTGCGTTCGAGCGCTCTCTCTCTCTTTCTCTCCGCTGTCGCTCGCTTTGACGACTTTTAGCTTATGGAGGGCTTTTGGGGCTGTACTCACGTCAGGGAGATTTCATTAAGCGATGCCAGTCGAAACGAATCAAACGTTTCTGGAGCGCTGCACGTACAGTTGTTTTATTTCATTTGAATCTTCATTTCTTACGTTCGTTTTCGTTGACAAGTGCGCAGTGGTTGCATAACAAAAAGAAAAGAAAAAGTACAGCATATATAAAAAAAAGTACTATATGCTATTCACATATTAGTAAAATATGTATACAAAAAAAGTACTTAAAGTACTCAATATATAATACTACACTAGTATTATGATGATCTTTGTGATTTTTTTGTGCCCCATGATCCCAAATGCAAAAAAAAGAAAAAAAAAAAACGAAACTGACTACCTGACTGTGACTCATTGAACCGGTTATGAAATGATCTTACATACACATGCATACACACATACATACCAATACAAGTGCCAATACAATACATACAAGTCCAGTCGTCAGTCCAAAGACAGATAAGATTCTGTCACTGTCCCCTTTGCTTAGTCTTTGAGCTAACGTGTGCTTAAGCTGAAGAAAATCTAAAGAGCTCTTCATTATAAAAAGTTGTGTTTTTTTTTTAATAAAAGTTCTGAAACATCATCATCATTATTCATTATGAAAAGTCCCCTGAAAAGTTGATCCTTTGGGTCTATAAAAGTATGATGATATATAAAAAAATGAAAAGATAATTCTTTTCTGTGTTTTACAAAAAAATCATATGAAATTTATCATGAAATCATGAAAAGAAAAATGTCCTTAAAATGTGAATTGCCCTTACGATAAACACTAGAAAATAAATCTAGTTGAATCAATGAAAAGAGTATTCTGTGCTTTACGAAGTATCATATGATCGTAACAAAAGGAATAATTTCCTTCAAATGTGAACTGCCCTTATGAAAAGTACTAGATTATAAATCTAGCTTAGAGCCTGTTAATAAAAGATTATGAACAAAAATATTCTATGATTGTGATTACATGAAAATCAATTGCAATAAATTGAAATGAAATTCCCCTGTGAAATATGCTTATGAAATCTAATGAAAACCCCCTGAAATCCCTGAAAGATCCAATGTTTACATTGATCGAAGTGTGACCTGTCCTCTCATATGCATATATATTATTTGATGTGAATAAAAAAGAATCATATTATTAGTGATTTGCCCAATAAATATATATTTAATATATAAACAATGTGTTTTAAGTTATTCTGAATAATAAGGAATAAACGTATGAATATATAAAACATATATACAATGCTATACAATCTGTGTATAACTGAAGTTTGAAATGTAAAATATCCTTTTATTGCTTTGAGTCGTTAATCTCGACGATCAATTGGCCAATAATGTTATTAAAATAAAAATAAAAAGAAAATTAAAAATATTATATCAAATTTGTTTAAATTATTGAATTAATACAAAGTCTATATGCAAAATGTGTTGCTTGCAATAAGAAAATGCTAAAAAAAAATGTTTGAAATAATTTTGAAATGTGAAGCTTTTAAAACTGCAATTGAAACTAACTTTTACTGGATGTTTGGTGTGCGATATAAATAAAAAAGAGTAGCTTATTATTTAATTGAAGATCAGCTTGATCATTGAATGTGTCTTGGATGATATAATCTGTATGCAGTTCGACTAATGCATGAACAGTATCCTTCAAAAGGACTGTGGAGCATTATGTTGATAGCAATGACGTTATGAATTATGCCGGCTCAAGATCCAATAAGCAGGAGTAGTTCAATTACATTGGATTGCGGAGCTTTTTGTTGATCACGAGCAAATTTATGTATGCAATGAAATGAATCTGACCTTAAGCCTTTGCTGAGCCTGCCTTTACCCTTTGACCTCTACATATTTTACTAAGTTAAGTTTATTAATTATGGGAATAAAGCTGAAATTAAGTTTTCAAGTTGAATTTCATCAGGATGATCTGGAAATTTCGATCGCTGCGTCATTTGTTATTTTTTAGCGCTTCGCTAAGCCCGGCGAGTTGCTTATTTCACCAGACTGCGAAATAGCGTTCGAAAAGTATGTGTAAACAAATGTGCACTATATACGTATACGTGATATCGTAAACGTATGCGTGATAACGTCTACGTGTATCAGTTTTTGTATATCATTGTTTACGTTTGTGTTGGTGTTGGTATGTGTGTGTGTGTGTGTGAAACGTGTTCACACACCACGCACACCACGTCACAAATCGGCTATTTTTAGTGTGTGTCTCCCCGTTGAGCTTTATCTTTTGCTCGTTTTCGCTATCGCTCTCTTGCTCTGTCTCTCTTGCTCTCTGTTTGTTTGTCAGTAATTGGCGTCTGCGTCGGCGTCGGCGGCGTCGTCGACGTTAAACGTTTGCAAACGTTCGCTGGCGAGTATAAAAGTTGCCGGCCGGCAAGCGTTCATCATCAGTTTGCAAGCTTCAAGCTTTCAAAACAGCGACAGAGAACAACACAAAGACAAACAAACACACAAACATATATACAAAACGACAACGATAATAATAATAACAATAACATAGAACAAAGAACGACATTTGCAGTTAAATTTTCCAATTTTTCACAAACTCAATTAACATTCAATATGGCTGAAGTAGCTAGAAATGTGGGCGACGCGATGCAGGACGAGCCCATCGAGTTGCTCGACATCGAGTACACGCAGATTTCGTCCGTGCCAAAGGGACAAGAACAGGAAAAGGAGCAGGAGAAACAGCTGCGTCCCAAGACCGGCAAGCTCATCAAGAAGGCCATGAAGGAGGCGCACAAGGCGCAGCGCATGCTGCAACAGGCCATGGAGCAGCTGGTGAAGGAGCAGCACAAGCTGAAGCACAGTGAGTGCAAGCAGGCCAAGAAGGCGAAGAAGCAGCAGAAGAAGCAGCACAAGAAGGACAAGAAGCTGGCCAAGAAGCAGCAACGCAAGGAGCAGCAGTCCACAGAGGAACAACAGCAGGAGGAGTCCGCTGAGAAGGCGGCACGCTCTCGCTCCAGCAGCGTCAGCTCCACTTCCAGCTCGTCGTCTTCGTCGTCATCATCGTCGTCGTCGTCCAGCTCCTCATCGAGCTCGTCGAGCAGCTCCGGTTCCGACCAAGCATACGGTTGGTTTGGCCGTGGTCATGGTCATCATCGTGGACGCCGCGATCGCTCCCGTTCCCGTTCACGTAGTCTCTCGCGTGGACCTTGGCGTAGACATGGTCATGGTCATGGACATGGACATGGGCACGGTCATCGTCGTCCTCATGGACATGGTCATGGTCATGGTCATGGTGCAGGACATGGTCATCGTCATGGTCATGGTCACGGACACGGACACGGCCACGGCCCACATCACTTTGGACCGCATCACATGTTGCCTCATCACTTTGGACCCCATCACTTTGGACCACGTGGCGCTTGGCCCGTATGGGAAGACGCTCAGTTTTTTCGGATGGGCGGCCTGCCGTGGGCCCAGGAGACAAACACGGCAATCCCGAAATGCCGCTCGAAGTCTAGAGCACGCTCCGTTTCCCGCTCCGGTGGACATCGTGGACATCATCAGCGACACGGACACGGACACGGACATGGCCCAAAAGATCACGCCCATGGCCATCGTGTAAGGCGCTCCAGGTCTAGCTCCAGCTCTAGCTCTAGCTCCAGTTCCAGCTCCAGCTCTAGCTCCAGCTCCGATTCCAGTTCGAGCTCTAGCTCCAGCTCTAGCTCTGGCAGCGAGAAGCAGTTTGGTCGTCATCACGGTCATCATCGCGGACCTCATCGTGGCCACCATCGCGGTCACCACTTCGGTCCTCGTCCGGGACCTCATGATTGGCCACATCATGGCCCTCACCATGGTCCTGGTCCTCATCACGGTCCTCATCATGGACCTCATCATGGACCTCATCATGGACCCCATCACGGACCTCCCCATCATGGTCCCCATCATGGTCCTCACCATGGTCCTCACCGTGGCCCACATCACGACTGGCGTGGTCCTCCCTGTGGACCCATGGATGCCTTTGGGCCACCAACACCGCCGCCTGATTGCGCTGAGCGTCGTTCTCGCTCTCGCTCCCACTGCAAGGGCGGAAAATCCGTTGAGCGGGAAGTGAGTCGCTCTCAGTCTCGTTCTCGCTCTCGTTCCTGCTCTCGTGGCAAGCAGGATAAGAAGGACAAGCACGAGAAGCATGACAAGCACCAGAAGCACTGCAAGGGCAAGGGCAAAGGCAAAGACAAGTGCAAGGGTAAAGGCAAAGGCAAAGGCAAGGGCAAGGAACATCATAAGCACAAGCATCATCAAGGACATCATAAGCATGGCGAAGTCAACGCCTAATTTTACTGCCCAAGGAACAACCCAAAGAGTTGGAACAATTGCATATATCAACTATTAATCTTCAATTTATAAAAATCAAAAAATTAAAAAAAAAAAGTATTATACGCTACACTATATAACCATATACTATATATATTCGATTTATATCAAAACATGTATACACTATATATATTTTTTTTAATAAATATAAACTATAAACACTAAAGCAACTGATTTTATTATTGGGGATGTTGGGAAGGAAAATAGAAAATAAAAAGAAAGAACCTTAACACAATAAATAAACTTCAAAGGACTTCAGTGGACTGATTGCATTTAGCACCAGCTAATGAAGTTGAGAGAAATCGGGAGGAATGCTGAACAGAGCTGTAATATTGGGGTTTATTTTGTGAAATTGAAATGCCAAATTATGCAATTACAATAATCAAAAAGCATGCAATTAATGCGACCATTGCAATAATTTCTATGTAATTAGAAGCCAATTGGACATGCTCGACTGCGTTACACCCTGGTGTAAATCCCTATTAAGCGAGTGTTGGCAGCCGTTGGCAAAGAGTTGCTCATTTTAAAGGCTCTGCAGTTAAGCGATTGAGTACAGGGTATTAAAAACAAATTCAATTACGCATCGCTTCGTAATCCAATTTGAGTGTTATGCGGCCACAACATTTGATAAATAACAAACAAGAGCGACAAAACAGAGAGGAAGCTAGAGCGGGTGTCGATGACAATGACTTTGTTTTGTTTATGAAAGATTAAATACCCTATACTATGTGACAATCTTATCACACAAATACTTCGCAGCTAATTTTGTTCCACTACAATAATTGGTGTAAACAAATAAAATACTCAAGTGACTTTTTGATGCACTTCTTCTACATTTTGTAACTGCTTTCAATTGATACAACACTTGTAGTTCAATGTAAACAACCTAATTTAAAGACTCCCACTTAGCTGAAGCTGTGAAGTCATCCTACAGCAAATAGAAACTAATTATAATCTCTGCATATAAATAATATTTAAATTCGAATTAAGTACGAAACCAAATAAATTGTGGCATACACAAAAAAAAACTGAAATACAGAATTAGTCAGTGTGAATAATTGACGACGAGTAGATAACATAACATTCAGCCATGATACCCCAAAACTAGCTAATTCGGGGGTCTTATGTGAACTTCCTTCCAACACTGGGTTTGCCAGCTCAACAGGTTTTCCCGCTCTGACGAAGCGAACATGATCGATAAGGCGATTGATAAGGCGTTCCGTAGTTCCCATCGAGCTCGTAGTCTTCCAACTTTTAGAGAAAAACCCATATGTAATAATTTGATAAATGATTGAGTGACTGAGTAAACTTTAGCTGCAGATAAGACAATGCCTCACAATCAGCTGGGGAGCAAATGTTTTGATTGCAGAAGAATTTCTCCTTTGCTTGGGAACAGTTTTGCCACTGCAAGTGTTCCCAGCGAGGGGTAATAAAGTGTTCCCGAATAAGGCGAACAGGTCGACGTGATGAAGCTCCTTAAATAAAAGCAGTTTATTCTATATTTATAATATGAAATAAATTAATATATATAAATATTTATAAATGCTAAAATTAAATAATAAAGTTTCTCTTGCATCATACTTTCATTTGTAGATTGTTAAACTAAGTGGAAGTTAGAACATCTATTTAGGTCATAGATCATGAAATGATTTAATGGCAGAATTAAAATAGAATTAATGCCAAACTTCGCAGGTCCAAAATATGATATGCATATAATATATAGAAACATTATTATTGTATATATCAAGTCGAGCGCCTTTGGTGACAGTGCTTTAGAAATATGTTAGTGTTCATTTTAATTATATCTAACCTTTTAAAAATAAAAAAATTATTATATATATTATAATTTTAGTTCCACTTTACAACCTTGTTATATTTCACAGGTCTCTAAAGTAGCGCATATTTGGCTAAGCAAAGATGCTTCCCCAGGCACAAAGCGTTAAGAGCGGATTTAAGAGAATTAATACTGGGAACAGTTGTCGCGCAAGCGAGAACAGTTGCTTCCCCTCAAAGCCGAGGCAGACAAGTGGGAACGGAAGTTGATTTGATGAAGCAGAGAACGCTGCCAGCACGTAGATGGCCTATGGCATAAATGCTGTTTATTAATAAACTACCCACATACACCCACACACATAGACACACTCACGTTCACACATGCAGAAGAGCGCCTCACACAGACAAAGGAAAGAAACTGATACAAAGTTGGGTGAAATCTTTTTGTTTTCAGTTTTAATTTTAACTGATTAAGATTGGACAACTCTTGCGATGGCGATAACGCGACAAAGGACTGAGTGTAGGAGGCGGAGGAGGGGAAGGAGGCTTGAAAGAGTTGTTGTGTTTGGCAGTTCATGGAGTTGGGTTACAGGGTCAAGGGTCAGCAGGAAGTAGACTTATCGCAGCCAGATGAATGTCCTTTGAGTTAACTGCGGATGTTGCTTTTGCTTACTTTGCGTTTCAATCAGTCAACAGGTGAGCACACTCACATGCACATCAATATTTACACACATACAGAAACACATGAAGGAGTTTTAGGTAAATTTCAAAGCAAAAACTTTGTGTTCAATTCAAGTGACAATGTGACAGGAACAGAGTCGCATTTGTTGCCCTTTTGTTGTCATTGTTCTTCTTATTCGTCTGTGTGCTTTATGTTTCAGGCCTCTTCATTGTCATCAGCAGGCATCAAGTGTGCTCAAATCTGTATACAATCTGGCACTCTGTGATTTACTTTAAGCGCAGTTTTTCAATTTTCTTAAAACAAAAAAAACCAAAAAAAAGCAAAAAAAAAAAATCCATCAAGTGATGGGGAAAGCGCAGAAAAAGACGCGCTGCGAGTGTGGCTCAAAAAGTGTGGCAGGAAGTGGATTTTTGAGCGGAAATAATTTTGCCACATGTTGGCAAATAAACACACACACACACACAGACACACACACGCAAAGAAGGTGAAGAGCTAATACCAAAGAAGCGTGTCGCTGGCAGACAACCAACTTGGATTGGCATTGTAGCCAGTACACTGCAAAAAAAAAGGGGGTGCGATGTTTGCTTTGTAGGTGGAAGTAGGGAGCATGATTTGGCGTGTTAGTCAACGGGAGGTGGCTCAAATCCATTCGCCTTTATCGTCAGCAAGCTTAAAATTCAATATAAGTGCACAATTCTCATCTCGCCCCATTTGTGTTTTGTACATAATTTTCCTCTTCGTTTTCCTCCTTTTTCCGTTTTTAATAATTTGCTGTTTTTTTTTTCGGTTTGAAACTTTGTTCCCCTTCGTGCATGGCAAATAATTTTGTGGCAGGCGAAGCTAATGCATAAGCTACGCTCCCTCCTTTTGCCTCCCCCCCGAAGTGCTTATCTACGCAGCACGCGTATGTGACAGCAACGATGAGAAGGGGAGTATGGAGTATGCTCTTCAACAACCAGTAATCGTTGTGCCCAATGATTGATGATCAACCTGTGATAGTAAATATTCTGCCCAAAGATTGTGCATTTGGAAAGGGGTTTCGTCTTCGCATGTCATTGGCAGGCAGAACAAAGAGAAATATTACGGAAGCAGAAGTTGGTAATTAAAGTAAACAGCCATGAAATTCCAATATTAGTAGTTGTGCTTTAAAAGAAAATATATTAATATGCTGTAGTTTATTTAGCGCATAGAGAAAATATACTCTTAATACTCTTAAGTATTTTCTCCTCTTTTAAACATTAATATGCAACTGAAAGAGTCGTGCAAAATTAAATTATGTTTCTCAAATATATTCTAATTTTTTTCTGGGTTGAAGATAAATAATGATATGATCAAAATGAATAATTTGCACGCACAAATAGATAATTAATGTTGGTGCTTAAGATTGACTTTAAATATTATATTTGATCCGAAAAGTAAGCAACAGTCTTAAGGGCCAAATAGGAGGCATTTGAATGAAACAATTCGCTGTTTTAGCTCACCCTAAAAGTATGCAACAGTGAAAAGCGCACAATGTCTACTAACTTGCTTTATCTGGCTGACCCAAAAAGTATGCAATAAAAATGTTGGCCAATAACGCAGCATTCCAAATTCGAATTAACTATTTTTCAAAGTAGAAATTAATATGCAAATTTATTTTTTTTTAAGTAACGATTTACTTCAAATTTAAATTGAAATATTAAACAAAAAAGAACTTTAAATATTTACTGCATAATCGTAATGTTGTTGATATTCCACATCGCTAATTCCATGACTGTTAATGTTAGTAACGGAAGCGCATCCTGCACTGTATCCTTTCACCAAACTTTGAAAATCATCCGAGTAGCTACATTCAAGGTTATTTTCTGGGTTAGTGTTATTATGTACGTATTTGCATAGAAACTTCTCACACTAATTGTTTACGCTCTGGCTATGCATTTAGTTAGATAAATTGAATTTCTTTTGCATGCTGCGTGGCAAAATAATCCAAGACATTTTATTGTCGGATGCATAGCAAAATATTCAAAATTTTCCTTGGCAGCCAAAAAGTGTGCAGAATTTTGAACAATAAGAACTATAGTATATAGAATTTCCGCCTGCTGCGAGATTTTAAGCAATACAGAAATATGCAGTTTGTGGTGATCCGTGTTGGTGTTGTTGTTGTTGCTCTTGTTGTTGTTGCTGTTGTGAATGCAGTACGAAACGTGCCAGAAAAGAGCTTTAAAATCACGAGGCGTGCAACAGAATTCAGTCGATGGCAATTCGGCAAAAAGTTTTGCAACAATGCTTATTTGCCCAGGCAAAAAGAGGTGGTTAATAGAGAATGCTACGTGTGATAAATGCCAAGGCAACTGCTGCTGCTGCTGCTGCGTCTGTTATAACAATAGTAGCTCAGTGTCTCTGTGTCTGCTTCTGTGTCTGGGATACGGAGAACTGGACTGGCAGCTGCTTCCTGAATGCCGCCCGCAGATCCCGTGTGGCGCATTTAGTATGCAACACTTGTCCGGCTGCCTTAACAGTGTCAGCAGCCGAAAACAAACACAAAACAATACAATATATATGTATGTATGTATATATACTCGACAACAGGGCAGCAACAGGGCAGCAACAGCAACAATGGCAGCTGTACAACTTGTAGGGCCAACGCTGCGTATGCGCAATGTGGGCGCACTTCATGCAAAACTCAACCATTCAGCCGCCGCCCCCATTCGAGCGTGCAATGTGGGCGTGGGCATTCACATCACACACACACGCACACACGCACACATAGGCGTTGGTGTTGCATTTACTTTCTGCCCCATTGCGTCGTGCTGCACATTTTAAATGCTGCCACCAACAACAACAACTGCAGAAGTGCAACATAAAGTTGGAGAATTTTTTTTGTTAAATTCTGTGATTTTGTACTCTATGCAAAACGCATTTAAAGAATTGTCTTTGAATCAAGAAAAATGTACAAAACATTGCAAGAATTTGTCACCTGAAGTATTTTCAAATTCAGTTCTTTTTGAATATATATTTATTTATAAGTATTTTATTTGTCAATTTAGTGTATTTAAATAGTCATCTGGAACTCGAGCTTTTGATTTTTGCATTGGCAAGAGAGGAAAATGCAATTTCCCTGGTTGCATTTAAAATGCATTTTGCAAAAGTTCGATAAATATTTGGCTTAAACCGCCGCTCTGCTTAAAATGTCACTAATTAATATGTGCCCAGCGTGGGCTGCAAAAATATTGTAATAAAAATCAAAATTAACAACTGCGATAAATTGCAATTTGCAAATCCCACTTTGAGCACACTTTTAATTGCAATCATGGAAAATGTTTGCCACTGGTCAACTCGCAAGCTATTTATTTTCTCTCTCTCGCTCTCTGTCTGGGTCAATTTTCTCTGTTCAATTTTCTTGCGGTCTCTTTGTGAGCATTCTTTTTGCTTTTTTTGTTTGCTCTGCTGACATCTGAATGTGGCATCTATTGCAAATGTAAATCTTAACTAACAAAGTGTATATAAAGTGAATTATTATAATATTTAAATATTTTAGTCTGACTTGTAAGAGGTATCATTGACTTTTGCAAAGCATTTGCTACACACACACACACACACACACAACAGAGCAGAGCTTTTGTCATGTAAATTAAGTAGTTGCATTTGAGTTAATCAAAGTGTCGCAAGTTGCGATTCATTGTGCACTTTTAATTGATGATCTTGTGAGTGAGTGACTGAGTAAGCGTTGGATTAAGTTCTCAATTGTAGAATAGGATTTCGTGAGTTTATCTCAAGGTTGCATCTCAAGTGAATTTGCTTGTAAAACTTATTTTATTTTGACCCTCGAAACACAACAGACGTGTGTCTATTCAAGTGCACTCAAGAGTTTCCGCTGTTTGAAATGGATTATTTTAAATATGTTAACTAAAAATACAGATAATATATAATTGTGTGTATTACAGTTGAGTTGAATTATACATATTCAGGTAATTATTCAATCTCAATTTAATAGCAGCCTTTCTACAGGGTATCTAGCGAACGTTCAGTCGCGTCTCAAGCAATCACAATTCATTTTATTCTTTGCTTTTTTGTTGCTCATCTTTTTTTTTTTGTTTGCTTGCTTTACTTATATTTGTAGGATGAAATGAAATCAAAATCTTTATGAAAACATTTCATGCAAATGAATAAATAAGCAAGTGCCTAAGAGAGACTTTGACTGACAGCAGTCAGATGCTAGCAATGGATGCGAGATTGTGACAAACACACACACACACACACACACATACATGCGAAGGACAGACGAGAAAGTTGTGTGGGGGAGGCAACAGTTACATATTTACATAAATATTACACGGCTATTACGAAACGCCTCTGTGACACGCCCCCTTCTAAACAGAGTATTTGTATAGGCAAAATGTCTAGTTACATGTGTAGCCATGTGAGTGTGGTGTGTGTGTGTGTGTGGTGTGTGTAAATATCTGTCTGCATGCATTACAATAATATGAAAATTATTTGTAATGTAATTTCAACTTAATAAATTCTCATATAAAGCATCGCCCCCCGGTCTCTATCTTCCTGCTCTCACTCTCCTCTTTCCTCATTCTCCATCCGGCATACAAGCACGCACGGCACACACACTCGCACACACACACACACACACACACACACGCGCTTGGTTAAGTGTTTAAACAGCAACGTGGCAAAGCAGTCGAGGCACCTGCAAGAGCTGCCTCATTACGGAAGCCGTCGGCGGAGCTGGAAACGGAGACGACAACGATGCTGCAGCAGCAGCAGCAGCAGCTGAAAAGGGACTCAAAGGGGGGTAGAGGGGGACCGACTAAGTCGTAGGACAATGAGGACGCCGGCAACGGCGACAGGAAGTAAAGTTGTCAAAAGTAAATTTGCATAAACGTATGAAAAATTTTAATATTTACGACAAATTTGCAGCTGCCTTCCCTCTGCCCCAAGCGAGCGCAACTTTTTGTGCTACATACTTGGGGGTGTGTGTGTGTGTGTGTATGTGTTGGGGGGGAGGAATGGGAAGTAAAAGAAGGGAGCAAAACATGGCTAAGAGCAGAACCACAATCAAAACCAGCAGCAAATGAAAGGTGCGGCTGCACTTCCAGCTGAAAAGGAATCTAGAACGGAAATGGGGAAGGCAGAGGAGTATGGAAAGAGGAAGGGGAAGGGGGGGGGGAATGTGGCCAATGCTTTAGAGCATAAACTAAATTAAGTTAGCACATTGAATGGGCAATGAGGAATATACACGTTGCCATGGACAACAACTCAAAACGCAGCATTTCAACAGTTTATCGAATTCGCTTTCGCTGCAATTTCGCCTCCTCCGCCCCGCCCCCGCAAAAAACATTTTGCATAACACATTTCACTTGGCTGGCGATTTCAGAGTTTGCTGGACGAGCTGCACACAATCCTGCGGCGAGCTGCCAACATTTGCCAATGGAGCAAGTTTTGCCAGCTGCAGTTTATTTTTTTTTTTTCTTCCGCTTTTTTGTTAGCCTGCAGGGAACTTGGAAGCATTCAAATTGAATTTTGTATTTCAGTTGTGCGGTTGTAACGTGTCTAACTGCATAAATGTTTGACCAACAAATGTACACAAAAGCTTCGCAGCATTAGCTAATTGAAACAAAAACTGCTCCGACAATGCGATTTATATTGTATGTCCATATTGTGTGTCCATTCACACACAACTTTATTTACAGGGTATGAAGTTGACTCGTAAACAGCTCACTCAACTGGCATTAGATGTTACTTCTAGTTGACCAGGCATCACAGATCGTAGAGTTAAGAAACTAATTTCCGAGCCATGTTGCAAAACAACTTTAGAAACTGAGATTTACAGCTGCCCCATATATATTTTGTGTATTTATTGTTTTCAATTTAAATTTCGTAAACGAACTTTGTTAAGCTCTTTTTAAATGCTCTGTAAAATCGATCCGCAATTCGTCAGCAAATTGAGCAGCGATCAATTTGGGCCAGAGACAAACAAACGCAATCGCAGCTGGCGACCCATCAATAATTTGTTTATTATTTTAACGATCGAATGGTCTTTCACTCAGTGCTGTTATGGCTATGGAATTGGAATTGGAATCCGTCTGTTCTGTCGGTCAATTGACGCATCTACTCTGGCCCATTATGTTTCGTTGGCTCATTAGCAATTAGCGCTGTCATTTAAATGATTTCTTAAATGCCAAATGCCTTTCGAACTTTCGCACTTTAATGTCAGTTTTACACTTTACGCAATACCCGGCAAATATTTTGAATGGATTGCACACAGCGGGTATAACAGACTATAGCAGAAGTTGAAGTCAAAATTGAAAGTGCTAATTGCAGTTCAATTTTAGTAACATTTAAATTCAATTTGAATAAATTTATGACACATTTTCTATACAAAGGTAAAATGGTTTTCCTTTAAAATGAAAATTGGATTAAATTTTAACAAACCTCTGAGAAGCTTTTTTTTATAAAAAATGTTGTTTGTGTGAAACCAAATTGAATAATTATAGACGAAAAGGTTTTTGTGTAAAGTAAAATTAAAATGTAATACTTTTTTACATATACTAGTTTTTTATTGTTAACAATATGAATTCATTTTATAGCAATTTCTCTGCATAACTAATTTAAAATTTAGACTTCATATTTCAACACACATCTGAGAAACTTTTTTACATACAGATAAAATGGATTTTCCTTGTTAATTATATTAATTAATTTGAATTATTTTGGTTGAGTAATTCGAAATTTATATTTAACATACCCTTTAATTTTATGAGTAACGCATTTGTTTGATTGTCGCATTAAAATGCATGGATTACAGACTATTTTACTTAGTACTCTCAGAGTCGAGGGTATTAAAGATCCGTGGCATATTTAGCGGCTGTTTATTTGGTGTCGATTTAATTGCAAAACGCGCTACACAAATGCCATTTTAATTGAATGTAGAATGCGCGTGTAGTCCGTTGTATTTCGTTCGTTGCAAGCATACTATTTTGGGGGGCTATAATATAATTGGGGGCCAACTTTATCTGTAATCGCTTTAATGTGTGTTTTCAGTGGCTTTTAATGTTGCTGGCAAATGGCTCTTGGATTGCTTTGAGCCCATTAAATGTGATGTGGCTAACGTGGATGAGTTTCTAATTGCCGCATTGCCTGCCATCCTCATCTTTCCTTTCTTCTCTCTCCCCATCTCACCTCTCTTTGCCCCTGGCGTCCCAAAAACGGAACTAAACTATTTTCGTTGCTTTTGTGTGCAAGTTTTTTGAAGTCCATTTCGCTGAGGGCTCTCTTGCTGCCAAAGTACATAAATTGCATTCTCATGTAGAGAAAAAATCAATCAATTGCGATTTTTGATTTCATTAAAAATTGATTGGAAACTTGCAACTATGCCAGAGGCAGTGGCTGTGGCAGTGGCAGAGCCCTCGCACTATATGTGCTTCATTTTTGCAATTAAGGCAAACTTTAGACTCAATTGACCATGTCCAGGAACCACGCCCACTTGTTGAGCGACAACACGAGGGGGGCGAGCAGCAACAGTAGCTTCCACTTTTCACGGAAATTGAAATTAAAGTTTAAGCAAGAATTGAGCGCACATGTTAATATCAAATTTATGGCAGCAGCACTCACAAAGCGTAAAGTTGAGTAAGGTGTGCGTGACTAGCAGATACTCTAATTAGTAAATAAATTCTTCTTAAAACAACAATGAAAGCAGCAGTCGAGTGTGCTCGACTGTGAGATATTCGACTATGGATAGAAGCAAAATAGTGCGGTATTCATTTTAAAATATGTCAAATTAAAATACCGAAAAATTCTAAAATTATATAATATTAAATGCTATTTTAGGTATACTGATACAGTACCACATTTAGAGTATACCATAGAGTGTCAAATATAGGCGTTTTCCCCATACAAAAGTATTTCATTAATAACTTCTAAAATTTTTATCTAATCGCAACCAAATTTTCAGGAATTATAAAAGTTATAGTTCTTATTGTATATCGGCTCTACCTTTAATATAACGCTTGTTATTCAATTTTTATCGATTTTCGGGGGCGGAAGTGGGCGTGGCAAACATTTGAAACGAACTTGAACTGCCAGGAAACATATAATAGCAAAAACATAGCTGCATCTTTTATAGTCTCTGAGATCTAGGTGTTCACACAGACGGACGGACAGACAGACCGTCAACAGCCAACGCTGATCAAGAACATATATACTTTGTAGGGTCCGAGATGCCTCTTTCTGTTATACACTTTTCCTGCATTTACAGAGTTATAATATTCTCCTACCCTATGGATAGATAGTCGAGTATGCTCGACTGACGAACAGTCGACAATTTGTGGTGAAGGTAATAAAATCTGATATATTCAAGCTTTGCCGCACTTTACAACACTGTGCATATGTGTGTGTGTGTGTTGTCAGTCGCGAATTGAGCACTTTGATGAATGGTTAATGCTTCATATAGTCTGGCTACGTGCCACATTTGAGTTCACCGGGCGGCAAAGCCTATTTATGTTGCTGTCGCTTGTGCGTGTGCGCTTCCTGATTGTAATTAAAACTGCTTAATTTGCTGTCGGAACACACACACACACACACACACACATACACGACCACAAAGGCGGAGGCGGAGCCGGAGGTGGAGGAGGAAAGGATGTGGCTGGAATGTATTGTCAATGCAACACAATTAATGACGAACGACGCGACGCGAGACGAGCACGAGTTCATTTTGACTTTTGTAATGCTCAGTTTAAAATGTGTAATTGATGCCATTGTTTTGGGCAGCTCGTTGTCAATTGTTGTATGACTCGTTTAATAAAGCACGCGCCATCAGTTTGCACAATATTACGTATACGTAATGTTCAACTAGTTGCATTGTGATTGCAAATCAAATGCTCATCAAATCTTCAATAATCTTGTTATCTACAATGCTTAATTCAATTGCAATTATTAGCGTTGAATGGGGGCATTGCCAATTGTTTGCTCTAGCATAATTGCGGGTTAAATTAGCAAACAAATTGTGTGTGCGATTGTTCTGTGTCATTGCGCATAATAAACTGGCAATAAATGTGGCAATTTTTGTTATACATCGTGCATATTTAGACATGAAATCGATTAGAAAATGATTGAATACTTAATTAAATTATTTCACACTTTACACGTTTGCTCAGCTTTGACGAATAATATATAAATTAATAAATAAATTATAAAATATTGCGTCGAATCAAAAACTTATTAGATATATAAAGAAATATTTTATGCAGTCAATTTTTTTTTAAATTTAAAACGAGAGTTTTTTTTAACTGATAACAAGCGTGTAAAGTTTTAATGCAACTTAAGATACTTAGTTTTCTATTCATCATGCATATTTATGCATTAAATCGATCAGAAAATTAAAACATTTCACATTTTAGTTTCACATTTGCTTATTTTTTTAATGCTTACTTCTTGAACTCGATTCCAGCTAAGCTTTGTCGAGTAATATTGAATTGTCAAATGAACTTACACAATACTTTGTTGCATTAGAAGCTGATTCTTTAAGTATTTCGATGCTGCCTGAATTTTATTAATATGTCAAAGACAGAATTTTAAACTGACAATAAATGCTGTAATTTTTTCTTATAATATTTTAATTTTAACACATTTGCAAACTTTATTAATTGTTATTTTATTATGTTTCCTCTATTATTATTATTTCATTAAATATTTTATTAATGCTTGCTTAGCTTTAATACTTTTATAAAAAAAACATTGCAACATTTTTTTTAGAGCTTAAATATACGAAGAATCTTCTTTAGACATTCAGATTTTCTTTAATGTTGCTTATCATTCTTGTTTAAGCTGTCAAAGAGAGTATTTTAAAGTCGAGAGCTGCCAATTGAAATCGAGAGCGCGCCTGAGCCTTTATGCTGGCTATTTAGAGCGATTTATCATATCAATTATTATATTGCATGAGTATCTGATGGATTTTCAGTGCAACTCGAAACTGGGCTACGAAACAGAAAGTAGCAACAGAGTGAGCTTTCACTTGCAATACAACTTGCGATTTATTCCACTAGACACACACACATACACACACACAGAGAGAGAACAACACACAGACACACACCGTGATGAATGCTTAACATTTGACCTGCAAGTGCATTTTGCCAGCAGCTCAGCGCGCAGTTGAGGGATCTGTGGGCAGTGTGTTTGTGTGGGTCTGTGAGTGTGTATGTGTGTGGGTAGTTTCCAAGGGGGAGAAGAGTGGAGAGGAGGTAAAGGAGATGCAGGCAACGCCCTGATTACATTTGCCAATGGCTGCCAAGTGCAGCGGTTCTTTATGCTATGCATAAATTACCTTGGCGAGTGCTCGAATAGACAGACAGACGGCAAAAGAGTGGGAGAGACAGTGAAAGTGTAACAGAGAGAAAGCGAGCGAAAGAGAGAGAGAAAGAGAGAGGGACAAGTGATTGTGGGTGGCAAGCTTTGTGCTGAAATGTCTCGGTGAAAGAGAAGAGACTGAGACAGAGGCCTCTGCTGTCCTGGGCAGGTGGCGGCCAAGTTGCTTTGCCACTTTGTTAACTTTCATGATGCTGTTAAAAGTGAAGTGAAGTGCAGTCCAGAGATAAAAGCGCAAGCTTATGGCCTGTCACTGAACTTGGCCAAACACTTTCAATGAAGTTGTGCGGCAACAGCAGCAGCAAACTCCGTCCGCTTTGCTTTATCTTTGGCGGCGTCAAAATGGCTAATTGTGCGAATCTCGTTTGGCAACACGAAGCGCTAATGGAAAGCACGTTTTCAAAGCCACTTTGCAGCTCAAATCTTGCATTTGGCAGCCAGCACAACTTTGCCAATATAAATTACGATTAGCTTAATATTCAAAGTGTAATATTATATTTCATTCAGTAGATAAGAAATTAACTCAAAATGTTACCAAAATATATCCAAGTAATCACTCACAACAAATTATGATTTGAAGAAGAAATATATCAATAATGAATTTATAAACACTTTTTATTTAATGATTTAAAATATTTCAATATTAATGATTATGCCTTAATAGTAATATTATATTTCATGGAAGCGTGCATTTATAAATACATTTTATTTACTATTTGAAAATATGTCTATGTTTTAGCTTAAATAAAATGAATATAAGGTTTTAGATATAATCAAAGAAGATCTATATTTCAAATACTAAAACGTTGAGCAATCATTCATAAAACGTTATGAATTTATAATTATATTTCCAACACATTTTATTTTTTATTTTTAATCTATTTCTATATTATTTAGCCAATCATTTACATGTTTATTATAGTAAAGTAGTAGTATTCCATTTACATAAGTAAAATTCTTGTAAATATTCGTAAATTATTTAAACATTCTGAATATTAAAACGTTCAGCAGTCACTGACAACAAGTTATAAATTTATGAGTAAATACATCGAACATGAATTTTAAAACATATTTTCAACGCATTTTATTTATTATTTATATCATGCATGTTTATTACAGGAAAATAAAAGAACTGAATTTAGGTCAAATTTAGAGAGCTTTTGAAAATATAATCAAATTACGATAGCTATAAATTCCGAATACTAAAACGTTTAGCAAGCAAGTTATGAATTTATGAATAAACATATTGGTTGACATATCAATCATGAATTTATAAACACTTTTCCAACGCATTTTATTTGTTACTTAACAAAACTTCTATAATTTATGGAAGAGAATTTCCGTTTTATGTATATATTCTACTGTCAGATTAAAATGACTTGTTCCAATATTTCATTGTCAACAATTGAAAGTAGCTTATGCGAATTCAGCTTAATCAAGTTCAATGATTGAAGTGCCTTGAGTTGATTGAAGCCCAAGCCCTGCTGTTGATTGCACGAAGGCAACGCTAATTTGGAAGGCAACTTGATGGGTCAATGAAAGAGTTGATTGAAAGGCGAACACACACACACACACATGTTGAAGACGCACTCAATCGCACTCATTTGCTAATGATTGATGGCCAATCGAAGCGTTAAGCCGCTTTTGTATCCTTTTTTTTGTTGCTTCAGGACCCTAATCCTGTGTATGAGCTCGCATGCAGATGGATGTCAGCTCGGATGGCATTTTAATTAACCAAAAGCGTTTTAACGGGCGACAGTTTTAATGAGAGAGCGCGAAGGAAAGGGGGATTTGGGTTGGGTGCCAGTTTGAACATGTCATTTAAGTAATTTCATTTAAATCTTGACTAAGCCTGCAATGCGAGAGTCGAAACAAAGCGCATTAAATTGTAATGAGGCAGCCGCACAGCAATTTCCATTTTGCCAATGGCAACAGCAACGGCAACAGCAATGGCAACAGCAATGGCAATGGCAAGGACAAGGTCATAGGCCATGGCCCAGGACCCTATGGGCTATGGCAAGCCGCTTAAAACGTTAACTTATTATTTGTTGTTGTTGCTTTCCTGGATTTTTTCCTATTTTCATTTTCTATCTGCCAACAACAATAATAATGTGAGAGGAAAACAGAAAATTGCTTCCAATTATGTCTATGACGGGCTTGTCCATTAGACTAAGCAAATGTTTGAAGTCATAATTGAGGCGACATACTCATTATGTTCCACCAAGAAAACCGCCTCGATGTGTGTGTGTGTGGTTGTCTTTACCAATTAGCTGCACAATGCAATTGCAGCATAAATTACAATTCGGTTTATTGAATTTCAAATAATTAAAGTGTCATAAATAAAGGTAGAGTTTGTTCTTATTTACTAACTCGATTATGCTTGAAGGTAGCTAAGTAATATGTTCGATTTTTTAAAAATGCAAATCCGTCAATCAACTGTTGTGTCAGTATTATTTTATATTTTTATAAAATTCAAAATAGTAAAAGAGAAATTAAGGACAGCAGTGTTGTCTCCCATTTAATTACTCTTCTATGCTTTACCTTTTAGATAGCTAAGATATTAGTTAGTTCTTCCATGAGTTCCCCCTTTTTTTTCTTCAATCAGTCAGTCAGTAAGTTAATCAACTGACAGTTTTGAGACAGACAGACAGCGGATATATAGAGTGAGAGAGAGAGAATGAGAGAGAGAGAGAGAGAGAGAGAAAGGGAGTGAGAGAGTGAGAGAGAGAGAGAGAGAGAGAGAGAGAGAATAATTAGTGTCAGTAAATCAGTGTGTCAGTCAGTCGGTCAATTACTCTGTCAATCAGTCAGTCAATCAGTCAGTCAATCAGTCAGTCAATCAGTCAGTCAATCAGTCATTCAATCAGTCAGTCAATCAGTCAGTCAATCAGTCAGTCAATCAGTCAGTCAATCAGTCAGTCAATCAGTCAGTCAATCAGTCAGTCAATCAGTCAGTCAATCAGTCAGTCAATCAATCTGTGAATCAGTCAGTCAATCAGTCAGTCAATCAGTCAGTCAATCAGTCAGTCAATCAGTCAGTCAATCAGTCAGTCAATCAGTCAGTCAATCAGTCAGTCAATCAGTCAGTCAATCAGTCAGTCAATCAGTCAGTCAATCAGTCAGTCAATCAGTCAGTCAATCAGTCAGTCAATCAGTCAGTCAATCAGTCAGTCAATCAGTCAGTCAATCAGTCAGTCAATCAGTCAGTCAATCAGTCAGTCAATCAGTCAGTCAATCAGACTGTCAATCAGTCAGTCAATCAGTTAGTCAATCAGTCAGTCAATCAGTCAGTCAATCAGTCAGTCAATCAGTAGGACAATTAATCAGCCAATCAATTAGTCAGTTGGGGCCAGCTAATCAGTTAGGCAATCATTCTATCAATCAGTCAGTCAGTCAGTCAATTAGTCAGTCAGTCTATGCCAGTCATTCAACTATTGCGTCAGTTGTATTTTAAAAGACTCACACTATGAGTCGCTTCAATTGCAATTCAATTTATTAAATTCAAAAAGTAAAAGGTAAATTGAGGAAAGCAGAGCTTCCTCTCTTTTGTTACCACTTTTACTTTTTACCATTTGGCTAGCTAAATAATTAGTTAGTTCCTCCAAGAGTCACTCAGTCAGTCAGTCAATCAACTGTTGCGTCACTTTTATTTTAAGGGCTACACAGAAAGAGAGAGAGAGAGAGTGAGAGAAAAAGTCGCAATTAGCTGCATTTCACTTCTGGGAAAGCAGTCACAGTCACAAAATGAGACTGCTGGCAAATCGTTTACAGTTCGTAATGGACCAATTAACTGTATTACGTTTGTTGGCCAACACACATACATACATACAAACATAGACGAAGTCGAGTTTGATTGTCATATGCTAAAGCCAGGGATCTGGTTATGAAGTGGCCAAGCAACGTTTCTCCTCTCTGTCTGTCTTTCTGTTTGTCTGTTTGTTTGTCATTCTCACTTTTGGCTATAACTTTGGCTAGTGCCACGTGCTAATTGCCAGCATGAGTTGGCTTTCAAGGTAAAATCCGTGCTAGCTGCCTTGACTTTGCCGTCGCCTTTACCTTGTCTCGTCTCCTTTTTCGTCTCGCTCAACAGGCAAATCGAAAAGCTGGCAATTACATTACGCATACGACACGTTGCCAAGCGAGCGTCACGCAAAGGCTCTGCCAGACATTAAATGCTGCGTGTGTGTGCGTGTGTGTGTGTGTGTGTGTGCGTGTGTGTGTAGAGCATCTACTTAATCAGACAATTATGTGTCGCTAATATTGATATAATCTCGAGCTTAATGCTTTTAATTTAGCTCGTAAGCAGTTGAGGGCAATATTCTGCATAATCGAAAGCAAGCTGTGCGTGCAAACTGCGCTCTGCGCTCTGCCCTCCGCCATCCGCCCTTTGCTCTCTGCTCCCTTTGGAATTATTTAATCCAAGTTCTTGATTGCTGAAGCTTTTAAGTAGCTTGCAGGCAAAGACTGCAGCATTTGCATCTGAACTCTGACATTTTGTAGTGCAATTTTCATTTTGGATTTTCCTGGATTTTGCTTGATGTGGTTTTTCACTCACTCTCTGTTTTTTTTTTTTTTTTGGCAGTTTTCATAAATTTTTATGTGTGTTTTCACATTTGGAACGCATTTAGCAGCGTCATTTGCAATTCCGTTTCTGCAGTTGCCATTTTAATTAACTCGCCGGTAATTACATTTAAACCTGGATCAACTTTTATATTCCAAAAATTAGTTTGTACTGCAAACAGTAGCATACAAAAAACAAAAAAGAAAAAAGAAAAATTTCAAACGAAAACAACGACAACACCGACAGAAACAGCAGCCAATGATTCTAATGTAATCAAAATATTTTGTTTGAATTCGAGTTGGACACAACTACTGATGTTACTGTTAATGAATTATGCACGATTTATAGTTAGAAAATTGATAGGAAAGGGGGTAAAGTGTAAAATGAATGTGTGTGTTCGAAATTAATGTTAGTTCAATGCTGTGAACTTCTACTCTGTAGATTTTCATTTGTGGAAGTTAAAACTGGATTTGATATTAATAAATGAAATGATTGAAATGATACTTTCATTGTAATCCATTCGATATTCCATTTTTTAGCTTATAATCCTTTTGAGTACGTCCAAAGCTTAGGTTTATATTCAAGCTGTATAACTGTGTTATAAAGGTTGAACTTTGAGAGTTCAGGGATTCTCTACATATATCTATAAACTTATATATATAATACATATACAATTATTTCTTGCTATTTAAAGTATTATAATTCAAACTTAATTTAATTATACTTCAAACATTTTCTTCAATTAAATTATTTTATATTTACAATATTGTTTTCGGTAAAATTTGAACTTTATATGATAATTGTGCTATGAAGGTTTTACTTTAGAATTTTGGAACTGACTGAAAACATTTCATCTTAACCCAAACAATTTCTTTAATTAAACTGTTAAATTTATAATACTAGTTTATATTTAAACTCAATGAACAGTTAATATTTAAGTTTCACTATTGAATTCAATGTATTCTACATTTATATATAAGTGTATTTCTTGGCATTTAAAGTGTCGTATGAATATTGGCATATCTGAAATCATAATATTGTATTTATCTGCAATTAACCAATTTCTATTTAAATGGTATTTTCGCTTAAGCAATTTTTTTTAATTAAATATGGTATAGAATTTAATCGTAATTTTATTGCATTCTCACAGTTAGCATTCAATATTCTGTTGCCATGAAGTACACGAAATGTATATGCTAAAACTCTGTCAAAGGTTTACAATTTAAAGCTGCGTTACATTTACTTATGTATATGCGACAACCCCTTGGCAATGTCTATATTCAGCTTTGGCTTTGGCTTTGGCTTTGGCTTTGAATTTGACTGTGACTTTGGCTTTGGCATTAGCTTTGATGAATTCACATGTCAATGGCAGACGCATTCGATATGCGTTGCGATATATGTGTATTTTCGGCGGGGGAAATTAAAATATAAAAGCGGAAATACATGTGTTCTCCCGCCTCGCACAAAAATGTCGCATGCCACCGATGCTGCCGATGCCGATGCCGCTGCCACTTGATTGCCGCCGGCAATGGTCTAGTTTAGCAGTGGGTTATTGGCACGCAAGCGGCATAAGCAAATGCCCACACACACATCCACACCCACACATATACACACATACAACAATAACCCCAAGATAAGTAATAGCAAATTGGTGGCGTCTCCGCAGTGGCAACTTTGGAATGCCTCGCACCCAAGATACCCAACTGCAAGCTAGCCGAGTATTTATAGCTGGTGGTTCAGCCTTAGCTTCAACTTTAGCTTCAGCTGGTTGCACGTACCAAGCTCAACAAATATGTATCTCCTAATTACTGCTGCGAAAGTCATGCGGCGTTTGTTCTTGTTGTTGTTGTTGTTGTTTGCAACCACAGACGAAGCTGCTGCTGCTGCTGCTGTGGTAATCATGATTTAAGCGCTAAGCTGCTTTACACTTACATTCTCACACTCGCCCAGGGCCACAGCTCCATTTCATCCCATTCCAAGTCACACACACTCACACATACCAGGCACACATCTCCTGCCCTTTGCTGCTACTTCAATTTTGCAACACACGCCTCATGTGTGTGTGTGTGCTACGTGATGTTGAAGTTGAAGTAAATCGCACAAGACTCATTGCCAATGCCAGAAAACTGTATTGCCTTTAAGTTTCGTTCAAGCTGGATGGATAGGGTGAGGAAGAAGGCGAGGGAGAGCGAGACAGAGTGTGAGAGCGATAGTTGGAGAGGCAGAGCCACGCCCACTTTGTCCACGAATGCATATTAAATATGCAAGCAAAGGACTTTCGAGTGCTTCAACGGAAAACAGGACATAAAGGCGTTTAAAGTAAATACGTTAAATTCAATTTGTAACTAACACACAAACACCTTACGCACACACATCAGCACACACACACACACGCACACACACATTCCGCCAGCCCTGCGGTGGGGTTAACTGCCCTTTAGGAGGGGTTAAAGCGAGGGGAATGCGAGGCAAACAAAATACCAATAACAAAATACACGCATTGCCAGAGATATTTTGTGGCGGATCCTGAGTTTCCCTCTGCCAACAAAGGGGTGGTAAATGTGGCAGGAAGAAGAACGAGGGAGACCAGAAGGGGTGTCGAAACTGAATGGAATAACAACAAAGCCATTTACGTGCAGCATGGCGAAATCTTTGAAGCTACCCAATAAGCAAACCTGCAAGTCCAAAAGCAAAAGAAAGAGCAAAGGGAATGCTGGCAAGAAAAAACATATCTGCTAAAAAAGTAAAAGAAAAATGGCAAAGAGCACATAAGAGATGGACGGGAAGATACCCTTTCATTAGAGCCTAATATTTTAAGATTAAGCAAAGCTTTAAATAAAGTTAAATTACAGCAACCAGAGAAATTTAAACTATTGCAAAGAATAAATTTAAATATCAAATTGAATAGATGGATTGATTTCTTTTATTAAGTTTACCACAAAAAAAAGCATCCATAGACTAATGAGACCAATTCGACAGATTTAAGTCGAACGTAAAATTGGAATAGTAAGAAAAACTCTAAAGAAAAAAATGTGAAAGAAGGCAAGAAAGTTCGATTGATTGACCAAAACTATGCAACAGAAAAAAACTAAAGTCGCTTTTAATGACTATTGACTGGACAAAAACCGAAAGTCGTAAGTGGAAAAGTAAAGGAAAGAAAATGTGATGAGTTGCAGGCAACACTAGAAGATAATCTACAATTGCAATTAATGTGCTGTAGTTGTTACCATAAACCAAACATACAAGATATGCTGTAGAAGAAATAATAATGTTTATACAATATGAAGTTTAACTAGTTTAACAAATACAATTTTAGAGGAAAACATTTAAGAGTTTTGTATAAAACAAAAAAGCTACACTAGGGAAAGATGTGCAAGCCTTTTCTCATAGGCTGCTGGGTATCGAAAAATCAAGTATGAAAGCTACAGTCGAGAAAGCTCGACTGTGAGATACCCGCTAACCATTTTGAATTAAAGTAAGTTTAAAATATATACCAAATTTGTATACCAGAAAAATATAATGGTATATTTTTATACCAAAGGTTATATTTGGTATATTTGTATAGTATCACATTTAAAACCATAGAGTATCACATTTTACACCATAGAGTGCAAAATATGCGAAATTGTCAGCCAAAGCAACTAAGACCTGTAGTAAGTAGGCGTTATTCCTATATTTATTAAATAACTTACAATTTTTAACCGAATCAGAAATCGTAAATACTTTAGTTATAATACCCATCAACCCTATGGGTAGCGGGTATCGAAAAAAAAGGTGAAGCCAATGGCGAAAGGCAAAGCGAAATCATTGAAAAAGGCTAACCCAACATACTGCATATGTGAGTCAAGGATGTTTTGCCAGCTCTCGCTTTTGCTGAGCCAAGTCAACTGAAGCTAGCATGACTGTAAGTGTGAGTGTGAGTGTGTGTGTGTGTGTGTTGGCGGGTATCAGGCTGATGGCATTTTTGCTATTGCCTCGAGTGATTTACAGCAAAATTTGAATGCGAACATGAAATGAAGAAACAGCTGTAGCGAGCAAAGAAAGGAACGTAGGCAAAGACAGTGACCGACAACGAGAACGAAAACGAAACCGAATGTTCGTAGCAGACGCATCTAACAGGAAGCGGAAGTGCTTTGTAACTGTAACTGTAACTGTAACAAAGTGGCGGCCGGTTGACTTTTATCTGCTTACGGCATAATAAGCAGCAGTTTCAATGGAGGCAACGGCTCGTAACGAGCATTCAATATGCCACACATGGCGTATGCGTGATATGCGCATACGAAATGCAATTTTCGCGCTGCTGACAAGTGAAATATGAATTTGACTACAGTAACAGTAACAGCCATAACAGTCTCAGCAGCAGTAACAGTGCAGACGTCGCATTCGATTCGATTCGCTCAGCTCAGCTCAGTTCAGTTCAGCAGATGGCAAACTCAATCGAAATCAAACACGAACATACCTGTCTGGTCATGCACACCTCAACACCGAGATTGAATGAGAGAAAAAACACTGTGGTTGGAGTAAATCACTTCTGGTGCTCAGCTACTGTAGATTTGCTTACCAAATGCTGCCAGCTGCCAGCTGCCAGCTGGACAAATGAGCAATTCAATTTACTCTTGACTGGCCAAACAGAGTGACGACATGACCGAATGACCAAGTGACTGCTGGACTGCTTGACTGCTTGAGTGTCTGACATCCCCAGAAGCACGTCTCAGCGCACAAAAATGCAATTATAATGCCTGCAATCGCTGGCCTTTAAGTTTGCATTTGTGCAAAGAGCACAACTGTCAGCATTTGGAGACAGTGTCAAAAGAAAAGGCAACGAAAGCGGCCTGCCAAATAAGTTAAACCAAAGTTTTTGCATTTGAAGGCAATTACCATGCTCGATAAAAATGCCTTTTTATTCTCTCCACTGCAATAAAAACATTTATTATTCATTCGCAACTGTTCAACAATAGCTGAAAATTTTCGTATTTGATTATTGATGCTTAACTTGATGCAAGTCAGTTTAACTTTGCGCATTTTTAATTGATTTGGTTGACAAGTGAAAGGTTGTTTTATTTTAAATATTTTAAATTTTAGAAATTTTCGATTTAGGCATTTTTATTTATTAGGAATGTATTCTTGAAATGCAAATATTTCTTCTGCCCATTTTAGTCAAAACCAATCTTATTTCAAGTATATCCAATCTAGAGTTATTCTAGAACTTTTATTCTTGATTTAATATTATTCCATTCTAGAATTAAGAATATATTCTTTAATTAAGAAAGTTTCATCTTGCTATTTGACTCAAAATTAATCTTATTTCAAGTATTTCGAGAATTATATTACAACTTTTGATCTTGATTTGAGCTTTTGTCTTTTTGATTCAATTGATTGTTTGATATTGGTTTGATATACATTATAATTTTTTTTTTCAAGAATGAGCAATCTAGAGTATTTGTAGAATTTTGATCTTAATCTTTATTTAAGATATCATTCTTATTTTTAGCATGTCTTCTGTGTACAATTTCGAAAAGCAATTGAAAAGTGCCTCAACTGTAAATGTTATAAATATTCTGAACAACATTTTTGATGCGTATTTTTAGCTCAACTCGAACGCGAAATTGGCGCTAAGAGTTGGTGATTTATTGTCATGGCATTCACCTTAGACAAAGGCTTAGCGTTGCAATGACCCAGTGAAAAAAATAAGTAAGTGGCACTTAAAATCTAATGTCTGTCATATGGATTCATCACTTGATCTACGGATGTGAGACAAGCAACTCAAGTGTGCTTTGAGATAGACTTCAATGGACAGCAGGAAATCAATTTTATCTTTGTTGTTGTTGATTTTGAACAACAACAAAACTGTCAACTGGATAGATATACATACTACATAGATAGAAAGATATAAAGGAAGTAACAAGCTAAAGAGAGGTGGACAAAACAGTCTAATAAAAGTCATTCAACTTGAGCTGCCAGTCGACTGTGAGTAAAAGTGAACTTCTAATTGTTGTTGAAGCTTGTATGCTGGCATTGCGTAGACCAAGACCAAGACCAAGACAACACAAAACAGGACAACGACAAGCACAAGGACATGTACAAGGACAACAGAGTCAGAGAGCAACGACGTTGACAAAGAATCAATCAAATTCGTTTACTCGTATACAACGTATGTCTAATCAAATAATACAACCATAGCAATCGCATGGAATTAAAACGCAGAGCGTCGAAACCCATATAAATACTCCGCCCACAGAATATGCCACGAAACTGATAAGGAAATTGCATTTGGCAAAAAAAAAAGGCTAAGGTATATTACTTTTATCTCAATATTTATACTTTTATTTACGTGTATGAAACGCGCGCATAAAAGTTAATGACTTTAGACATTTCTCGTCGCAAGTCAATGGCCAAAACTCACAACGAGAAGTTAAATCGAAAGTATAGCAAAAAAAAAAAAAAAAGAAAACAAAAAGCACAACGCACTGAGCCAGAATCATAAAACAAATTTCATACGCACTGCAGCTGGAATCTGGGTACTTTAGCTGTTTAGATGCGTTTGTCGAGCTGTGAATGAAAGTCTAGTCTTTTTTTTGCTATGCGTAGATCACAGTTTAAGAAACGCTTTTAGACTTTAGTGGCCACAAATGCATTAGCCGCAAATATGTCTAAATTAAATATTTATGAAACATGACATGGCCAAATAGAGTCAAACACATTTCATATGCATTAGCTGGAACATTTCTTTAGAAACATGTCGAGTATTAAGTAAATTAGTAATACTTAATTCGCATTTAGTTCTTTTGGAGTCTTGTCGCAGGATTATCATTTAATAAATTAGTACATTAAATCAGTGGCTAGCATTTCTTTTTATTGGAAAGTATAAACATTTTTCTACATACTTTTGAATAAAGTTAGTAATTAAAATTGATAATAAATAAATATTAATTTTAGTTCGAATCGTAATAGTAACACATCATTTCCATTAAAAAGTAAATTAAATTTTAATACATATATTTATTAATAAAATTAAAATAGTCATTAAATAATTTAGTAAATAAATGAATCAAATAAATAAAGAATAATCACAAAATGAACGCATTAGGTTTTAAATGATTTCAAATATTGAATCGTAAATGCATTTTTAATACATATATTTAATGCAATTAATATATAGTAAGAATAAATAATATATGAAATGACACAATATCAACTCTTTAATATTTCAATGATTGAAAATATTGAAAAGTATTTTTAATACATATTTTTTAATAAAATTAGTAAACAATAATAATAATGAATAATATATAAAATACAGGTGAAGGTAAAGTATTAAAAGTAAAATTACAATATCGACACTTTAGAAATGCAATATATAGAGAAATATATACATTTTTCATACAAGTTTTTAAATATTTGCTTAATCTTAATATAATTTTAATGTAACTTTTTGGGTACTCCGATTATTATTATTTTTACTGACAAGTAAACATTTTTGTTAACGCTAGCAGCATAGTTGGTTTCCTTGTTTGTAGCTTTTCTGTTTAGCTGTTTACAAAACAAGCTACTAAACTCAACGCACACGAATAGAATAGAGCATTGGAGCTTCAGCTAACAGAGTTGGTGTTATTATTTTGTTTTTATTGTACCGAGTGAATGAGTTTATTGTGGATCTTGCGGAAAAGTGTCAAACACCTAAGCGAAAGCAACACAAGCTGCAGGTCGACGACGTTGCTGTGCTGCCCACAACAGCAATAACAACAAGAGGCAAGAACCCGGAGCAGCAGTCAAGACAAGGATGTGAGTATGTCAGGGGTGAAAGGGCAGCAGCAGCAACAGCTGAGTGAAGCCGCAAAGCAAGAGACCAGATGTTGATGTTGCTGATGCTGATGCTGATGTAAATGCCGTTGTTGTTGTTGCTATTGTCGTTGCTGTGGCTGATGCTGTGGCTGATGGCTGACGTGTTTTGTTTGGCTGTTGTGCAAAACAAAAGCATAGCACACAGCATAGCTAAATTTATATAAAAAACGTTTAAGCAGTTGAAGCAGCGACAATAACAATAACAACAGCGATAGCAAAATAACAACAACAACAACAACAGCAGCAGCAGGCAATCGCTTTGTATGAAGGGGACATGTAAACAACAGTTGAATGGCAGAGAACGCGCAGACGCGCGGATAAAGCTGCTACTGGCGGATAATGCGGATAAAACTGTGCCGGATAACACGAACGCTGGGAACAGTAGAAGCAGCAGCAGCAGCAGCGGCAGCAGAAGCAGCAGTAAAAGCAGCAAAGGCAAAGGCAGCAGCAGCAGCAGCTGAAGCAGCAGCAGCAAAGCAGCATTCGCAGGCAGAAAACGTCGCGACGCGCATAGAGGAAACTTTTTCAAATATAACCAAAGAAATTTGTTTGTTTTGATTCAGTCGTTGCGGGTTTTTTAAGGCGAGCAGTCACAGCCAGAAGCGAGCCAAAAAACAGTCGAAACCAAAACTAAAATCGAGTCGAAAATTGTGTTGAGTTTAAATAAATAAACTGAAATAAATATAATTTTGTAAATATTAAAATATTTGGCCAAGTGCCCAAAATCTTTAAAACTAACATCAACAAACACCAAAAAAAAAAAACCTAAACCAAATAGAAAAATTTAAAAAAGCAAACAATACTTCAAGAATTCTTTTTTTTTAGTTTTTTTGTTTTTAAGTAAGTTTTTTTTTGGAATTTTTCTTCAGTGCCAAAGTGAATGAGAAAAGTGATTTTGCGGCAATTTGGCGGAGCAAAACAGGACGTTCAGGTAAATGCATTGCAAATTGTCTATGAATAAATGTTCGAAGACTTTTGCCGACTTTTCGGCAAAGTTTCGCAAGGCACATTGTCGGCTCTGACGTTTGGGGGGGCCAAACAATGGGCAAAGAATTTATTGTTTGTTGCCAGCGGGGCCAAAAGACAAAAGCGCAAACATTGTAACATTCTTACAAAATCACACAAAATTGAATTGTATGGCCATCCGCCGCTTCACTCTCCTTCCCTCAATTGAATCGAAGCAAGCAAGTAAATCATCTTAAATTAATGCTATTTATTACAATGCTACAGTTCTCAATAGGCAACTGCTTTTCAGCAGTCCTTCCTCAAAATAGGCTGAATCTGAAGCCGGAGCAGGAAAAGCCATTTACCGCATACAATTATGCTTTGTGGCCTGAAATATTAAGGAATCTGTCATTGATTCCGGCCAGAGAGTTCAGTTGAAAAGGAGCACAGCTGGCCACATATTTGGCATTTAGAGCGATACTAGGAAAATGTGGAGAATTTATGCAGATTGCAAGTGATCCGGTAACTGGGAATTGGTAACTGGCAAATAACTGGCTAGCATAACTCGTAGTTGGCTTACATGCCTCTCTGCACTTGGTGGCCTTGAGCAAGTTGCAACTTGCAGCAAGACCCGTCCATAGTTTGAGCCATCTTTCTGTTTATGCAACCCCCTCCTTACATTGTTTCCTTACCCCACTCCCGCTTTTTCTTGCCGCAGCATAACAAGTTAAAAGTCGCACAAGAACAAGAGCCCAAACTAAAATGCAAGAAGGAAAATATTACAAAAAAAAAAATATACAAAAAAAAAAGGAAAACAGAAGAAAAGAAAATTTCCGTTCCTTTTGTGAGAAAAATAAAAACTAAAGTTACAAACTTGTCAGGCAGCTGGTTTATTTCTTGCTCCAAGCACATTAACTAAGCCATTTCATTCGTCTCAAAAAATTCTAGTTTCATTTCAATTAAATACATTTTGAAATTTAAGTATTTGATCCTTTATAGAAATAGTCTTCATATATACGGTTAATCAATATTTATTTTTCTGTTGTATAATTGTTTTCCTAAGAATATTATTTTATTCTTCAACGTATATAAATAAAATATTTTGTTGATATGCACAAATATTCATAAATAAACTGCAAAAACGTTACTTACCAAAAATTAATATAATTCTTAATTACTTTTCGTATTAAATTATGCAAATTTTAATGTTTTGTAGAAAAGATTAAAGTATAGAAAAGTGGTTTTAAAAAAACTAAAGTGTAAAACTATATAAACGTTATTTTAAATGATAATTTGGAAATATACTTTGCCAAAATTTTTATATAATATATATATTATATGCACTTTCTTCTTAGAAAAATAATGAATAGAATATTAAATATTATTTAGAAATTATAAAACGAAATTAAATGTCTAAAAATGAATTTGTGCAAGAGTATAAAATAAATATTTATCTAGACGCGTGCTTACCATGTGAATATTTAAATCAATTTCTGAATCTTCTCAACAATTTTTTTTTTTTTTTTTTTATATATTATAGATTTACTAAGCAATTATTAGAAATAAAGTATCATAGGAACACATTTTAGGAAAATCTCATTAAGGCCAAATTTATTTGACCTTTGTGAATTTGCTTTAATATTATAAGTTTTATTTTTATTAAAAATAATTATAATTTATTAAAAAAAATGTACTGTTATTATTGTGACAACCTAATCTGGTTGTAAATATAATCAATAATAATTACTTAAACTTAAATTAGCCCAAGGAAATGTAATGCAAAAATGTAGCATACTTTTGAGCGTCCCATTTGCGCATAGTCCTAAGCGCGTCTTTAAGTTAATGTGTAGTGTATGCGAGTGTCTCGTTGATGCGGTCAGCAGCTTTTGCGTTTGCTATTTTAGTCCAGGGCTTTGCGCGTCATGTTGTAGACTGTAAAACTGTCGAAAGTGTGTGCGCTCCATAAGACGGGCGGCTGCTCTGTCCAGCTTCCGTCCGAGATACTTGTGGCAGCAGTTATGTAGATGGGAGATGGTAGATGGTAGATGGAACTTTTCTGCTGCCCTGTCGCTCATTCGAGCATCGATTTTCCAGTCGAGTCGACAACTGGCAATTATGTGGGCCAAGTGAGAGGCGCAGAGAGTGCGAGCGAACAAATTAGAAGCGAAATGCGATTAAGTTGTAATTTGTAATTGCATTTAGTTAAATGCGTTGCAGCATGCCGCATGCCGCATGATGTAGTATGTAGTATGTTGTATGTGCCGCATGTGGTAAATATTAACTCGATGCCCGAGAGTCGAGGAATTCAATTCAAGGCAGTCGAATGCTAAACTCGATTCGGAGCTCAGCTGCCACATGAGTCGAGTCGACTCGAGTTGAGTCGAGTCGAGTTGAGTCCAGTAGCACACACGTGCCGCACATATAAATCAATATGGTCATTAACATTAATGAACCAGGCAGTAGGCATTAAACTGCTACGCCAGGACCTTTGACAGCTTGCCGCAGCGGCCAAAAAGTTAGTCACATTACATCTGCGAATGTATGTTGTATGCCAGCGCATAGATACCCTGTAAATCACACATGCGCTGACTAAATTCGTTGAGCTTTAAGATATTTGACTTTTGACCTAGGGCAAAGCAAACAGTACAAAGAAAATAAAAGCGTTTTGCGTTTGCCAAACATTTTGCAAGTTTTTTTTTTTTTTTTTTTGTGGCTGCACAAAAGAGCGAAACCGTAAACTGAAACAGTGGCAAAGCCAAAGTTAAAGTTAAAGCCAAAGCCAAAGCGAAAGCCAAAGTCAAACCTAACCCAAGCAGCCAAAAGCTGAGGCTGAGCAAACCGTAACCGTAACCGTAACCGTAACCATAACCCAGCGTAACCCTTGCCAAACAGCCGCATTGCCGTTGACCTTGTGGTCCTTTCCCCTTCCTTCTCTTGCCTTCACCCAGCCAGCTATTCACTTTGGTGTCGTCTGTCGAACTGCGCTGCGAGTTTCATGCGCGAATTATTGAAAGAAAAACATTAAGATGAAATAACGTTGGCCTCCGCCTCCGCCTCCGCCCCCGCCGCTGTCCGCGTCCCGCAACGTTTTGGCAGTCATAACTTTTGTTGCTTGTTTGCGGTCAGTTGGCTTATTTGCTCTTGGCCATTTTTATTTTTCTTCTTCACTACGAATCCAACACGGGCCATGTCTGAGCCCCAATGTGTTGCCTTTTTTTTTCTCTCTTTGCTGCTCTTTTGTTGTTGCCGGGTTGTGTTTAATAGCACCTGTGGCTGCCTGCTAATCATGATTTTAATGACTTTTAGCAGAGGTTGCCCAGTCATATTCCTCTCCTCTCCCCTTCCCTGCTCTGCTCTGCACTGGTCAGCCACCTGGGCGAAAGAGAAAGCCTTTGAGTGAGGCAAAAAACACAAAAAACACAAACTTAACGCCGCGTGCTGAAAGGTTTATCAACCAGAGTTGCCCTCTCGCGAAAAGGTTGCAATTAATTTTTTAAATGCTTTACAACTTGACCAAGCCGATTGTTGTTTTTGTTGTTGGCCATGCTTTGGCGCTGCTGCTGCTGCTGTTGCTGCTTCTGTTGTTGGCGGCTTAAACAAAGAAATTATTATTTAGCCACTGGCTTTTTAATGCCAAGCACAAAAACTTGGTGTTGATTGAGTGCTAAGCACACATTTGAGTTAGGCTCAAAACTTTCTGGTTCTTCATCCGATAGAAAAACTCGATGCCCGAAGTTCACTAAAAACAACAAACAACAAAGCTGCAAATAAATTTCAATAAAAACAGCAGTAAAATATTGAACAATTCTGATTGTTGCTAGCAAATAAATTTATAGATTTAACATTGCCAACAATTTGTTGTATAAATGTTGGAATATTAATTTATTTATTTTTGTGAAATCAAAAATGTTTAATAGAAGTGTGTCGGTAAAGATTTTTTTTTTTAAATAAGTTCAATTAGATTTAAGCTGATAGACATTGAAATATTTTTACAAGGATTCTCCCACTTTGAGTTTTTGTGAATGCTGCATAATTTTATTAAATTCTTTGCAAATTTTTGCTAGAAATTAGATTAGATGAATGTTCACTTCGTAAATTCCAATATTTATATAATTTAAAATGCATAAAATATCTGGTAAAAGAGAGAAATTTTATTTGCTTTGATTATAAAGTCAGAACTAAAGAAGAGATGTAAAGAGAATTAAGATATTGAATAAAAAAGCTGTTAAGCGAATGCAAAAATATAGAAGGAAATAATAAGATAGATATAATGAAAAATACAAAGAACACACATACATAAAAAAGTGACAAAATATAGATCGATTTCCAGGAAAGATATTAAAAATTTGCGAATGTGAAAAGCAGACGCGTCAGAGATATAAATAGCGGACAGAGAGAATAATAACATTTGGCTTTGTCGCAACAATTTAGGGCATTATCAAAGTCCCAGCTGAAGTTAAGGTCAGTTCAGTTTGGTCTAGGGACTCTAATTATATTTATTGTTTAGCATTTGGCATATGGACACAGCTCCAACAACATGAATAGCAAACGAAATGCGGGAGTGAGAGATGCGTTCAATGGGCCATCGCCTATCGGATGACAATGCTCAGATTGCGATTGTCAAACATTTGGATTCGTTTCTGGTAACGTCGCCTTCAAGTCCAGAGAGTCCAGAGAGCGGAGCGTAGTCCACAGCTGTCCTTGGGTAATATAATCGCCCAAATTCGACACCACAACAAACAGACGAAATATATTTCATTTCAATAATTTCATTGTGATGCCACCGATGATGATGGCCAGTGATTGGCCAGAGGTGTGAGTTCTAGGTTCTCGATACTGATTTCGGTTCTGGTTTCGGTTTCGGTTACGATTTCGGTTTCGGTTTCGGATGCCCAATGACGTAGTCGTCGTAGACGTAAGCGCAGCCCGTGGGCTCTGTCAATATTGGCACAACACTTTGTTTACTCTCTCACGACGACAGGCGCAAAAAAAAATGGAATGAATGAAAGCAGAAGTGGTGGGAGAAGGGGAGTGGAAGGAGCAGCAAAGAAAACACACACACACATACAGAGAAATATGTTAAATCGACAACATATTGAATTTAGATTTAGTGTCGCTGTGGCACAGGAAGCAGGCTGTGTTCAAAGCGACTGAAAAAGAGGCGTGTCAGAGAATGGGGAAGGGGAAAGTGGAAAGTGGAAAGGGAAGCCAAAGGAGCGTGACAGCAAGGAAGCGTCCAATCGAGCTGCTCCTGCTGCTGCTCCGCAGTTCGTTGACATCTGCTGACAAAAATGAAAAGATAACAAATGAGCGATGTGAGAGGCGAAAAGAAAGCGAGCTCGTACCTTGTGATGGCAACTTATGTAAATGTATTCAGGCGGCGTGAGGCAATTACGGACACAACAATAATCACAAGGCAGGCGACGGCGACAACGACGAGGACGAGAACAAGGACAATGTTGCAGCGCTAATGTGTCCCTGTTGCACGTGGCTCGCTTCTCGCTGCTCGTTGCTCGTTGCATGTCGCCTTGCGCTCCACGTAATAATGAAAAGAAAGCAGCTGAAAAAAGCGTAGCAAGTATTTTGCCTTTGATGCCAGCAGCAGCAGCGAGCCTTGAACAACATTGCAGCATGCGGCATGCGGCAAGTGGCAAGTGGCAAGTGACAAGCGAAACCAGCAGCGACTGCCGCTGAAATATTGAGCAAACAATGAAAGGATTTCAGTCGCTCTCTCTTTAACAGTTGTCCCTTGCACCTCAGTCTCTGTTTCAGTTTCAGTCTCAGCTTCAGTCACTGCGGTCTGAGGTCTGTGCTTGCAACAGGTTGCCGCACACGCAAACACACACAAGGGAGAGCCGTCTGCGGTTCTGTCACTCTCGTGTCGTCGAGCCAAACTACAACCCAAAAAAAAAACATAGCACACTTTTCAGCGTGGCGACATTTTGAAGACGCAATTGCTGAAACTTCTAAACAGCATCGTCAAGTGCGGCAACCGACAACCGGCAACCGGCAACCTGTGCGGCAGACAAAGTATTTCAGTAATCCAAGATATCCAAAAAATATGTAGCCTCTCAAGCAACTCTAACCACAGCAATGTTAACAAGCTGTCGAGCGTTGATTGCTGCTGCTCTTGCGTGTGTGCGTAGGCGAAGTTTGTGCTTGAAACTGTGAAGTATTGAAGACAGTTGTGGGCTGAAGCTATCAGCGATCATCAGATTGCAAAGGTCTCTTTAACCCTTTTGGGACCAATGTTGCCTGTAGGCAACGAGTTGCAATTTCTTGTTCGATATCTGTTGATTTTAGATTTTATCTTTTTTATATATATATTAATGAGTTTAGTCAACATTTTAAAAATTCAATTGAGGAACTTTTATCTTTACTGTATTCATTTGGATTGTTTATATTTTTGTATAAAGTTTTCCAACTATATTTGGTCAATTTTGTTATTTATTCAATTGATAATTATATTACCTTTATTAAATTAAAAATATAAACATTTAAGCGCAGAAAACATTCAAAACAAAAAATTCGATTTAGCAAAAGTGAACTTAATAATTAAGAAAGCTATAGTCGAATGTGCTTGACTATAAGATACTCGTTTCGAATGAAAGCAAAACAATGATATATATATTTTGAAATATTTAAAATGAATATACCACAAACATATTAAAAATATACCAATATATAATAATAATAAACGCATTCAAGATATACCATATAGTGCAAAATATACCAGATTGTGTTTATTTTCTGTTTCCATTCTAAAGTGTTTCTAAAATAACTTTTGCAACTTGTATAAAAAGTGTATTTAATAATAAACAAATAAGATAGATGAGTTAAGCAGATAATAGAATTTATTATTAGTATGACTATTAAAGCGTAGATTACAAATTAATTTATAACCTAAAGTAAAATTACAAAAAATAGAGTTTACTTCTCGTGCAAAATACAATATAACAAAAATGGCAATTTGACTAATTCGAATATCGATGTTAGTAATTCCAATTTCCATCATTTAATTTAATAAAAGTGAATTAAATGGTTTAACATTAGAAAGAGCTGCTTGCTTTACAATATGTAATTTAGTAGAATTAAATTAATTAAATTAGTAATGCCAAATTTATGCGTTAACTGTTCATTGCTGACCTTCAACAAAATACATATGTAAATATTTCTCTAAATTGAAGAGTTTTTTCAACACAAACTTGTTGATTTAGTTTGAATTGAGTGCGCATATGGATTGAACATATTGAACAGCACTTTTGGCTTTGTCTTTTGTGAGCATTTCCCCTTTACATTTGCACATGCGATTGCAATTTCCGCTTCTCAGGTTCACGAAGGACAAACAGAGAAAAGCCGGAAAATATGGAACGCAAATTTCGCTCACGTGTGGCAAAAGTGTATGCTGACAAATACATATGATATTATGGAATGGCATCGAATGGAATGGAATTACAAATGCAAATATTTCGTTACATTTGTCAATGATTATGCAAATGTGCGCAAAATAATCTTGCAAAGAGATCTGAATTGATTTGCATTGATTTACAGCAGCTTCTTTTGTCTTTCTTTTGTGAGTTGAGTTTTTGTTGGCATTCGAAATGGCCAGGTATTTAAATATTAATTGATACGTCTGCAGCGCAAAACAAAACTGAAATTGGATCCAACGCAATCGCGTTGCTAGAAATCTGTATAAAAATATATATATAGTATTTTTGTTGTTTTTGGAATTTAGTTGTGAAGCTGTTGACTAATGTCTGCAATTAATTACAGTCTGCTCGTGCTTGTTTATGCTTGCAGCCAGTCCACACCTGTGCGTAATTAGGACACCTGCCGTGTCTACATTCAAACACCATTCAGGACAAAAGCAGCCGGGAGCAGCAGAGAGAGCTGAAGGTGCAGCACAGCACTTAGCAGCTAGCTGCTAGCGGCACAACGTTTATAATTCATAATTGTTGTGTGCGCATAATTAACACATCATTAGACAATTTCTCTCCCTTTCCCCCGCTCTCTTTCTCTCACTCTCTCACTCTCTTTGTCTCGCCTCCTTTTGTGTTTATGTTTTAATTCAATATTGTTGCAACTCAATCAAATACAGAGAGAGTGAGCGAGAGAGAGCGCACACACAATTGACATGTGTGTTTATACAATGCGAAATTTCATTTATATTTAGAATAGAGCAAGCAACGAAAGAACTTCGAGCAGTTCATTAGCTTGAAGGGATGAATAATCATTAAGGTAAACTATTAGCAGTGACATTGAAAATTATTAATTTGTGGACAGAGCATCTAAGACCTTCAGCCTCCATTAAATGCAAAGCATAAATATAAACATTATAGTTCAAAGCTACGGGCAGAAAATACTATTTAAATTTAAATTTTTTTTATACTTTATTTACAAGATATCTTGTGATAATAATACATTTTTTTTTTATTGAGAAAATGAAAGACACATTTTAATATAGTAAATATTTACGAAAATAGTTAGGAAGTTTAGAGAATTGACGGAAATTATATGACAACTTTTTGGGTGGCTTCTAGGAAAGGTAAATTAAATATTTAATTTGAATGCCAGCAAATGAATATGCTGCAGACGAAGTGCACATTTAACTAACGGTAAATAAAGTATGAACTTGATAAGCTTTCTGCAATTATGCTCTCATAAAGATTAGACAAATTCTAATTTAAAAATTCAGCAAAATAGTTTGTAGAAAAATTTTTAGTTTCTACAATAGTTTCACAATAATATTGCAATAATAGTAATTGTAGGCAACCCATGAATCTTTACCAAATAATACAATAATGTTATATAAATTTTTTTTGTTAATTCTCTGGAGAAACTGTCGCGTGTCTAAAATGCAAAAACATATACCAAAAGATTTTTTATTTTGCGTAAAAATGAATCTTATATCTCTTGATAAGCAATTTAAGAATGATTTTGGAATTATTTTTCTGTTTTAGGAAAAGAAAATAAACGAATTTATATATTGTATTTTATCGTAAAACTCAAAAGATTCCTAAAATCAATCTTATCTCTAAATATAGTGATAGTCCTGAGCTTATTATAAGAATAACCTAAACTTGTTTTCAAAATGGTTTCAGTTTGTGTTTTTTTCACTTAAAATAATGGAAGAGAATTTCCCATATACATATATTTTGATAATTTTAGGTGCAGCTCTATTAATTTGCAGCTGCCAAATTACGCATACGCAACGTGAGCTCGTTATACAAATTAATGATATCAACAATTGAATTAATCAATTCGCTCAGCAAATATATAATCAATAATTAAGATATATAGCATATGAGGAAAACAATTGCGCCAATAAATTGAACATTTTCTAGGGCAGAGCTTTATAATAGTACGTATGTATGTAGATGCTTTGCTACAGGGTATAACAATGGGTATTTCGTGTGACGCTCTTTGCTTGCGCCATTGCTGTTGTTGTTCGCCAGCGTATCAATCAATTTTATTTAATCATTTATTTAATCAAATTTACTGATTATGCAAACAGCACACAGACACGCACACTGACTGACACCTCATAGAAGAGGAGACAAGGAACATAGCTCGTGGTGTATATATATCATATATCATATATATATACATACATATGTATGTTTATGCTTACATTGATATGCACATTTTTTCGTTGTTGTTCGTTTTTGCCACCGCTGCTGTCTGAAGGTTTGACGATTGGACGGCAGGACGGACGTGGCACACGCCCATAAAAACGCCCATGCAGATGGGCACGCACACACAAATCAAATATAATAAAGTGCTTGCTTCTCGCATCGCTCGCCCTTTTTTTTTTGTTGGTGTTCCCGCTGGTCTCGTCTCGTTTTTTTCGGGTTTCGAACTGCGAGTACCTTCTGCTTCTGCTGCTGTTGTTGTTGCGGTTGCTGTGACCCTTTATCGGTAACTTTATCGCCCAACAGTTGTTTCGTCACCTACCAAAAATTGTCCCCTAAAAATGTTTGTTTCATGTTTGCGAAATGTGCTGCAATTAAAATAATAAAATAATGTCTTTAAGGTTTACGCAACTACTCTAGTTGAAATTGTTTATCTGCTGTCACATAAATAAATACTAATTAAATTGTCATATGAATGTATCGCTCTTGTTGTTGGCCATGGCAAGTGGAGCAAATTGTTTGCCGCTGCACTCTGCACTTTCTGCACTCTGCACTTTCTGCACTCTGAGCTGATGGCTTGTCAGCAGACTTGATTTATTGACGATGTGGCTGGCCTGCTTGCTGCGAGAAGCATGTGATTTATGCCATTCCGAAAAGAGAGCGCTGACTTAGTGCGGCTTTAACGATTTAAGACTTGAGGCGCCATCAATTTTGTTGCATAGTTACATGTAAATATCAGCTTAATTAATTGCACTTTGATTTGAGAGCAAGGTCGGTGGTTTAAGTATTGTACGATACGTAATCAACTGATTGCAAGGCATGTGAATAGCAATGATAGAAAGAGAGAGAGTGAGAGCGAGATAGAAACGTAGATTAACCCCAAGCAGGCAGCACTAAACACATTTTTAGTGGCAACAAACAATAAGCAAGCAATCTCTCTCACTCACTCTTACTCCTCACTCTCTCTCTCTCTTTCTGTTGTCCTGCCTGTCTGCAGGCGCTGGCGACTGCTGGCACATGGGGCGTATGTGTAACATTTGTCGCACGGCTCGCTGGATGTTTTAGTGGCACGTTTAAATGAATAACAAAAGCCGCTGCTAGCCCGAGAGCAGCAGCAACAACAACAACAACAACAACAACAACATCAAGAACAGACAGGGATATAGACATTACGTATACGCCACATGGCCGTCGCTTTGTCGCCTTGACGCGCTCGCGACGCGTAATGAATACTCATTAAAAACTAGCAGCGGGCAAAAACGGTTCGCCTATGCCAGCCAAGCATCGAGCCAGCCTATGCACAGCTCAACTTACATTAGTTTCATTCGCAGCTTCTGGCCCCTTGCCCTTGCTTGTTCCACCTCCTGCTTCCCCTCTGGTCATGCTTTTGTCTTGTCGTTATCTCGCGCGCTCGATGCCATGTGACCTTGTAGCCTTGTCGCTGCGTATACGTAATATGCGACATGGCGAACTTTCATTGATTTTGTGCAGGTGTCTGTCATTTTTATGAGTCTCCTCCTCCGAAACATAAAAGGAAGCGAGGCGCTCAGCTTGGCTCTGCTCTGCTTGTTATGTGTTAATGCCCCAACTTGTTAGTTATCACAGCATTTTGTGCCGAGCGCTGCACTGGCGGCCATTTTAATTTGTTTTGATAAACTTCGGTGCTCAACTTGCCTCTCTGTCTTTTTATCAAAGTTATTAAGTTGCGCATAAAACTGAGTTACACTCTAAGCGTTCACTCGTGTGTGTGTGTGTTTGTGTGCGTGCGAACGTGTGTGTGTGAGAGAGAGCTGTAACTAAAACATAATAAAGCATAAAAACTTTCGGCTGCAAGTTTTGCGCCTTGATTAAGACATAGTTGATGATCTTTATGGCGCTCATAATGATGCCAGCGATGATCATGTTTAATGCTGATAATGAAAGTTATGACCATCTCTCACAGTGGTAACTAGACGTTGACGAACTGACAGACAGCAACTGATAAAACAGTTCACAGACTGACTGTGCGTGAGTCCATTTCAAAAATGTGATTCATTTGAATTTTAATGAGTGACTGCAACTTGGCAGATTTATCAGCGTTGTCAAGGCATTAAATAAAAAAGAAAAAAGTGTGCAGAAAGCACACAAAAAAAAGCAGCGGAAAGTTTCCAACAAATGAGACACAAAAATTTCGAGTACCTGCCTAGCAGGCAAATAATAAGTATTGCGGGTATTTGTATTCGTATTCCTATTCGTATTCGTATTCGTATTATGGCCTCAACAATTTCAAGCAGCTTAAGCGAAACAAACATCAAATACTCTCGCACACACAGTGTCCCATTAATTGCTGTGTAGGTTGGGCAAGTTTTATGAGGCTGGCTTCAATTATTTTTTGTAGTTGTGAGCCCTGGGACAAGCCCCAAAACAGTAAAAATGTTTTGCCATTCTCTCGGCTTATTTTTACTTTATTTATTTCTATATTCTTTTGCCTGCCTTCTGTGGCCGACCACTCCTCCTTTCGCACACAAAGACTGACAATTAGCCACGCCAATTAGTTGAAACATTATTATTTTCCACAATTATTCGACAAATATATATATAAAAAAAAAATAACTGCCAGAGGGAGGCGAGAATAATGTGAGAGCTGAACTGCGTCTTTGCTGTGAGTGTCTCGATGTTGCCCTCTGTGCTCGGCATAACTTTGTATTGGGCATTGTAAAACGTTATGTGCCTGGCTTATTAAAAGCAGCAGCATCCCATCCCTCAATTTGCATATGAGTCGCATTCAACAACGAGGGCAACAAAATGCGAATATCATGCGAATAACACACACACACACGCAAACTCGGTCTCAGTTACAGTTACACACATGGCGTATACGCAATGTACAATATACACATTGTGACTGACTGTGATTCGTTTGCTGTGTGTGTGTGTGTGTGTGTTTTTTTTTTCTGCGCTGCCAGCTTCAATTTAGCTTGTCTATCTATCTGTCTCGCTGTCTGTGTCTCTCTGTCTATCTTGTCTCTCTATCCATCTCTCGCTGTCGTGTCCTGCTGTCTGTTATCCTTTGCCTGCCTGCCTGCCATGTTTATTGTTGTTACTTTTATTGCAATTGGGCGACATTTGTTGCGTGTCGCTGTCGCAGGTGAAACTAGCAACAATTTTGTATATTTTTTTCGCCCTTTCTCACTCACTCTTTTCATGAAGAACGCGTTTAACAGCAGTAAAAAAAAATGCATCTAAAAAGTAGAGAATTTTCCACTTCTTTTTCTGCTGCGTTGTGCACAGCAACCACAGGCAATTGTTGGCGATAACATGATTACGTTGTGGCATATAAAAGGAGAAGCAAAACGCAAAAAAGAATGGTACTATATCAACTACGTTTAATCAATTTTTAGATTTGATATTTGTTTGCTTTGCTCCGCTTTGGGCAAAATGTAAGCAGCAGTTTGTATTTGTGTTGCCATTGTTATCAATACGAAAAGAGAATTGCGTAGAGTTTTGTGAATTAGCAAATGCAATCAATAGCCAGCATTCGATGCATTGGAACTGCGTTCAGAATGTTCTCTTTATACGATGAGTAAGACTTGCATATGAATTTTCTGTTTTTTGTTTTTTTTTTATGTAATTTATTAAGTGATGAATCCGTTCAAACAAATTTATCAGAGATAAAGCAAGTAAGAAAGTTACAGTTGAGTGTGATTGAGCAAAGTAAAGCAAGTCGGTTTTATTCTTAAAGTGGATCAAATTAATATACTCAATAAAATACTAAAATATGCCGAAAGCTATATTTGGTATATCGATATACTAATGCATTTAAAATTAATACACTATACGATATTGAAATATCCATGGCTAAATTTAATATTTCGATATTCTATTAGATTTAAATTAATATACTGTAAAATACATAAATATACCGAAGGCTTTATTTGGCATATCAATATACTGTTATATTGCAGAAGTCGTTGTTCTCCATAGAAAATTATTTCCTAAATACCTTCTTCAATTTTTATCTGATCGCAATCAAACTTTCAGTAATCCAATCAAATAAATATTTAAAAATCTGTAAATGAAATACAAGTAAATTTGTTACCTATTCACTGGCAGCTGAAAAGTAGGCAACAGTTTGTGGAAGAGCATGAATTAGTGAAAGAATATTTATTTCATGCATATTCTGTTTTTAGAAAATTCATTAAAAATGAAATTGGATTGTCCCACAGCTGTTGTGCTTTCAATTTAGTGCTGATGACCAAAATACCTAGTTACAATGGCAATATTCTCGTTGCTTCCTTATTCACACTGCTGCAGTTTGCTATTTTATTGTTGCCATTATTGCTGCTAAATTGTGGCATCCTCTGACACAAGTGCGAGTGCCCCCCAAAAAGTATGTACTATAATATATAGTATACATAGTATAGTATAGGATGCTATGTCTATTGTGCCATTAAAAGTATTTTGAACTTGCTGCAAAGTCATGCTGTCTGCCATGCAGACTTCATTGTTATCCCTATCCCCATTATTTGCATTCAAATGGTCCGCACTTTGTGCAGACCTCCTGCAGGTAGCCATGGCACTCGTTTCCCCTCTCCGCCTTGCCGTCTCGAAAACTTGTTGCAAGTTTGCTGGCAAGTGTTGACTAAGCCGGGCGTCCAGTGAAACGCATACATTACGTATACGTAATGTTAGCGCGCTGCAGGTAACTCGCATATTTAGTAATTTATTGCGTTTTTCTGGGTATTTTCCTGTTCACTTTGTTTACTCGCCGTGCTCTCTCACATGTTTTCTCTCTATCTCTCGCTGTCTCGTTTCCAATTGCCACTCACATTACATTTGTATAACAACAGCAGAGAAAAAGAAAAGAAAATGTTCAAGTGGAAACACGCGCCGCAACATTTTAGCCCAGACAACGAACACAGAAAAAGAGAGATAGAGAGAGAGAGAGAGTGAGAGTAAGAGTGAGTGAAACAGACAATAAACATAAATATGAAAATTCCAGAAAAATAATTTTTTATTATGTTGCAACAACAAGAGAAAAGAAAAGAGAAAAAAGCGAGAGCGGACCTGAGATTTGCATTAGAGTGCGCATTTTGAAGTTGACTTAACTTGAATTCAAGTTGCGCTATAAAAATTAATGAACTTCAGCAGTAGAAGCAGCACCACAATCACTGTAACTGACTTCGGGGTTGAAATGGCATTTTAGCTGTTACATGAGCCAGATGAGCAGATGGAATTACGCTAATACAAGTGGCCGACTACTTGGATAGCAACGAGCAACGAGCACCCAACGACAACTCAACAGGGGAAACAACGACAATGAGCAGGAAAAACAATTGAAGGAGGAGGAAACACTGCGCAAAACTTGTGGCGAATTGCAGTGAACAGAGAAGTTCTTGGCTGGCAAACCAGTTGAAAAATTACGCCAAGCGTTGTTAAATGAGCGTGTGGCCGAAGCAGCAGGAGCTAAACTAAAGCAAAGTAGTTGCAAGCCAGAGCAACAAAGCGAACAACTGGGGCGGCAAACAAATAAATGAATGTGCAACCAGCGCAAAGCGGTGGCAACTCTGGTTGCAAGTTGCGAGTTGTAAGTTGCAGCTGCAGAACTGTGCGCCACTTAAGTGCCAACAACAAAAAGCAATTCAAGTTGATTGGCAGCCAAAGATAAAGACGCGTCTATAAAACATTCTCGCGGCAAAAGGTATGCGGCAGCCTTTTTCCTCTCTCCTCTCTCCACTATTGTCGGATCCTCTCAACAATATGTGGCAAAGCTGGTGCTGCACTAAAAATCAATTGATTCGTTTGTAGCAAGCACAGCAAAACAATAACATCAAGCAGTCCATTTGGCAAATTCTCTCAGTCACTGTCGCAGTCTCCATCTCCATCTCTTTCTTCTCCCTCCGCTAACTGTCGCTTTCGATTGCTCGCGCTCGCTTGCGCTCTCGCTGACGGCGGCAATTGAACAAATTCTAGTTAAATTGAACAACATAAAAATATGTAAATTTCTGGTGTGTCTAACAACGGCATAAAATGTCGTGCGTATATAGAACAGAACAGAACAGATACATACACACACGGGTTGAGGCTGAGAAACAAGTGGTGCGTAAAACTGATGACGCGACACGTTGACAATCGACAATAGCAACAACAGCAACGAGAACAACAACAACAACGATGGCCATAGGCCGCCAATAAAATGTGCGTCAGCGACATCCTAAAACATGTCAGCAAGCTGTGTAGCATTTCAGCTGAGTCTGCTCGACCCACAGCTACGCTCGAAGGTGCCCAACTAGGCGTATGCTCAATATGTGATACATGCTTTGAATATGTGCAATATTTAAAATTCAAACTCTTGCGTTTATTATTTTGTATTAGTTGGATAAGTCAACTACATATATTAAATATTATGAATAACTCTTTTATTTACCAACTTATTATTAAGATGAGTTCGCAAAGTATTCAATATACTATATGAAACGGATATTTAACAGTAAGTTCAAAATGTTAGTACAAGTGTTAGTAATTATTAATACTTTGCGATTTGATTTAAAGCTGTCAAATCATATTTATTGTATTATATTAATTCTTATTACTCCATTAAAAAAGGAATATAAATTACCATTTTATTTTTTAATAATAATTTTTAATTAACTTATTTAGCAATTATTAGTGCCACTAAAAGTCTGTTCATTTATAATATTATGCGTTTTTATATTAATATTTTTAATGTAATTTAATTACTTTAAAAAAGAGCTCAAATAAAAGCTCTAAATTTATATGTTTTAGTTCTCGTTCAGTGTCAAACAGATGCACATTTACCGATTGTCACAACTACTTTGCAATTCCAACTAAATCCATTTTATTTCTACACAGCAACTGCTATTTCCATCAGCATTAAATGCCAGTTAGTTGGCAACTACTTTTATAGAGTTGAATCAAACTGAAATTGGTTTGTTTGGCAGATCGTTAAAATAAGTGTTTAGCTAACACAACTTTAGGTTCACTGTCAACATTGTTGACTGTTGAATCTTGTTGATTGATGTTTAGTTTGTTTTCAGTTGCCTAATTGACTCTGTCCATGTAAAGTGAATCAAACTAGCTAACAGCAATTTCGTTATTAATATGCACTCTGATTTTATTTGAACTATTTGCCACAACATGCAGGCAAATATTTAAATAATACATCCATTAATTCTCGGTGCAATTAAGTTTGAATTTACTGGGAGTGAGACTTAAATTTGGCGAGACATATTAATTTGCAAGTGACCAACAAAAAAGTGATTTGTGTGTCGCAGTCTCAGTCTCAGCCTCATTGGTAAATGTATCTTTTGAGGCATTCATCTTGCGGGTTAGTTGGCCACATTAATCCAAAAACGGCGAAATGGCTCAAAGCGATTGTTTGCAATTGTTTAGTTTTGTGTTTTTACTTTGTTCGTTTTGACTCGAGGCTGCCGCAGAGATTTCCCAGCTCATGTTTTTTGCATGTGCTTCAAGGCTGCTCGAGAGTCTTAAGTGTAAGTAAGTGGTCCAAGTGTAACGAGTATATGTGTGCCTGGCCTGAATGGGCCCAAAACGCCCATTTTGGCCAACGCCAACGCCAACGCCAAAGCAGATGCTAACTGGGGCACGCCCAACAACTTAATCAAAGGCAGGCCGCTGTCGAAAACAACAAGCGGCAGCAGCAGCAACAAGAGTGAGAACAATGAGCGAAGGAATAAATACAAATACCGATGCGACCATGACAGTTAACACCTTACGATCCCAGGGGTAGAACAAGGGGTTGAGGGGTTGTGTTTAGGGGTTGGGGTTGAGGCTTGCCACCGACCCAGTTGGCATCTCATTTATCAAGTGGTAAACAAACAAACGCGCGCCCATTGTTATTATTGGCATTATTGCGAAATAAACGATGGTGCACAGAGGGAGAGTAGAACGGTGGTAAAAAGGGGTGAGCATAGAGAGAAGGAGAAAGAGAGGGAAAAGGGTAGGAAAGGGTAGCAAAGACTGAGCTGTGGATGGTAATGGAGCTCAGATACAAATTGCTCAATTCAAAATTGTGCTTTTGTGTAATTTGGCCTGTCACATTTGCCACACTCCTCAACACACACACACAGAGACTCACACACACACACACACCAGCACACTCGGTGATAAGGACAAAGACAGATCTACCTATGGCATATTGATGCTTGCGTGACCGAAAGCCTTTCGCAAATGCCGAAACTAAAAATGTTGATTGTTATGGCAGCAACACAAATAAATTATCCCACAAGGATAAACGGGCACACACACACACACACACACACACAAGGACACGCCCCAAGGGGAATGCAGGGGAGAGAAGTGTGTGTGTGTGTGCATCTTGGAGCCATAAATTTATGCCCCCAAAAATATTCCTGATTTCGTAATTGCAGGCAACAGCATTAGTTGCCACAGCGGCTCAAAGGAACAAAAGTCTAGAAAGAGAGAGAGCGAGAGAGACAGAGACAAAGAGTGACAGTGGAACAGTGGAAAAAGCGGTACAGTGGGATTGCACACGCATTTAATATGAATAAATTAAGTGTATTATTTGCGAGAGTATTTGCTCTTTACGTATTATTTTTTGTTTCTTTGCTCTGTGTGCACTTGCTTTGCCCTGCTTTCATTTCGTTTCATTTTGCTGAGCACATAAAACATTAAGCATACGCCCCGTATGCACGCGTCGTCGTCTTTACATCAATTGAGACATTTAACAAAAGGCCGACGATGCCGTTTACCTTTTTTCTTTCCTTTTATTTTTGTATTTTTTTTTTTTTTTTTTTTTTTTTTTTTGAGCTGTGCGTGTGTAATGAATGTATAACACGCTCTCCAACCATTTGGCGATTTGCGATGTTGCGCACAGTGGCACCAAATCCATTGAGATTCCGAGCACATCATAGCGTTGCTTTGCCTCGCTTATACTCATTTTATTTTCGGTCACTGTGCAATGATTTTGCTGTTCAAAAAACGAAAACGAAAAAAAAAGGTTCGTTTTTGCATTTTAGTGCCCAATTTTCTATGCGCTGTTCATGCATATGCAGATGCTCATATGTGTGTGTGTGTGTGTGTGTGCGTGTGTGCGTGTTGAGCACTGACCAAGCAACTAAAGGGTCGCCTCCTCCCCCCTTTTTCCCTTCGCGTCTCATCCATGTCGTCCCTTTGCGTTGCTCAGCCGAACTACACTTAAACCATTTTTGTTTTATTTTATTTTTATATTTCTTTTGTTGGTCAATTTCTTTGCTGCTCGTTCAACGCTCGTTTAGACATCGTTTTGTCATTTTGCTACAGCGCTGACCCCACGACCTAACCCCTCCCCCATCCTCTACACCACTTCCACTTCCATTTCCATTTTTGATCTGCTCTGCTCTGCTGCCCTAAGCAGCTGCTTAGTCATGGGAGAGCTGAAGAGAGCAAAGTGCTGGACGTGTGCTTTAAATGTCAAACCCTTTTCAAAAATCCTAGTCAGACAGGCTAACACAATTTACATCCCCCGCCTCCATACCTCTCTACCCAGTCGCCACGTCTCTGTTTTTCTGGTTAGAAAGTAGCACGCATCGTAAATTTTCAGCTCGTTGTTGCCGCAATTTTCATACGCACCGTGTGCCCCGGTAGAAATGCGCGTGTGTGGCAGATAAATAAAATTGTATTATTAACACATTCGAAATGCCAGGCAATGTTTGGTCAAACGTTGCTAATGCGAGCTCCCTCAACAGGAGATGCATGCATTTGCCTATATCCTGTCTATCTGCCTCCTCTCTCTCTCTTTCTCTCTCTTTCTCTCTGTGTGTGCGCGTGCAGGCGCCTAATATCCTTTCATTTGAAATTGTTTACTTGTCAGCCTTGCCCCTTGCCCCGTCGTTGCGCCTCGCCTGTCTGTTTGCCGAACTGCCCATCAAATCGCAGCGTCTGCATATTAATCTTCAGCTCACACAGATTTAGACAGACAGACAGTCCTGGACCCGGGCCTCGAATATAGTCTTTGGCAGGCTGAGCATGATGACTGGATATGTTGTCATCCAAGCCAGATATCTGGCCACGCCCACCATTTAACTGACTGACTGACTGGTTGACTGCCTGACTGCCTGTCCAGCTGCCAGTCTCAATATTTTGCAGCGTCTTCTACTTAGACAGACAGACGAGACTGCAATTACTTTCATGTTAAGGACAAGCACGAGCTGAAGCTTAAGTCCAGCTCGCCCAGTCTCAAGTAATATTCAAAGTTCATGTGCAACCAAAAAAAAAAACCAAGTAAGAAGTGTGCTCGACTGTGAGATACTCGCTAATTATTTTGAATAAAATTAAAGTATTGAAATATACCAAATTAATACAATGCAAAAATTCAAAATATTTCTGCAGTATTAATTTTAACATATACCGAAAAATACACAAAAATCCTAAAAATCTACCAAATGCTATATTTGGTATATTGATAAAGTAGTACATTCAAAATATACAATAAGTGCAAAATACATCAGATTGATTTTTCCCACACAAAATAACTTTATTGGGATCGAAATACATACATAACAAAAAGTTATAATACCCTTCTACCCCATGGATAGCGGGTATAAAAACGAGCAGCCCATTGGGAACGAGCCACAAGAGCTGTTGAGAACAGCTGCGAAAGCCGCAACAAACTCAGATCAGATTAACAGAGTCTCTCCCAAAAGCCACATAACATTTATTATGCCAGCAAATATATTTATTAACTTACAAAGTTATCGATAAGCGGAGTATGCTAATTACTAATCGATTGCACTTTTAATACTTGATGAATCAATATAGACGATTATTAATTATTAGCGATAATTATGAATTGAAAGCGTAGAATTTTTTATACTTGATGATTTGCTGAATAAGTTTAGATTAGAAATAAAGTTGTTACTTCAATATGACTTACAATATTTTCTTTAAACATTATGAAAATGTAAGATAAGATTTGTTATTTTAATAACTAAATCTACGAAATCGAATTCATGATTAAATTACTGAATTACTAATGAAGCACACAAGCTAATTAAATGCTGTCACGTTAAGTTAGAAAATACAAATCAGTGTATGTTTAATTAATTTGAAAGCAATTAGTCTGCGATTAATAGCCATAGTCTAATCAATTTTGTATTAGTTGGGCAAGTTTAGGCTTTGCTCTCATTCAAAGACAAAGATTTACCATAACCAGCAGCTGTTGCTGTTGCTGTTGTTGCTGCTGCTGCTGCTGCTATCACTTAATGTCGTCGCATGTGACAAGCAACATGACAGCGACAAGTCATAGCAACGACTCCCAGTGCATTGCTCTGCTTGTTGGATGCTTTTTGTTTGTTGCATGTTTGCCCAAATGTTCTCGCATTGACCCTCAATTCAAGGCGCAAGGGTCGCGCATATTTATTGCCCCTGAAATAACAGGCCAAAGCTTCTAGCAATTAGCAACACAGCGTCAAAATGGGATTGCGCAGTTGTCTCCCCAAAAAATAACAAAAAAAAAAGAAAAAACAACTGCAAAACTGTTGACCTTACTTAAAATTTAATGAGTCGTGTGAGCGAGCGAGAGAGCGCTGAAACTGAGCCGCGGCTTTGGCAATTTATTTGCGCCCAACATTTTGCGACGGCCCCCAAAACAAATTACAAATCGGTAGCCCTTCTCCTGCTGCTCCTTCGCTTTTGGTGCGCAGGACATTACTCATCGTCATCTCGCGTCGCCTGCAAGTGACAAAATTATGCAAAAAAAAAAGGAAAACGAACAACGAAAAAAAAAAACATCTTTGTAAAGAGCACAAATTAAATGTTTAGCAGCTGACCCTTTGGGTCAAAGTTGAATTATGTGCGTGTGTGTGTATTCGATTTGAATAAATGTTGCCCGTCTTATCAGCCAGCAGCAGACATCAGCGACATGGCCAACTGGCCAACCGGGCGAATGCGCGATAAACGAACGACTAAATTGGTAGTAAAAAAAAGAAGAGAAAACGCATGCTTGATTAGGTGCAGAAGCAGTGTCACAAAAATGTGCAATAAACACAGAAACAACATTGAAAATTACTAATTTGCTCGTGTTTTGTTTTGTTTTGTTTTGTCTTTTGCAGAATCTGCTCGGGCCAAGGACGCTGGAGCACAGTGAGTGAATGTGAGTGACGCAAAACAAACTCAAAAAGTTTGATTTAATTGCCTCGAGGTCTCTTGGTTCGAATCTAAATTGAATTATGGCCAATTCAGTTGTACATTGTTAAAAGTTAAATTTACATCAAAAATCTCCTCAACTGGAGAGCTGTGAGCCGAGTGTCCTCGAGTGTCTGCACATCCTTTTTGTGTGCTGGGCTCCGTGTGCTAAAAGTTGGGTCGTAAAACGCAAAATTTGCTGCCATTTCAATGTAATATTCATTACCCTACCAGCACTTGTGAGCATGTCAATATTGGGTGGCGTTCTTTGGATAAGAAATTCAGTTAAATAAAATATGACAAACGGCAAACAAAGCCTTTGCTTCTAACTAACGAGATACCCTGGCAAAGCAACGAGCAATAGATGGCGCCAGTCTACGCGCAGATTGCCTGCTGTTATAACATAATTATCACAAACTATTTTGTAAGTGAATAGTTGTTGTATTCAAAACGGTTTTGGCAGTTTCAGTTGTTCTTACTGCTTTTGAAGCAAAAGTGCTTTGAAACTCTAAGCAACAGATGGTACCAGTTACTGCTATTATCATTAATGCATACTATTGTAATTATCTTTAACTAATAGTTTCTTGCTCTGATCTTTTTGATTTTTAGAGTATAGTAAAACAATTGTATTAGTTTTGTTACTTTAGTTTGTGCTAGATGCTATTAAACTAAAGCTAAAAGTTGCATAGCTTGAACATAGATTACACCTAATTTAAGCAGTTTATTTGCATACCCTGTTTCTACGTGGTATCTGCAGGGTATTTGCACATTCAATTGCAACAGTGTGTGGCGTAGCTGGGGCGACAAAATACTTATTAGAAAGCAAAACGAAGGCACAAAATTAACAATCTTAAGCTGCACTCAAAGTTGTTGTTTGTTGATTTTTGTTGTCGTTGTCGTTGCTGTCGCTGCTGTTGTTGTGACTGTGACTGTTGCTGTTGCTGTTGCTCTGGCTGCTGTTGCTGGCCAATCGTAAATTGTGTGCTCGTATCTTGATTGGCATTTTGAATGCCACTTGGCTTGTCTCTCACAGCCAGCGACAGATGTGGGCGTTTATTTTTGAAAGGAGGCTGGCCAGAGCAACAACATCTGAGGGTGTGGCAGCAGTAGCAACAACATCAGCAACAATATCAGCAACAACAATGACAACGCTGGACAATGAACGGCATGACCTTTCTTTTGCTGTTGCCCCTGACTCCGCTGACTGCGTTGACGAGCGCTGCTTTTCGATTTTAAAATGCTTAACAAACAAGTGGCAAATGCTGAAATCACAAATAATAAAGAGCAGCAACAACAACAACAACTGAGCGACAACAATGGACGCTGGTTGACAATAAGAGTCGTCGAACAACAAGTTTATGTGGCACACGCGCCAAGAGTCTGGATGAGATTTTGGCAGCCTTAAAAACTAACTAACTAATTAAGTCAGTAATTAACTAAGTAAGCAGCAACTACACAAAATACTTTTACCTTTCAGTTTGGGGTAATATTCTCGAGTCTTTGAGTAAGTTCTTTAACGACTCGCGAGGGAATGAAAAAGTTGGCAAGTCAATTCTTTGAGGTGACACAGCATAAATGGTAATTATAAAGTTTTCATGACTGATGGCCAGCACATCAAGTTGAGCGAGTTATTCTGATGAGACACTGAGTTTTGCCAAATGGAATCTTAACTGCCGACAAAAAGAAGCGAAAAGCTATAAAATCTAAATTCACTCGTTAAAGTTAAACACAATGCGGGAGAGAGGAGGGGACACAAAAAACAGCATCAAAATTTAAGAGCTGCGAATAAAATTGAGCTGCGGAGTCTGATGCCAGATAAACTGAAAGATTACAGCAGATGCGCTACTCTATAAAAAAAAAGATGTAACAATGTCATCGGAGAGCATAGTTAAATTTAAAGATAAATTGCATTTATTTCGCTTTCACTTTCAACAGTTTATTCCATTGATTTATTTGCTATTTTCAATAAGAATTTATTCTCGAAATTTTAAAGTCAGCAAGCAAGAATGTTTTATGATTAGTTTATTTGCCATAAATTATGTTGCACTCCCAATTTGTGTGTGGCTTTGCCTCCTCCTCGTCCTCCTCCTTCTGGTGGCACAATTATCATAGTTTCGACCACAATGCGAGCAGACAATGCACCGAACTGAACCCTGAACTGAGCATTAAGCTGTGAGCCAACATAAAATCTGCCCTCAAATCAGTGGTTTCTATGGTGGTGCAGTCTGCAGTCTGCTGCATGGTGGTTGCCTTGCCTTGCTTTTCTTGCCTTGGCTTCGCTTCGCTTCGTTGCAAGTGCAAATTCTCTTTTTCCGACTCGACTCGACTCGACGGTTTATAACTTTTGTGTTGGGTAATGCAACGGCAACTTTTATGCGCGCCACATTCGACTATATAAACTGTTTGGTCGGCCACGTTGGCCAACTGATTACGTGGCTCACAAATGGGCAAACACAATGGCCAAAAACAATGAGTCTGAAAAAGAGCGAGCGTAATCAGCATTGGAAAATGTGAATATTTTACGTATGTTTTTAAGTTCTTTAATGGTTTTTGCTGTTCCATAATGTTGCCAGATTACACTCCCACACACACTTGCACACACATATGTGTCTACAATATGTGTGTGTGTGTGTGTGTGTGTGTGTGTTTGTGTTATTATAGCGAGTCGAAGGGGTTTTGGCGAGCTTCGCTATGATTTATAGTTGTAATTAAAATCTATGCGCGCTATCAAAGGCCTCTGTGCCGCTTTGTGTGTGTACTGATATGTGTGTGTATGCCTGTTTGTGTATTTGTAGTCTCCGTTTGTGTATGTCGCAACAAATAAGCCGTTAAGACTTTTGTCAAAAGGCATAAAAAGGCGCACACACGCACAGCTAACCAAGGAATCCTTTTATGCCGGAATTTAATTAAGCCAAATCTCACTAAACATACACACACACATCCGTACACACACATCCGTACACACACACACACACACAGTCGCAGCAACTGGGGAACCATCAAAAGATGACAATGCCTGTCCAGCCTCGTGCAATATTGCGTTATTGTTTTTTGCCCTCAGCTATGTCAGCACCCCTTTCTCTTTCCCCTCTCCCTTGCCCCACTCTGTCCCACAGCGCGACTCGTACCCCGCTGTTTTGCCAAACAATTTCACACCCTTACCCCTCACCCCCTCTGGCCAGCGGGTGGTGCGGGGAGTGGAAGGGGCTGCTCGTTTGTTCGCTTGCTATCTTTAGTGTACAGCTTGCATATGAAAATTGGTCGCTTTGGCTTCAACCGCAGCAACTCTTAAGTAGAAACAGCAACAATAATATTAAACGGCGTTATGTATGACAGACCAGCGTATATCCTTACAATAGTTGATTCTTGTTACTATAGTTAATACAATAATGTGAATTAATCCTAATAAAACTCTATGAAATGAATCTGAGCTAAAGGAAAAATGTTGCTTAAAACTTTGCTATATTTTTATAATGTCCAATATAATAGAAAATAATGAGAAATTTATAGTAATCAACAAATAATTTTACATCAATAATTGCTATCCATACTTCACTTGGGACATTGAAAAATCCATTCTTAGAGTCATCCTTTTATACTTTTCGCCAAAAACAAACTACTTTAAACTAATGAATTTCATAGATGCCTGAAGAACTTACTTGCAATAACATAATAATTATAATAATTTATTGTTATTTAGGTTTAAGATATATTTGCTGAGAACAATATTACTAAGCTTAAAATGTAATACATTTAAATTGCTAATAAAATTATTAATTACTTATAATCTTCTTGATGAAAGTTATTACTTATATAGCTTAAGCAATTAATAATAATAATATTACAATTTGCTTTTCATTTTCTAGGTAATACTTAAACATAGAATAAACTTTAAAGTAACATAATGTTATTAATGCAGTTCAAGTGAAAGCTTAGTATTCTGAGAATATGAGTAGCTTTCACTTGCAGCTGCCCAATAATAATATAGTTATAGCATAATTAAATTTGTAGCACAACTTCGCCCGTAATTTCCCAATCGAATTAGCTGTTATGCCCCAGCAGTAAGAGTATGGCAAAAATGTTATCCACTAAAGTCCAGCAGACCCTTTAAAAAGCGGTCCCCAATGAAAATCTCATAGGAGCAGTCGTTGTTGTTGTTGTTTCTGTTGTTATTGTTTTGCTGTTGGAGATTCCTCAAGCGAAATCTGCTCATAGCAAGCATCGTATACTATAATCGTCAATAAATTTATTTATACCAACTGGTGGCTTTAGTGCTTTTTAATATACTACAAATCGCATTTGGAGTATTTTTTTTAGCCATTTACTACGCCACACGTTGCGTATGCGTAATATTTTGCTGCTGCTCTTCTTTGATATATATGTTATATGGCAAAATAGGAAAAAAAAAAAAACGAGACGTGTGAAAACAAAAAACATTTGTTTATTGCCCAAGTAGAATCTCACAGCGTGTGCTAATGGCTGGAATTGTTGGAAAAATGAGAATTAGAATGCCTTTGGCAATGGAAATGGCAATTATTTAATGCTGAAATTAAGTCAATCATTCTCATGCGTTTGAAATGGCTAGTAAAATTGTTTAACGATTTGATTAAAAGGCCACATTAAAAACGAATGATCAATGAACTCTTGCACCCATCGCAATTCCAATCCTATTTCAATCATCATTAAGTATGTGAGAACACCTCTGAGTTTAGATAAATGTAATCGAATGCCATTGAACTGTCAATTGAAGCGAAGTTGGTCGAATTAATTGCGATGCAAACGCAGACACATTGCTGATGAGTCCAGTTCTTGCTTTTTGCTTGCTGCCATGATATCAGCATGTTTTGCGCTGCTTTTAAGCGGTTAATTAAATTGCTCTCGAGACGAAAATGCCATCGAATGTTGAACCAAAAATAGCCATGTCCTTGCCTCGTTTGGTCAACGAACTTTTGGCAAAGAAAAAAAAAAGACCAAGTGAAAACGGATGTGGACATGCTTAAAGGATATGCGAGGAGACACTGCAGTGATTGCATAAGAGTTGCTTACAAATAGCATTGCAAGTACATTGAAAAATTGTCAAATACTTATTTAATTGCTGTAGAGTAACTAACAGCCAAGCAGAAGAGACAGACAGACAGACAGACAGAGACAGCTTGAGAGTGGGAATGAGACAGACATTTAATTCAATAACCGTTACCCGGTCTGCCAGTCGTCTCTATATAAAACTCAATTTAATGGGTGCCAAGTTTGTGTGGCTTTTGTGTGTGCGTCCGACGTTGAGAGGCTGTCAACAACAGTCAGCGCGACGCAGCAGCAGCAGCAGCCATAACAACGAGTGTGCAGGGCGTGACAGTCAGCAAAATACCCTCTAACAAATATTATTTGCTTGTCAACATCGATATAGTTTTAAATATTTATAATGAACTTATATTTTCGTCATGAGCTGCGCATTTAACTACAACGTTTAGACAAAAAAAAAAAAAAGAGTTAAGATCAAGTGTGACCTTACAACAAAGTGAAGTTTATGTTATTTTACAATACGGTCACGTTTGTTATGCCAAATATAGTCATATTTACAACAATCATAAATAATTTAGTCAACTGGAAGGTACAAAAGAATAACATAACGCTGCTTAAATAAATCAAAGAGTCTCTGTAATTGAACAGGGTATTTCGTAAGTCGAGTATGTAAAAGTTTTGCTTACTTTACTTGTTTTTGCTGCACTCGCACTTTTGCCATTACCACATGCAAATCTATTGAACTCGCTTGGCCACTTTAAGTTCCTCAAGTCTGAAGTCAAAGGCAAAGGCTGCGCTTGTTTAAATGCAACACGCACAGCAATAACAAGTGTTGAAGTAAGGCATGAAGGAGGGCAGGGCACATGGTATTTCAATGGAAATTAACGGTTCATAGACCCAGAGAGAGAGAGAGAGAGTGAGAGAGTGAAACATGTAATTATGCCCACTTGGCGACAGTGTGGCAACACTGAGCGACGCTTCAATGAAGTGGAATCCTTGTTGTATATACTATATGTATATATGCGCATCAGTCAACAGAATTCGTTACGATTAGCAGAAATACGCACACACGCAGTCGAGTTGTTGCCTCGCCGAAAACGTTCGACGACCTCAGGAGACATGACAACGGAGAGCGGGAGGAGCAAGAGGGGAGAAATGCGACATTGCTGCCAAATGCCACAATTGATTTACTTCGATTGATTTCGGGGGCAGATCGAAGGGAATCATCATCATCATCAGCATCAGCATCAAGGGCCTGGCTGCTCATTAGGTTTTCTCCATCAAATGCCAAGGTCCATGCGGCGGGGCGGGCGGGCGTGGCAGTCTATGAGTGGCATACAATTAGCTCATTATGAACAGACAACGCCTAGACAAATGCATGACGCATAATCGATGTGGCTATCTTGATAGATCAGCAGTCAAAATGATTGACTAATGATCTGCTGTTGCTGCTGCTTTTACTAAATCATGGCAACAAAATTCAAGCGAAAAAAAGAAGAGTAAATTCACTGGAACAAGATTTATGGCACAGATTTCAATTTATCGCATTTCACTAGAATTCTATTAATTTATTTCACTGCTTTGCGCATAATTAGACAAATCGCCTGGCGATCTACGCGAATTTCTCTTGCGGCACCTTAATTGCACTTCTTTATGTTTATATTATATTATATTATTAAATACATATTTCATTTATATTATTATTATATTATTTATAAATAAATAAATACTTTAACTGAAGTAAGCCATTTATATATAATTGACCCATTCTTTGTTATCTATTGTTCATAAGACAAATGCGTATACGTAATGTATGTTACGTATACCAATAGTAGATTTGAAACTTTTTCAATTTATAAAATAAATTCAAAGCAAATTAACAGCAAAAATAAATAAGTATCAAAATGCAGTTTCACCCGCAAATAAGATTTTCATATGCAAACATTAACAACAAGACATTCCTAAATAATTATCTAGAAATCAACTGACCATCGATGCGTGTAATATACTGTAAAAAACGAATGCCAAATATTCATGTGAATATGCTTGACTATGCCGGGGACCGAGAAAACAGTGAGAGCGGACCTGCTAAGTTGGCGTGGTCGAGCAAGCGAGCTTTAAAAGTTTGACCAGCTTACTTAAGGTACCTTAGATCAACAGATGATCAAAAGTTGGTAGCTAGTAGTTAATTGAAGTGTGTAGTTGAACGAATCATTGTCAAAAATTTTGAAGTATTCATGTCAGATGCTGTGTATGTCTTTGATTAGGCGTCGGACCAAGATAAAAGCGTAGGCGAAGGTGCCATATGGAAGTGGTCAGGGAAGCGAGCTGCACTAAGATTGCTTAAGAAGTAATGCACGAGATCCCAATCAACTGCTACTCAACTGTTGTGATTATTATTAAACAGTTGTGCAGCAGTACAGCAAACTCTTACCTTACATAGGCAGAGAAGCAGCTAATAGTTGATTTGAGTATGTGACTGAAAAAGTCATTGCCAAAAATTTGTCTAAACTTGAACCAAAGGCTTGATAATGTATTTGACTAGGCAGCGGACGGAGATAATTGTGAAGGCGAACGTGCTTAGTGGGCGTGGTTAGGCAGGAGAGCTTCATTAAGATTGCTTAGGTAGCACTTAAGGTGCCTTTGATCAACAGTTGCTAAACAGTTGCGACTTTTACTAACAGTTGTCGAGAAATGAAAGACATTGCAATGCAATAACGTAGCTAGTTGCAAGTAGTTGATTTAATTACATATGTGACTGAGAAAGTCAATGGCAAAAATTTGGTCGTAAGCATGCCAAATGCTGAGTGTGTGTTTAACTAGGCGGCGGACGGAGATAATTGTGGAGGCGGACCTATTAAATAGGCGTGGTCAAGCAGTAGAGTTTAGAAAAAATTGTTAAGCTTGCTTAGCTATGCAATTAATCAACAGTTACCCAACAGTTGTGCATAATTGCAACTCGTTGATAAAATTAGCTACTGCTGATTAAAGACTAAAAATGGCATTGCCAAAAATTTGTCTAAATGTGAACTAAAAGTTTGAAAATGTGTTTGACTAGGCGGCGGACCGAGATATTGGAGAAGGTGGAGGTGCTAAGTGCGAGAGCTACACAAAAATGTTTGAGCTTGCTTAGTGTACTTTTGATCAACAGTTGCTCAACAGCTGTGCATCATGTCACCGTATTGCAGGTAATTGCTTAAGAAACGATCGAGTGAAAATTTGGCTTGCCAAAAATTTTAGTTTATGTTTGCCAAATGCATGCGAATGTGCTTAGGTAGGCGGCGGACCGAGATGGTAACGAAGTCGGGATGGATAAGTGGGCGTGGTCAGGCAGCTGAGCTTCACAAAAGTTGTACACCTCACTTAGGTATACATGTGTGGGTGTGTGTGTGTGCTTCATATAAATTTGCTTGTCCAGCAAATTTGTCATGCTATGCATATTGCTCTAAACCCTTGAGAAAACTTATAAGAGTTATGAGTTTGCTTAACCTGCAACTTATTTTTCATACCCAATTTGAACACAGAATTAAAATAGTAAAAGTTGAAATTTTGAGCAAAGTCAACTAGTTAAGACTTTTAGTAATTGAATTAAATGTTGAAAATGGCTCTTTAACTTTACTTTAGTTGAATTACATGTCATAAAGGGCTGTATCTTATTGGCTTGTTTCGAATAAACATAAAATAGCACTGAGACTATTTTATGTCACTGAAATAATCAATTTCGTTAGCTTAACTCTTTAATGCATCTGCATGCGTCAAGGCCTTGTTTAGAAAAGTTTCTGTTTGTTGTTGTTGTTTGTTGGTGGCAGTCAATGTAACGAGTCTGCCCCGAAGTTGGCAAAATTGTTGTTATCTGGCTCCCTGCGGTGGCGTCTATTGTCGTCCAGCTGGCGACTAACTGGCAATTGTCAACAGACAACAGGCGACTGTTGGGCAACTGGCAACTGGCAACTGGCAGCTGGCGACTGGCCACTTGTTTGCTATTTTTGTGAGCGACCCACAGCTGACACCTCTATAAATAAATGCAGATGACTCCCCTCCCCTCACCTACTCGCCTCGATAGCCCATTACCATGTGCCATTCATCTAGAGTCGTATCTGGTTTGCTCCATCTGCCATTTCCCATTGCCAACTCCAGCCAGCATCTCGACTCCATTATGAAAGCCTGGCCTAAAAAGACCGCATAGCCAAGGCTTATTATTATTAGGTCGACTCGACTCAACTCGACTCGACTCGAACTGGCGCTGTTTCAAGTTCATATTTATGTTGCCACTGGGAGCTGTTTACCGAGACTTAAGTGATTTCATACGCAATAAGCAAGCGATGCCCCCAACGGACCATTCGCGTAGTAGCCTCCACCTCCATCTCCACCTCCACCTCCGTCCCATTCATTCATTCTCTCTCAAAGAAACGACAACCAGAAATAGCAGCAGAAACAGAAACAGAAACATCAGCTTCGACATCCGTCGACATCATTGGCATCCTCATGGCATTGACGTGCCTTCAGCTTTTTGGGCCGTGCCTTTTGCTTGATGTGTCTGCTGAACTGTTTTTGGATTATTATTATTATTATTATTTTCGTTTTCGTTTGGCGCTTTGCGCTTTGCGCTCTGCGTTTTCATTTTCATTTCCATTACCATTTGCCTCGGCGCTTTTCTTCTTGCCCAGGTATTTATGAACGCGCCATAAACATCATTCAAGTGGGACTCGCTCTGCATCCATCTCCATATTGACAGGAGCTCAGTGTCTACCCGAATCAAACGCGAATCATCTTTTCGTCTCGTCTTGGTGTTTAGTTCATTGCTCGACTGACATCTTAACATCTCTTTCATGTTTACATTCGGCTTAATTAGAGAGCACCCTTGACACAGTCTCTGGTCACAGCTCTCTCAATTCTATTGCAGTTCTTCTTTCCATTTCCATTTTCAAACTATATTCCATATATTCCATTCATTCATTTGTTCACTTGTTCACTTATCATGGGAACCATTTAATATGGCTCCCCCACAAGTGTGGCAAAACAGTTCTTTTCATGCTTTTGTTTGCTTTTCTTAATTTCCGTTTTAATATATATATATATGTATTTTTTTTTTTTTTGATGATTTTTGATGGATAAATTCTTCAAGTTTTCATTATAATTGTTTTTGGTTTTTAATATTCTTTTGGGGGTTTTTTACATTTTCATTTTCGTTTTTGTTTTCATAATTTCGCACAAAACAATTTCGAGTCCATTAAGAGCAGTGGAGAAATCCTGTCAAATGTGCATAATTGAGGGAAGTGCTTATGGCTGGCCACAAAGGAGCTTCTCCTTGTCGTCTCTCTCTCTCTCTCTCATTTTCCTGCTGGGATTAGAGCAGCTAACATGATGAGGCTGCTGCCGCTGACTGAAGATGGCGCATAATTAAATACAATTGTCATAAAACTTTAAGCTATTGTCTGTGGCCAAAACGACAAAACACAATGCAGGTCGCAAAAAAAAAATTTAACCAGAGGCGCTGCCAGTTGCCAGATCTTCTTGTCTCTTACACAATGTCAATCAAAAGTTGGTCGCAGTATAGAGGGGAGAAGAGAGCTAAGAAAAACGGGGACGGGGACGGGGGGAGGCGTCTGAGAAGGAAGACTAATTGGAAGCTGGCGCACGAAGCATAAACTAATTAAATTCAATTATGTACTTTCGCCAGCGCATATTTCATTGACAAGATCGTAAATCGCTTAGCGCCTTCAATGGCCACCAGCTGATCTCTCACTCTCTCTCTCTCATTCTCCCCCTCCTCCCCTTTGGTTGTCGTCGAGCGAATTTCTATTTATAAGCAAGCAAGTATTTACTATCGTTTATCGTTTATCTTTGCCAACCCATCGTATAAATTGTGTGTATTTTGATGTTGTTTATCCCCGGCACGTAGTTTATCCATTGCTCGCTCTCGCTCTCTATCTCTTTCACTCTGCCAATCCCTTCGTAATTGCGATCAAAATTTGAAACGCATTGCGTATTTGAAGATAATACATATGATGGCTGTTCTTGGCTTCGGGTTGCCCATTGACGCAAGCCAGCTGCACTTCCAATTCAATTAGACAAAAGTCAAAAGAAATACCACAAAGCGACAGCACTAAAAACGACTCTTTTTCCTTCCCCCCCCCCCCCCCTCCACTCTGCTATTTGCGAAAATAAAACAAGCTTGAAAGCGAAATGAAAAACCCCAAAAAAACAATGCGGGGGACAAAAAAAAACCCTCAACTTGCTCAACGAGTATTTATCCACGCAATCAACACGATAAACAATGACGGAATTTGTCCCCCCAATCAAGGCAACGTTTTTCCGAATTGGAGATGGACCACACACATACACACCGTAACACACCCACACACACACACCCATCGGTTGTCCATGTTATAGATACGTGCATGTTTTCGCCACTCACAAATTATATTTTGTTTTCTTTTTAAATGCTTTTGCAGTTATTTATGGCCACATAGATACGCTGCTTAAACTAAATCATATTGAAGGTGTTCCCTTAGTCCGATTAATTTTTGCATATTTTTTTTCGCTGTGTAGCAAACAAATCGATGCCAAAGCGCAAAAGTAAACAATCCGATTTATTTTTATCTTTAACCCATGTGCAATGTTACTCGCTTGCTTAGTTTATGGTAGCGCTAAATCGACGAAAACAATAAGTGTAAATTATTAGAAAGATATTTTATCCTTATAAATTTGGAATTTTTATAAACGAAAGAAGAATTTAATTTGCAGTTGTGAAATTTACAGTAAAGATATTAAGTTTTAGGAATACTATTTTCTTTTTTAATTTTGAGTATTTATCAACGAGGAAAATGGAATTAGATTTATTTATATCTTTGAGATAATGTAATTCTCTTATTTTGTTTATGCAAGTGTTTAAACATTAAAGCAATAAGTAACAAATTATTAAAAATATTTTTAGCTCAAAGAAAAGTCTTTCCTTTTTTTTAATTTATAATATTTATTCACGAATAGAAAGAAATTTTATTTATTTATTTTTTTTTTTAAGTATAAAGTAACTCTCTTTTTTTATTGTTTATTGTTTCTAAGCATTCAATATATTTAAGCGAACTAAGAATATTATTAGAGATATTTTGTATATTTCAAGTCAAATAATTGATTTATTTGTATCTTTCAGTCGTATGCGGAGTGATTTCATTATGTTGCTTCCAATTTTATTGTAAAGAAATATATAAATTTAAAGAGAAATTGTTCTACTAATGAAAGTAGAATAGTATTAGATTTATTTCAGTCAGTTTTACTTTTATTCAGTCGTTTGCAATATAATTTCTTTATACATTTAATATTTTATCAAAAGAATAATACAAATTTAAAAAGAAATTGTTTTACTAATCAAAGCAGAATTCATATTTATGTTATTTGTAGCTTTAAATTGCCTAAGCACTAAGTGAATATATTACTATTTTTTCTCACAAATCACATAATTATTTTCAAATTTGCATATCTAAATTTACCTTTCAAAATGTTTCATATTTTAAGCACACTTGCTTCACAAAGTAAAGCGAGATTTCGAGTCTCTCGTGCTTTCGCTTAAACTTTACTTACTCTCACACTTCCATCACTAGCGGGCAAATGAAACTGCCCTCTGTGCAAATACTTGTGTTTGTAGTTGACAAACTTGAGGACGGCAAACCGCGGGTAATTGTGCAATGTCCAATGTTAGTTTTAAGCAATGTTACAAAATCCACAGTCAGGAAATTGAAACCAATTGAATTTAATTCCTACTTTAATGGCAAGCGAAGAGATAGAAGAAAAAAACGCAACTTTTCTTGTTAAACAACTTTCAAAAAGAAACTGACTTCCGTCCGACTCCTCTTACTGCTTTTTACTCCCCACCTCCTCCCTCCCCATCTCCATCCACCTCCACTTTCTCCTTCTCCTCCGTTTCCTGGGGCCACTTTTGTTCTTTGCGGAGAGTTTTTGGAAATTTGATATATTTCATCATTACGAAAATTTGTGCTGTGGTCAGTTTATGGTTCATAGCTTTCCCCTACTCCCATAAAAACAACTAGTTTTCCTTAACCCTGCCCCTTTTTGCCCCCCCCCCCCCCCTTGGACGGTCAATTTTCAATTCTCTATTCCAATGCCCGGGTCCATCCTCTGCATTTATTATTAAAGTTTCTCTGCTTCGTGTTGAACTTTTCAATTTGCAGTTTTGTTTAAAATATGTTAAATATTTAGAGTAAAATTGTTCGAAGGACATGCAACGATCAAAAAAAGTATAAAAACAAAAACGGGAAACCCAAACCGTAAAAACCCAAACGCAAACGCAAAAAAAACTAGTAAAACAACAACTCATGGCTGAGTGAGCGTTGTGGGTTTTGTGGTTGAGTAATTGTTTCAATTTGTTTCAATATCGGTGAAGCAAGCAAAAAAAAAAGAACTCGAACTACAAGTGCTTTTTATGTAAATTGATAGTTTTGCTCATTTATTATTGATTTGCACATGTTTCACTCTATGACTGTGAACGACTTTTCCCAACTGCTGGATTCATATTAAATATGTTATGATTTGAAGTGCGCTGTGAATGGCTGTAAGAGTTGGGAAAATAAACCAAGTGAAATTCATTTGCCACATAAATTTGGCAGTTTATTGAGCTGACAGTCAATTTCACTAAGTAGAACTTTGGGGCAGAAGAAGACTACTTAACTACAATGTTGCAACAATTTCGAATGCAATGCCAGAGACTTGGACATTCAATTTAAAGAATGCAAAGCAACAATTTGAAATTCAATTTAATAAATATTTTCATATTGTATTAAGTTACTCAATAAGCAAAAGACTTGCTCTTTTATTTTCAAGAATGCAAAACCACAACTTGAACTTTTATACAATATATTTAATAAATATGTTATTTTCTTTGTGTCGAGTTTAACTTTCACTTGTTGTGCTACTATCGCATGTGCCACAACACATCATCGCAGTGGGTCATAAATATCAGCAGACATAGACGACAGTCAAGAGCAGACAGCAGTTCATATCAGTAGCTTGTCACATTAGATATTTACAGAGATATGTTTCAGCCTGTTTATATCACTTTTGTTATTGTTCTGCTGACATCTGGCTGATGGACACTATTTGTTATTAAATTTGCCGAGCTAATGACGCAGTTAAACCGATTGGCCGTAAAAAAATAAACTGAACAAAAAAAAAAAACAAAAAAAGGCGACATGCTGCAGGTGGCATAAATACTTTAATTGGAATGCCAAAACAAAAAAAAATGGTATTTGAGAAATGTTTTGCAATTGTGCGGAATGCCAAAAGGTATTTATCAATATCAATTAGAGACTGCTCGTTTTCTCGATCTTAATCACAATTCTATTGAATTTTTGCGCTAAGTCAAAGAGGTGAAGACAACAATGAAAATGAAAGCTAAGCACTCGGAAAATGTAGACAATGCTCGCAAAACTATTTCGATTTTGGCAGCCGAGTCGAGTCGAGTTTACAGCACATTAAACATTGTCTAGCCAACTTGGCTGGCAAACTGCATTCCCTCGTCTTCTCCTTTTTTGAGGCAAGATTTTTGCACGTGTTGCAAGCAACTACCTTGCCACGTCCCCCATTTTGTGGCCAACAATGAAATGAAATGTGTTTTTGGCACTAACATGATATGAGATGAGCTGCACAATGTCAGCACCATGCCAGCTGCATTTTACACGACTGTCGGAAAAACTGCTTCTCGACTAGCAGACATGTTTCCACTTCTTTTTTTTTTGGGTTTTTTTTTGGGCTTCTGGCCAACTACATATCTAACCAAAAGATGCGGATACACATGACTGTGTTAGAGGTTTTCAGAGTTATGCGTGTGTGGGGGGCAGAGCAAAGTTAAAGTTGAGTGGCTGAGCAAAAGTTTGCGGATGCTTGTTAGCAGTTTTGTTTTTCGGCCTCGGCCCAGATAAGCGTGGCTCGCAACTTTACGGAGCTAATAAGCTCACACAAACTGCAAACTTAAAGCGATTCGAGCTTTGCCTTTTATTTATTTCATTTGATATATTGATCTCTATTACTCTCGCTTGTGCTCTCGCTCTTGATCTCAGTGTGAATGCGCCCAGGCAATTTGTTAACTCTTCAAGTGCAGATTTTTCAGCCACAAAATTTGCCAAAATCCTCGCCACAAATTGTTGCAAGACGCGCCGCAAATGAAATTGTTTTTCAACATATATTTCTTGCCCCAAACATAAGTACACCTATCTTTGTGTGTGTGTGTGTGTGTGTGTAGCGTGTGCGTATCTGTGTGTATTTGTGAGCCATGTGTTGTTGGGCTGTTTAAATTTGTTCAACTCTTGCGCACATTTTACTGCGAGTAATTTTGCTGTATTATGGTGCTATATAGCTTGGATGGGGCATATTCTTTAATACAAATTCAGTATGATATTTTCGATGATATAATCTCGACTAATTTTTTGTTTTATTTAGCTTTTATGGTTCTTTGATTTACATAGAGTGGAGATTTCGTATAAACAAAAGAGTATAGTACCACATTATAAATTAGCAAAATAACAATATAATAACAAATATAAATATACATACACTGTTTTACAAAACTAATAGAAATCGATTATTTGCTCTGCTCACAATTGTTTCTTTGCAAACACAAAGATTAAAAATATTCGTTGCATACTTTAGAGCGCAGTTTTTCGCTAGGCATAACAATTTTGAAAACTAGGGTATAAGATTGTCTGGCATGCCACACCTATCGACTTGTTTTTTCTCGTTTTTTGTTGCTTTTTTATTTTATATATATATATATTTTTTTGTTTTTGTCTATTGTATGTGTGTGAGCGTTGTGTGTGTGTTTCTCATGGGCCCAACACTTTAGTCACTTTTGAATCGAGACAAGCGTCTCGACTGCGCTCCTCTCTCCTTGCGAACCCTGCAGTTTTTCAGTCGCCTCTTGGCTAGCTACACTGTTCATCTTGGCTGTTGCTGCTGTTGCTTCTGCTTGTGTTCTGTGTGTCTGTGTAGGTATGAAAAACTCGTATATTTTCTCCAAACATTTGGCAAATTGTTATAGAAAAAGCAGCCACACACACACTCTCCTTCACACACACACACACACGTGCAGTACAGAGGAAGATATATAGTATATGCATACAAGTTGGTTTTGGAAAACTCGACTACAACATATGTTAACGACGCGTTTGCGTTTGCCTTTGGTTTTGCCGTTGGATCTCTGCTGCTTCTTATTTGACAGCACAGCCAGCACGTGCCGCCAGCGAGCTGTTGTAATGGTGACACACACACACACACACACACACACTCACACACACACACACAATGTGTATATAGTGTATATTATAGCAGACAGCATGCCAATGTCTTGATACATAAAGAACCGGCGATAGAGCGCAAAATGAAATGCTTTCAAACACCGAAATTGGCATTCCCTTTGCCAAGACAATTTTTTTGTTGGCCAAAAAGAGTTGTTCGAGAACTGAAATAAAGCACTTAAAATAAATGCAATATTGTGCCAATAATGTTGCTTGTGAAGAACACATAAACTTTGCTAATATCAGCAATAATGTTTGCTTTAAACACATAATTCTTTATTTTCATTTCAACGAAAACACAAGTTTAAGACTTTAATTGCGAAGTACTTGAAAAAAAAACAATCAAATGCTAAATGCTTTTTTAATAATCAATAAAATTTTTTAAATTAATTTATACACAATTGCATTCATACATAAAAACGTGTCAGTAATTTCTTTTTATTTATTTATTTTTTAATAATTTATTTAAATTATGTTACCTGAGTTTATTAAATTTCTTTACTGATACAGTTAATTTCAATGCATTAACATTTATCCATATTTAAATAAAAAAATTATTAAAATGTAAATTATAATTTTATAGTCAAATTTTCAATTACATACTTAATTTCCATTTTTTTTTTGTGTAATAATTTATGCAAATTATTTTTGCGCTGAAAAAGTTCATTTGTATGAAATGTTGTTCGCAATCTTAAAAAGCATATTTTAATATAAGACTATTAAAATGTGAATAATAAGTTTAAATAACAATTTCAACTATAATTAAATTTTATAATTAACCACACTTAAACATAAAACTGTTAAAATATTTGTAATAAGTTTAATGCGCAGAACAGTTTTCATCAAATTCAAATTTTTTGAAAATATATAATTCTAAATTTTCAATTTTCTATTGTTGTCGCACAAAATTTACCACAGTCATTTGTTAAGCATGGCAACTCTGATAATTCCTGTGGCATATCTCGTGTCTTCCATCTACATGCGCTGCTTGCCACATCTGCCTCAGCTCAGCTGAGCTTAGCTTCACTCGCATCGCTTCGACAGCCGCATTTTATTTTTGCTGTCTAGCTAAATAGATTTATAAATCTAGCAAATTGCGTTTAACCGCACACACACACACACACACACACACACGCACTTAAATTCCTCCCGCTCTGTAATCCACTTACTTCCTCCCCCCCTTTTGGGAGGGAGAGGAAAAGCCACCCTTTTTCTCTCAATTTATAATTTCATTTTGCGGCTGGACTGAATTTAATGCGACGCCACATTAAATATTAAGAGGCGCCTGCGACAAACTGTCTAGCTGTGGGAACTGTCCGTCCTTCTGTTTGTCTGTCCGTCTGTCTGTCCGTCTGTCTGTCTGCTTGACAATCGTCCGCCATTTGCATATTTTGCTGCACTAACTGTTACAGTTAACTGCTTAACTTGGCCTCAGCGTGTCAGCTTTGCTATGTAAATTGCGACCCATTCAAACTAACAAACTGCATTGCAATGACACGTAGACACACATACTCGGTCTCTCTATTTCTCTCTCTCTCACTCTTTTGCTAGCTATCTCTCTCTCTTAAATTGCTAACACACCTGTCCCGCTTTCAGTTCGTTGAACTCTGGTGTTGTCCTTAAGGTTGAATGAACATTTTGGACTTTATTTCCGGCGCTTTTCCCAGCTTTTCCTTTATTGTATTTATTTTGCCACCTTTCAGCTGCTGCTGCTGCTGCTGCTGTTGCTGACTTTCCTTGACTTGGCATTTCAATTGAATTGCTAATGCGTGGCATGACACTGCAGCTACTTAAATGTTGCAGTTGCACTTGCACTTGCTGTTGAAAGCGACCATTTAGCTCCCCAGCTGCTGGCGAGTGTTAAATGATGCACAAGCAAGAAGAAAAATAGCGCTATTTACTGATTTCAAATCAAATCACGCCTTTTATACCCGCTGAAGAGAATTATTAAGTTGTGCCTCCATCAAATATATGTAAGAGACAGATCACCATATTTCTTTGGCAATCTAATATACTTTGTACTCTATATTGTATTTTGAATGTAGTAGTATATCAATATACTAATTATTACTCTTGGTATATTTAAGTATGTTTTCAGTATGTTAATATACCGCACTGTTGTGCTATATAGATTTCTAACTTGATATGCGTATGATTTATATAAGAAAGTGCAGGTTGAGCTGAAAAGTTGAAGAGTGCATAAACCTTTTGCCCTGACCGTATTTAGCAATTAAACGCTAGAGGAGCGCGTTTAGCCATTAGCATATATCCACTTATCGGTATTGCAGCATATTTGTGCCACAAATTACTAAATGAGGGACGGAAGACGAGGAGGCGAAGGAGGAGGAGGAGGAGGTCAATCCTTTTATTAAGCCGTAACACGCGAGTGCGCCTAAGAGTAGGCCATGTTTTTTTTTGTTGCTGTGTTTTGTGTTTTTAGCGTGCAGCGAACTTGGGCGTCTGGCAACAGCAATTTGTATGGCGGCTTATCACTTATCTGACGGAGGTCGCTGAAGGGGAAAGAGAGAGTGGAAGAGAAAGAGGGAGAGGGAGAGAAAGGGAAGTCAGGATGTGGGTCGAAGTCGGAGGATACGCTTTGGATTTGCCCATTAAAGTGAAAGCGAAAAAGCGTCAGCGATGCGTGGCGCAAAACTTTTTTCGTGGAAAATCGGGACGTGAAAAGCGCAGAGAAGGGAAAGCATTGCCCGATTTTGTTGTTGCTCTTGCTGTTTTATTTTAATTCCCAAATCGAAAAAGTTTGCCATTGCGATTACACTAAAAACACTAAACGCTTTAAGCGGCCCAAACTCTGTCTCTGTTTACACTTCAATCTTTACTACCTCTCTCTCTCTCACACACACTCCATCCCCATCTCTGTCGGACTCACTGCAAGAGGCGTGGCATGTCGCTGCGTATGTGAACTACTAATTCGACATGTCTGCGAAGTTTCTTTCGGATGTCCCAGAAAAGCTCATTTCGTATGCCTAACTGTGATCCGCAATTCCAGGGCCGAGGGGAATTTCGGGCTTATTCAAAGTGGGCGTGGCTCAGTTGTCTAACTTGTAACTTCCAACTTCATGCAATGGACTCTTTGGTTACTCTTCTCTGTGGCAGGCGAGCATTAAACGATTACAAATGATTAAGTCTGCAACTTGGCGTGAAATTTGTTCATCATTGTCTCTCTTTCCCTTTCTCTCGCTCGCATTAAATGCAATTCTTTTTTTTTCCTCTTTATTCTGCAACTTTTGCGGAAACTACCCCTACGTTAAGCCATCTCGCCACCCCGCACCCCGCACACCTAGATACTTTGCTGAGAAAATGAGCCACAGTCATTTCCCCAAGCGGGCCGAGTAAATTTTCTTCATTTTCATTTATTATTTAGGGAATTAATTATGTGCTCTGCCTGATGTACGGCAACCTCGATAGTCTGTTTCTCTCTCTCTCTCTCTCTCTCTCTATCTTAAGTCTGAGGCTTACACACACACTCACTCTCACACACACACACACTCGTTTCTGGCCGCTGGCTGTGAAATTTATTCATTGGACCACAAAAAGCGCGAGACATTCAAATTTTTGGTAAGGACTTTTACAATGTCCAAAATGAAGAAAAAAAAAATGAAGTCTAACGCGTACTTAAGCCATTCAACGGCCGCGGCTCGCAACTTGCCAGACAGCTCTGTTACCCTGTTGTCCCGTTCTTCTGCTCTCCTCTTTTCCCTGCTGCCCTTGAGCCTCGATTCGTGCCTTAATACTCTCCGCTGTCTCTTCCCCAAGTCTCTCTTAAATGTACTCTGAAATCAGCGTTGTTTTGCTGCTGCCAAAAGAGCAATTAACTTGTGCCGCCCTCTCTCTGATACCCTGTAATTATGCCACGGCATGCAAATTATAAAATCAATAACAGGCTCAACTTGCAATTATACATCGCTTACTCTAGATATCAGCTCGTTAGCTGCTAGACTTCCTTATTTTTACAGGGTATTTGCTGGTCGTGGACATCTCACACTTTTGAGAGCCTGAAGCTGCTGTTGTTTTACGCTCCACTCGTGATTGTCCTCGTTCTAGTTGATCTAGTTTCGGTTGTCGCTTGTTTTTCAACCACGGAATCAAAACAAGCGCATCAAACTGGGCGAAAACTGGGCGTAACTGTCAAGAGAAGATGTTCAGCCCGACTGAGGAGATACGCTGCAAAAAGAGGTGTTCATATTTCTTATATTTGCCAACGCACAACTCTGTCACATCATGAATACTCTACTCGCTCTCTGCTATAGAGTATTTCAAGGCAAATATTGAAATTTCATTTGAGAGCACGGCACAAAACTGAATACCGAAATGTCCTTCAGCTCGACAATCGGAGGGAATCGAGGCAATGCCCGAGGCATTTTAATGGCAGTTTTAGTTTCACTAATCGCTTTATGATGATGTCTTCACAGTCCTGATGATTGTGTGTGTGTGTGTGTGGGCTTGTGTGCGCTCTTCGATGAAGCTTTTCTTCTATCTGTGTGACGGTGTGAATGTGGAGCAGGTGCTGCGACTCTTAGACGGCTCTTAGCAAACACCACATTCTCAACAGCCAGCTTGTGTGGTAGTTAAAGTTTTTTACAACAACAGTAAAGGCAGCCAGGCAGCTTAATGCGGCTCGCCTTCGACGTGTTCTTGTTTGTGATGCGGTGGGGCTAATGGAAATGCTGATGCATTGTTAATGTCGTCAACAAATTAAAATCACTAGCGATAGCTAATCAAAGGCTCGCAGCAAAGTCTTTGCCAATTGCCTGACAAATGCTCAGGTCTTTGCAGCTATTTGCACAAGGCCAAGACAGAAAGTCTTTCAACTAGAGCAGCACACTTATTTTGGTAGTTAAGTGTATTGAAATTTGTTAGAAGATAATTGGAACATTACTTTAGAGCGAGACATTATGTGGTTGAGAATTAGAACTCTTTATAAGATATCCTTTTATAAATTAGAAAAAGAGTAAGAGCGATTTTTTTGGTAGCTAATTTTTTTAGCTAATCTTACCTTAAATTATACAAAAAAGTACAGGTTTAATACATTTTTTCTACCCAAACAAATTTATTTAATACAAGAATATAAGAACCTTATAAATTTGGTAGAGTTTTTGTCTTTTTACTAAAACCAGTGAAGTTGCTCAAGTTGTCAACTATATCATAGCTAAATTAAGACATATATTTCATTGTCTAATAGCAAAATCAATTTTGACAAGTAATTGAGTAAAACTCAGTTACAGAATCTATACTTTTTCAGCTCAAATAGATTATAAAAAAAATAATTTCGTAATACAGACATTTATTTATAAAAATTTCGAACGCCTGGCAAAGTTTTAGTAATAAAAGGAAACGATATCATATAACATTATTTGCATAGAAATTTTCAGTTTTAAATTGATGTTGAATTGCCTTTTAGCTAACACATCTTGTTAAATAGTTTAAAATAGTTGGCTGCACTTTATATTTAGAGTGGCATAACCACCAATTATATGGCTGCAGCAATTCTAAATGAAACTTGTTCAAGTTTCATTTTGCAACGTAATCAAAGTTCGCTGAATCTGGCACTGAAATTAAGCCATTTTGTGGCTGTTTGTGCCACTTTGCATGTGAGAACCCGCAAATTACACAGCTGAATGGCTAAGTAGAAGAATCTCTAGCAAAAGCCAGCTGCTAGCAGCTGCTTCTGCCACAACGTCTTTGTGAATATCTAGCGAGTGAGTGAGTGCAGCAGTCTACGTATTGATTGCGAATTGCAATTGGAAATTGGCAATTGGCATTTAATATTTGCATTTGCATTTACGAGTTGCAAGTTGATCAAACAAAACCCATCACACAGCCACTGACAAGTTGTCAGTTCATTTGTTTAACTGTCTGTCTCGATGTCAGTCATTAGACAGTTGCTTGACATGAAATTCAATTGCAATTCCATTTTGCTAGCTCGCGCTGTCAGCATATCTCACGGAACTTGTTCTAACCAATTGCCTGGCATTTTAAAGGCCAATTAAGGAGAGCTCACTGTCCAACAGTCCAACCAACAGTCAGTCCAGCATTCATCCATCAGTCCAAAACAGCGACCACAGAGGAATGTGTGTCGGGTGCAAAATGCTATCCGGATGTGGACTCTGGGTTTGCGTTGTGCTCGGCTCACGGTTTTGTGGCTTGCGGCTAGTGGAATGTGGCATGCGGCTGTGTTCAGCTGACAGCTGGTCAACAAATTGACTGTTCTGCTCGACGGGCTTCGCGGCTGTTTGACTGTTTGGCTGTTCTCTGATGCGCTTTGTTGCCTCGCCGATTGATGGGTTATGCGATGCGATGCGAGTCGATAAACGAAACAAATCGAATCAAATCGTTTCACTTTACACCCGATTATTTATTGTATGTATGTTATATGTATGTTTTCCATACACAATTAAGTGGCATTTTTTGGTGGCCAGCGTGGCGTATGCGTAATATTTGTCATCGCCTTATCAATGGGCAACTAAATCGCATTAGGCATGTTCAACATGCCTCAAGGGTAACAACAACATGACTGCCGACTGCCTTTTACCCTCAACAAATACATATGCCATTCAATGCCTTTTCAATTTTCCCTTTTCAAGTTCGCGACTTTTCTTTTCCCCCTTTTTGCGTCGCCAGTTCGTCGTGTTTGGTTTTTCGTCTCCTTTATGTGGGTTAATGTGGCCTCTGGCCAAACCAAACTGAATGTGTACTCAACTCTCTCTCTGTATGTGTGTATGTGTTTTTGCCATTTCGATTGCGAAAAATAAGGCCATTAAAAAGCATAAACATGGCAAATATGCCGCCATTGAGACAGGCCACCCAGGATACCCGGTCTGCGATTGTGAGATCATAATGGCTGAAACCAATGGAAGCCAATGCCAAACGGCAAAAGCAGTCAGCAAAAGTCAGACAATCACATTTACAATTTAAGTTGCGCATTACATAAAAGCCACCACATTCAATGGGCCAATGGCCAAATGTGCTTTGATACGATTCCCAATTCCAATTCCAAATTCACTTCCACTTCCCGCTTTCCGCTCTCCCCTTTTTTTGTATTTTGCTTGTGGCTTTCCCTTTGAGTTGCAGCTTGTTGCATTCGAAAGTAATTCAAGTGCAGTTTGTAATCAAAAAGTGAAAGGAGTAAAAATCTCAGTACTTACTTTAAATGTCGCCACAATCCAATCAAGCAAAAGCACAAAGCAGCTGCGATTTGAATTGCCAAAAGTTAGTTAGGACCTCATAAAATGGGGAAAGAAAAGAATCGTAATAAAAAGATGATCTTACGACTCTTAGCTAATAGACAAAGCTACTAAGAACTCCCCGGTTGCAAATTAATTTGAATGGCTTAAAGCAAAACTCCGCCATAATAAATCATAATTTGCTCAATTTCAATAATAAACATTAACAATTAACTTGAACTGCGGTTGCTCTTGCTGTTCGTCTTCCTAGGTTACTTTCTCGCATTTTTTCGTTTTTGTTGTGCTCATTTTTATCAACTGTTTTGTGCCTGGACATTAGGGCCCCCGAGCCCCCATTATAATGGGGCTCAATGGGAAAAGTTTCGGTTGAAAGGGCCATTAAATAAGAAGAAGCAGCAGTCGAGTTAGCCAAACACAGACAGATACACATAGGCTACGTGCATGGGAAACTTTCCACTTTGAGTTTTATTTGTGCAGGGGAAAAAAAAAAAGTGAAAGTATTTCGAACTAAAATTGATTTCTTTCTTTTGCTTCTCGCTCGCTGCAGACGAAACGGAGGACGAGTAAAATACCATCAGAGGAAAAAGATGAAAGCAGCTGTGCCAAATTCAATGAATGCAACTTCAACGGAGCAGCAACCACATGAACACGAACATCAACAGTAACAATAACAAGAACAAGCATAAGCCACCACAGTTGAGCGAGCACTAAAAAATCAACGAGCAGCAGCAACAGACGAACAGCGGACATTCCAAGCAACAAGCAAAAAAAAAAAAAAAAATAAAGGAAAACAACAAAAAGAGAGATAGAGCGAAGAAAACTCGATTCGCCTCGCTTCGCTTCGCTTTGCTTGTGGCAACATGTGTTGATACCGATCCGATGTCTGTTAATTGAACTGCAGGAAATGTCAACGGCAGTCACGAAAACATTGACCGCCGCCGCAGCCGCTGCCGCTGCCATTGCGATGGCCACCGGCATGGATAATAATACGCTCTATTCCTACGATATCGCTGCCGCCAAAGACGTGCTCTATCCAGCGCATGGCGGAGCCGCCACATCGATGCCCAGCACCACAGCAGCAGCAGCATCCGGTGTGGCAAACACCACATCGAGCATCGCATCCGCATCCGTTTCCCTCTCCCTGTCCGCCTCAGCAGCAGTTGCGGCAACAGCAACCGCTGCTGCAGCAGCGGCAGCAGCAGCTGCAAGCAGCACTGTGGAACGTGTACCAGGCTTAATGGACGCCGCTTCGGCAGCGGTCAGTCTAAATGAGACGCGGTTTCTGCTCGTCGATTATGCGACGAGCATGAACGACAGTTTCGACGACGCCTCGTATCAACAGCATTTGAGCGCCAGCGCCTGCCGCTCCATGGATGGGAATAACAGCTATTGGAATATCACTTGCGACTCGCCGTTGGGCTACGCTCTGCCGCTGTACGGCTACTGTATGCCCTTCCTGCTTATCATGACCATCATCTCGAACTCGCTGATTGTGCTGGTGCTCAGCAAGAAGAGCATGGCCACGCCCACCAATTTTGTGCTAATGGGTAAGTTCAATGAGTTATCAATTTCCGTTATAAGTGCTAAAGCGAAGCAAAAAGTATTTAATAATTTCAAATATTTATAATGCTAACAAGTAAGGAAGAAGTAATAAATAAGCTATCATTAGCTGGCTGTTAAACAGAAACAACAGAAACACTTCTTGTTATACACTGTTGTTATTGAATAAAGAATTTATTTTTTTAGTTGTCAAAAACTAGAATTAAAAGAGGAATTAAAAATTGTTTGTTTCAAATAACGCAGCAGTTAATTGTCAAGGACTTAATATCAAAAACCTTTCGTTTTAAGCATGAGTTGCGAATAACAAAATGAAATTAAATCGTCGTATCATATACATAAATATGTAGAAAAAAATTATATACAGCCGCAAAAATTAAAAACAGGTCAAATTTATATTAACTTTTGTGTTAATCCATAAATTGTGTAATATAATCTTGTTATTCCATATTCATAAAAGTTAAATTGGTGTGTTTTGGGAAACCCTTTTTTAGTGCAATATTTTCAGTGGACACAATTTTAGTAAAAATTTGGTATCCGCAAATATTGCTTTAAAATAGAAGATATGTATTTATTTCCCATATTGTAAAATAAGCTCAATCTGGTATATTTCAATAAGTGTTAAGATTCTTAGACTTAACTATTTGTTGTTATCAGTTATCGATTATCAAATTGTTGCTAATAGAAGTTAGTTAGTTGTATAACAAAAGTTATTTGTTTATTTTAAATTATTTAGGGCTAATAACAATAGGAAGTGCATTAGAAACGTTGCATAAAGACATTATAAAATAAAAGTTCTTCCTTGCTATAACATCAATAAACTGCCGTGACATTTTGTTAGAGAAACCCAATTTCCGCACACGTCGCGCCTTAAAATACGTGCCACAAACTTTCGTTCGTGTATTGCTTTAGTTAGTAAACAGAAAAATAAATTAAAGTCAGTTATTCTGTAAAGTAAGTAAATCTCACAAATATTGACAGCTAGGGAAAACTTTAACTTGAACACAAATAAAATGAACGGGAGCTTGAATAATTCGAATTCCTTAAAGCAACAAGTGAATTCCCTCGCTGCTAATTGCAATTATCGATGACTGACATTGTATCGATAGCAGTTGCTTCATCCCCTCCAGTTTTGCCCCGAGAGCACTTTTACGATTATTATTATTTTCATTTTTGATTCCCCCTCATTTCATTTAGCGAAGTGATTTGTGCTTCCCCCCGGACACTGTGTGAAACCCCCTTGATCCATTTAATGCGTCACAATGTTAAATCAGGCAGAAGTTTTGCGAGATTTCAAAAAATAGCTGGCAATGTGCGTGGCACGTTTCCCATTCCTTCAGTCCTTCAGTCCTGAGCATTCCGCGTGCCACAACTCAAGTAAATGCTGAGATATTCTAATAGCGTGTGTAATGCTAATGGCTGACTGGCTGTGTTGTTTTTTTTTCCCTTGCACTGCTTTTGCTTTTCTCAGGGGGGCGGCTGGCTATGTGCTCTTGGTATTTGCAACTGATTTATGAAAAGTCGCTGACTATGTGGCACGAAGTTGCCTCAGACTCCCAAGGCTGTAAGTGGCTTTGACACAGACTTGAAGCTGTTAGATGTTCGCTGTTAGCTGGTTGCTTCTCCTGGACTTTCTCTGGCTAAACATCATCACAGCAGCAGCAACAGCAGCAACAGCAATAGCAGTAGCTATCAGCAGCAGACGATTCAATTTGAGCTGCGTGTCAATGCAATTTGTAGCAGCAGATTACTTAACCCATCACACCACTCAGCTGAACTGAAGCAAAGTGTGCGCAAAGAAAATATGGAGTTGAAAGTTGGACAGTTGTAAGCCCTAAAGTTTGTGCCATAATGACATTTCGTTCGCCTGTTTTGCCGGCTTTTCATCAGAGGAGAGTATAAACTGACAAATGACACTGTCAGCTATACCGGCTGTCAATGGGTTAAGCTGCCCGATGAGATGCGTTGCGATGTCCGGGTGGAGGGCAAATACAATGTAGAACAGAAACAGGGGGCTAATCGCATTTGCCTCTGCCTCGGAAACTGGAACTCGATGTGAACGAGAAGGGCAAGAAGGGCACGAGGCGAGTTAAGCGACGATAAATGACAGCAGACCAAACATGAAATGAACTTTGTGTCGCCCGAAACGACACAACAACAGCAGTTGACTGTAACTTAAACGGACGCTGAACACGAAACTCCCATGGGGCCAAAGGTCGGGTCAGGCAGAGGCCGACACCGACACAACGAAAGCACGAGGACAAGGACGAAAGCAAGAACAAGAACGAGAATGAGAACGAGGTAGAGACTGGCGCACGGGGCGTATGATGAACTTGAACTTGACTGCACTTGGCCAGTTCGAAAGGTAATACAAAACTGATTAGAGGATCCCTATTCCCACCTCTCTCTCTCTCTCTCTCTCTTTTGCTGTTGGCCAACTAATTACAGGTATTAATTCAATTAAATCTGAAGTAAGCAGTATTGCAGCTCTGATTCAATCAGTTGTCCACTTAGCGCAGCACTCAAGTGCGAAACAGAGACAGAAAGAGTGGAAGAGTGAAAGGGAATCAAAAGTCGACTAGTTTCACATTTTGACTTTTCATTCTTTTCTCTCGTGTATTTCATTTTTTGTTTTGTGCCGAGTCAGCCATAAATTGTATATTCCATATTTATTGCCTCCTTTGCTTTTTTGTTGTTTCTTTTTATACCCGTCACCCAAAGGGAGAAGGGTGTTTTAAATTTGTGCCAACACAATCTGGAATATTTTGTACTCTAAAGTACAAATTCCAAATACCGATTGATATACCAATTATTGTCTATTGGTATATTATAGTGTTTTATGAGTATATTAATTTAGTAGATTTTAGGAAAAAATAAATTAATTAAATGTATATACCGAAAAAATACTAAGAGATACAAATATTATAGTGATCATAGCCAATTATAGTCTTTTGGTGTATTTTAGTATTTTATGAGTATATAAAATAAGTATGTTATATAAATACTAAGATTTACCGATACTCTAGTGATATACAAATTATTGCTTTCGGTATATTAATTTAGTATATTTTAATCAAAATACCGCACTCTTTTAATTTAATTCAAAATGGATAGCGGGTATCTCACAGTCGAGCGTACTTGACTATAGCTTTTTACGTGGTTTTTCTTGTTGTGGGCACATGACATTGGGGTAAATTGTTGGCTTAGCCCCAGAGTAGGGAATCCTTGTGTGTGAGGAACTAAACTAGTTTTTAAGCCGAAAAATAAGTTGGTCATCTAGTGTTTAAGCCATTGGCTAACACAATTTGTCAATTTGTTGTTCTCTATTTTTATCTATGTACATTGTTGTTATTCTAACTCTGTTGTTTGGCATTTCCTTTCAGGCATGGCCATATGCGATATGCTGACGGTTGTTTTCCCCGCCCCCGGCCTCTGGTATATGTACACATTCGGCAATCATTATAAGCCGATGCATCCGGTCTCATTTTGTCTGGCCTACAGCATTTTCAATGAGGTAAGTAAACAGCACTCTTCTTGTAGGCTACACAAATACCCTATCAAAGGATATGAGCTTCATTTCATGCTCAGCCAACATGCATACATACATACATAACTAAACACATTCTAATGAAATTTGCAAGATACGCAGACAATTTAATTAGCCACAAATATGCTTATGAATTTTTAACATCAATTCAAACATTTATATTAAATAACTCAACATAGAAATTAAGCTGGTGGCATAATTATTATTTGATGTACACAAAAAGTCAATTATCATTGAGTGAATAAGCAAAGCGGTAGTCTATAAATACTTTACAACAATTGCTTGTCGTTATTAATGAAATGAATCTAATAAACACATGGCAAACTGAAACTGAATTTAATAACCATAACGCTGTAATAATCCGTTTCGTAGGCAGATTGAGCTAGTGAAAAGCTAAGCAAACTCAACTGAGATGAAAAGGAGGATGTTACGTTCCTCTTTTTCGCCCTCCTCTTGTTACACATACCATTTAGATGGGAGAGTGTTGTAGGATGGGAAGGAACAGTGAGAAGGGAGGGTAGGAGAAATGTACACACTGCATAACAAAATTCGAGTAGCAAAGCAGCAGACAGAAGTAGTGGAAGAATCTTAATTGCTTAGCCAAGTTCAAGAGGGATCCAGAGTTTTAGGGTTTGAGATGAGTACTGTTTGCTCTAGGCCTGCAGGCAAAAGAGATAGATATACACAAAGAGAGAGAGAGAGAGAGAGGGAGAGTGAGACGGAGAAAATGGTGGGGGAGTTAGGCACTCATTGACCTAAATAAAATGCTTGGCTGCAAGCTGGCAAGTTGGCTTTCTTTTGTCTCGCTTCTCGCATGATGATGTATGATGTGTGTTATCGCCTATCGTTATCGTTATCGCTATCGCATTTGCTGCTACGTTACGTTTTGCACTCTGCTTGTCATTTCTGTCAGCATAATGAAAGAAGTATTTCACATGCCACCTGACAAAAACACAGTGCCCCATCCTCGTGTTGCATCGATAACAAACAAAATAATGTCGCACACACACACATTCAGACTAACATTCACATTCGCATTCATTCATTCACTCACGCATTCATTCATGCGTTCGCTCGTTTGCTACACTCACACTTATTCAATCTTTTTACATTATCATGCCCCAAACAGTCCGCACTCCACACTCCACACACTCCACGTCTATGTTGCACGTTTGCCTTGATTAATCAACATTTTCAATTTATGGCACTCGCTTTTTTGGAGGGGGGCGAAGCGGAGTTGGCGAAAGATGGCGGCATAAAGCAAAACTGTTTACTCACTTCAACTGGAGTAGTGTCGAGCTGATAAAATGTGCCCATTGTTGTTGTCGCTGCTGTTGTCGTTGCCATTGTTGCTGCTGGCAGCTACGTGCTGTGACCGGGCTCCCAGGGGATTTGTACCAGCTAAATTCCATGCTGTGCCTCCCTCCCTTCCCTTCCCCTTTTGGCTAGTTGAACGTGGGGCTAGTTGGAGCTGCTGATGGGAGAGGGGGAAGGAGAGGGAGAGAAATATCTCTGGCTATCTGCGTATGACGGCCATAAAATTCAACTCACATACACAGCATAGAGAGGGGGGGAGGAGGAAGCTGGTAATAACCACCAGGCGGCCATTGCATTGCTCAACTTGAAGATTTTTGTTTCATTTCCCCTAGAAAATTTATATGTGCTCCATGTACTCGACGCGCGTTCTACAAAAAGTCGCCCTCTATTTGTATCTCTCTCTCTTGGGTGGCGCATTTAATGGCCATGTTAATGTGGCAGGGATGAGCTGAAAGAGGACACAACAACTCCTTGTTACGACTGCTTGAAAAACAAGCTCATAACAGCAGCAGCAGCAGTAGCAACAACAAGAGACAAAGTAAATCTGACGGCTGCTGTAATTGTAGTTGTGTCGAGGCAGGAGAGTGGAGGGAGAGACTGCTCATAAATCGGATTAGTTTACAGTTGTGCGGAACGAAAAATGTAAATGGAACTGAGTGCGATTATGATTGCCATCACCGAGTACTTCAATATTGGTTTGCATAGTTACAGGTGCATGCATTTTGTATCGCATTTTGTATCGCATCACATCGCATGGCACTTAGCACAAAAGCCTCAAGTTGTAGTTGTCTATTTGCTGTTCACATCTTCACTTAGCCATTTTCTTTCTCTCCATTAACACACACACACTCACATGCATACTCTTGCAATTCGTATTCACACTCATACGGACAATCACCCATTTAATATTTGACTTATACTTTTGCGCCCTTGTATGCTTACAGATGATGCCTGCCATGTGCCACACCATCTCTGTCTGGCTGACTTTGGCTCTGGCCGTGCAAAGGTAAATATGCAATAAAGGCTTATGCCTCTCTTCCTCACCTCTATCTCTATCTCTACGCTCAGCTGAGCATCAGCTATTTTCCCATAACACATCGCGACGCAAATCCCTTTTGCATGTGAACTATATTCATAATACAAAATAACTTAAATGTGTGAATTTTGAATCGAAGCTTAACATTTAAATGATCAATATTCAATTGGAATTTATACTAAGTATAAATACATAAACATTTCACTCTAGTTTTTTCCTTAATAAACTTTAATCTATTGCTTTAAAATATCCCTTTTCCATAAAAGCAAATACTTTATATATATACTTAGCTTTAATCGCAAAAAGAAATAAAATGATTCCAAAATTCAGCACTTTAAGCAAATAATACAAATAAGTGTACGAAATAAGCCCAAAGTTCATACACATTTGCTCTTTAAATAAACATTATTTTTTGTATGTATTGGATATATTTTAATTATAATAACAAATACAATTCCTTATTGCCAGTGCGACTAAGACCTTCAGTCTATATACATAAACTTTAATCTTTTACTGTAAGATATTCACATCTTGCACAATAAGCAATAGAACAAATCAAAGCTTAAATTTCAATAGAAGAAACGTATTAATAACTTTTTAAAGAGAACTATAGAAATGAAAATTTCACTCTAGTTGCCCCTCAAATAAATAGAAGCATGATATTAACTTGACCGTAATAAAACTTAATACCAATAAAATCTTTTAAGTATACGATATAATCCAAAACTCAACTCTATTTTCCCCATTACCAAACTTTAACCTGAATCTGGTTGCTACAGCAAAATAAGCAGCAACTTTGGCTCCAATCGCAATACGCTTTCTCCCCTTTTTATTGCCACTTCGAGTTGGACTCCAATTAGCAGTCGCATTGCAATTGCAGAATCCACTCTCAGTTTTTGTTGTTCCCGCTTGCAACGATGAGGCACTTCAGCTCACTCACTTCATTTCGATCATAACGAGGTAATACTGCACTTGCTGCAAGAGCACTTGAGCTCTGCAACAGGAATTCCAATTGCAACTCCACTGCGAGCATATCACAGCATGAAGCACATTAATAATGTCATAAGAACACATTCTTTCACATACCAACTTGATGACTGGTTGACTTGCTGGCTGGTTGACTGGTTGACTGGCTGACTGACTGGCTGACAGCATGACTGGCTGACTGGCTGACAGACTGAGTTCTTGACTTGTCAATGCCGCAATAAATCAAAATGCGGCCTCACAGAGTTTTGCACGTCGTCGTCCTGCTGTCGATACGCTCCCACAGTTGCCAATGCCAAATACAAATGATACGTGCTCTGTGTGTGTTAGTCTGGCGACTGGCTAACGCTGCGTATGAGTAATGTGCGTGCTGAAGCATCGCACGGCCAATAGCAAAAGGCGTTGACGCAAAAAAGAACACAGACAAACACACACGCACACACACACGCACACACACACACGCACACACACACACGCACACATTAGATGTATGTGTGTTTTGTGTGCAGCTCAATCAATCGCATTTGTTTCGCAAATCTCTTCTTGCCAATTTCTGTAGCATACTTTTCGCGGCTCACTTAAACGAATGAAAAGCCAGAACTACAAGTAGTTCGAAATCAAAGGACTCGCAGCCTTTTACGTTAATGAAATCGAATTATCGATCAGTATAAAACCTTCTGCTAGTGGGTGTCATTAAATACTCTTCGAATGAACTGCGTATTTTTCTGTTTTTCATAAGAAAAGCAACTTTAAGCCTGTAGCAACGCAGACTTGCAAATTTACCCCGGTTTATGGTCAATAACAGAAAAATATTAAGTCTGCTTACACATTTTTTTATAGCTTAAGCTGTGAAGCATCACATCTTCCACTATTTAACAGACTCACGTAGTTTTCACTTGATATATATTAAAGCTGACACCTTAAGTCATTTCGTGCTTCTTAATTTGTCTGCCAATTAACGATTTTCTTTGCGAGCTCTGTGTGTATTTATGTCCTTTCGGCAACCACAACTCGCTTGCATCGCTGTCTTTATATTTTCATTTCGCAATCAGTTCGCATGGCTCAAAATGTCAGACTTTATTGGCAGTGCGATTTTTTTTGCTTGTTTTAAACCTGAAATTACTTTATGCAAAGAGCTATAAATAAAAACCGTCGAAAGGATATGAAGGGATGCTGCGATAGAGTAAGAAAGGGATCAACTTGTAGGCTTTAAATGTTTTATATTCATATTAAAAAAAAAAAAACAAAACAAAACAATAAACTAATATGAAATTGGCAACATAAATCGTAAGCATGTGTGTATATAAAATTCGTATAAAATACAAAAGCAACAACAACAAATTCAAGTGGCACAGCCAGTGAAACTGAAATGAATGGACAGCGGCGGAGGAGGACGACGTCGAGCACTGTATAAGGACTATAAGGACCACTCGAAAGCCAACGCATTGTTCTATTAACTCATGTGTGGGATCATAAATTTTACAGCTTTGCAAATAAATTTTCAAAACCCACTGAAAAACAACAACAGAGGAGCCAAAAAAAAAAAAAATTGAAATAACAAAACGAGAGTAAAGAAAGAGAAATTTCTATGAAAATAGTCATAAATATTTGCGCCATTATGCGACTTGGACCGCTTCAAGTGGTCGCTCGATGACTGCGTGTGTGAGTTAGTGTGTGTGTATGCAGCAAATAGCTAAATAATATGTTGTGGCAGGGGACACATTGAACAACGTCCGTCCATCCCTTTTTAGCGAGCATTTCTCTAAAATGCGTTGAAAATGGCTCGAAGGACAAATAGCGCGATAAAACAGTCAACGTTTATTGTTATTATTGCTTTCATTTGTTGTTGTTTTTATTGTTGTTGTTGTTGTTGTTGTTGCTGTCAACTTATTGTGTTTCAAGTGATTTTATGGGCATTCCATGTGCCACAAGTAGAAAAATGGCAACGTCAACGTTGCCAAGCGTTGCTGTTGGCTGCACTTCAGCAACTCAATATGAAATATGTGTGACTGTGTGTGCGTGTGTATGTGTCTGTGTTGGAATTGAATGAGTAAATGAATATCATGAGTATGAAATGAATAAGTAACTTGTTGCCTAGCGGTTAACAAAGCTCCAAAATGCCAAAGTTATAGTCAAGGAAACCTGATAAGTTCCGTTCCGTAATGAAAACGAACACAGACTTTATATTCGACAGTAAATAAATTCATGAAAACATGTTTAATGAAATGATTCAATTTATACGCTACTTTCATAAAAAAAAAACTTAAAAAATTCTTTTGATTTTAGCTACCATAATATTTTACATGAAATTTTGTTTTATCTTTGCAAAGCGACATTCTTAAATATGTTATGCATAAATATTTTTGATATTTGATATCTAAGCATATTTCCAGCTTAAAATGACAAATAACATTTAAATATGCAACTTTGTAAATAGATTTTAATTTTAACTTAGAAAAGTGATATTATTTCATATGAAAAGAATAATTAAGAATTTTATAATTTTGTTCTACTTTCTCTACTTTTCAATCAAAAATAAATTTAAATTACCAATAACCCAAAATGAAACTATAAATATTTTAATACCGATTTATTTAGAATAGCAGAATGAATAAAAAAAAATTAAAATAGTAAATGGTTAGATATCGAGATAAACTGGCTGAGTTAATTAATGAGTGCTAATAATGAGTAATGAGTGCAGTGAGTGCATAATAAGCTGGTAGTGGGACCACTTGATTTAAAACAATGAATCGCTCAAGTGAATAATTGATTGAATGCGAATGAATTTCGAAAGCATGAAAGGATAATAATTCGTAAAGTGTCCAAGGCGAATATTAACTAGATTTTAGGTTCATCTTTGTTGTTCGAGTTGTGCACCCTCTGAAGAATATGCTAATTGCCCAATGTTAATTATTTGGCCGGATGAATTGCGTGTATTTTGTTGATTTATTATTCCGCCTGGCTGCCTGAATGAATGAACGAATGAACGTTGAATGTTGAATGTTGAGTCTGAGTCAAATTAACTGAACTGAAAATGCAAAGCGAAGAATACTAAAATGTTATTCATTCAATTATTAATATCAATTCCATTTAAGGCTAAACGCTGCGGCAATCGCTTGGTCCCTTTGTTTACGATTGCTTTCAACTTTAATGAAATCCCCGCTTGACAAAGGTTCAATGAAAGATTGATTGAAAACCATTTTTGAAGTGCCAGTGTGGCCAGACCCGACGAAGACGCAGACTAAGGCCAAAAGAGAGAGCCACAGCTACAGCCAAAGTCAACGCAACGCGAACAACGCGTCGTGGGCGTTGCTCGATGGGCGTGCCAATAATTATGCGCATAAATTAGGCAAAAGGCGCACAGCCTTGAGACGCCCTTCTATGCCCGTCTTTCTTCTTCCATTCCCTGCCCCCGGCTTACAGTTCAGAGTCTGAGCGAAAGCTGTATGAGCTTAACGCAGGGCCACAACATCAAGTGTTTCCACAGCAGGCTAAAGATGAAGACGGTGACGGGAGGTGGCCTTTTGCCATCAAGTTGAAACTATAAAGCGGCGCAAAAGTCGTCCCATTTGACTCGTGCACCATGGGGATCCATCGTCCAAGGGGGCAGCGACTTTGCCCATCCCCTCCCCGCACCGACCGAAAAAAAGCGTTGACACTGAGCGATGCGAGAGCACTTTTGACAAATTACTTAAATTATGAAATTATAAAACGCCAAGTTGATTAGGTTTTTCTTCAGATTGGCTTTGATTGCGTGTGGCCATAAGTCCCAAGTGCTGTTGCTGTTGTTGTTCTTGTTGGATCAGCATCTCGATTGGAGATGTGACAGGGGCAGGGGCAGGGACAGGAACAAGGGGCAGGCAGGTTAAGAACGTTGTCAACACGTTGCTATCATAAATTTGCACCTGCAAAATTGGGTTACTCCTTGGATGGCTGACTGACTCACCGACTCATCGACTTACTCGCTGACTGACTGGCTATAAAATTATATTAGCCAAATGCGTTTAGATGTATGCGCTGCCAACGTGGGCTTTTATGCCTTAACTCGGCTAACATTTCATGAATAAAATCCATTGCCAGACACTCTAATGGCCGTCAGATAAAGTCCCCAACTTGATGCATGTGACAACAGCGGCAACAGAATCGGCGAATTTGCCTTAAAGATACGCTAGATTCGGTTACAGCTACAGCTTCGAGATACATTTAAAGATGCAGATACATTTTAAATGGCGCGCCCTGTTGCGCAGCCTGAATTGAAATGTCGAATGAAGCTGCTGTAGCTCGACAATTTATAATCCTCACTGCGCGTATTATCATTTGCTCATTAAATGGCCATCTCAATAATGCATTCAAATTGCTTGCTTTTGACCTTCACAATTCCCATTGGGCAGAGTTCCGCTCAAATGCGCTACCAAATACTTTTCAGTTAGTTCTTCATACAATTTATACACTCCGTATACTTAATATAATATGCTGCGTATACTTAATACATACTATATGTTCAAAGGGTACGAAATTTCACGTTCACATAATAAATAAGCAATGTATACTTAATTTACTGAATAAAGTGTCAATACTTCATATATAAAATATGCTGCATAAGCTGCGTATACTTAATCCACTCCATATGCTGCGTATACTTTATATTGAAAATAATTAGCGTATACAAAATGAAATACATATACTGCCATTAATTAATTTATATTTGTAACAAACGTCTCTCCAGTTTGTTTGGCTCCACGTTCGGGCGCCGTTTGATCATGTAACAAACCGATTATACACAGCCTATGATAACGTACTCTGCTTACGGAGGCCGACTGTTGCTCAGGGCAAATGGGGTGGGTTTGTGTTATCTATAGGAGCTGAGGTTACATTATTAAAAGAGGTAAGCAGAGTTTATCGATATCTTAAACGGCAAAAATCTGAATTGGCATACGAGCAAGCCTAAAAGTCGAAGATCCTAGATGTCATGGATCCTCTTCTATACCCTCCCGTCCTGTAAAGCCCATTATGGTATTTACCCTTTTCATTGTTTCATTTATGACACACACAGCTATACTCAGGTGCCCGAAAGGCTTAATTTAATTCATTTTCAATAATTTCATAACGTTAAGACTTTATAATTGGACTCATTTCCAAGGGTGGTCAATACCCTGTAACTCTTCTTAATATTTATGCTACTAAACAACTATATATACAATACTACAATGGTAAATATGGCATGTGTTAAACCCTATACTGTTGACATTATTATATTTTCAATTATCGGCCAAGCCGTACTTACATACTTTCAGTTTTATATAGATGTACACAACTCACTGATGATCAGGCCTGATGATGAATGATGTGTGTAGGGTGTTTTATTTTGTTGATGAGATGATGTTTGTTTGCTGTGTGAACTTCCAAAAGAGAATTAGAATAATGTTAACAGTATTGAATAACGACTACATACCATACTATGTACTTATAAAACTATGTATATTACAAGAATAAGGAAGCTACGTTAAATCATTCATTTTAATTTAACATTAATGCAAATACCAGTACTTTTTAAATTATACAAATTAATTAGCGGCAAACAGGCTATGGGCTATTAGCCGCGGAAAATCCTCACAGACGGCGACAATACTTGGGATGCTCCTATAGGGGCATCACTGTTCAGAACATAGAAGCAACTATGCTCTATCCCTCCTCTGAACGGCTCATGGGTCCCTGTTAGCCCATGCTAACAATTTTGGCGCGGCCCTATGGGGCAGCACCGGTAGGAACAGTGGCAATCTTCTTTGCTTTTCAGCTTATGTATGTGCCCACTGTAACTCCAGCAGCAGCTTTGCGCGCCGATAATGCGCAGGTGAATATACTATATGGCGGTGGCCAAACCGTTTAAACGCTTTCTAAACGTGTATAATTTCTTATTAGAACTATGTAAATACCTACGTACCCTACGTACCTTATAATTATCCAATCAATACTCTGGTGGCTATATCCACGCAGATGGAGAAATCTGTTCCATTTGATAAAATGTTCAGCTATGGATTGCTGAATTTTATATATGTATATTTATAAATTGTCCCAGCCAATTGATCCATCTGATCTTTGAGCTTACACAGAGTTGATCTCAACTAATCGATCAATCTCTGTAATTTATTTGTGTGAATGGTAATTTACTGTCAAGGGCTGCTAACTCGACTAAGTGACATGTAATATGCGATTAATCGATATTAGTCATCTGGATATGTTTACATATCGTTAAATAGCTAGAATTTGCAAATGGAAAATTAAAATTCAAGTTGCACCCTCACATATTCTACGTATTCTTAACTTACTAAACAAACTGCGTATACTTCATATGCATATCATGTATAAACTACGTATACTTTATATGCAAAATAATTTGCGAATGCTTAATATGTGATTAAAATGTAATAAACGATATCGAATCGAATATCGTATATTGCGTATACTTAATATTCCACATACATATTTTACGTATACTTCATATATTGAATATGCAACGTATACGTCATGATTTTGATTTTTTTTGCATACACTTTATATACTGCATTGGCGTAATGCCAACTCGTGCAAAACTGCAAGGCTGATGTGTGCCTCTACTAACAAAAACTTAACCAAATTCGTCATGCAGCTTTCAAGGAAAGACTGCAGGCTAATGCTAGGCATTTTAACTGGTCACTGTCTGTCAGCTGTCCATGCTGTAAAGCTGGGCATCACGAACAGTGATCAGTGCAGGAAATGCAACGAACCCGGGGGTTAAGGAAACACTTGAGCATCTTCTCTGTAGATGCCCAGCGTTATCCCGACTTCGGTTGAAATACCTTGATTCGCCGTGCCACAACGACCTTCGGGACGTTTCACGGCTACCTCCTAGGATGCTGCTGGCTTTTGCCAAAAATGCATCAATACTGCGCGATTTCTGAGACGTAGATAAGCTACCGGTACAGCTACGGACCTCCACTGGTCTATGCTTTGCCCCGTACAGGGGCAGCCGGTCCTACCTAACCCTGACCTATACTGCATATATTACGTATACTTCATTTACTGCATATATATACTTTATATACTAAATATTATGTGTCTGCTTTAAATACTTTTATTGCTGCGTATACTTCATATGGCGCATAGGTAATACGAATTACGTATACGTATGATTCACTTGCTTATTAAAGTAAGAAATTTGTTATGCTTTTTAATCAAAGTTTAAATTTCTAAATAAATACTAAATTAAATTATTAAATTTATATTTATGAAATTAAATTAAAAAATATAATAGAAGAGTAAGGTAAAGATATTTTCTAGCAATTATTTTTAAAGTTAATCGTGAGAATGCACTCACTCTTTATTTAGTTTGCGATCGAGCGATATTTCTTTTAGCATTGTTTTAACAAATTTCTGACAGTACTTAATCCCATTTATGCTAAAGTTATGATATGTTAGCGTTACAATTTAGCTAGTCTTGCCATATGTATCCAACTTTGCCAGCCTGTTACAATCGTAAATAGTTATATTAAATTACTTAATGTTCGCTTTCCTCTCCTCACACTTTTTGCAGATACATCTACGTTTGCCACGCTCCGATGGCTCGCACCTGGTGCACAATGCCGCGCGTGAAGCGCTGCACCTTCTACATCGCACTGCTGGCGTTTCTGCACCAGCTGCCGCGCTTCTTCGATCGCACCTACCTGCCCATGGACATCGAGTGGAACGGGAACTTGACCGAAGTGTGCCACGTGGAGACATCGCTGTGGGTGCACGAATACATTGGCGTTGATCTCTACTACACCAGCTACTATTTGTTTCGAGTTCTCTTCGTCCACTTTCTGCCCTGCATCATCCTGGTGACGCTGAACATTCTGCTGTTTGCGGCACTGCGGCAGGCACAGGAGCGACGCAAGTTGTTGTTTCGCGAGAATCGCAAGAAGGAGTGCAAGAAATTGCGTGACTCCAATTGCACCACTCTGATGTTAATTGTGGTTGTCACTGTGTTTCTCATTGCTGAAATACCGATTGCTGTGGTCACCTCCATGCACATTGTTAGCTCGCTGATTATTGAGTTTCTTGACTATGGCATTGCCAACATATTCATCATGCTAACGAATTTCTTTCTTGTGCTGAGCTACCCCATCAACTTTGGCATCTATTGCGGCATGTCGCGACAGTTTCGCGAGACCTTCAAGGAGATATTCATGGGTCGGATGGCGGGAAAGAAGGACAGCTCGTCAAAGTACTCGATGGTGAATGGACAGCGCACATGCACCAACACCAACGAGACTGTCCTCTAGTAATTGGTGATGTTGGTGCCGCGGCGCGGCAGCAGCGATCATCATCGCAGCCAGGCCGTTTGCACAGCCGTTGCCGATGGCACGGCGCCGCAGCATCAGCATCATCATCAGCATCAGCATCTACATCTGCATCATCATCAGCAACAGCGACGCACCAGCAACATGGAAATAATTGCCGAGGAGCGCAACGTCTAAGAATTCCGCTCTCCCTCTCTTTTCCTCTCTCTGTCTTTTGGTTTCAAACCATCACCTAAAGAAATAAAATAGTAAACAAACGAAACAGAATTGAGCGGATATTGAGTGTGGCATGCATAAAGCGATTTATTCGTGCCAATTTGTTATAGAATCGATAACAGAAAGACTGCATTTTTTTGTGTGTGTGATCGTCGAAGATGGGGAAAGCAAAGCTTGTGAAATTACCTTCTCTGCTTCTTGAGTCACAAATCAAATCGAAACCGAAACCGAACTGAAAAGCAGATGTTGCTGGGAAGGAAATTAGTAACATGAATCAACTGTCGATTAAAAAAGATAAAATCGTTGAAACCTTAATAGCAGTTCATTGGCACAGCGTTAAACAAATATTGCATCAACATTCAATACAAAATACACAGGATTCGAAAGGAAAAGTAACAAATAAATAAATAACCGACAAAATACATAACACAAAAATTCAATGTTAAATGTTTGTTCCAGTTCACTGATTAACAAAAATGTTTAAGCAAGAGAAAACAATTGAATTTAATATGTTTTATGTACGTTTTGTGTGTCTATGAGTGTGAAATATAACTAATATAGTCACAACAACTAAATACTACTAACTACTACAATAAATGAGAACAACTACAATTAGTTATGATAATGATTAGGAAATAAAAAAAGGTGATTATCACAGTCACTCCCTTGAAAACAAAATAACATCAATCGAGTTCAGAAAATTGTCAGTTGAATAGATGTGTTTCTGAATAGTTTTAGATCTTGCAAAACAAACAAAAATGTATATTTAATAGATGTAAAAAACAAATGCAAAAATCAATGTAATAAATGTATTAATTATAAAAAATAATAATTACAGGAACTGTGTGCATAGTTGTTGAAGATACAACTGACCTATGCAGTAATTTAGTAGATATAAAAAATTTAAACTTGAACTTCTATCACACAAACAAAAATACAAAAGGAAAGCAAAATTCAAGTGAAACCAAAAATAACAAGAGAAAGAAACAAAACGATACGAAGAGATTCTAAAACAAAAGTTTATTTTTGCGTGCGATTTTTGTACGGCATTTTTTGGCTAAAAAGTTGCTGTAAACAAAAAACTAATTAAACTTTAACAATAAGCTGACTTTCTTTAAGTGAAAACTAATAGTAAGCCAAACAAAAAACAACAACACAAAACTGAAAACAAAGTATGAAACTCATTTAAATTTGTAAACCTTTTGAGCCCCAAAGTTTACTGATTTAAATGACAGGCAAATAATAAATGCGAAACATCAATAAAAACGAAATTCGAAAAACGAAAAACGAAGAACAAAAACAACAAATAACAAACGTTTCAATTTTCGCTGTTTGCGGATTAAATAAATGCGATTACATTACATAAATAATAAAATAAATCATATAATATATATACTAAAAGAAGATAAAAGTTCATTGATATTTCCTAGGCATAGGTTCAGCTCCATATAACATATTATATAAATAAATATATACATACATATATACTATTTTTTTTGGTGCATTAGCGAAGTAAGTGGATAAGTTAAGTGAATAATAATGCGATAATTCAATGTTGATATCTGTCTGTGTACAAGTATTTTAAACAAATCTCAAGTTTAAATGTTTTACTCGTAAATCTCTGTAAACTAGCTCGATAAGTGCAACCAACAACAACAACAACAACAAAAATACGAATAAAACAAAACTTCAAGTTTTCTGTCTGAACCGAGTGACTTTTATTTAAAAGAGGATATTTTTAGTTTATTTTAATATTCGGGTTTAATTAGTTTGTTTTTGTTTTCTTTCAATTGCATTTAGTTAGCTTAGACTTAAATGGGGAGACTAAGACTTTGCTGATTATAAATTAATAATATATAAAATTTTGTAGTTCATGTTTATATGAAGTTTCTCTATTTATTTCACAAGAAGTAAAAGCTTTTATATTACGGTGCTGACCGTTTATTCTATTGCAATTATATATTATTGAAATTAATTTATATATTTATTTCCACATCATGAATATATAAAAGTTGTACACTTGCCCTATTTAGACATTCGTTTTATGCTTTGAATAATTGTTTAGTTTATAATTAAATTAAAGAGAACAAGTTTCTGAGTATATGCATATTTTATACATAATTAAATTTTATACATTTGCATTTAATTAGCTTAAATTAAATCATCTAGAACTATGCGTTGCTTAGGGATTTTGGATATCCATTTATTTTTATTTTTACATGTTGTAATATGTATTATGTTCATTACATATTGTAGCAAGAGCAACCTGTTGTATCTTGAAACTAGTCTGATGCTTGAGAGTCGAGTTCTAGTAGAAAAAACCTTAGTGCTAATTAAGCTAACGCTACAAGCGCTTTTTATCGTTTAACCACTTCTGTTTGTGGCACTTTCTTTGCCTCTCACTCATCTAGTACAATTGACACTCGTCTCTCACCGGCGAACTGCAATCGAAGGCGCTGTTAAAGGCCGCCGATGTGAAGACAGCATCGTTGATGCGCTGTCGACTTCCGCCATGGACATCAGAGTCCTGCCCCAGCTGCAGCTCATCCAGCTGGCAAAAGAACTGAGCAACATTCAAGAAGAAGAGTTGCTGCATCGATTTGTTGACTGCCACCGTCGCAGAGGAAGTTGCCACAAATGCCTCGTGGGCCAAAGTGAGTCCATTAATGTCGCAGAACTTCTCATCGGTCATGTCCTTGTACTTCCTACGAAAACACCGAGATTGCCGCACAAAATGTTCGCTCGCTCGCAGTTGTTGCCGCTGCTGTCGACTGCCCCGCGTGCCACGCGCATCGTAGATGACATCGGTGGGCGTAAAGCCGTGCGACATCTCGTGTCCGATGAGAAAGCCGAGTGCACTTTGCGTCAACAACGCCGGCTGTTGGGGCCAATAGATGGGCGGTGCAAGCAGCGAGTGCGGGACCAACACGAGATTGCGACCAGGCATAAAGAATGGCGAGGCATAGCTGCCGTAGCCATCGGGCTGCAGCAGATGCAGTGAAGCAGCAGCTGCTGCTATTGTATTGTTATTCTCTCCATCCGCCTCCAGCGCATCTTGCTGCTGTTGCCAGTTCAGCTGTTGCAGTATCGCCAGCAAGTTGCCGAAGTAATCGCTAACATTCAGCTGCAGCGGCGCATAGTGCGTCTCCAGCAGTCGAAGCTCCTCGTCCGCATCGCCGCCCGGCAACACGCTCACCTGCAATCGCATGCGTTGCAACTTATCGCGTAGAAAGCGCTGAGCTGGTGCCCCAAAATGATTTCGATTCTCTTGCAACTTGAGTGCGAAGCGTTGACGCAACTGTTCGAACAGCTGCTGCATCGTATCAGTCATCAGTTGTCGCTCCTCCGACTCCTGTTGCAGCAACCAGACAGCGGCATGCGTCAGCAGTTCGTGCGTCTGTCCGGCGCACTCGTGACGCGTAAACTGTGGCGCCCCACGCAACTGCAGCTTGTGCAACAGTCGCAGTAATGAGTAGTGCAGCAACACGGGTAGCGAATGTGTAGCAAGCAGACGTGGTAAGCGTTGCTTATAGTGACGCCAGTGAGTATCAAGCATCTGACTCGACTCCGGCTGCAGTGGCAGCGGCAACAGCCAATGATCGGGAAACTGTTGGAATGACAACACTTTACCGCTGCTCACATTATGTGGCAGCTGACTCAGCTGCAACTCCAGCTTCTCGAGTTTTATCCAGAGCTGCTCCCGTGGCATGCCGTGTGGCATGGCCAGCTGTTGATAGAGCCGCCGGAATTCGTCTCGCTTCAGGGGCAGAAACTCGGCAGCAGCCGCTGAGCCAGATTGCTTGTGTGGCCAATTCACGGTTATCTGACGCAGCCATTCAATGTCCGCTTTCTCCGCCTCGTCACTGCTTTCATAGTGTGGCAACAGGTCCAGACCATGGTCCAGCTTCAGCAGCTTAAGTAGCTTCCACTCGCTTTCGCTCCACTTCAGCAGAAAGTGTACAAAATGGGACGCCTTAAACTTGATTCGCTGGCGACGACAGGATCTGTAATTGTCTCTCAGCAGCTTGACAAAGCGTGGCTCATTCATCTTTGGGTCGCGATTCAGCATCGTGATTAAACGGCTTTTGTAATTGTAATCAAGTTGCCCCAGCTGACTGTAGTAGGCGTCGCTTCGATGCGCCTTTGCCCAGCCACCGCAAGCATGCTCGTAGAAATCAACGCAGGCATCGATCTTCGGATTCATGTGGTGCCACAGATAGTCGAGTGTTTGATTCTGGCTGCTGCCGCACACGAGTTGCAAGCACAATAAGTGCAACAGCAAGCGCAGCTTGCACATTTCGATTTGAATTTCGCGTGAGAACTGCGCAAATCCATTTACCAGCGATCAGATGATAATTCTAGCAAATCAATTCACTGGAATTCAACTCGCTGCCAAGCTGCCCCCATCTGATAACCCCATCAGAGGCAGATTCGTTGCTCACTCAGCTGAGGATGACATCAAGTCAAGTGACGCAGCTAATTAACACATAATTACGCGCTCACTAAAGGTGAGAGCTGCCGGCAAGTTGGCAACTCAAACTATATTTTGTTTGCAGAGCAATTGAAATTGAATTCACTCCGTTGTTTGTCTGTCGGTCTATCGGCTATCTTCTCAGCTATTTGATCGCCCATTAGAACCACTTTTGTGCAGAGAAACTCTAATTTTAGATATACTCAAATTTCTGCACAGTATTTTAAAAAATAAATATTTGTTTTCACTGTGTTTTATTATATAAATTTACTCCTCTATTGTTCAGAGTATCTTGGATTTTAGATTTATTTCTGATTTTATTTTATTATATTAATTCACTCCCGTGTTCGTCTATCTGTCTTCTAGTCCCTTTGATAGCAAATTAGCACCTCTTTTATTTAGTCTAATTATACCCGCTACCCATAGGGTAGAAGAGTATTATAACTTTGTGCCGGCAGGAAATGTATGTAAAAGGTAGAAGGAGGCATCTCCGACCCTATAAAGTATATATATTCTTGATCAGCGTCAACAGCCGAGACGATCTAGCCAAGTCCGTCTGTTCGTCTGTCCGTCCGTCCGTCCGTCCGTCCGTCCGTATGAAACACTGGATATCAGAGACTATAAGAGACAGAGCTATAATTTTTTTCGGCAGCATTTGTTATGTTTGCACGCAGATCAAGTTTGTTTCAAATTTTCGCCACGCCCCCTTCCGCCCCCGCAAATCAAAAATCGAATAACAAGCCTAATTTCAAAGCTAGAATTTTGGTATATACAATAATTACTGTAGAAGTTATGATTCCTGAAAATTTGGTTGCAATCAGATAAAAATTGTGGAAGTTATTAAAGAAATACTTTTGTATGGGCAAAAACTCCTACTTACTAGGGGTCTTAGTTACTTTGCTCGACAATCTGGAACATTGTGCAGTCTATGGTATATTCTGAATAGTGTACTAAATCGATATACCAAACATACTATTTTGTATATTTTTAGTAGTTTTTGTATTTTCGGTATATTTTGAAAATGATACCGCAATATTTAGCCTTTATAAAAATGGGTAGCGGGTATCTCACAGTCGAGCACACTCGACTGTAACTTTCTTACTTGTTCTACTTTCTGTAAAGTTCAAATTTCTGCACAATTTCTTTATTTGTAATATGGAATAAACTTACTTGAAATAAAAAACAAGTAAGAAAGCTACAGTCGAGTGTACTCGACTGTGAGATACCCGCTACTCATTTTTAATCAAGGCAAAATCATCATTTTCAAAATATACCGAATATACTGCAAAATATTAAAAATATACCAAATGGTATATTTGGTATATAGATATAGTACACCATTCAAAATATACCAAAGACGGCACAGTGTACCAGATTGTCGGCCAAAGCAACTCAGACCCCTAGTAAGTAGGCGTTTTTGCCCATACAAAAGTATTTCTTTAATAAATTCGACAATTTTTATCTGATCGCAACCAAATTTTCAGGAATCATAACTAATATAGTTGTTATTGTATGTACCAAAACTCTAGCTTTAAAATTACGCTTGTTATTCGATTTTTTTTTATTTTCGGGGGCGGAAGTGGGCGTGGCAAAAATTTGAAACAAACTTGATCTCCGTGCAAACATAACAAATGCTGTCGAAAAAAAATTATAGCTCTATCTCTTATAGTCTCTGAGATCTAGGTGTTCATACGGACAGACGGACAGACACACAGACGGACAGACGGACAGACAGACAGACGGACATGGCTAGATCGTCTCGGCTGTTGACGCTGATCAAGAATATATATACTTTATAGGGTCGGAGATGCCTCCTTCTACCTGTTACATACATTTCCTGTCGGCACAAAGTTATAATACCCTTCTACTCTTTGGGTAGCGGGTATAAAAATATTTATATTTAGCTTTTAATTACTATATAAGTGTACTTATCGGTTTTCCTCGCTGTCTATTAGTCTATTGAATCATTGATTAGTATCAGCGAATTTTAATTTATTAAAAATTCTAATTTCTGAATCATTTTTGTATTAAGTACAAATAAAAAATGTAGCGATGCTTATAGTGATATTTAAAGATATTATTTTATGACAACAATACACAAAAATGTTCACAAATTTCTTCAACTTAAATTCTAATTCAAATATTGAACTTTTACTGTAAAGTTGAAAGTACTTCTTCCTTTTGCTTGAACTTTTATTCTCTGTCTGTTCATCTGCCCTTACGCTTGTCAGCCTTTTCGCCTATTTGTCTGCCCCTGTTTCTCTTTGACTATCAATGCGAGTTTAAGCAGTCTTTTCCTTCTGTCCATGTCTTTGTCTTCTTGGCAGATTGTCCTCCAACTCTGTCAATCTCTGTCTGTCTGTCTATCTTCTCGTCATACTATGCATATTTGGGCTATTCTACTTATCAGTTGCATCGTTTGCTTATCACACAAAACTCAGCTTAATTGATTTAATTTTTGCATTGATTCTGAGCAGCAAAGTTCACCTACAAAGGGCACTTGCTAGTTTTGCAGCTCGCAGTTTATAGTTCACAGTTCACAGCTGTTGGTTAAGTTAATCATAAGATAATAAAAGTTTTCGACTTGCTGACAAGCGAAATAGAGCGTTGGGGCGGGTGAAGGGCGTAGGGCGAAGGGAGGAGCAAAAGTTTTCGGGGGAATTTGGATTTGCATTGAGCGCTCAACGGTTTAAGTTTTCCACTGATTAAACAGTTTTCTGTTACGCCCACAAGCCCGCCTAAGCTCACAAATATGCATAGCAAAGTTCAACTTAAGGGGAGATCATAAAATGGGGAAAAATGCAACTGAAAATTGCCAAAGGTTGCCGCCGTTTTTCCCTTTGGCTCATTCAGATTTAATGCACTTGCCACTAAAGTGTGGCAAGCAGTCAAAGGGGGTTTTTGCAGGCGGGATCATGTTGCAAATGCTGCTGGGCTTTAGCTTTGGCTTTGGGTTGCGGCTGCTCCCGTTCCCCGTTCTTCGGTTGCTGCTGCTGTTCGCTGTTCGCTGTCATTGTCGGCGTTATACTTGAAAGTTCTCGTCAAAGTCATGAAAATTTCGTTGCGTTTTAGCTGCCAGCAAAGTCTGTGCAAGTGTGTGCATGTGTGTGACAGTGCGTAGCAAAAAAAAAATGTCCTCGATGAAGCGCGGAAAAGCTGTGCAAAGTGCACTGGCAACAACAGCTCGTCTGCCACTCAAACTTCAACCGTCTGAAGCCTGGCATCCGGTCTCTGTTCTCTGTTCTCTGTGTCTGTACCAGGGATAACAAAATGTCCGCTACATATATATATCATATCATTATATATCAGGCAGCGTAATATGTGAGAGGACCACACACAGCACCCACAATCGCATGTTGATCAATTTTAAGCCTTGCTCCCGAAAAGTAGGCAACAACAAGCCTCATTTATTTCACTCAAAATTGATTGACGCCCACGCCTCCGAAAGAAAGAACTTTCATATTAAAGTCAACAGCAAGAGAGCAAAAGAGAAAAGGGGCAAAGAAATGGGTGAAAGCAGAACATTGAGCAGGGCAACAGATAATCAATCAGAAGCTGCTTATTGGCTTTTCAAAATGCGTCTAACAAAATAAATAAAAGTCAAAGCGACAATGTGGCATGTTATGCTGCCACAACCACTAAGCACAGACACTTCACACACATACTCTTGCACACACACACATACATACACGCTTCGCTTTTGTGCCCCATCATCTGACCCGAAAATAAGCAAGTCCAAGTCCAAGGCTGGACCCACAAACTGTTGTTGTTGTTGTTGTTGGAGCTGTTGCCGTTGCCGACTAATGCCAATTTAATGCTGTGTGTGTCTGTGTGCATCTTCCCTCTCCCTCACTCTCTCTCTCTTCTGTATGTGTGTTTGTGCGTTAGTGTGTGACTAAGCCCATACTAATGCCCAAGTATCGATAAACGTATATAATCAAAGGCAATTAGGCTTTTGAGAATTGCTCTTTCCCCTCATCTTCTATTCGCTTCGTTTTTGCTGCCGTTTGTTGCCAGCGTGCTCTAATTAATTTTCAATTGAATTTATGCGTCTCGCACAACACCAACAGCAACAACAATAACAACAAGAAGAAGATAACAATAGTAGCAATAAAATGTCTAAAAATAGCATTTTATTGAAGCACTTCATTGAATTTTCACGCTTCATGAAGATTATCACAGCCTTTGACTGAAGCATTCAGTCCTCGAAGCCAGTTCACGTACTTTGTACTCTCTACTCTGTCCTCTATCCTCTATCTCCTGTCCTCGCACTCTGCACGTACTTTGTGTCCCCAAAATCGAATCGGAGCTCATTTTACTGCCACCTGACACCTTCTCTCTTATTAGAAGACATTTTTTTCCACATGAATCAATAAATTCACGAAAGGTACAAAGCTCAGTGCGACAAATCTACTTCTAACCTAAATACAGAATTTAATATAGTCAACAGCAAGTTAACAACAATTTATTTATACGAACTTGAATTGTATTACAAAAAAAATATTAAAAATGTAGAATTTTTTAAAAAATTAAATATAATATTCTTTTTTTTTTTTATTAAAATAATAACGAAATGATAACAAAGATAGGTGCACTGTTACCTAACTGGGCAACTTAAACAAATCAGAAATAATAAACAGAAAATTAATTATTTCAGCAGCACATAATAAATATAAAGTAAATAAAGATTGTATAAATTGAACCTAAGGCTATACGATAAATGTATGAATAGAAGAGTCTACATGTAAGGAAACTTGAACTTTATTATTTCGATTTTACAAAAAATAATTAAATTCCACGACAATTTGCCTTACAAAATCTGTAAATAAAAACATTATCTTTCTTATTAGAATGGCAAGGCTAATGTGCTAATAACACTAACCAAAGTGTTCCAAAGAATTTATTCTTTGGTCAGCACTAATAATTAAGCCGTATGCAATTTTTTGTGGTATACTTCAAGGGCTCACCAACTGATTCTTTGATTACATCAACAAACCACACATGGCGCTACACATCAACTGTTTTTTTACATTTTTGCTTGCTTTTAAGTTATGTTCGCCTGGTATTTCGTTTCCACATTCTAACCATTCATAGCGGCTTTACATAGCTAAGCTAGGCAAGAAAGTGCCAAGACAGCAGATGAAATACCAGGTGAACATACATACATAAATCAGCAACAAACAAATATACAGTAAGTCACTTTCTTACTTTATGGCGCCATTTACTTCTCTTTCAAAGTATGCTACAAGTAATAGAATAACTTTGCAGTGGAATTTTAATAATCAATTGAAGCGATCTGCTACAGATTTTTCGGGACTTCGATCTTGCCAATCTAAGCTGCCGTGAAAAATCAGCTGGTGAAACACCAGGCGAACATGAATTGGTAGAAAACAGAAATGCAGAAAGTCACAAGGATTGAACTGGCAAACCTTCAACTTATTAATATGTACAGCCTAAAACTACACGATATAAAATCTGTGATTTTTCAATTAACGCGTCCTAAAAGTATGCTATAAAAACAGAGGTGATTTAGTAGCCTCAGCGCGTCAATTTGCATTATTAGATCAATTTTATATCTAATACATCACATCCGAATCTCTCTTAAGTTTGTAAAATTTTGTTGCAATTGAAACCCTAGGCGCTCATGTCTTTTGGGATAGCTTGTGTAGAGACATGTGTTTTCAATATCATTTGAGGTTCTCTTTTCTCAAACATATCTTTTGGAAAGAGCTTGTTGCATTCGATTTTTAAAGATTAGCTTTATCAATAAGCGTAAAAAAATTATGGGTTCATCAAGGCGCACAATCGGCGTAGAGAAATTAATCAATCTATGCCGCAATGCAACAATGCGACTTAAAAAGCTTCAAACTTTAAGTTTTACAAAACTATTAAAGACAAGTTTCCAATAACAATTTTTTTTAAGTAAAACTAAAAAGAAAAATTGCATTACAAACTTTATAAATAACACTTTATTCTTGTGCTTATATTATTCTTAAAAGCAGATCAAAAAGACTTGAAATTAATTGCATATCTCGACTAAAGCAGTTGATCAGTTGATTGCCCTGCATGGCATCGTTAAAGTTGCGACTGTCTTGCATTAATGTTAATAGGTTGCTGTACTCCTTTTGCCTTGAGGCTATTAGCGCAAATTACAAAATTACAAAACGAGCGAGCGTTAACATAAACTAAATACAAAACGGATGCCAAAACGACGGTAAATGGCAAATTTCCCCTTGCAATTAAACATAAAACCGGAGAGCCCAATAAACCCAAATACCAAACACAAAAAAAAAACAAAAATGAGACAGAGGAAAAAAAGACGAAGAGAAAAGCCCCCAAAAACGCTCAGACAAACCGCAGACAAATGCTCCACAAAGCACATCAACAGCAAAAGAAAAAAAAAAAAGAAAAAAAATTGAATATAAAAAATAGCCGCATGCATTTAAATTAAAATCTAACCGAGCCCTCAGGCGGTCAGGGAGCATTGTCTGCCCCTTTTGTTCCGGTCATGTTTCTCGGGGGGCGAACCAAAGCGATGCCCTAATTGTGTACGCATATCCTTTACAACAATAAAAACCACAATAGCAACAACAACGAACACAAAAATGACAACAACTATAACCACAACGGCAAACACACACACAGAGAGAGAGAGAGAGAGAGAGAGAGAGAGAGAGAGAGAGAGAGAGAGAGAGAGAGAGAGAGAGAGGCAACAACTATCAATTCCTAAATGCGGTTGTGCACTAGATGAGCTTTTGGCACATAATTAGCAGCGAAACATTTCGTTTCGCTTCGCTTTCGTTTTCGTTTTGTTTCGTATCATTTGAGAACCTCAGACCTTATAATGAGGTCAACAAACAGGCCAAAAGCACACAAGCACGCACACACACACATATAGAGAGAAAGATGCTGCCGCTAGGCGAATGCCATTTTGTTGCAAACTAACCGACAATCTGTGGCAATTTGTCGTTTTGTTGTCTTTGGTTGCGGTCTCTCAAAACTGCTCAAAATTGATGGATCAAAGAAGCCGAAACAAACTCACAATACCGCCCAAACCAATATTCGCTTTCACATTCGCTTTAATTAAGGGCAAATGTCTGTCATAATGCAATTAAAACTCAAGTGTTATTCGATTAAACTGCGAGTTGACTAAACATTTTCGCTTAAATTCCTTTATTCATCTCCCTCAACAACTATCAAGCATGACTATCGCTTAAGTGTCGAGCAGAATAATGAATGAATGGAGAGTGTTAGATCATGACTTGCATTCGCTTTAATTTACTCGAGAATAACAAACCAAAATCCCCCCTCTCCGTGCACTTTAGCTGACAAATCATATCCAGCTAATGGAAATGAAAATAGAAACGGAAAATGACGATGGCGATGGCGATGGCAATGGCAATGGAAATGAGTTCTGCTTTTGTTAATAAACAAATAAATATCAAACTCATGGTAGTGCATGGAAAATTTCCTCTTGAAATAGTTCATTATTTCATATTGTCTGTCGACATTTATTATTTATTAAACGAATTTAATTAAATTTTTCGAATTTCTATGCAAATAAATACGCACAGCTTTGAATTCAGTTTTAATTTTAAATTAGCTTTTTTAGTTTTCCATTGCTTATTTCATTCAATTTCAAAAGATGAAGTTTCTGTATTTTACTATTTCTTGAGTTTAATTGAAAATAGTTTTGTTTGCTTGTTGTATTCATCTTTTAAACAATGTAATTGTATCTTTTCTTATAAGTCTAATATTTCATTTTAAATAAACTTTATTTCTTCAAAATAGTTTCCTTTTTCATTATTTTCTATTTTTAAATAATGAACTATTCACAATTATTGAAGTGTCTATTCTACTGTCTAGAAGAAGTTCTCCATATTTACCTTGAACATTTGCATGCATCTCATTTGTGAACTTGCTATTCTTATGCTTGTCAGCATGCGTATTTACATTTCCATCTGTCTTCCTATAGCTATTTGTATCCGTAATCCCATTCCGTTGCCAATTCCTGCTGCTATTTCTATTCCCATACCTCACACTAGCAATTGGGTCGACATAATCATCAGCTCAGCAGTCAGTCAGTCATTCAGTCACTCAGTCACTCAGTCAGTTGTGAGCTGAGCCATTAGCATTTTACTTATAGTGCGACACACGCAAACAGGACCAAACAAGGACCTCAGTCCGGCATGTGAAATGGGACGGACATTTGTCACGAGTGCACAATCAAAAGGTGTTTCTAATTTATGAATCAACGTAATTAGCTTTAATAATACTGCTACATGAGCATGTTTCTGTTTCTGTTGTTGTTGTTGTTGTTGTTGTTGTTGCCACACATAAATTAGCTACGCATATGAGTGAAGGTTGGGCGTTATGTGGGCGTGTCTGCTTCCCCAAAAATTTGGTATTCATATTCATTAACCCGAGTGGGGAAAGAGAGTATGAGGATTGTGTGCGAGTTCAACGAAACTGTGATTTATGCATAACAAAACTGTGATCGAAGCGTCAAACTCGAATGCGAATTAAAGCTAAAATTAAAAATAAATATGTAAAGCAAGCAGAAATATTGATTGAATTGCTGCCACTCGCCTAACCCCTTGAGGTGACTCTCAAAAATAGCCACGTACCTGAGACTGAGACTGAAACTCGAGTTATTTGCAATCAATTTGCTGGAATTGAAATGTCAGAGAGAGAGAGAGAGAGAGAGAGAGAGTGCTTTAATTAAAGCGGCATTTTGCCAGGCTATTTTCGGGTCAACTTTGTTGCCAGAAAGTAGATAATAATTGTTGTGGGCTTCGAGTGTTTCGCAAAGATGTTGCAAGTAATTTGCACAAAACTTTTGCCACTGCGTTGCCCTGGACAACATGGCGTATGTGTAATGCGTGTAATTCAATAAACTTTGTGTACGAAATGAAAACTAAAACCCCGGGACAAAAACCAAGTGTGCGGCATTGTTTGTCGTCGTCCAGCGCTTTTCGCTTCGAGCCAAACAAGAAAAATATATGTATGCAATTTCAGTCAATTTGTCCTTTACTTACGACTGTCTTAATGATTGTGCTATTTGGTGTGAGGCAAGGAGAGCTGCATGTGCTGCGATAATATCATCTATCAATTAATTAGACTTTCATTACAAGTTACTTTTTGGGTGCCCAAGGGCCAATTGTTTGTAACTCGAACTCGAACTTCAACTCGAACTCGAGTGTGCACAGCTTGAGGTCTATTTTCAGCTTGTCCAGTTCGAACAACGTCGATTGGATTCGGAATTTGTAGTTATTGCTACTGCACTCGATAAGGTGGCCACCACAATAGCATATCGATTTATTGTCATCGCTCTGTGAACAACTGACAAATGCATTTGCAGCTACAAAGTAAGCCACATGACAGTCAACAAAGCCACGTTTAGTGGGTGTCGTTTTCCCTGAAAGCGCCTGAAACTGAGGGATTCGAGTTTGCTAAGTGTGGGTTCAATGTGTGCCTGAGTGTGTGTTTGTATGGGTGTGTGCGTGTATGTGTGTATGTGTGTGTTTGTGTCACATTCTTATGAAGCGACTGCGGTTTTTGCGGCTTGCAAGCAAAATCCCACTACCACCAAAAGCTGACCCCCGCATCGGACGCATCGGACGGTGTGCGGCACAGTGGGCGCAATTGCCACAAAACTGTTGGCTGATCCCATTTCACGCAGTTCAATTGACAGCTCACACCAACAGGCTGCGAGGGTGTCTGCTTAAGTTGAGAAAAACGAGAATAGTCTGAGTCTGTGTAAAGGAGAAGTTAACTCATAAATTGTAGGTGAAGAAAATGCATGATTAAAAAAATATTGACATGTTGAAAATGTATAAAATTTCAACTGCTTTGAATATAACAAGGGAAATACAAAAAAAAAGAAAAAATTAGAAATATATAATGCCAAAATTGATAAAAGGTTTTTTCTTAAATGAAAACCAAAACTCTATATTACCCAATCTTAAAATTCAAGATTATAATTTTATTTTAAGAATAAAAAAAGTTCAAAATTTAACCAAGAATGCAAAATCTTATATCAAGACTTACAATCTACTTTTCAATATAGATTTTTTTCCTTCTGAGTAAATATGAACTATTAAAAATCTGTGTGTCTATAATTTTTGTACTGACTGATGGCGGATCACTGTCTATCAGACAACACTTTATTCAAAAAAAGAGAAGCTGTGTAATCAATGTTAAGCTCTGCTGCTTAACCACGCCCATTTATCCGGTCCGCCTTCGCTACTATCTCGGTCCGCCGCCTAGTAAAACACACACGCATTCATTTGCCACACATAAACTAAAATTTTTGGCAAGCCAATTTTTCACTCGATCGTTTCTCAAGCAATTATCTGCAATACTGTGAGATGCTGCACAACTGTTGAGCAACTGTTGATCAAAAGTACACTAAGCAAGCTCAAACATTTTTGTGTAGCTCTCGCGCTTGACCACGCCCACTTAGCAGCTTCGCCTCTACAATTATCTCGGTCCGCCGCCTAGTCAAACACACACACAGCTTATGATGCGAATATTCACAAATTTTTGGCATTGACTTTTTGAGCCAAACACTTCAATCAACTACTAGCGACTAGCAAGAGCAATGCATTGAACTGAGTTTTAGCTCTGCACAACTGTTAGTAAAAGTCTGAAATGTTTAGCAACTGTTGATCACAGGCAGCTCAAGCATTATCTAAGCAATCTTCTTGAAGCTCTCCTGCACGACCACGCCCATTTAGAAGGTCCGCCTTCACTGTTATCTCGGTTCGCCGTCTAGTCAAATATATTTTCTTGTCTGTTGATTTGCATTACGACAAATTTTTGGCAATGACATTTTTACTTTTTAAATAGCAGCCAAATTTGTCCACTAGTTAAAATTCTACACAACTGTTGAGTAACAGTTGATCTTAGCTTAGGAATCTTTCTTAAGCTCTGCTACTTGACCACGCCCACTTAGCTCTTCCGCCTTCACAATTATCTCGGTCCGCCGCCTATTAAAACACACACTCAGCATATGACACGAATACTTTAAAATTTTTGGCAATGTCATTTTGAGCCACACACTTCAATCAAATATTATATAATACTAGCGACTATCTAGATCAATGCATTGCAAATCTCTGTTAACACAACTGCCTGGCAACTGTTGATCAAAAGCCGGTTAAGCCCTACCTAAGCAATCATCTTGAGGCTCTCCTGCACGACCACGCCCACTTAGTAGGTCCGCCTTTACAATTATCTCGGTCCGCAGCCTAGTAAAACACATACTCGGCATTTAACACGGATACTCACAAATTTTTGGTAATGACTTTTTCAGTCATGCAGCTTACTCTGCCAAAACAGCTTTCTTTTCTGCTCAACTGTTTAGCAAAAGTCACAACTGCTTAGCAACTGTTGATCAAAGGCCGCTTAAGCACTACCTAAGCACGCTTGTTAATATTTGTGAAGCTCGACTGTCTGTACACGCCCACTTAATTTATCCGCCTTCAAGAATAACTCGGTCCGCCGCCTAGTCCAAAAAAAACCACAAGTATTTAGGGTACATATTGGCCAATTTTTGGCAACCCATTTTTTGCACTTTTAAGGGAAAATAACTTTAATAACTTTCAATCTGCTTTGTAAATGCAAGGATCGAAGACTCATTGAAATAAGATCCGTATTGGGCAAAGCAAGATTTTAAGAAAAATATGCAATGCTCCATGGTTTATGAGGACAAGGGATATCGAAAGAAATATTGGATTCCGAAATTTGGAGATATCTTGCAGTTGCAGTTATTTTAATAGACTGACCTTACTCTTCGTCTCTTGAAATGCAAGGGCAATATGCCTATACGAAGACTGCACTCGAAGGATCTGCCTGCTAGGCTTATATCCTAATCTGTCTGTGATGTGCTTATGTATAAATTACTCTTAATGTATGGTAAATCTAGTGCTGATGTTTTGTTTTAATAGTCAATATGTGAAATTAATAATGTGTAATTAGGTTAATCTAAATGTGTAATTAAGTTGTCAAACCAAATTAAAACAATCTAAATAAATAGTTACAATAAGAGAAAAAATGCTTATATACAAACATTGTACAACTTCAAAGGTCTGTAACTTTTTTCTAATGCACGCATTTTTAGAATCTTAGTCTTGTTTTATTAGTTATAGCATTTACTATTATTAAACAAAATTGAAAGCCATTTGTTATCAGTTAATGAAAATGACACGCCAAACTGTAAAAAAAAGTCAAATGATACAAATGTATATTAAATTCTTTGGCTTGACTGACTCGCTTCTAGCGATATGAATTTAACACAATTATATAGAAAGTTATTGCGTGTAATTGTAATGCTAAATATTTTACATTTAGAAATTTTTACAATTGTAAATTTGAAATGAATTTTAATTCAAAGTGACTTCAGCTCAGTCTGCAAATGAAAATACACAATTTAATTTAATCAGAATACACAAACATTTCTAATAACAAGTTTTATAACAAATGTGCTTGAGTTGAACTACTAGAATGAACACAAACAATTAAACAATTTTTAATAATTCCTCTATTCTGGTTGTATTGCTTAAACTTTTGATTAATTGTTTGACCATCCTCGCACAATTTGAGGCAACAACGCAGCGTTTTGCATAGAAATTCATATGTGATGCACATTGTGCGACCCGCGGCGCATGTGTCAAGTGCCACTCTGTGTGCTAATCTCCATATGTGTGTGTTGACTGTGTTTCCGAGTGTGCGTGTGTGTGAGAATCGCTGCGCACAGTAGCCGTCATTTAATTTCACGCTTGCCAACCACGATGGGTTCCCACAGCCTCGATCCCGCCTCTCTCTCTCTTTCCCCCCCTTCTGCTGCCCAGGGGAGCTGAAAAGTGGCCCATGCCAATCGTTTTGTGTGTGTGTGAGTGTGTGTTGACGCTGCTGTTGCAAATATTTTGCAACACTATAATTCGGTTAAAGTCCAGTTAGCTGCTAATGTTTTCTAATTTAATTATATAGTCCTACTCGACCCGACCAGCCAGCCAGCCAGCCAGCCAGTCAGCCATTCTGCTAGCCCGTCATCTCCGCACACAGACAGTGCAAACAAAATTTGCATTTGTGCGCAAAGTGGCTGCAGAAATTTTCATATTTGCCAAGCGAATCCAAAGGTTAGACCCGGGGTGAAAACCCAAAGGGGGCGTGGGGTTTGCAGCGCAATGGCTAGCAAGCTAATAGATTGTGAGAGAAACAGCAGCTGCAAAACTGTTGTCATAGTCACTACCCTGTTGCTCAAACGTAAAAGGGTTGACTACAATTTGTGAAAATTGAGTAGATCTCTGCTTTGAGGAGAGTTCAAGTGCTGAAATTTGGCAGAATGGTGGTCAGCAGTTAAATGCAGGTCTAAGTAGTGTCATCAATTTAAATAATAGCTATATCAGACATTAATTTTAATAGTTCTTGAACGGTTTCAATTGAACTCAGCAGTTGTAAGAGACACAATATCTAAAGTAAGTTAATTTAACTGCAATTCCTTGGCACTTGTTGAATTTTGTAAAAATAGTATCATCAATTGGAAAGATAGCTTTAAAAGGCATTAATTTCAATAGTTCTTGAGCTATTCCAATTGAACTCAGCAGTTGTCAGAGACACAATATCTAAAGTAAGTTCATTTAGATTCAATTGCTTTGGACTTGGAAAATGTTGTAGATTTCTAAATTTGAAAAGAATCTGATTGTGAAATTTGTCACGATGATAAACAGCAGCTAAATGAAGTTCTGAGTAGTGTCATAAAATAAAATAATAACTTTATAAGGCATTAATATCAATAGTTCTGAAGCTTTTTCAATTTCACTCAGCAGATGTAAAAAACGCAATATCTAAAGTAGGTTCATTTAGCTCAAATTCCTCGACACTTAGAAAATTTTCAAAATCAAGATAAGAGTGCGAATGATGAAACTTAGTAGGCTGATGGACAGCAGATAAAGGAAGTTATAAGTAGTCTTATCACTTTAAATAATAGCTATAAGGGAGTAGTCTCATCACTTTAAACAATAGCTCTATAAATTAAACTATAATTTAGTTCTCGAGCTCAACTAAATAAACTGAGCAAATAAAACGATTTAAACTTAAAATTAAGATAGAATCAATATCCAAATATCAATTCATCAATAATCAATTCAGCATTTTGCCTTTGTCTAGAAATATGTCCACCTGAATAAGCTCGTCGATCTCTGTAACTATGAAAACTAGAGCTCTGAAATTTGGCATGGAAATGCTTTTAAGCATTGCACAAATATTTCATCTGAGTTATGGCAAACAATATGTCATTATCACTTGAACAATGCAGCATAACTACAGCGTTCATCACTCAGCATTGGCATGCAGTTAATTACAGTTGTTGGGCGCTCGTTGTTGTTGTCGCTCGGTGGCCAAGCTTAGCTGCAACGTAGGCAACTGCAACTGCACGAGAAGGAGGAGGAGGAGTTGGAACATGAATTGAAGGTGTAGGTACTGAGGCCAAACAAGAGCCGTGTAAACAGAGAAAAGTACCAGGACTTATGCTGCCTCACACTCTCTGGCGCAGGCCGCGAGACGAGACATAAAGGAAAACATTGTAATCTCTGGCATCTCTCACGGCAAAGGCGTGGCAAGGTACTTAAAATGGGATAAAAGCACCGGCGACCACAACATGATGTGCTCTTCCCACGCCATGCTCCGCACACACACACACACAGACACATAATCCCAAATGGGAAGCCATTGGCCAATAGAGAGATTGCATTACGACCTTGGGATATAATGAAACTTAACCTGACAGCGAAAAAAATGATGTGATTTATAAAGGCGAGGAGTATAAAACATGTTGGATTCTGCGAATTAACTGAACAAATCGGAAAATGAGCATGAATGCTCCTCCAGCAAAACCACAACAAAGACTATATTAAAGAGATATGATTTTAAAACTCCACAAAGAGAGAAAGAGAAAGGGAGAGGGAAGGGGAATCCAGCGAGACTTTTGCCGCAGGAACTGTCTCATGTCGCATGTGGCTTGTTAATGAACTTCAACAACTATTTTGTCTGCACATTTGAAGGTCACAACAACTTTTTGATGGCACTTTGTGAGTGTGCGTGTGTGTGTGCGTGTGTCTGTATGTGTTTCTGGCAAATTTAACTAAATGATGCCTAAAGGACATGAGCAAAAAAAAAAAAAAACGAGCAAAAGGGAAAAAATGGCCACAGGAAAGGCGTTAGGCTGCATGCGAAAATGAGATAACAAACCGTCTAGGTGAAGTGAAAATCTTCGCCTGCTTTCACCACCCACAGGCGTCATAATTATAAAATGCTCTGTCTAACGGAAATTGAGGCAAATGTCAAAGACCAAAACGATGCAAAAGATGCCAGGATGCGACGACACTTCGTCTGGCAGCACTGGAAAAATAACTAGAGACAGAGAGAGAATAATAAAGAAAAAAAAATATATATATAGATGTTTGTGAATCAGCCGGATAGTGTTTGTAATTTAATTTCCTAGAAGCACTACAACTGCAGAATGGCCAGAAACTGCGCTTGCGGAAATGGAATCAGATGGCAGAAAAGTGGAGAGTAGTGGAGAATGGAGAGCGGAGAGTGGCGAAAGTTGTTGTGAATCAGCATCAACTCGTAATGAGCTGGAATGAAAAGTTACCAAGTTTATGTGACCCGACTGAGAACTTACGAGTTTTAGTCGACTTACTTGACTTGCGACTTGCTGCTTGCTGCTTGCTACTTGCAACTTGCTAGTGCCAAGTGGCGTGTGGCGTGTGGTGTGTGGCACGGGTTCGCGTTGGCTGGCTTGACAAATTGCTGCAAAAATTTAATTACTTGCAAATGAGTTGTGAACACGAGGCAGATGCCAAGCCAGAACTTTGCTGCTGCTGCCAGCATCATTAGGCTAATTAAATGGGCATTACCCAACACTGTCACACACACACACACACAAAGTAAATGTGAATGTGAATGCACAACCAGCCAGTCAAAGTGTGGTATCGATGAGACGCAAACTCTGAAGACGCAGCTGAATGCTGTCGACGATATAAGTAAATGTGAATTGAGTTCCATGCGAGGCGTCGTGAATGCGCTCGTGACACGAACTCAGCGAAATAAAATAATGCAGAGATATTCAAAATGTCTTTTAATTTTAATAATCGAATGTAATAATCAATTTTTGCTAAACTAAATTGCAATTCACATAGAATTCGAAAAGTTTTAACGATAGCAATTAAATATTGACTTGCCTATCACATTTTGCAACACTGCACGCGTGTCACGCGCTCATCTCTAGCGAGCAACTGTAACTGAGAACACAGCCGAGGTAAATGAAGTGTAATTAAGTGCTTAGCTAAGAGTGAATGCAATTTGTAGTTTGATATATGGGACAGGTGCCGCATTTGGAGCACGATCTTTATCATCTTTTGGCAAACACTTTCCAGATTCGAAATTGATTAATGCATCCGCACTTTGAAAGCTGTAATCGAATCACAATTTAATATTAACTTAAATTTCGACAGAAATATTGCACATCATATTCATCGTTTCAACCAACTTAAATTTAAGTGGATGTGGCAAAAAATGTAAATGCGAATATCAAGGCCAATGTTAAAAAATTGGAAATTTATCAAGGGTAAATAAAGTTCTCCAAGTGTGATTATAGCCGACAATTATGTGCGCTATATGAGCTTAAGTTTGACTGGATATGAAGGCAATCAAACGACTTTAAACATCGATATGTGAAATTAATGTTTACAAAAAAATAAAGACTCTTTAGAAACGATTAAATGATGTTTTTAAACCTCTTTTATTTAATAATGACTACTTCAGACATTGCGTAAAAGTGAGTAGTAAAATTAATTTATTGCTTATTATTCCTTGATGTAGGCGCAAAGCAAATCATTTCAAATAATTGAAAATTGTAAGTAGTAAAAATGTTTTATGAACTTTTTACAATTTAATAACGATTACATCTAATATTCCTTAATTGGTATTGCAAGTTATCAAGCACTTATCAAAGTCTGTGTAGAGCATCGACAAGTCACAATTATCACACGTTTATCATCACTTTTTTTTGTAATGTTTTTCAACATAATTTGATCGCTGCCCATCAAAATGTCAAATGTGTTTCAGTTGTTGGTTTTCAACATTAATACGATTTGATAGTTTTTCGATTTGACTTTCTTAATTGGATTTGGAAAACGTCGAACAACGCAACACAACACAAAAATAAGCAAACAATAAAAAAAGCAAATTAAAAAAAAAAACGAAAATAAAAATAAACTCATTTTCATATGCAAAGTATGAGCTCAAAGCTCGTGTGTAGGTGTAAGCGAGTGCTGAGAGTGTGTGTAATAGGGTGTGTTTGTGTGTGTGTTCGAGTGTGTGCGTGTGCATGTGTGTGTGTGTGTGTGTGCATGCGTGTATCTGCATATATTTAAAAGTTTTTCACATTTCTTTATTTATTTATCTCGTGGTGTTTGTCTTTGTTGTCCTTGCGCCTACACACAAACACATCCTTGTTTCCTCTCTCTGTCTCTCTCTCTCTCTGTGTGACACTTTATCTGTCTCTATCTCTTGTGCTCGCTAGCAAACTCGACAAATATTGCATAATTTTTTAATTTTCCATCAAAACTCAAACGTTGCCTCGGCCCTTTGCCTTTGAAATCGATGAGAATTGCTTGGCAAAACGCGGGGCGTTGGCTGCCCAAGGGAAGGGAAAGGAAGGGGTGAGAAGAGAAGAAGAGAAGAAGAGAAGAAGAGTGAAGGAAGCGAAGGGACGTCTCTGTCTGGTGCGTGGGCGTGGCACCAGGCAATGTTTGATGACTCAAATATGCTGGCACTTCACTTAAGCCAGACAAATGTCGAGGTCTGAGTTTTCCTTTCGACAGTTGCAGCCAATGCAGCACCTGAATGTGTGTGTGTGGGGGGGGGGGGGTGTGCTACATGGGGCTGCGGCCAGTGGCAGCTCATAAATGTCAGTTGGCTAGATGTAGATGTAGTCCCACAAAACAAAAAAAAAAAAAAAAACGAAAAAAGAAGGAACGAACCAACTGACAAATAACTCAAAAGTGATTGATGATACCCCTGACATGCTGACACATATAAATGCCTGCAAATGGGGCACGAGACGCTGGCTGCCGTTGACGTGTCGCCTGCCGCACACACACACACTCATATATACATATATGTATGTATGTGAAGCACATATAAAGCATAAAGCATACCTTATAGCATGTACCGCCCATTAACTGCGAGATACTTATAACCTGCCCCCAAGTTTCTTGCTCTTCTAAAGTGTGGACTTTGTTTATGTTTTTCTTTTTGTTTTTGCTTTTGCAATATGCGTGCGTGATTTCTTTTTGCCTGCATCATTACTCAGCATCCCCTATGTATGGCAGCAGAGAGTGAGAAAGTTAGAAGGGGGGGCTAGATTATAGGAGGGGAGGCGGGGAGAAGCGTTTGTCAAATAGTTTGCTGTGATTATTGCCATTCATTGGCTGACTTTGATAACAAAACTTGGCTGTTAGCTGTTGTCGCTAGTCTGTTGTCTGTCGTCTGTTGTCTATTAGCCATGTCTGTCTCTGCCCCCTTACCTCTCCTCCCCACACCATCCCTCCTTCACTCATCCTCCTCTGGCAGTCTACGCCTAGACTAAATGAATGTCATTTGTAGTCCAAGTGTGTGGCGCCCAAGGGCTTTATTTACATTAAGTAATTACCTGGAGTGCAAACTTTAAACAAGCGCCGCCAGCTGAATAAGAGACGAGTTGTCGCTTCGACTTGTTGTTCTTCTTGATATTTTTGTTGTTATTCAGTTTGCCTTGTTGTTGTTGTTGTTGTGAAAGCTATTTAAACTGTGCTGCATATCTGCAGGCGCTCGAATACGACAATTTTGTCTCGACTTACCTCAAAGAGAGCGAGAGAAGCACAGCTTCAATTGCAGGTGTAAAGCGAGAGAGAGAGAGAGTGAGAGAGAGAGAGAGAGAGTGGGGCAAAATACTCACACTCAAGGAAGCTGAGTGGCTGCAGATAAGTAAGCAGTCGCCATTTATGTCCAATCCAGGTGCGACTGCAGGCAAACAACTTAAAGTCACTTAACTTTAAAGTACATCCATTCACACATACACTGACAGAAAAAATGCAAATTTTAAATGAAATTTACGAAGATTATACCATTTCCATGCACTTAGACACCGCATCGAAAGGTTCGCCAATGTTTCATTGTATTCTCAAAAATACTTTAAGATATTTCATTCTTAGGGAGAATTTAAATAAATTTGACAAAAATTCTAGCTGTTTACATAATATATTTTATTGAGGTGGCAAAAAAAAATGTTAAATAATTAATTCAATTTAATTTTAAACACAGTTTTAAGCTACTAATAAGTATTCTTCATTCTAGCTTGAAGGTTTTTTTTCACTTTGGCTCATTTCATTGCAATTAGGAATTGTATTCGTTATTTTAATGAAATAATAATCATAATAATAATAGTTTTCATTTAAGTTCTTTCCAAAATCTTATTGTTTATACATTACTCAAATATTATATGCTTACTTTGTCGTGTGCATACTAATTTGCCTAAGTGTAACTCTCTGAAATTGGAGCATTTTAAGTATCATTCCAGCAGCTTTAACTGAATTAGTTGAAGCTTTTGCTGACTGCTTTTGGTACCTCGAATGCAATCTCAACTCGAAGTGAAAAAGTGCAAATAAAATGAGAAGCTCGCATTTGGAGAGTGTTCTCCAGATTAAACTCGGGTTTATTTAAACCTCAGATCTGTGGGGAATTTGAAACTGAGAACGAAGAAGAAACGAAATGAAAAAAAAACTTTGTGATATCGAATCCATCAAAAGTCTGCAATATTGTTGAGCTGTGGCAACTGCAGAGAGAAACCAGCAAATGTATTTACAAATTGTTGGCTATAGAATCCCTTCTTCAACGTGCCGCATGCCGCATGCCACATGCCACATGCAACATTCTTCATCTATTGCAGCGACAGCGGTGGCAGCAACACTTCAAAACTGATGACACTGTCAATTTAGAGAGCATTCTTTTCTTTTTGTGGGTGTGACCACGCCCCCAATTCATGTACTCCATCTCTTTCTCTACTTCCATATCTATCTCTCTCTCTCGCTCTCTTCCTCTCTTTCTCAGTCGCTCTCATCAAGTGCTCACTGACGCATTGCAATGCCATTTTCATGCTTTATCTGCGTCTGGCCTCGCACAAATTGATGTTTTTGAGCTTGTTGCAATTGTTATTGTTGTTGTCACTGTTGTTGTTCCTGCTGTTGTTGTTGTTGCAGCAGTGGCAGCAGCAGCTGCTGCATAGCAATGCAGTCAATTCCCTTGACAAATTTTGCTTTTATTACACGTTTTGTTTATGCAACTTTCAGTGCTTGGTTTCAACATTTGCACATCATCGACACACACTTCGTGCCCCAATAACTAACGAAATAACTGCGACTCCAAGTGCACGCTGCACGACTACAAGTTACCCATTACTAAAGTGTTGACGTTGTATATATCAGTTGATATCAAACAAAATATATATACAAATATTCTTAGAATAATATTAATGAAATGTTTAAAAGTTCTTCTTTTAAAGTAGAGGATATCTACTATTACTGAAGTTTTGAACATGAAACAGGTATGAAACCTATAGTCGATACTAGGTAATCACTTTTATTAAAAACCAAATATAGTAGAGGAGTAATTGAAGTATTTATTCTAACCACATAAATGTTAGTATTTATTTAACAAATATACCAAATTTATACCGAACATAAAAAAAATTATAACATTCAGTATATTTAAGTGTATTTTCGGTTGAATAAATACACTAAGACTTTGCCGAAGATATGCTATAATATACTGTATTTGGTTGTTATTAAAATGGTTACCTGATTTTTATTGGGTATATATGGGTATACCAAAAATATACCGAAAATAAACTGCAATATACTGAAGTCAATGTTTAGTATATCTCTATAGTTTTAAAATATTCAATATATGTATATATGTATACCTGTTACTTTTCTGCTAGCACAAATACCTTTCTTTTCTATTTAATACCCTTCCATCCTATGGGTGAAACAAGAATCCTTTTTGATAGCTTCAGTAGTATTATTGGTTCAATTGCAACGTACAACAGCCAAGTCAATTTTTTCGATGTTCCAATAGTATTCAAATCAATCGTTATACTGTTAAACACTTTTCGAATAATATATGTTTTAAATCTTCACAAAGTCTTTGCATATATTTTTTCCTAAAGTGTATATTCAATATTATGTTCCCTATATTGTGCTGAACTTTTGTTTTCTACTCTTTAAATACGTTGTAAATGTCCGTTTATAGTTTCTTAAAAACTGTTCAATCAATTAAAATAAACATATATTTTAAACTTATACACTCGATTAAGAAATTACAGGGTATTCACAGTTTAACATGCACTCATAACTCGCATGCACTTAAAGTTGTGTTATTTGCGAGAAATGTTTGTTCAAAACTGCACTTGACACTTGGTTTTGTGCAACTGGCGTTTTGGTAATTGGGAACACAACTCTCACTCGGTTATCTATCTCTTTTGTCTCTATCTATCTCTATCACTCTGTCTGTCTGTCTGTCTGTCTGTCTGTCTGTCGTCCTCGCCTTTTGTGGAATTTTTATTGCATTGGGATTTCTCGACAACGATTGTCAGACTATGGGACACACAGCTGCAGCTCTTTTTTAATGCACTGCATGCAATTGTTTTTGGCATTTGGTTTATGCTGCTCATCCTTCTCCCCCTCTGGGGTGAAATAAAATTCATTTTCAATGCGCATTTTCATTCGTCTTTTTCGGGGGCTGAGCAACACAATCGATTACGCAGCGTTAGACGTGTTTAGATCTGACTTTGCCTCTCCCTCTCCCTCCACCTCTCCCTTCTCTCATCATTGACTATATTGGCTGCCACCTGATTAGCATAATTTGACGTGTGAGCAGCTCGGCGCGTGCCCCTGTAGCCCCGATTGTCCTGTTGTGTGCCCCCGTGGCAAGGACATGCGCGAAAAGTGAAAACAAGCCAGCGACAAAAAAAAAAGGGCGAAGAAGAAAACATTTTTTGAATCAACAGCGACGACAGCGACATCGAACGTCGACTTGTCATCAGCATCGACATCAGGATTGGCATCAGCTTCGTTCTGGGACACGCGACAACTTCATTTTCATTTTCGAATTTCAATTTTTTTTTTTTCTTTCGCTTTTTACTTTGCTGCGTGTTGCGCCTGAGGGTGATGCGTTGTGGCGTTGCAAAGAGCTGACAGCTGAAAAGCTCTGCAGAAATTACTTGTAAAATCAAAAGGTATGGCATTGAACTGTCAGTCTATTCCCCCTCCCTCTCTTCCCCTGTCTCTCTCTCTCTCTCTTCCAATTAATAGTCATTTATGTATTGGAGAATTCAACTACAATATAGTATTTGCCCATTAGAAGCGCCATTTATGCGTTTGAAATTGCTTGTCATTTGGTTTCAATTTCCTTTCTTATCGTTCGGCGATTTCTTTTATTGGCTTTGATGGGCGAAAACGTTTTGTGGAATCACAAATCACAAAATTGAATTGCAGTAATAGTCGCATTAATATTTGATGCGCATTTCATTCCTGTGAGCGTGCGTATGTGTGTGTGTGTGTTAAGTGCAAACGATTTCCGGTCGTTAACTTTTTGGAGTGTGAATTTATGGCGAAATCGTTAGCTGGAATTGCCCCCAGCATGAAGTGCATGTCTTGATCTACTCTAAACGTTGCGACTGTTCGACTGTTTTCTAAAGATGTCAGCTCTCAATTTGAATGTTGATTGATGAACACAGACATAGAGAGAAGAAAAGAGAGAGAGAGCGAGTTTGGATGTTGCAATGTTGCTGCGCGTCTACGTCTCGACATATGGGCGCTGTCTGCATGTCACACACAATGCCAACGACCAGCTGGAATGGAATGTCTGGTGGAAAGGATATTGAGTCGCAGGAAAGTGCCTTTAAAAGGAGGCGCTTTTAAAGGCAGAGCTGCCATTAAAGCTCAGCGCACGCACACACAGACAATGAAAGTAGCTCAGCTCAGCTCAGCTCAGGAAACTGACTGCGAGTGGAGCCATTAAATTTGATATACAACAATAAGCGAGGATAATGCTGCGTCCAATGGAGCTAGATCCCAGGGTCATCTGCCCCGTGTCCCTCCCCTCTCTTCGACTCCTAAGCATTAAGGCACGCCGAACCTGAGTAATAAACCAAAACCAAAACCCAAAACCAAAGCCAAACGAGACCAGAACAACAGACGCGCAGCCAAAGCCAACATCAGCTAAATGCACTGCGTTTCAGGTAAAGTGCAGGCAATTTTATATCGCACGCAGACTCTTAACACACACGGCGCAGGGGAGGAGCAGGGAATGCACTGTGTAAGCAGACTGATTTGTTCTGCTGTCAAATCACAAATGACGACTATTTTTATGGCCTCACTTTGAAGATGTATTCCCTCTTTTTACTTTTGTAATTTCAAGTTTTTTTTATAGTATTACACTTACAATTTTTCCGTATATCTTTAATAATTTTGCCTGCAATCTTGTCTTCTTTTCTTTTGCACCACTGTGCAGCATGCAGTGCGTTCTTTTTCTGGTGGCTAGTTCAATAATACAAATGGACGGCGCTTAAACCTTTAAGATGCCAATTACAATGAAAATTGATTTTATTTCGCATTCTACGCTTGCTTCGCTTTTGCCTCGCATTCCATTGATACCCTGCAAATAAGAGATTTAGGTTGACATGTTGAAGTTGTGCACTCAAAATGCAAAGATAATATTTATAAATTTAATTAGTATTTATTTAAAGCAGTTTACATTGATAATAATAATACTTACTATAAAATTAAAGTGATCAAGTCGTTATTCAACGTAATTCATTTTAAATTTATTTCTTTATTTATTACAATTATCCCATAAAATAACATACACTGCAGTTGTAGTTATAGATAGTTACATTTTTTTATTGCTAATAAAATATTAATTAAAAATTTGGAAGATATTCAATTTAAATTTCATTGCAATGCTAATAATATAAATTGCAAGGTCTTCAACTTACTTTTTATATTCTTATTTATTTATTTCTTAAAAATATAAAAATTGTTTATTTTTATAGTTTCAATAAAATTAAGCATTTATTTAATATAAATTTCATTAACTACTCCATAGGAAGTGCCTACATTCTTAATTCCCAGGGTACTTAGCCGTCGAGCATGCCGCTTTTTGACACATTTCAGCATGTTCTGGTTTTGGTGATGTTTTTTTTGTTGTTGTTGTGCTTTCTTGTTGTTATCAAAGGCCCAAAAAGAATCCGCTATTGTTTCACTTTAGCTGTCTTTTTGCCACGCTTTTTCCAAGTGTGTATGTGCGTGTGCGGGTGTGTGTGTGTGTGTGTATAGTGGCCGTCTGCCAAAGTGCCGAATGTACATAATGCCAGTGGATTAGGGCTTAGTTTATCAGCGTTTTCAGTGACAATGTCAAGGTCAAGCTCATAAGCGCGTATGACAACAGCACTAAGCTGTCTCTATCTATCTCTTTCTTTCTTTCTATTGTCATTAGCTTAGTGTGTGTGTGTGTGTGTGTGTGTGTGTGTGTGTGATAAATTCGATATTAGCTATAGTCCAGGCAATAGCAGCAGGAGCAGCCAGCAGCTGTTGAGGCACTTGCGACGCCTCGATATTAACATACAATTATGCCAAATGCCAATCAAATGCAGGCTGAATAAATACAGAGTCGAAGAGTCAAGACGAAGTATTAGTGCTCTAGTCAGCTTTAGTTTGAGGAGTACTAAATATAATCCACGCTGCTGCTGCTGCTGCTAACGTCCTTGGCCTTGGCCATTTATCATGGTAATAGACCAACACGTGCACAAAGTTCTTGTTTTGATTTAACGATCTCGCTCTGCTTCTGTTTCTACTGCTGCTGCAATCACAACACATGTGTCTGTCTACTATATCTGACCACTGGATAGCGACGCGTTGTCTGGCCAGACAATAACAACAACAAAAAAAAAAAAGAAAAGAAAAGAGAAAGAAGAGAAACAATAGCATATATCGTATACTGTATACAAGTCGAGACATCGAAATCTGCTTATTTAGTTAATGTGCTTGTGGTAATAAAAATTGCGCTTGGCGCGTGTCGAATCGAGTCGAGTCGCTGCCCCGAGTTAAATCTAAGGGCTAAGCAGCTTTTTATGATTATAACGAAAGTCACTTTTTTTTCTTTTCTTATTTTTCCCCAGCTTTGTACCCTGTTAAATGCGTTTAAACAGGAGTTTTCTCACATGCAACAGGCGAAGATAGACAAAGGCTTGAATTTATAAAGATAACTACGATTTGTTATAACTAGAATCGATGGATGTATAACTAGAAGGAAGCAGCATATATAACAAAATAACTACCTTAAGTTTTTTTCTCATACTACTAAATTATATCACTATAAGAAAACATCTGAAATACTGCTTTACAATTTATGTTTTTGTAATGAAAAATGCTGCCAAAGCGACGGTTTAAAATAGGGTATAGTGTTAGTCGCACATGCCCGGTTTCTTGCACAGCTTAGCTGCACTCCTTGCCATCAATTTTGTCGCATTTTTAGTTCCATTTATATTATGCTTTCTTCTGTTTCGCCGCAGAGATCAGCTGCAGCACGTGGCTGCACTCATGCCCTTAAAAGTATGCTACAATAATTTTTGACACATTGTTACGCGTTTCTATCTTCATCTGTTGCTGTTGTTGTTGTTGTTGTTGTCTTTCCTGTGTTGTCTTTGCTGTGTATGTGTACTCAGGCATTTTTACGACAACAATAAACTGGCAACATTGTGGCACAAACTACACTTAAAGAGTGTCGTCTTGCATATGCAACTCAATCCGTGTTAAATTTATGACCATATCCCATGCATTTTCATTGCTGTCGTGCATTAACAACCGACACGAGTGTCGTGAATGTTTCACAAAAGTTTAATATCAAATTTAATTGCCCTTTTCATTTAGTTCAAATTATCTTTTCGGCAAGTTTTCGAGGAAATTTCCCCAAACAAAAACTTTGTTTTGCTTGCGTTCTAATAATCGATTTTCAAATAACAAAAACAACACAAAAAAAAAAAAAAAAAGAATCTCGTTAACTCGTTTAAAACAAATTGCTGTCAATGCAGATTAAGCTCAAGTTTTATCAAAGAAGTTGTTGTTGTTGCCTGTTGCTCTAACGCTCTTCTACTTCATTTGCTTCTTCTTGCTTTAGCTATTTTTTGCTTGTCATGTGGCATGTGTGGCAAGCAGTGTGTGTGTGTGTGTGTGGCAACGTTGAATGTTGAACGTTGAACGTTCATGTAAGCATGCATTGCAAATTGATAACTCTTAATGTGATTTGGTATTTGATACGAAAGACGTCGCTGCAAATAGTCAGTTTGCATAACTGGTAATTTGATTGTTACGACTGCAGCAAGCGAGACAGAGATAACACGCATTCGTTGTGTGTGCGAAAGAGAGCAAAAGAATGCAGTGTAGCATCATCATCAACATCAACATCAACATCATCTAAAGCTGCTGCTGCTGTTTCTCTTTCAATACTTTTGCCCTGAGGGGGCCAAAGATATTTTACTCGCAATTTCCGTTGTGTGCATTGTATGTGCATGTGTGTGTGTGAGTGTGTTTGCATGTGTGTGTGTTTGTGTGTGTCGTTGCTGTCTAACGAAAATTGTTGCTAAAGTCACTTTGCTTTTGTAATTTCATAAATTGCGTAATTGCATTGGAGTATGAGGCAACAGCAACAGCAGCAGCACTTCAAAGACAGACTAAAAGAAAGAGCGAGAGCAATAGAGAGAGTGTGCAAGAGTGATAGCAATAGCTTAGTCAAGTGCTAGGCAATAAGCGACAAAACTCAATAGTCGCCTCTCTCTGTGTGTGTGTGTGTGTGTGCGTTTTGTCCTTCTTCCTTGCATTATTCATGAAGTTGATTTAGCTAAAGTTTCCCTGCTGTGTGTGGATGTGTGTGTGTGTGTGTCGTTGTTGCCTCCAGCTCCATTTTGTTGCTGCTGCCCCTTCAAGTTGTGCGCGTCGTGAATCAAGACAAATCAAATTAACGACACTGATGAGGCGCCTTTGATTTTCTGCGCCAGTTAAATCAACTGCATCTCTAGCTGTAGTTGTAGCATCTCTATGTAGACCATCACACAGCACCTGCCACAAATTGCAGCATCTAAAAGCGAAATGCAAATGCTGATTACCATAAGGAGCAGCTTCTGTCTCGACCCTTTTGGGACCCAGTCGAGCAATCACAATCACAATCGCATCACACGACTCCGCCCCCAAAGAACAAGATTATCATTACGTCTTCAATGCGATTGCTGCAAAAAATACAAAAAGAAAAACAGAGACCAGATAGTTAAAGGTTTAAGTTGAATCAGTTTCAAAGCGAGAGTTTCATGGCAGTCAGCTATTGAGAGAGTATTAATCAGCTTTGCCGCAACATTGGGCAATCGATGGCATAGCGGTCAGCTTTTGCCACGGCACACACACAAATCAAGATGCTGCGCGTGTCGAAAACAGAAACTAAATCGAAATTTACTATAACGAAAGTCATTCTTTTTGTGTGCGAGGGTGAAGCAAATAGTTTGATTTGCTGTATTTTGTATTTTTATATTATTTTTACTATTATATTGTTTATAAATACTATATGTAATAATATATAATATATAAAAACTATAAGTATTAACACGCGATAAATAAAACGTTTACAACTTGTATTCAGCACATGTTTTGTATCCACTCTCGTTGCACTCATTCGAAAGGGTTACGTATACGCCATGGGTTACGTGCTGTTGACTGCGCTCTTGCATGCGATTGCAAATTGAAAATAACGCACGACTACGAGCACGAATATTCGACTCGAATACTCGTTGTAGTCGAGCACTCGGACCGTGTGACTTCAAGCTGAAAACAATTGATGGCGAGCGTTGCATACCTTGAGGGGCAGCCACTTTTATTTGCCCGAGCGTGCAAAATGCTCTCGTAGACAAGAAGTTTTTCGCTTTTCTCCGCCACTTACAAATATCGTTGGACTAACCGAAGTCGTAAATTGCAAAGTGCGCGAACGGGGAGCGGGGAACGGGGAAAGAGGGAACACGGTAAATTGATCAGAAATCACGTTGAGGAAATTGCTTTAAAATGTGCTAACACAGCCAGTTCCACAGCGGCGGCATTTCCACGAAAATTCCTTTCGACATGCTCTGGCATCAAGCCAAACTTCTGCAAAGCGGGGGGCGTGGCTATCGCCAACAGACGCCAATTAAACTTGTTTGAAATTCAACGTATTTATTTCGTTTCATTCGCTCTTATGATTATTTTTCTCGTTTTTCTTGCCACTACCGCTGTTGCTGACAGATATCATATCGCCAAAAGCAAATTCGCGGCGAGTGCAAGGGAGGCAGAGAGAGAGAGAGAGAGAGAGAGAGAGAGAATTACAGGCATTGTGCCTTTAATGAGCTGCCCGCTGAAGCACTTGAGACAGCGGTGAAATTGATTGATTGATTGATGGCGCAACAGCAGCAGCAGCACTGAGCAAATGTAATCGGAATCGAAGCAAAGCTGACGGCAATTCATTAGCATAAATTACCCGCAGGCCAAAATTCGAAGAGAGAGAGAGAGAGAGAGAGAGAGAGAGGGGGCGGAGAGACGGAGACACGTTTCCCCTCCGTTTCCGCTTGCAAAACTGCACTCGCTTCGCACTTTGGACCCAAAAGCGGATACAAGCTACACAAGAGATGGCAAAGATACAAAAGCAACACGAAGATACAAAGATAAACATACACACAGACACACACACACATAGATAGTCCTGTTGCACTCGCATTTGATTGATGATGATGGCACTTGAGTGCGCACGATAATCATTTATAAGGCGCATAAATGTTTGCTTCAAGCTCGCTTTTTTTCTTTTCCTTTTGCCGGACACTAAAGCAGCGAAAGGACACTCGCTCAATCCAACAGACGTTTGTTGTGTCTCCGACTCAGTCTCAGCCTTAGATTCAGATTCAGTGCGAGATTCAGATTTAGATTCAGTGTCAGACACAGTTGCCAGATGCGCTAAGGTCGTTGGAATTATGACAAGCTCTCGACAACGATTCAGCTTGGACCTGTCACTTGCAGCGGCAACCAAGTCTGGCTGCTGTCAAAAGCCCCCCGAAAACAACAAATTTGCATTGGAATTGCGCTAAAGTGCGTTGTATTTGGCATATGGCGCACGCTTTCTCCATCAGAGTCTCCACTGTACTACACATAGAAATCTTTCCTACTCGAGTTGAATTGAAACAGTCTTGAGCTGGCGAAGAAAAAAAAGGGTTCAAACGCAAAGGAGGCGGCGCAATTAAAAATATTATAATTAAGCATGAAGCAAATGTCTCAATTAGAGCAAAAAAATCCTCAACGAACAGTTTTTCCCATCTTCATTATTTGAAATAAAAAGTATCCTAGAAAAATGTGATAACATTTGATGACTTTGCTGCTGCTCGATTTGCTTTAAGCTAAGCAAACATTTAGCTTAAGAGAGCTACATTTGCTAGGATGAATTTACAAATATCTCTTTCGTTCTCTACGTTTTATTTTAAATTGTCAATAAATTGCTTCTGGTAAATGGAATTGACTGAAAATTGTTGCAAGCAAATAATATTCCATTTAGTTTAAAATAACTATTTATAATTGAAATTGAGCATTGAGTAAAAGAACTTCTTTAATAAGTCTAAGATAGCTTCAATCTTTTTGCAAATAAAATCATGTTTTTTTTTTTGCAATTTATTAGGACAGGCCATCACATTTATTAATTTTTATAAATTATAAATCATACATCTACAATATTAGTAAGAACCTGTTTATACCCGCTACCTATAGGGTAGAAGGGTATTATAACTTTGTGCCGACAGGAAATGTATGTAACAGGTAGAAGGAGGCATCTCCGACCCTATAAAGTCTATATATTCTTGATCAGCGTCAACAGCCGAGACGATCTAGCCATGTCCGTCTGTGTGTCTGTGTGTCTGTCCGTCCGTCCGTATGAACACCTAGATCTCAGAGACTATAAGGGATAGAGCTATAATTTTTTTCGTCAGCTTTTGTTATGTTTGCACGCAGATCAAGTTTGTTTCAAATTTTTGCCACGCCCACTTCCGCCCTCGCAAATCAAAAAAATCGAATAACAAGCGTAATTTTAAAGCTAGAGTTACGAATTTTGGTATATACAATAATAACTACAGTTGTTATGATTCCTAAAAATTTGGTTGCGATCAGATAAAAATAAAAAATTAAAAAGTTATTAAAGAAATACTTTTGTATGGGCAACATCGCCTACTTACAAGGGGTCTTAGTTGCTTTGGTCGACAATCTGGTATATTATTCCGTCTATGGTATATTTTGAATGCAGTACTATATCGATATACCAAATATACCACTTAGTATATTTTTAGTATTTTTGTAGTATTTTGGTATATTTTGAAAATAATACCGCAATATTTTGCCTTATTAAAAATGGGTAGCGGGTATCTCACAGTCGATCACACTCGACTGTAACATTCTTACTTGTTATACTTAAATCATTCACCTAAAATATTAGTAAGAACCTGTTTTTTTTTTTAAATTTCATTTTGCTTAAAGAAACTTAAATTAACTAAACAATTCAGGGCAATATATATTTAAATTGTAAACAAAATTTCGTCAAAAACTTTAATAGATAGTTTCTGATAGCTTCGCATTTCAAGGAATCCTGATTAATGATCTTCTACAATATTTACCGCACACATAGTAAATATTTTCCATATGTTTGCAAGTTTCATCAGCAACTTGTTTTACTGCAATTAAATGCTGAGCAAATTATGAATTATGTTTATGATTTTCCACTAATATTTACACAACACCTGCTGCGTGACATATTTTCATGAATTTTCTATGTCGAGGACTCGTTCAAAATTTGTGTTGTTGCTGCTGCTGTCGTTGTTGTTGTTGTTGTTGGCATTTGAACCGGGGTTAACGGTAAAAAGTGCTGGCACTGCAGCTGCCAATTACGGTAACTGCATTTCTAATTAGATGGTAACCAATACGCACACAGTGCACTCTAAGTGCGTGTCTCACTCTCTATGTGTGTGTGTGTGTGTGTGTGTTTTCTGGGTTGCGTTGCGTGCATTGCGTATACGACGCAGCTGACAGCAGTCTGGCAGGCGATAAAGTAAAATAGAGCAAAAGAAATTGGCATTTGCCAGTGTGAGAGTGTGCGAGTGTGTGTGTGTGCGTGTGCATGTGCGTGTGTGTGTGTGTGTGTGTCGACGCCTGTTGGGAGTTACATAGATGAATGCTCAACCATGTGCATAAATCATAAAAATTATATTTTAGTGAATTGCAAAATGAAAACCAAGCGAAGCCAGCTGCAAATGAGAAGTGAAGAGAAAGTGGTAGAGAAAGAGGGAACAAAAGAGAAGGTGATAAAAGCCACGCTTGTTGCATAGCTAATTTTGTGTTCATTTCGTTTTTCTGCTTTTTCTTTATTTTTTTTTTTTTTTTGTGTCTGGGTGTCGCTTGCTTTGGTTCTAACGCTTACAAGTTGTTGGCTTTTTTTTTAGTGGTTGCACGATGACATTGTGGTACGATGCATGATGCCAAATTGCAGAGCACAAAATGCCAGTCAGCCATTTCCCACATTTCACACATTGGCTAAAGCGGATTTGTGAAGTGCACTCAGCTCAACGGGCCAAAACAAACAGCACATGAGCAAACCACAATGGCCAACAGCTAACACAACACAACATAGCACAGAGCACAGAGCACAGCAGCAGCAACAGCAGCAGAAGAACACTCACACACACTTGCGCACACACTCAAATTGCCACTTTAATGTGGGTCAAATTGCTTGGAAACTCAAATCGAACTGTTTTTATGCGCCCCACACATACACACACACACACACGCACACAGTGAAGAGATAGGCGCACATATAACATACTACTTATAAAGTAAATAATCGAGTCGGTTCACTTTGTGACAAAGTCAGCGACAATTAGCGGAAATATCGTAAACATATTGTAGGTGCATTAGTCAAATGAAATATCGTTATTATATCGTTGAATATTCAACCCACATATATCATAAAATTATCTATATATAACATAGGGTATTCAAAGTTCGTCATAATTCATAAGAAGTTTATTGTATTAGCTAAACTGCAATTAAATGAACTGAAAAGCCATTAACAAATTGCAGTTAAACACTTCTTAGTTCTATTGATGAGTCCCAATGAATATTTATTGACAAATAAAACAGATAATCGCAAATTTGATATGCATATTGTGTTGCAGCCACAGGAAACAAAAAGTCCATAACAAAAAAAAAATGAGTAAAATACGATAAAGATATACAAAATACAAAATGCAGAGAGAATTATTTACAATTTCTCTGAGCAATTGAAAAACGAAAGTTGAAATTAACAATGCTTGAATATAATATGGAAAATGTGTATATTATACGCTTGCTTATCTAAATTGTGATATCATTCGTGAAGGCCAACGAAAGTAGTATAGTTTTAAATACCCTGTACTGCATGGCCAAGTGAGTGTAATTTAATAAAAATATTTAAAAATCAAAATAATTTATAAAAATAATAATTTATATATATGTATAATATATTGAAAGTAGGAGAATATAGTAGTGGAGAAAAAATAAAAAGAATGTATGAAATAGTGAAATATAAATAATTTTAATAAAAAATAATCGAATCGAATTCAATGGAAAGATTTAAAATACAGTCAGCGCCACAAAAAAAACCGCACTTTTAGGGGTTACGATATTGTAACTTTCAGGGCCTGTGGTTTCATTATATGATTGCGGATTCGCCCAATTTTAATTTTAAATTTGTTTTTAATTTAATTTAAAAAAATGTTGTTTTTGATTTAACCCTAGTTTTAACGACTTTTCACTATTATGGCAAACTTAAGGAAAAAAATCATAAAAGTTATAATAATGAAAAAATTCAACAAAAACTATTTTTTTCCAATTGAACACCTTACTAACTATAACAAAAATATTAAATCTAGGCAATTTAACGATAGATATATTTTTTTAATTTAGCTTAATACTTAGAAGTGCCGCCTTTGGCCTAAATTACGGATTTTACCCTTTCGTCATAGAATCGTAAATGGAACACAAATATTTCTTCGTTATATCGTGTATCCATACATTTTCTATAATATGTTTTAGCTCCTCCATAGTTTTTGGCTTTCGCTTTCTTATTTTGGCACCCATATAGGCCCCAACATTCTCGATTGGATTAAGGTCTGGGCTGTTTCTTGGCCAATTTAAGGACCTAATGCCCAATTCTTCCTTCAAATTTGTTATCTTTAGATAGAAAAATGTTAAATTTAACTTAACAAGTTGTTTTGATAACAATCGAATACACAATCGAATACACAATTTAAAATTAATAACTTCAACAAAGAATTGAAAGTCTCATATAGTATAACATTTTATATTCAGTATGTAATTAACAAGTATGATTACGTAAAGATTACCTAAAGTTTATTTTTATTTTTTGCATGCCTGCGTAATTTTGAATAACCTTGAAAATCTTTAGCCGGATTCATTGAATCAAGTCACTGCACAATTGAGATCTCAGCGAATTGCGGCTGATGATGCATCAGCATCAGTATCAGTAATAACATCAGCATCAGCATCATCATCAACATCGTCATCGGTCACATTTGGGACGAGATTGTACTGTTTTTTATCTGAGTGCATGTCTAAGAACACTTGAGCAGTTGTTGCATTTGCTGGATTTGTCATTTCCTGCTTGTTGTTGAGCAAAGCGATTGAAACGAACAAACGAACGATCTATGCCCATTTCCGTTGCAGCTGACAAAACTGGGCGTGGCCTAAAAAGATTTGCTGCCCCTATCAACCAGCTGCTCGATCTCTCCACTCTTTTCCAGCACTCTTTCTTTCCCTTTCACTGTTGATTACGCCAAACACTTCCGTCACAATTTCGGAGACAAGTGCCAGGCAATGACCTTGGCCCAATAGCTGAACTGCTCTCACCTTCGTCAGGCATTTCGTGTCGCTTCGCACGCAAGCACCTCACTCACTCTCACTCACTCGCACCCACAAAGAAACACTCAGTAAATTTGAATTAATTAAAATAAATATGTGCCTGTGTATGTGGCCCAATTGAGCTGCTAGAACACACTAACTTTTGTTAGGCTTATCTACACTTCTACACAACAAGTCAACTTACAGTGTATATACCAGGCGACTACCTTCAATTTCAGTTGCTGACTAATTTATGGTGGTTGATCATAGAATTTAAATAAATTCCATTTTTTCAGCAGAGTATTCATCATGGCGACGTCCATTTTGATTCTTTCGGGTTTGTTTATACTCGTATGTGCGCAATGATTCACAAAATTCCGAATTGCATTTCTCCACCTGCAAATGACTCACTCAAGAGCGGGCACTCAAACACACAACCACAATTAACATTGTATGTATTTTGTAGCTACACTTAAGTAATAATTTGCTGTATATGCTGCCCAATGAAGGCCGCTCAGAGCAGGCGAAATTGAGCGAAGAGAATTACATAGATCAGCAGCTGATAAGTTGTGGTCTCCAATTCGAGTTTTGTGCTCAGAGTCAGTTTATCAGCAAGTGATAGCCGTAAACAGAAATAAAGCAGACGCCGAAAACCAGTACAGAGAGCAAGAACAACAACAATCACAGAGAACGGCGCTCTCTTTGTGCGAAGGTTGCTCAACCAGTTTGCTTATGTTATGTTCATTGAGTATTATGCTTACTCAACTGTTGTGACGACTCGTGCTCACATGTGCATTTGCTTACGCTCTTGCGTTCGCTCTCTCTCTCTCTCTTTCTCGGGTTTCGACAGAGTTCTAAGCTTTTTCAGCTTTCAGTCGTTTTGCCGTCGCCAAAGGCAGTTCGTGTTTGGTTCTCGTGCGCGCAATGTAATATTTTTTTTTCGAGTGTCTGTTCTGTTGCGTATTTGTTTGTTGTGACCGATTGTTTTGTTTTTTTTTCTGTGATTGTTTGTTGCTATTGAAGTGTGTTGTTGACGGCAACGAAATGTCTGTTAATCATGACTTCGATCGCAAGTATTTGCGCAGCATTGAAGGCCTGTGTAAGATCACCTGCTTGGTAAGTGAAGAGCGAAAGAGAGACAACGACTGTCCAAATAAATTCACTCATTCCCGAATCCGTAAAGCTGTGTGCCTTCATTGGATTCCTGTGCATTGCCTGCAGCTCGGTGAGGCTGAGTAATTTTCGTGGCTGCTTCTATATGATCGTTGCGGTGATTGGCTTTGTGACGACGCTGGCGCTGTTTGTCTCACGTTACCTGCGCCTCGGCCAGGGCTGGCAACTCAACTCGACGCGCTGCTCACTCGGCGTGCACGCAACCCTCGCTCTCAGTCACTTTATTGCCTCCGGTTTGGTGCTCTCACTCGACATTGGCTCATACACAGCGGCAGCGGTGAGTACTTTTGTTGCTCTCTTTCTCTTTAACTTCATCTTCATCTTTAACTTCAACTTCGACTTGACCTTGTCTCTTGTTTGGTTTCTGTTTCTCTTTATGCCAGTTCTTTGGCCTGACGATATTCAGCATCAACGCCCTGGAGGCGTTTGGCAGTTATCGACGCAGTCGTCAACGTGATGTTTCCACTCAAACGGTCTAAGGAGCGCTAAAATATTAATATAAACTCTTGTCCTAAGCTAGTTACAAATTGAATGAGTGTATGCTGTTGAGTGTGAATGTGTTTACATGTATAGTATGTGTATTAGTCGGAATAAAGTCTGAGTCTTTTGCTAGTTAAGCCAAAAAGTGACAAAACACCATTCGATGCTCGATGTGTTGTTATTGTCTGCAACTTATCGGAACGGAACGAAGATATATCTATACCGAAGAGAAAGAAGCGAAGCACAAAGAATTCGGTCAACAAATGCGGGTTATCGCTATCTACGCAAGCAGACAAAGCAACAGCAGCAACAGCAACGGATCGTTCTATTGTTATTATCATTATTACTATATTACAATAGATATTGTGTCGAGGTGTTAAGTAATGCGAAAGAGCGAGAAAGGAAGAGAGTGAGAAGCGACGCATCAACAACTTAACTGACTTCGGTTCATTCGCACGTGATGCCGTTAACTTTAAGCTAAGCTCACAACCAGAGAGAGAGAGAGAGAGCTGTTGAAGTGGCGTGGAGAGATCAAGAACGTAAACAGAGCTTTTTAAGCGCAAAGCGCATTAATACATATGTATGTGCACAAATGTAATTATCTATGTAGTTATGTATATTTAATAATTATATCATTTTTTATTCATATATATATTGTTTTTTTATTAATGAGTTATTGTTTTCAGCTTTTCCAACTGGAGACCCGACTGGAATCTAGCTGAAAGCTCATTAAAGCTGTTGCACTCTTTAAGCTTTCTTCAAAATACTGTGGATTAAACGTAGAGCAACGTTTCAAGCGTTACAATACTGTTGAGTCACTGTTGGCTATAGTTAGATACAGTGAGAGAGAGAGAGAAAGAGAGAGAGAGCAAAGGAACGGAGAGAGCCAACATTTAGGCGAAGCTACTTTGCATATGTTTGTGAAACGGCTAAGCTCAAACTACAAAGAGAACTAACTCTCTTGTGGAGCCTGAAGCTTATAGCATTACGTTAGCCAACTCTCTCTCTCTCTCTCTCTCTCTCTCTCTCTCTCTCTCTCTCTCTCTCTCTTTCTGACCGTCTCTTTCTAGCAGTGACAACATCAACCCCTCTTAGCACTATGGCAACGTTGTCGTCCTTTTAAGTAGTGGACAGTGGGACACATGGCAACGACAGTTGTAGCTTTGTTAACTTGAAAATTTGCACTTGCCATAGACAAGGCCTTATCACGCTTCTCCTTCTCCTTCCCCTTCCCCTCAACAGCATCTTCTTCTCCCCTGCCTCGTGCACCTTGAGCAACAACTAAAGTTGTCGTTGTTGGCAGAGTTGATGAAGTTTTTCGGGCTTGCCGCCAACGTTGATTTTAAGCTTGTTTATTTATGTTATTGTTACGACTCTTTGTCGTTGTTGTTGCTGCTGCTTTGTCTGCCCTTTGAAATAGGCAAATCCAGGCTAAGCAGCGAGTCTACTCTATAGTATATATGTATTTATTAAGCTAATGAACTGCGCCATATCTTAGTGCAATTTATGTGTAAACCCCCCGCAAACACCCCCCACCACACACACACACACACACACATACAAACACCTCCTTCAGTCTGTTTAAAGCACAAGCTCGTGACCCGTTGCCTTTCGCCGTCTCTTTCTAGTTAAATAAAGTTGAAGCTGCCAGAGCGAAGGCAAGGGGCAAGTCCTTGAACCGCAGCACACACTAGACCCACACACACACACACACACACACACACACACACACACACACACACACACACACACACACACACACACACACACACATTCTACACACACACTCGCACAACAAACACGCGCAATTGCAGCGCCAATTGATCAATCTGAAAGGAGGAAGGCTTCAAAAAACCGACTGTGGCAAGGGCATGCCATTGGTGGCATGCCACATAGCGGGAAGTGACCGGAACGCGCATTTAATCATTAGTCAAACGCGCTGCCAATAGCCGAGTGCAGTTTTCTGGCAATATGAGCAGCACACATAACCAAGCGCATAAGTCGACCCTCAGCCAACTATTATTCGAACCCAAAGCAAGCCTATTCATGCCACACAGCTGCACCCAGTCGAAGCTGTAGCTGTAGCTGAGGCTGAAGGCAACACTTTGGTCATGCCAGTCACGCAGTGGGCAAATTAATTAGCCCAGTTGGCACTTTGGCTTTGGCTTTGCCACAAGCCCCAAAAATGGATGCGTGCCCACGACTATTTATGGCGTAATGAGTGCTTCTATAGTGCGAGGGAAACGCACTCAGAGAGAGCGAGACAGAGTGTTAGAGAGAGTGGGAGATATTTTGCGATCGTAAGTGAGAAGCAGTCATGTAAATCACAGCAAAACATCTAAATTGATGCGATCGAATGGCATCATTTCCATTCATAGCAATGCGAATGTTTTCCATTTTCATTACAGTGCTGGAACTTTGCCACAAGTTACAGTAAAGCTTGCCTCAAGCGAACTGAATTCAGGCTGCGTAAATAAAAAATGTAATGTCTTTAAACGTAAGAAAGCAACCGTTAATTGTGTTCTACAGGAAATAAGTGTTAGATGGACATTCTTACACTCGGTAGCGCCATCTATCGTTTGTTCGGTACAATTAAATTATAATTTTCAATGAAATTTATAAAATTTGAACGGTTGTCGGTTGTTTACAAATTGTAAACTTTAAACTGGTATAAAAATTATTAAATGTTTGTAGGATACTTTGAGGGGACTTAAATCACCATTGCCAGAACAAACGATAGATGGCGCCACACTCTTTAAGACGGTGACTTGCTGCATTTCTACTTGCTGCTGATTTATGTTCGCCTGGTATTTCATTTTTTATCCTGGCCATTTTAAGTCGCTCTTTGCGGCTTGAAGTCGCCAACAGCAATCACAATTAACAATTAACAAATACCAGTTAATTCTATTAGTTCACTTTACATTAAGCTGGCGAAATTGTTTTCACTTGTATATCAAAAGGTAATTTATGTTCAACAATTATGTTATATTTGATGTTATTAAAAACAATGCATTATAACTGTATTTCATTTTATTGAATAGAAAGTGGATTATATTTCAAATTTATTTAACAAAAACACATTCGACATTGACCAATAGCATAGCTCGACTGCAATTGGATTGCGAATAAAGCAATAACAGTTTCATTTCAATTAAAGGCATTTGCAAATTCTGTATGCCTTTTGGTTGCCACCCAAATTCTGCGTATCCAAGTTCATCTGTAATTCAATACAAACAGTGTAATGGACATGCATAAAGCATAAATAAATACGATTCAGTCGGTATGAATTTCAATTCGTAATCATGTAAAATAATTTAAAACGCACTCGTTGCTATCGTCTTTCACCGCTTTCAGTTTATTTATATTTCACTTTGTTGCATAATACTATATAAATTGGTTTGCAGTGAAAAAAAAAACAAAAACTAATCAGGGTATTAATTAATTTTGTTGGTTTAACTTTTGCGTTGACTGCGCGTAATTTAAACTATTATTAAACTAATGAAAATCAGAGTAAATACATCAAGCAATAATTTACTTTATATTGTAAATACTGCGACAAAATTTAAAAGAAAAAATAACTTTAAAATGTACCAAACGATTTCCTGACTCAATAGTTATAAATAAGTTGTGGGAACTCAACAGATTTCCATTCGTTCTGTGGCATTGGTCTCGATACTGCGATACCCCCATTTAAAATGTGTTGAATACTCAGCAGACCACAGATGGGTGCAGCACGAAAGGAGGGCGGGAGGGGTGAGAGAAAGAGCTCTGGATGAAAAAAAAGGGTCAGTCGGTAATAGCCTACGGCGATGTTCAATTAAGAGCTGGTCCGATTGTCAGCGATTGCAATCAAAGTGCATGGGGCTCAATGCAACTGAAAAAGTTGAATAAGTAAGTCGAATAGGAAGGCAATACGACTAACCGATACCCTGCATAGCAAGAAATTGAAAGAAGTTTAAACAAATTTAATAATTATGATATTTACCAACCCCAAAATTTAAAGACCTTAAATACAATCACGAACGATTTGAATTAAATATTTAAAAATTAAAAAATTATCTAACCGAATACATACATACGTAAATTTATTAATTGTACATTACATTTTCTTTATTATTTTCAACCTTAACTTTAAGAAAAGAAACTTGCATTCAATAATTTAAAGTTCTGTTGAGCGAAAATACCACAAAATATACTAAAAGGTTTCAAATTGTCGTACGTTGCGTATACTCTGTGGAGTCCAAGTGTATACATATACAATATACTAAAGTATATACTAAATAGTCTCCAGCTGTCAGAAGTTGCGTATACGCCGTGTTGTCGCCACTGTTTGCAGGGCACCCAAATTGGATAAATGCATGCAACAATTTGTGTGCAGTACTGTGGCGCCTCTGGCGTAAAACTCAAAGCGAATTGCGTAAAATGCGAATGAAAGCTGCTGCCACATTTTATAATTAAATGTCAAAAATATTTAAGCAAAAAAGGAAGGCCACAAAAACAGCCGAAAAAGCAAAGAAGTCCCCCAAAAAGGTGGAAGCGTTTAATTAATGAAATCATTTTCAAATCAAGCGCACATTTAATCAAACGCTGACCCGCTGTCCATCTCGATATCTGCGCATATCCATTCATGTTTCGTCCTGTTCCGCTATTGTTGAACGACTTGTCGTTGTTGTTGTTGTTGTTTGTGCTCCCCTTGCGGTCTTTTTGGCCAAGTCAAATGGAGCATTTCAAAGTGAATGCGCTTCGAGTGCTGGCCACAAACAATGCGCTGTCCAATGGGATCAACTCAACCCTCACAAAACCGATGCCGGACTTACGCAGGATGCGCTTGCCAATGAACGAAAATGATTCGCTTCCTGTTTGAGCTCTACTCGCTCTCTCTCTTTCTCTTTCTCTCCCTTCCCCTTTCGTCCTTTTTGCGTTTTCCCTTTTTGGGGGACATCATTATGTCGTTTGTTATTGTTGTTTCTGTTGTCTCGTTGTCGTTGTTATTATTATTTTTGGGCTTCGGCATTTAATCTCTCTGGACGCCGTCGCGTCGTTTGATTGTCGCAGCTCGCTTTGGCCAACGCTCAATCAGCTAATTTGAAGTGGATAATTAATTGCATTAATTACTTGCAATTAATATTTGTCTTCCTCTCATACTCTCACCCTCTCTCTCTCTCTCACCCTTTTATGGGCCACTCTTTGTCTCTTCCTAATGGCGCAGATGGTCTAAGTCCCAAGTAAGAAAAGGCAAGTAAGAAAACTACAGCCGAGTGTGCTCGACTGTGAAATACCCGCTACTCTTTTTGAATAAAATCATATTCTACATATATTATATACCAAACAATACTCAAGTATACCGAAGATTATATTTAGTATATCGATCTAGTACCACATTTTAACAAGTAACATTTTATACTAGTTTAATATATCGAGAAAAAAATTAATATATTCTAAAGGTTATTTTAGATATATTGGTACAGTACAACATTTAAATCATACCATGGAGTTGAAAATATACCAGTACAAAATATACCATACATTACAAAATATACCATAAATACTGCAGTTGTTATTGTATGTATGGAAGTGCATGCAAACATTATAAGTGCTGTCAAAAATTATAGCTCTATCTCCTATATTCTCTGAGATTTTTGTGTTTATATGGACGGACGGACGGACAGACAGAGGTACAGACGGACATGGCGATATCGACTGTTGACCCTGATGAAGAACATATATACTTCATAGGGTCGAAGATGCCTCCTTCTGACTGTTACTAATAATATAATATAATAATATAATATATATATGTATAATAATATAATACCCTTCTACCCTATGAGTAACGGGTATAAAAACAGGAAGCATAAACAAGAGAAGTCTGGACTAGGAAATGCGCTCTGCTTCTTATAAGCAAATTTAAAATGTTGTGAATACTCGTTTTTTGTACACAGAATTGTTGGCTCACTAGCTTTGTTTATTAATTTAACGAAAGGCGCAAGAGAATTGAACACTTGGAATTGCAAAATAATACCACAACGAGGGGGGGAGCACATAATTAAATATTTTCGGAATTGAAACTTGAATGAAAAAACGTGCATATACTCACGATATATAGGCATGTAAAATTCGAAAATAAACTTGATTGGCGTGCTGAATACCGACGAACAAACAAATAAGTAGAACATATACACAAAAAATAAAGAGAAACACTCAACTTTGGGGTATACAAAATTTGTATATTTAATAATAATAATGATAACAAGAGCGACTGAGAGAAAACTAACTAGAAATGCCTAACTATCTGATCTGAGCACGCAACGCTATCGAGCTGGGTATCTCGACGTTGTTCACCTGCAGCAGTTGCACAAGATTGCGGACAAAGTCCTGCGACACCTTGAGCTCATCGTCCGCCTGCAGGCGATCGTACAGATCCAGGGCACCCTCATAGTTGTTGGTCTTGGCAAACTGTGTGAGCAGCATGTCATAGATGCGCTGCTCGTCGATGGCACGCTGCAAGCCGCGAACTCCGCGCGCCAAACGCAGCAGCGTCTGGACGGCGCCCTCTTGACCCAAATGCTCGCAGTTCTTCAGCAGCTGTTCGTGATTCAGTCGAAACTCTGGATTGATGATCAGTCGACGCAGCTGCGTCTCCGTGCCGGATTCAGCGAGTGCCAGCAACAAGGCGCTATTCATATTCACGCTGCCATGGACTCGCGTCACCGTCGCCGTCACATTGGCCAAATGCTGTTGCGCCGACTCCTTGGTTGTGCCCGGGAAGCGTGCCAGCTCCTCCTCGTGGCCATTGCTCAGCTTGACCAGCAGCGAGAGCAGCTCAAATTGCAGCGGTGTGTGCTTGTAGCGTGTGGCCAGCCGTTGGAACTCGGCGATTGCGGCATCCAAATCACCCCGCAACAGCCACTCACGTAACACGGGACCGAGCAGCGCATTGTGTGTCTGACAGTAGCCAAGTTTGCGCAGGAATTCAAATGTTTCGAAGGTCAGACTGTGGCCGGAATCGGGCACAGGCTCCTTCATCGCCTGCTGGGCGACGTTGTTGAGAAGCTGCCACACGTTCTTGATCACATAATCGCCGCCGTTCACTTTATGCTGTGCTGCACGCTCACGCAGCAGTTGCTTTGCCTCTTCCAACTGGGAGTTGTGCACCAAGAGTGCCGCATAGTCAATCAGCTTGTGCTCATCGATTTGGAAACCTGGAGAAGAAAAGAATTATATTGAACAATTGATTAGAAGAAGTTCAATTTTAGCTTAAGATAATGTTGCATAGCATTTTGATAGAGTTTGAAAAATGTGTTGAAAGATGTGAAAGACGTGATAATGTCGCATTAAACTTGAGAAATTAAGCTCAAAATATCTTAAACATGTTCTAGCTTAAGTAATCATTAATGAGATGTTAATTTTTTATAACAAATGTATCTACTCGTTAATTAGTTTAGTGTTTTATAAAAAGAAGCATATAATGTTGAATATAAAGACAAATTGAAAAATTAAAACTGTTAATTTGAAAGCTTCTTGCAAGTTGAACCATTAAGATTAAATAGTTCAATAACAAATTAAATTCAACATTTATATTGAAATATTCAATTTATATTATTTATATAATAGTTAAATAACAAATTAAAATCCATTTCAATATATACTCGCAATTATGTATGTCGAATTTAAACATTATTTTTTTAGATAGGAAATATTTTATTGATATTCCAATTTTTATAACAATCCATCCAGTTAAAATTTAATGAATACCAAAAAATGAAATATGAAATTAAATTGCAAAAAAGCAAACAAAATACGTTACATCGAACTTTAAAAGATAAGTATTTAAAACAATTAAATAAGATTAAATATTGCAAATACTGCGAATTTGTCTTATTGTTTATAAACATTAATTGGAGCAGCAAAAATAAATATGCAAGCAAGAACGCGGTAAGTCTACATTATTTTTGTATTTTATATATTATAATTTAGCTACTCTATGCACGATGACCGTTAAGTGAAATCAATACCACATAAGATAAATGCATTTCAATACACATGCTATTTTGTTTAACTGCACTAATTGGAACCGAAAAATGCGAATGTTAAGCATAAAGACATAAAGTGAAACAACTGAATTTTATCAGTGCAATTTCTAGGTTCTTTTCTTAGCCATATATGCACCTAGATGATTTCATATACTAAACACAGTGTGGCAGTTAAGTGAAATTAAAGGCTGTTAAGCGGGATACAAAATAGGACGCCCTGGAACTTCTCTCAATGCAATTTCTAAGTTTTTTTGTAAACAATACATGCCGCTAAATGAATTCGTAGATTAAATAGTGTGTCTGTTAAGTGAAATTAAAGGCCGTTAAGCGGGATATAAAATTTGTCGCCATATAACTCACCTCAGTGTAATTTCTAGGTTCTTTTCTGAGCCATATATGCCGCTAAATGAATTCATATACTAAACACAGTGTGGCAGTTAAGTGAAATTAAAGGCCGATAAGCAGGATACAAAATAGGACGCCCTGGAACTCCCCTCAATGCAATTTCTAAGCTTTTTTAAGCAATACATGCCGCTAAATGAATTCATAGACTAAATAGTGTGTCTGTTAAGTGAAATTAAAGTCCGTTAAGCGGGATATAAAATTTGTCGCCATATAACTCACCTCAGTGTAATTTCTAAACTTTTTTTAAGCAATATATGATGCTAAATGAATTCATTTTCTAAACACAGTGTGGCAGTTAAGTGAAATTAAAGGCTGTTAAGCGGGACACAAAATAGGACGCCCTGGAACTCCCCTCAATGCAATTTCTACGCTTTCTTTTAAGCAATACATGCCGCTAAATGAATTCATATACTAAACACAGTGTGGCGGTTAAGTGAAATTAAAGGCTGTTAAGCGGGACACAAAATAGGACGCCCTGGAACTCCCCTCAATGCAATTTCTAAGCTTTTTTAAGCAATACATGCCGCTAAATGAATTCATAGACTAAATAGTGTGTCTGTTAAGTGAAATTAAAGGCCGTTAAGCGGGATATAAAATTTGTCGCCATATAACTCACCTCAGTGTAATTTCTAAACTTTTTTTAAGCAATATATGATGCTAAATGAATTCATTTTCTAAACACAGTGTGGCAGTTACGTGAAATTAAAGGATGTTAAGCGGGATACAAAATAGGACGCCCTGGAGCTCCCCTCAATGCAATTTCTAAACTTTTTTAAGCAATCATGCCGCTAAATGAATTCATAGACTAAATAGTGTGTCTGTTAAGTGAAATTAAAGGCCGTTAAGCGGGATATAAAATTTGTCGCCATATAACTCACCTCAGTGTAATTTCTAAACTTTTTTTAAGCAATATATGCCGCTTAATGAATTCATATACTAAACACAGTGTGGCAGTTAAGTGAAATTAAAGGCTGCTAAGCGGGACACAAAATAGGATGCCTTGGAACTCCCCTCAATGCAATTTTTAAGCTTTTTTTTAGCAATACATGCCGCTAAATGAATTTATAGACTAAATAGTGTGTCTGTTAAGTGAAATTAAAGACCGTTAAGCGGGGTCGCTCTGCTCTCACCTGGATAAGTTTTCTGCAATCGCAGCAACGTCTGCTGAGCACGCGTCACATCCTTGAGCTTGATGTGCAGATCGAGAATCGCCGCCAGCATGCCAGGACTGATCTGAACACGCAGCGCTTCGCATTTGGCCAGCAACTCGAGGGCACGCTCCAGGCGTCCATCACGGACCGAGAGCTGCAGGAGCCGACGCAGCACGCCACGGGTATTGAGCTGCTTGGCCTCCAGCTCGATGAGATGGCACTCCAACTCATCCAGCGACATGTCACGCGGATGCTTGATGAAGCTGCCACCGCCGCTGCTGACGCTCACATCCGGTGGCAACAGCAGCTCCGACTGTCGCATCTTCTGCAGCACCTTGACAATCGCTTCCCGGGTATCCGGCTGCGCACTTCCTGCTGCCACATGGAGCAGCGACTCGGCTGCCGCCGGCGACATCTTGAGTTGCAGTCGCTGCATCTCGTGCAGGAAGCGCAACAAGGAGTCGGGCTCCTGACGCAGACGCGTTTGTGGTCCACACATCTGCAGCAGCAGCGCACCAACGAAATCCTCCTGCCGCTGCAACGAGCGCTGTTGCAACGCCTGCGTCAACTGCGCGAATGCGGCATACCGCTTGGTGGCACGAGCATGCACCGCCAGCGAGGCGAGCGGCGTCAAAAGCGGCGCCAGCTGCAGTCGCGTGGGATACAGCTGCAGCAGCTCCAGCGCCTGCGTCAATTGCTGCTGCAGCAGCAGCTGGTTGAGCACATGCGACAGCGTCTGCGAGACACGCACACCGACCTCGTCGAGCTGTTGCAGCGCCTGGCGTGGCTGCTGCAACGTCTGCCACAGCCGGGGCAACACGTAATCGCGCAGCGTGACTTCGTCGCACTCGACGCGGAGTCGCTGCATCTCGGCGAGCAAACGCAACACGCCCGACTCGCCCTCGCTCCGCTGCTGCTGCAACACCAGCGGCCAGAAGTAATGCGGTCGCAGCGTCTCGCCCGCCGCACTCAACGCCTCCAGGCAGTCGAGCGCCAGCGATGGCTGGCGACGCAGCGCCAATTCGGTGAGCAGCTCCAAGGCGCGTGTATTCTGTCCACGCTGTCGCAGCTCGGTGGCGAATTTCAGCATCTGTGGCAGCGGCGTGCGGGCGTAAAACAGTTCGTGCAACAGCAACGTCGCATAGCCATCGATGCTCTGGTTCTCGTTGTATTGCGGCGTCGGCAATGCGCCCACCAGCTGTATCATCTGTTCCGCCTGGCCGCGATGCAGCAGCTGAATGCACAGGCTGCCAATGGCCGGCGGCACATCCGCATCCTCCACAATGTCACGCGGCAGCTGCGCAATGAGCTGCTGCATCAGCGGGGCATCCCAGTGCTGGCTCAGCACCAGGGCACGCAGCATCTGCAGAAGCTGCGGGGCGTTGAACTGTTCCTGGTGCTGCTTGAGCAGCTCACGCGCCTTCTCCAGTTGTCCGTTCTCCACGTAGGCTACAAAGCACGTGGCCTGAGTGCTGTAGCTGGGCGGTATATTGGCGGCGAGCATGCTGCTCAGCACCTCGGCAACGCCAGCGAGATTCCCACTGCGTCCATGGCCCAGGAGCAGCGCATGAAAGTTGCGCTCGGTCAGTGGAAAGTTGTGGCCTCGCTGCTCCGCCAGCAGTTCGGTGGCTTGTCGCATATTCCCACTGGCACCGGCTACGTCCAACAAGGCTGCATAAAGTTCCGCATCTGGTGAACCATTGTAGGTGGCAATCTCGGCGAGCAGCGCACGATGATCGGGCAGGGGCAGCTGGTTCTGACGCAGCATCTGCAGCTGTGTGTGATAGTGCGATATCGATGGTTGCGTTACCCTGAGCAACTGTGTCCAGATGCGGCGAAAGAGCTGCGAACGCTCTTTGTTGCTCGGCACCGGCAGCAACTCGGGCACACAGACGCCAAGGAGAAAGTGCAGCTGATTGGCCGTGAGTGGTGGTGATTGATCAAAGGACTGCTTCTCCAGCTGCTGTAGCAGACGATCGACATGCTCCAGACGACAGACACTGTGTTGATTGTAGTACGTTTCCAACTGTGTCCACAAGCTCTCGACGCTCACTTGTTGTGTGGCAGTTGCTTTGCCTGTGCGCTTCTTAGTGACTCCTGTTGTTGCAGTTGCTGTGGAATAGTTGCTCCACTGGGCAGCTACTGTTGTCCTGTTGTTGGTTGGCATTGCATAACGTGGGCAGCCAAATATTCGAGTTGCTTGCATTGGCAGCCGCATTGAACGGCGCAGCTGCTGCCAGAGTTGACTGCGTAACATGGCCATGGCCAGGGGCAGCGATTCCTCCAGAGGATTGTGTCCAAAACAAGCAGGCAACACAAAACAGTTGCCACAACGGAAAGATCACAACACGCGCGCCGGTAAAAACAAGTGACGATAGCGAGTCGATAGATTCAGCGCACGCAACTATCGCTCTGCACAGCTGTTGGTGGCGGCGAGCCGATAACTTTGTTTTGAGCAACGATTATTTATATTTGAAAATTGATGGGAGTACAAAAAAGTACCCTAAATAAATTGGTAATTAGATTGCTAATAATGGAAATTAATAAAATATATTACGAAAATTAGTTAAAAATAGGTAACAATCTATCTAAAGGTATGTAACATTTTATAATTTAAAATTAGTGAAAAAAACGCAAACGTAAGTTGTAATTTAAATTTTATTTCTTTGTTATTTGCAAATTTATCAGTTTTTGCACAAGATTGGATCATTGTCATAATAATAAACTACTTGAGATTAAGAGATAACACGACCCCCTGAAGTCAAGTCTTATCACAAAAAGAAATGTTTGTGAAGCTCAAATCCAGTTCAAAACAACATAATTTGGGTTTAAGTAAAGTATTTGCTTTATAACCATAGTAAACATAAAATCAAAGAATCAACAGATGGTTAAGCTATAAAAAAAAGAGTCCAAAGGGAAGTGAAAGTAATTAGTTATAGTTATCTTACAATAGATTTATTGCCTGCACATCTGGGATCGGAACGAACCTTAGAACCTAATGACATCTTACAGTTTGCTGCTTATCTTCTTGCGCCTGGCAAAGGCCAAGATCTGTGAGCGATAAGTGGGCCCAGCTCGCAGCTTCTCTAGCTCGGCGCCCTCCACGTTCAGAGTATCCAGCAGCTGCTGTCGCCAGGGCTGCAAAAGCAGCCGCTTCGTGGCCATCAACGAGACGGACGGCAGCTTGGCATGTTGTTCCATACGCTGCCAGAACTCTTCAACATTCGACACCAGGCCGGCAATCATGCCATGCTGTAGTGCAGCCTGCGCGTCGAGGTGCTCGCCAAAGAGCAGCATTTCAGAGGCTTTGCTGCGTCCCAAAATTTGTGGCAACATCCAGCTGGCACCGCCCTCCGCACACAGACCCAGCTGCGAGAATGGTGTCCAGAAGCGAGCCGAATCCGTGGCATAGACGATATCGCAGAGCATTGCAATGATGACGCCGAGGCCAATGCAATTGCCCCGGACGAGAGAGATGAGCACCTTGCGGTTGAGCAGCATCTTCTTCACCAGCGAGGTCATCACAAAGTTGCTCGCTTTGAAATGCACATCCAACGCTTCGTCGCCGCTCTTGCGCTGCATCGCTAAGAGATCGCTCAAGTCATTGCCCGCTGTGAAGGCGACATCATCGCCTGTGAGCACAACGACACTGATCTGCGAATCGGTATTGGCCAAGTCCAGGGCACGCAACAGTTCGTAGATGGTGCGACGACGCAGTGCATTCTGCAGCTGAGGGCGATTGAATTGGATAATTAAGAGAGCGCCACGGCGCGTAATTAAGAGCTCCTTGAATGTCTTCAAATTGACAACGGCCGCAGATCCGCTCATTGTGACGTTGTAAAGCAGACTGAGGCGACCAGCATTCCATTTAATTGTCGATGCCTGCAGTTTGTATGTGTATGTGTGTGTGTGTGTGTGTGTGTGTGTGTGTGTGTGTGGGCAGGGTGTATGACAAGCAGCAAGACAAGAGTCAACAAACAGGCTTCGGCAAATAGTTTCCGATTATCAGAGACATCGTTGAGGAGGTCGGCCTGCTATCGCTGCTGCTTGATCAAAGTACAACAGCAGCGCAGCCATTGAATATGCTCTCACTCTCTCCGGCACTCTTACTCTACTCTCTCTCCATTCCTTTATACCGAAAGGCAACAACAAAGGCAGCCAATTTCGTGGCTTACATTTAACAACGAAGAGAGCCGCGCTTAAAGTCACCGCCGCTTAAACACGCTTCTTTTTACGGTCGTTCTGTAATTGAAGTCAACTCAACCACACCTTTTAAACGCGTTACACGCGTCTGCAATAAAGTCGAACACCCACAACAAAAGAGAGCATGCAAAAGAGTCATTACACTGCATTCACTTTTGCAATGTGTGAAAGCAGCACGGCAACAAGTGCCAGCGGCAATCGAATGCATTCGACAGAGACAGAGATAGCAACATGTTTTTCTGTCTTGAGCTGTTTGGACAGCTTGAAGTCAACACTCTTTGTAGAGAACTAACATTTTGAGATAATTGAAAGCTGATTACCTTTATATAGTATAGCATTAATTAGAAGGTGTATAGGCAATTGCAATAATTTATAAATGTTTAATTATTACAATGTATCAATGTATGTATCTCTCCATCTCTTACAATCTTTCACGCTCATTGCGTCGATTGACTCAGATTTGAGTGTCCTGCTTTCAGCTGGGAAAACACTTGGCGAGAGTCACGTATTATAAGCATTACTCTAATTTTAATTTAAAAACAAGGTTTTTAACCAGCTCTCATACATCCAGGCAATCATTTCCTGCTGCTGCTGCTGCACTGCAGCATCAATGTGTGCTTACAAAACAAACAACAACGTTTATAGCTTGTTGCTCTCTCCGATTTTGTTTTCGTTTTTAGTGCTCATCGAGGTGGGAGAACTTTTTACGCAGCTTCTCGCGTCGTTCCTTCTTCACATTGCGCCACGGTTTGGCTGCAGCTCCGGCATCGTTGGCTACCAAGGTGCCATCGTTGGCCAGACGGACGTGGGGAAAGTTGGTGCGTCCCTTGACGTGTGCTGTGCTCGGTTTGTCGGTGAAGAACTGGTTATCCAACTCCTTGGACGAACTCTTGTCGATCTGCAAGCAGGGAAATTGAATTACTTATCAATTATGTTTTATTTATTATTTCATAAACTTAAAGAGAAATAAAATATTATTGAAAGTATCATGGGATAATTAAAATATTGGTTGAAATAAATAATAGACGATATTATTTTGAATTTGAAAAATATAGAAATAATATAATATCATTTTAGTAGTATACTAGCAAAAATAATAATAGCATTATAGATTCATCGGTAAGTATAATTTGAAAACAGGAAAAACCGTAAAACTAAAGAAAGATTCAGTCCAATTTGAAATATAGTAGTCCCTTCTCTTTTTACTGATCTAATTAAAATATTTTTGTAAATAGATACAGCCTTAATACAGTCGGACCAAATTCTTGATAAATGGTATTTCACATACTTTCAAAGGTTAAGAATCCACAAACAATATAATCATACAACTATAAAATTGATTACAGAAAATGCAACTTACGCGCATAGCTCGCTGCTGTTGACTAGGCAGCTGCGACTCTTCGATGACTTTGCGCTGGCGTTCGGGAAATGTGTGATACTCGGACTGATCCACCGATGGCGGACCCAGAGCGAAGAGCAGCTTGCCATTGACATAATCCTTCAACACATAGCGAGCCGAACGTGCCTGATCCGGCTGTCCATTCGATGTCATAAAGCCGCGATTATCTGTGCCACGAAAGTGAGCGAGAGAGGTCAATGAAAATGCGAGGGAGTAAAGCAAATTGATATCACAACTTACAGCCATAGGCAAGCAGCAGTTCCTCGGAGAATGGCGGACGATCGGGATCCTCGCCTTCCAGCGGCTTGGCTATCACAATGCCATACTTATCCTCGAGGATGTGACGCGGAATGCGCTCGCACAGCAAATTGACAGCGGGCACATGATCACGCATCTGATCGATGGGCAGAATGCCATTGAGCAACATGTCCGCCTTGGTCAGCACAAAACTGGGCATCACCAGACCCGGACAATCGCACAGCAATATATCGTTCTCGAGGAAGAGCGTCTGAAAGCGTTTTGTCTTGCCGGGCGTCGCCGAAACCGAGACTTTTTTCATGGTCATCAAAGAATTGATGGTACTGCTTTTGCCCACATTTGGATAACCGACCATACCGATGGTGACATGCTGACTACTGTTCCGGGGTCCCGTGTAGATGTGACGCAGAAAATCAATGAGTTCGAGGCGCGACAACAGATGTGCGCTGTTCTTATCACCCGGCAGACGTGGCAACTTCACCTGTTGCGACTCTGTCTTGGGCTGTATCTTGCTCTCGATGGCATCCAGTGTGTGTTCGACCGCATCCAATGAATGCTGTATGTCCTCGGCAGCTTGACGCAACTCTTTTAGCTCCAGTGCTGTCGACGGTGACTCTGCAGCCAACTTGGCGGCCTCCGCCTCACGCTTCAGCTCCTCCTCCACCAGTGTGGCGGAATAAAAGGCTGTGCGTATACCTTCGCAGTCAAAGTACTGTGCCCAATGCTGACGCTGCTCTAGTGTGAGCAGATCCGATTTGTTCACCAGAATCATGTTGAGCTTCTGGCCATCGCTCACCTCGCTCACATAGCGCTCCAAGTCGACGCTGCGAAAGAGCAACGGATTGCGTGCATCGACAATTTGCACAACGACATCGGAACGCTCGACCACGCGCCACAATTGACGCCAGAATTCTAAATTCTTCTCGTAGGGTGTCATTAGAATCTCTTCGTTCTCTTGCAGCAGCGCTAGATCACGACGCCAATTGAGGAAGGCTTCGTTCTCGGCACGTTCCAAATCCTCGGCACTCGTTTCCTTTGTCCACTTGGGACGACGCGGTATCTTGAGTTGATCGATGTGCTCAGCGTGCTTTTGATGCATATGCTGCTCCTGTGTCTTGCTCAGCAAGCCGACACGCTGTTTGGGATTCACAAAGGTGATGTTCAGTTTCTCAGCCTGAAATTCTGTGCCCGCCAATTCCGCAGTGCGCAGAAAGGCGTTGAAAGACGACTCCTCGGTAACAGAAGAGAGATTGAGACGACCCCAGTCGTAACCATCTTGCAGCTCCGTTGTGTGCAGCTAGAATACAAAGTTGAGACATGTCACCTGGTGTAATTGTAAATAGAGTAGACAAAATTTATTTACGCACCATCGTATCGTTGTCCACTTTGCGACGCGCCGTGTGGCCAAACCGATCCTTGATCAGCTGGCGTCCCAGATTGCTCCCTCCTTTGGTTTTCTTGCCCATTTTGTGCGGCACAAATTGAAATGTATTTATTCTCTACGTATTTAACAACAAAACACGTGCGTGCGCTACAGCAATAGTAAACTGAAAAATGTCAAGTTATCGATATGTGATGTCACAGCGATTGCTGTACGAGTACAAGTTATCGATATTATGCCCAACGATATTGCGCACCGATTATTTCTCATTATTCAAATTCGTTATCGTTATTCAAATTTAAATTGTCGTTGCTTAGTATTTAAGAAAATTAAATGCTAAATTGATATCGAGAAGGCAAACTGCATTATATTGCAGAGAGGTATGAATAATCCTTATGTAATGTTTTATTCATTTATGACAAATTGTACAATTGGGATAGAAGTTATTTGTTCCCGAAAATTTTGGGTTTTCAGCAATTAAAATTATCTTAAAAGTTGTTTAAGTTAGGAAAGTATAGAGTATTTAAGTATATTCGATAATTGCTTTAAAAGTCAGGAGTATTTATTTGAACTTAACAAAAGTAAAATTGTTCTTAACTATATACCTGTACATTTAAGTATAAAGTCAGCATTTACAAATTGCAATTGCTTGAAATGTCATGAGTATTTGAAAAGCTTGTAAAATGTTTTGTTTTTGGTACAGCATCGCAGTTTGTTCGAAGTTGTAGAGTCTTTTTGGAATGCCACCCAACACATATGTAGTTTACTTAACCACAGGATAACTAAGACAATCAATAAAACCTCTCATCGTCCTCATCGGCATCCTCAGGCCAGACAATTGGCCAAACCGCATTCCGAGCACAATTCCCACCTAATGCCTTGCAGAATGTGTTGAACGTGCTGGCCTTGTTGAAGCCGAGGATTTCGCGCTCCTCATAAATGCGATAGGTGAACGTGCTCTCATAGGTGCCCACAAAATGCTTCGCATATGAGCAAATCAATTGATCCACAATCGCCACTCCGCCATCCTTTAGCTGATTGCGTTGCCACTTCGACTCCGGCGTGAAGTGCACAAAGCGAAAGCGATAGAAGAGCTCCTTGAGCTCGAGCAGCTCATACGGCGTTGCATCGCTGGCCACAAACACGGTGGTCATATTGAATGCCCGCAGCAGCTGCTTCATTTGCTGTGCGGCCGCCTTCAGAGTGGGTGTCGTTGATTCCCGCGACTTCACAAAGTCGCCTCGCCTCAGATGCGCACACAAATAATCACCACCGCGGGCATCACGTTTGTGCCGCTCCAGCTCCCACATTGCCGGACGTTGGACGCCCGCCGTACTGTCTGTGGTGCCCAGTGAAGCCAGCCGAAAATCGGCTGCCACCTGGCTGAGCTGGGGAGCGAAACGCATCGAGCGTCGTGCAAGCCAAAACTGCTCATCGCCCCAGTTGTCGTGGAGCACGGTCTCGGCACTGATCACCGCATAGACACGCATATCGTGGGCATCCTCTGTGCCCGCGGTATCCTCGCGTATGGCTTCGCGCAACAGACGCTCGAGGAGTCCGGCGCTGCCCTGGAAGCGCACACAATGATAGCGTCCGTGGCGCAACAGCGGCTGCTGCAGCAGTGCCCCGCCACTGAGCGATTTCTCGTTGCAGGCATCGGGCAATGGAGGCGTTGTCACACGCTCGTATTTATCGCGAAAGATGCCCTGCTCCAGCATGATCTCGTAGTGTGTGAGACGAAAGACCTGCGAGACATGGACAAAGGGCGGCGCTGGATGGCCAAACATGCGGTATTCGGCTAGGAACTCATCGTAGTCGAGGACGGGAGCAAAGCGACGCAAACTCTCCACGTCGAAGAAGTGACGCCACAGCAGATTGGTCTGTGCCAGGCCGTGGGAGTGCCAGTGGTAGAGGCGTGGCCAGGGCGGCAGCACGAGACGCACGTTGCGAAAACGCTTGTTGCGACGTTGTAGGCGACGCACAAATACCGCCATGCGTATATAGACGTCGCGTCGCAGATTGAATCCCTCCGAGATGTTCACATCGTAGAGCAGATAGACGGCTCCTCGCAGTGGCAGAATATCCGCTGGACAAGTGGCTGTCGCCTCGCCCGGCAGCTGTTCCCAGAAGAGGTGCCGTTGACAGTGGTTACTGCTGAACCTGACTCCATCGGTGGTGTTATTGTTGTTATTGTTGCTGGTGTGGGCAACGGCGACCAGGAGCGAGTGCAATAGTAGCGACAGAAGCGATAGCTGTGACCACCGCACTGGCCACCATTGTGGCATTATTTTGAGTTACTCTTCGACTACAACTAAAGCGGAAATAAGGAAAAAGGCGCTGGCTAGCTACAAAACTAAAAATCTGCGATTGTTTACTACTTCCGATTGCGATAACGATTGTGGACAGTGTTGGAAAGTAACAAAAACCGTTAGTCAGCTGCTTATTACAGATAATAACTGCCAATCTTGTTTTAGTATTTTATAATATCTTAAAAATACTATTTTTAAGATATTAATAATATAAATATTATATATTATATTATATTATTATTTTAATTAATAATCATTTAATTTAAATGATTATTAATTTGAATTTCTAAAATAACTTGGAAAAACGATAATTGTGCTCAGCTGACAATATCGATAGTAGTGCCTTGGATTTACCGTACAGCTGATTACCGATAACTTTGCCTGCTCAGCTGACGGTTACTTTTGTCTGGTATCGATAGTTATGCTAACGGCTGCATCGAACAACAGTTGTCTCCCATCTCGAAGCGCTACACGTGCCAAACATTTAAATTGTGCATTTAATTCGCGTTCTGTTTACCGATTTATGACTGAAACTACTTCCTAACTGCCGACATTGCGAAATGGCCTCACAAAAGCTGGAGTACGATGCCAGCCTTGGCGGTCGTGAGACGCTGCCCAGCCATGTGGCCACATATCAATACGCTGCCGGTGCCCTGAATGAAATCAAAACACTGATCGAGGAGGCGCAACTGCCGGCGAGCAGTAAGCTCATCTTTCAAACGCTGCCCAAGCACATGCGTCGTCGTGCCATGTCGCATCACCCGAAGCGTTTGCCACGCAAATATCGTGCCGCCCACAAATCGCAAATGGGCAAGGCGGGCAATCAGCCGGTGACCAATAAGCGACCCTCACGCAAATATCGCCGCCGTCCCAAGAATTTGATGCGTGAATATGTGCGGCGACAGCGCAAACACCGCTGGCTGGAGACGCACATCTGGCACGCAAAACGTTTCCACATGATCGATCGCTGGGGCTACCGTTTGCCCTACGCCAGCTGTGACAAGACTTTCCGGGCTTGCTATCGGGCCAGTGGCACTCATTGCCTGCTGCAGGACATGAGCTTCTACAGCTGCGTGCAACTGCAGGGCAGCCTAGAGCTGTTGCATGCCGGTTTCCAGCGTCTGAGCAGCGATCGTTGTGGACTTGGCATTGCGGCCAAGACATTTGTCCAAGGCTATCGTGAGGGCAGCATCGAACTCTTTGCGGATGGCCAATATCCAGCAGGAGCGCTGCAGCGTGTGCGCTTCATGTGGCGTCGCGAAACAGAAGGCGAGAAGGCAAATGTGCGCACTTTGTGGCTGTGGCTCCATCCGGCGGCAGCCGAGGCGACAATTGAGCAGCTCAACAGCGTATTTCAGCTGAAGTCAGCGAAGCAGCAAACGTTGCCATTGTCCGAACAGGACACTGACAAATCGAAGCCGCTTCGTTTCTGGACACAAACCAAGGCTGTGGAACGTCACCGCACCTATGTGAATGCCGAGGATGCTGTGGAGCTGGTCGTGTTGGAGCAGGAACTGAATCGCTTTCGTCTCACCGGTGACAATTGCCAGCGTGTGCTCGCCGCCAGTTTGCGTGCCGAGCGTCCGACGAAGCTGGAAGAGCAGGCCGCCTACTGTGAGGCTACATTGCAACTGGAGTCGCCGCAACAGGCGCCCGTCTCGAATCTAATAATGGGCTATCAAGTCACCGATCCGCGTCTACAGCGACCCAGGCAACGCAGCAAAGCAGCCAAGTCGGACTTGCCAGCAACTGGCAACACTTTGTGTCTGCAACAACGTCCCGACAATCTGCCCGACAGCAGCTTGTGGGATGCGGAAGTGCGTGAGCGTCTCGGCCAGAACATGTTGACGGTGCACAAATACGAGCAGCTGCGTCAGCAAAGCGTCGTCGTGCCCGGCGAGCATTGTGCCTTCGAGGAGCGTGTGCAGTCGTTGCCATTGTTGCTCATTCAGCGTCCGGGCTGCCATGAGGGACGCCTGGGCTATGGCTCTGGCTGGGATGTGATTGCGCCTGCCGATTATGGCATGGCGCTGTGGAAGACATTCGTCATGTGGGGCGCACGCCCGGGCGGACTGCGAGAGTTCGATTCAGTGGCCAGGGAGGCGGGCGTCGAGCAGCATTTGCCCGATACCATTGCAGGTGAGCATAGACTGAACAAGAAGATGATAGATTTCAGAGAAAAAGAGAGCAAGTGGGTGACTGCAATAGACCCTTTATTTTTATATGGTTTTACTTTAAATGTTCTATATTACTATATTGATTTTTGTGTTTGAATACCATCTATATTTTGAATCCATCATCACCAAATTTTGAGAGTGTATAGAATAGAATGAAAGAATAGAAAAAGTTATTTTAGTGGTCTACTGAGGTATAAGCTAATCAACAAATAGATTCAAGAACTATTGTATTTATGGATTTGGGGGCAAAAATGTAAATCCTCAAATGGTAAAGGAATGCAAAACTATGTTGTCTATCTTTGATAGTACTTAACAAGTAGTACTTATAAATATACTTATAAATGTATATTAATGTTAAATTTTATAAAATATTAAATTATAGCAAGTGCGTAGAAAAAAGTTAAACGCCTTCTTTCCAAAACTTTCCGATAAAAGGTATTCATCGGATGAGAAATCCATATTTTGTAATGGGAAAATACTTAATTTAATTTTATTTCCAATGCTAATTAATTCGTTCTTTCTCTACAGGCAAACAGCTTGCTGCTCTGGCAACTGCAGAGCGTCGCCTGCGCTACTTTCGGCTGCCGCCCAACAAGCGTTGCAATTACCGCAAACTGTCCGTCGTCAGTCCATTTGCAGCGCCGTGGCAGCAGCTGGTGCGCGATTGGCGTGAAGCCAGCGATGCTGCCTTCTATGTGCTACGCGATCACCGGCTGCTGCATAGCCTCAAGCAGTGTGTGCTCCATGGACTAGTTGATTATCCCGCCGAGGTGCCCGACGACAGTCTCATCCAGATTCGCTTGCAGCTGCATGCTCGCGGTCAACTAAAAGCAAACGCCTTGATTTGCCTGCCCACGGCACAGGATTGGCAGCGTCAGCGGCGGCAGCTGAAGCACAACGATCTGGCGCCCGTGCATCTGGAGCCACCGCTGCCCGATGCCAATGAGCGGCGGCGTAAGGAGACGCGTCTGGGCCACAAGCGGCTGCTGAAGCGTTTGCGAGCGCGTCGTGTGCGCGAGAAGCGCAAATTGCAGGAGACGAGCACGCGGCGTGTGCATATTCGTGCAGCGCAGACAGCGCAGCTGGTGCGTGAGCAATTCGAGCGGATGTGTCGCCTCTGGCTGCCCACGGAGCCGGCGGAGACGCGAGACAGCGTGCGACGTCAGTGCAGTCGCGAGGTGTTTGGTTATGTGACAACGGCTGGCTTCAGTTACAGCCAGGCGAAGGTCTGTGGCGTTGGCTATGTGGTTGCAGCGGGACTTCGTCAGCTGCTGGCGGAGAGAGTGGACAGAGGAAACGGTGGCAAGACGCTGCTGTGTTTAGTCCGTGATGCAGATAGTTTGGTGTATCGATTCGCTCGTCTCGAAATTAGCGAGTCCGTTCTGTTGTCGCCTTGCTGAGTGACAGACACTAGGCTCTCAAAGTACTGATTACTATGTATATGTTGTATATAAATGACTTTAAATGACTAATAAATTATAAAAAAAAATTGACTACGCATTTAGAACACTTAATAAATCTTAAAAGCAAAAATTATGATACGATTCAAGTTCTATTTATGAGGAATCTACAAATTGGTCAGTGGCGCCATCTATATATCGTTTCTGTAATGACAATTTAAATTTCTAGCGCTTGAAAGTATGCTACATAAAATTATTCAATATATAAGGTCATCGAAGGATCGCACCCAGGAAGTGTGAACAAAATTTGTGATATCAAAATGAATTCTTTCTTAAATTAAAAAAACTTAATGAAGTTTTTGTTTCCCTCTTTACTAATAAAAAAAACACGATTTAATTTTGTTGTACATATTTTTAATACTAATTTTATTCAATTTAAAATTACTTGTATGCCATTTTCTTTTTGTTTTGTTTTGTTTTTTTTTTCTTGTTTTTTTGTTGAAGTTCTTGTTTGTTTGTCTTTGCATCAATGTCTGCATTTGTTATGTAATTCATATGTTCGTGTGAATGCGAATTTGAGAGTGGCCCTTGTTTGAGTGTTGAGCGTTTCGGGTATACTCATGAGTGTATTCGCATTTGTTGTTGTTGTTGTTGTTGTTACTTGCTGTTTGTGGTTGTGTCTAAGATGCGACAATGATTTAAAAATTGCTTACAACTTGGTGTTGCTGTTGTTGCTGTACCGAATTTCGATTTGTTTTCTTTTTATTATTATTATAATTATTATTTATTTATGTTTTTTTTTGTTTTATATTTTGTTTTCTGTTTTGTTTACTTTTAGCGGTTATGGGAAAATGTATATTAAATGCATGTAAATTTCGCTTAATGTTTTCCGTTTTTAATTTAATTTATTTATAAATATGTATGTATTGATTTACTTTGTTTTCTTTTCATTTTATTATTTACTGAAATCGCCTATATATATGTATATATATATATATATATATATATATATATATGTACTTATGTATACACGTATATGCAAATATGTATATATGTTTTTTGTTCATTTTCGTCGTTTATTAATTATCTTCTGGGTACTGTTTTGTTGTTGTTGGTGTTTCTTGTTGTTGTGCGTTAAGTTAGCCATGATAGTACTTGTTGTTGTTGTTCTTGTTGATGTTTTCTCATACCGAATATATCATATTAACCACATATATCATATAACATATACCATATACGAGTACATTTGTTTTTTTTTTTTTTTTTTTTTTTAGATACAGTTACATAATTCCATTATGTTGTTGCGACATCGACATCGATATCGGCGTCGTCGTTCTTTGTAAAGTTCACTTATAATTATACAACTTAGTTGAAACATTCAATAATTTTATGTTGTAGTTATTAAAAATACATAAAATACGATCTTATGTTTAACTAAATATTAAAGAAAAAACAATTAGATATACGCTTCTTATATGTGTATACATATATGCATATATATTATATGTATATATATATATATATATATATATATATATAGATATATATATTTGTAATTCGCGATCTCGATTTGAGCTCTCTTTCTGTTCTTTTGATGAAGACTCGAAGAAAAAACGAAGCACAATTAAATGTCATCTAACTGAATCTGATTCGCCATTTTTAAATAATGCAGAATGTGTTTGTGTGTCTGTGTGTGTGTGTAAGTACATAGCCAGCACGTGTATGCGTATGTGTGTGTGTGTCTTTGTGAGTGTATGTGTATGCTACGGTACAATGAAAGAGAGCGAAAGAGAGAACAAACTGCAAGAGAGTGCGCTGAACTATCTACTTACGGCATGCGATGGCCTCACTATACTTACTACACGCATTTCATTACGTTACGCTACGTTACGTTACGTTACGTTTGATTTAAGATTACGAGATTTTTGAAGTACGGAGTACGAATACAATTGTATTTTGTTTTCTTATCTTTTTGTTTTTTGATTAGTACTTGATGTACCCAAAAAAGTATGCTTCGATTTTGGGTTCACGATTTGAATTTGGGTTTTGTTTTGGGGGATTGCTTTGATCACGTATTCGTAATACACTACAAACATAGTACTATATATATGTACATATATGTAATATGTGCGTGTCTGTGAGAGTGAGAGAGTATATGAGAGCAGTACAAGAGACGGCAGTGTTTTTTTTTTGTTTTGTTTGTTTATAGAAGTCGCCAACACACAAATCTTCACACATCCTTGCGACCACAAACCTGATAACTTTCCGTTTCCGGTGTTGTAATGTACTTTTGCTTTTCTTTCGGTTTGCTCATCGTATCTTTCCCTTGATATATATATGTTTTTGTATTTTTTTTTTTTTTTGTTGGTCTTTGGCAAGAGTTTTGCTGTCTGTGTAACCATTTTTGTTGCATTTGTTTTGCTTTGTTTGGGTTGTTTGGGCAGCATTTGCTGCTAAACTTTGTTGAATCCGCCTTCTTTGTCGATATAAAACTTTGAAATACTTTGAATTTGGTGGGTTAGTATACATATATTTATAGATATACGTTGCATATCTTTAAAAATGGTTCTTAACTTGTTAATTGTAAACGTTATCGTTATCGGTATCGTTATCGATCTTGTTTTCTGTGCCTCCATTTTGTCATCTTCTAAATGCGCTTCGTTTTCATTGTTTGTTTGGGGGATTCTCAAGAAGAAGAAGAAGGTCTGGCAAACCATACATACATATGTATATATATATATACATATATACATATATATGTTAATACGACAGACAGATTACACATTTGTTTGTATTATGTATATATATGTATGTATATATATATATATGCATATATTAATCCATTTATCGTTTTGCTTTTTCTTTATATCTTGTTTTGCAGCTATTACATACATATTTGTTTTTTTTTTTTTTTAAATTATTGTAATTACTATTAAGTTTGTTGTTTCTCATTTAACATCACTACTAATAATCAAAAAATGGACATTTATAAACTTTTTATTTATATATATATATAAATATTAAAAATTGTTTTTTTTTTGTTTTTTGTGTTTTACTTTTTTCATTTTTGTTTTCTTTCTGTTTGACTTTTCGTTTTCGTTTGGTTATCCATGCTTTTTGTTTTTATTTCTTTGGCTTCCCTTGAAGTGCCGCAACATGTTTTGTTTCTTTGTGTGTTTTTGCAATTTTTTTCATGTCATGGTAATTTTTTTCTTTTCATTTGTTTTTTTACATTGGGCCATGAAGTTGGTTGAACGCATTTTAAGCCGATTTTTTTTTTGTAAATTTTGGGTTTTTTAGTTTTGTTTTTCATTGTTTTATTGAAAATGCTAAAAGTATAAAATTCCAAAAAAGAACTGAATAAATGAAAAATATTTCCAAAGTCAATAAACAATATAATTCATCACAGTTTGTTGTTGTTGTTTGTCTTCGGCAATTGTTTCGTTTTTTTTCGGGGGGAAAAAAAAAGTCGAAAACTTGCACAAAATGTGCATTTTCTTTTTTCTAGTTTAGTTCTTTTTTACTTTTGGGATTTTTGTTTGAATGAATTTTATGAATTTTCGAATTTTCGCGTTTTGTTTGTTTGTTTCCTTTTCCAACACATTTCATGGCATTCCATAGAGTTTTACCCGTGTCCGTCTGTCTGTGTGAACTGTATGTATGCATGTATGTGTGTGTGTGTGTGTATGTGACTGTTAATTGGCCCGAAAGTCTTTGCATACTTTGCGGCGCAGTGGCCGCAAAATTCAACGCGGAAAGTAAACAACCTTGTTTCAAGTTTTTATTCTTCTTTTTTCATTTTCGACTTAAGTGTTATGATTCTTTTTAATATGCAAAAACAAAAACAATTGAAAACTTTTAGTTACAAAGACATTGCAGCGCGTTAAACAATAAATATGCATAAGCAACAAAAAAAAAAAAACAGAAAAAGAAAGATATTTATTTCATAATTATAATCGTAGAGATAGATAAATATACATAAATTAATTAATTAATATACTATGTGCTGAAATCGTAGTAAAATTAGTAGAACGAAAGCAAAAAGGAAAGCATATTAAATTGTAAATCCTATGACTTAGTTCTTAAGTTTTCCAACTGAGCTGTAAATCCCATGAAAACAGAAACCAACACAAAAAAAATATGTATAATTATAATCATAATTAAATAACAAGCAATTGTTCTCAATTCATTTTCTTCATTTTCTCTTTTCGTTTCCTAACAATTTGTTTGTTTTTTTTTGTAGTTGTTTTTTTGTTTGATTCCAAAAAGTTTCGTTTAAGTTTTGTTTGGTATTTAGCATCAATAAAGATCGTTTGATCGACGGATCGATCATTTCAATCATTTCCATTATACGCTCTAAAGTTTGGTTCTTGCTGTTCCTCAACCACACACACGCCCACCAAATTTTTTTTTGGGGGCGTCAATGGTCCAATGTTTCGCTTTGGGAGTTAGCTCTCTTTGTTACAACTCGTATTTCATTTCATGTTCATTTTCTTTTCTTGTGTTTTTCTCGCATTTTTCGAACTTAGTTAACCTATACGTATGCGTAACTAAAAAACAAAAATTTATGTTTATACATATACAATATGTTATATGTATAATATGCAATTAGAAACTAACTTTCAACTTTTTGTTTTTGTTTTTCATTCGTGTGTTCGGTTTGCTATAAATTTTAGTTTTTCATAGCTTTGTTTTCTTTACTTTTCTGGTTGGTTATATTTTTTGTTTGTTTTCGGTTTTTTTGTTATGTTTTTGTTGTTTGTTGTTTTTTGGTGCATTTGAAAACCGCCTGGGTTTTAGCAGCTCGAACAGCTCGGAGGTGGAGAGAGCGCTTACTCCAATCGCGCCTTATAGGTGGTCTTCCAGATCTCGGCAAGTGTCACGGCGCTGTGGAAGCGATGGAAAATGCACAGGGGCAGTGTGATGCGCTGAATGATCGACCAGGGCACAAAGCCATAGAACTCCAGTTGCACCTGCATTGATTCGCATAGAGTTTGTCAATTTAATGTTAACGTTAATAACGGGTTCAATAAAGTATTAAACATGCAATTTACACACTGTTCACAACATTCAACAAACTAAAAGCTGTGACTAAGTATTATACATCGATTTCGAAACATGCATTTCAAACTCTGAGCTGTCGTTTGTTACTATAAGATACATTTCAAAATATCTTTCTATAGTATATACATTTGTGAAGCATTGGCAATCTATGAATTTGAATTTGAATTTATTTTGTAATGAAATATTGTTCAATGTTGAACTTTCCTAATAAATAATTCTTGATACAAATTTATGAAGAATTTGTAACTCAGTTGAATTTATTTCATATTTAAAATATATTTTATGAATTTTTCGGTGTAACTTTGTGACGAATGTGCAATTTAGTTAAATTGATTCGAATTTGCAGATAAGCTGAATTTATTGTTGCAAGTCCTTAACTTATATTTATTTTCTTAATAAGGAAAAAAGTTACAAACATTGTAAAATGAATTGAACTCAGTTTAAATATATAGAATTGATCTAGTTAAGGATCCGTACAGCTCAGAGTGATTATAGTATACATATGTATGTACATTTTAAAGTACTTTATAAAATAACTCTAAAAAGAGTAACGAGAATAACAAAGAACAAACAACGAATAGAACGAACGAGAGCGTTAATCGTCTTACTTAACTCAGTCTCGCTTACGTACATATCTACTTACAGGATTGGCGAATACTTTTTGAGCTTCGAATGTGTAGATGGCAAACATGGCCACATTGCAGATGAGAAGGAAGGTAACGATCTGGCGTCCCGGCTTGCTGCGATCGTGCTCCGGCAAATGGACGCGACGACGCGACACATCGGCAATGAACAGCAGCTGGAGAATCACCTGGAAGACGGCAACGCCGCCCGTGGTCGTCACCAGCAGGCTGGGCTCACTCTCCAGCACCTTGAGGCTGCCGGCAATGATGCTGAACACCGAATAGGTGAACAGGCCAAAGGCCGAGATGCGCAGCAAAATGTCATTCAAATTCGATTGCTCCTCGCAGCGGAATTTCAAGTTCTTGACTCTGTGGAGTAATTCAAATCGTGGTAGATTAAATATAATGAAAATAATTTTAGTATTTTTGCATCTTTATCTAACTAATAAGAGAAAGTAATATTCTTTTAATAAATTTTCGATTCAAATTGGTCAAAAAAACGTTAAAAAATTATAATGCACTATAATGAAGTAATCAGTACTGAAATAGTCCTACAGCGATCGGGTCTCAGTTGACAATCTGGTATATTTTGTAAACGATGGTATATTTTGAATGTAGCTCATAATCGATATACCAAATATAGTCTTTTATCTTTAGTTTAGTATTTTTAGGTATATTTTCGGTATACTTTTAGAACATTTAATGTAGCTCAATATCAATATACCAAATATATCCTTTGGTATTTTAGTATTTTAGCGGCATATTTTTGGAATATTTGTGGAATTTTGAATAACTTAATATCGATATACCAAATACTGTCCTCGGTATATTTTAGTATCGTGTGGTATATTTTCGGTAAATTTTTGGTATAATTGTAAAACATTGAATGCACAATAGCTTAATATTGATTTACCAAATGTAGTCTTTTATCTTTATTTTAGTATTTTTAGGTATATTTTCGGTATACTTCTATAACATTTAATGTAGCTCAATATCAATATACCAAATATAGCCTTTGGTATTTTAGTATTTTAGCGGTATATTTTTGGAATATTTGTGGAATTTTGAATAACTTAATATTGATATACCAAATATAGTCCTTGGTATATTTTAGTATCGTGTGGCATATTTTCGGTATATTTTTGGTATAATTGTAAAACATTGAATGTACATAGCTTAATATTGATATACCAAATATAGTCTTTTATCTTTATTTAATTTAGCTCAATATCAATATACCAAATATAGCCTTTGGTATTTTAGTATTTTAGCGGTATATTTTGGGTATATTTGTTGAATTTTGAATAACTTAATATTGATATACTAAATATAGTCCTTGGTATATTTTAGTATCGTTTGGTATATTTTCGGTATATTTTTGGTATAATTGTAAAACATTGAATGTACATAGCTTAATATTGATATACCAAATATAGTCTTTGGTATATTTTACTAATTTGTGATATATTTTCGGTATATTTATAGACTATGGTTTTATTGAATATGAGTAGCGTGTATCTCACAGCCGAGCACACTTAGTTTCCTTGTTGAATTTGGTTTTGTTTTGAAATCATTGATATACCTATTTTAAAATGAAATGAAATTTACGTATACTTGATACTTGATATTATGCATCTTGCATATTCTATTGTAGTTAATATTTTTAAAATGAAAATTGAAAACAAATTGCATTCGAGACAAGGGCAGGAAATACCTGTGAATAAGAGTGCAAGCTATGTATATATAGTAGTTGAACCCACCTGATGAATCCAATGATGATGGCGAGTATGGCAAAGGCCATGAGGATGCAGTGACTGGCATCGGCGAGATAAATGGCCAACAGCGAGAACTGCTGATGACGCACCAAGACGAAGAAGAGTATCAAGCAAATGAGTGCGCCGACCAACAGCAACAGACCAAAGAACAGACCCTTCGACGAGCCAACGCAATCGACGCGACCGGAGCGTGCCTGCTGCGCCATGGCAACGGCGCGACGCGACAGCATCACCTCGAGCCGATGCTCCAGATCCTCATCGTTCATGCGTCCCGGATAGCGACCGATGTGCTTCCACATGACATACAACACCACCGCGCCAATTAACGAATACTCAATGATGAATGGATACAGATACGGCGCCGAATCGTAAACAATCGTGCCCATAATATCAATGCGACCGCAGGCGGTGGAATTGAGTGTGCCAATGTTGGAAGACAACGCCGCCGGATAGATGCTGTCCAGACTCTCCAGATTCTCGAATGCCACCAATCCGCCACCAGCACTGGCCTCATCGTGCGACAGATCCGAATACGTTTGGAAGCTATTCTCCATGCCGGGACCAAACAGATTATTCATAATGTTGACAGCACCCTCAGTGCTGCTGCTAACGGCGGCGGCTGCTGTGGCAGTTGCGGCTGTTGCCGCTGTACTGGGCGTGGAGGCGGCGGCCAAATTGTTGAGGAATGACGACACGCTGCCGGCACCGCCATCGGCATTGGCAGCAGCGGGCAATGTGCTATCGGCCACATCGATGGGCGTTGAACTGGATGATGAGGCGGCGGATGCAGCGCTCGATAGGATGCGCTGCAGGCCACTGAAGGGTGATTCACTGGTCGTGCTTAGGTCGAATGGAATGCTGCTGCTGGGGCTGTTGCTGGCGATGGTGGTGCTTGTGGTCATGGTGCTGGTGCTGATCGTGCTGGGGAATGCGGTGCTCGAACTTGAACTCGAACTCGAACTCGAACCCACGGTGCTTGTCGCAGCCGTGGTGCTAGTGATAAACTTCTTCAGCTTGCGGGCCATAGTAGTGCTGTGCCATTGATAGCCAGGTGTTGTGTATGGCAATCGTGTTGTGGTCGTTGTTGTTGTTGTTGGCAATATTGTGCTGGGCAACGCGGTGCTGGTCACATCGCTGCTGCTGCCTCCCATGCCCAAACTCTTCGAGATGCCATCGACAGTGTTGCGCACCAGCTTCGATAGCACATTGTCGCTCTTGTACACATTCTTGGGCAACAGATCCTCGCCATCGAGCACCTCGAACTCACTGTTCGGTCCGGCATGGGTGCGGAGCACGGTGCCAGCGTGACGCAACGCATGCTGGCGTATCGAATGAGCGATCGACGAGGCATCGGGATCAGCTTCGCGCTTCTGATGATAGATCGTGATCTCTAGCAGCGATTCCTTGACCAGCGTGCGTATCCACACACAAATGTTGGTGGCCACCACATGCATTAGACCAAAGCGAGCGATCACCTTGAAGCGATGGATGTTGAGCTGCAAACGAGAAAGAGACAGCAAAGCAGCAGAAGAGAGAGAGAGAGAGAGAGAATGCAATGCGCAGTGGCAAATTTTGAGTATGATGAACCATTTTGATAAGCTTACAAGTACAAAGTATTTACAGTATATGTTTATGTATAAGAGAGAGTATAAGAGTAATTGTATAAGAGTAATTGTTAAGGAAAAGGACGTGTCGCCACTTCTAGCGACTTAAGCAATTTGTATATAGCATTTAATAATTAAATATTACCCACATCCCGAAAACCCTTAATTACAGCATAAATTTAGTTAAAGCTAATTATGATTATAGTATTAAGTTAGCGCACACATACAAATATAGCTTATACATCTTATATGTGTATGTGTTGCAATGTGAGCGTTGTAAGTAGGGTAGTATGGTTAGAGAGTAGAGAGTAGAGAGAGTATGTAGAGAGTAGAAAATGAGTTGTATATCGTACCTGAAATGGTGGCCTAGTCTGCGATCGCGAATGGGGCGGAGTTGTTGGTGGGATTATGTACACAAAAATGGTTCATTAAAAAAACTAAGTACTTTGCACAATTTCGAAAAATTTGTATATTTTTTTTTTAATGAATGAATGAATGATTGCATGATTGAATGGAATGAATGAATGGAATGAATGAAATTTGAATGCGTGTACGTGTTTGTGAATTGTGATTAATGTGAAAGCTAAAGCTGCGCTACAATCGATACAAAACGATAACCGATAACTGATGGCGATTGCGATTCGACTGTGCCGAATGTGTACGTGAGTCTCTGTGTGTATGTGTGTGTGTGAGTGCGAGTGAGACAACTAGTGCGCCACTCAAGCGAAAGCGAACAAAACAAATAAGTGAAATGTCTGATAGATGAATATATATTTTTTTGTAGTTGTAGATATATGCAAAATGCGAATGCGAATGCGCGAATCAATGATATAATGATCAACTCAACTGAACTAACTGCCAATTAACACGCCAATTGCGAATAGCGAGCGATAACAACTACTGTGTGAGAGAGACAGAGAGAGGAACGTGGAGACGTGGAGAACGAGACAGTGTGACCGTACCGTGCCTATTAACTAGAAATTGTTAATCTGTGATCGTTACCACAGCTTGAAGATCGCACACAATTAACGGTATAAGAGCAAATCGTAACAGAGTCATAACCTCAAAAAGGGAATTAATTTTGTATTATTTTTGCATTCTGAATCGGAGTCTGCAACGATTTGCAACAGCGTCAGCTATGTGTGCTCGCTTCTAGCTCGAGGCAAACGAGTTGAACGTGATCTTAAACTTAAAACTAACCTCAATTATAGACCGTTGTTGGACGGGGACTTGGATGGCTTTTTAATACGTTTCTTATTTCATTTTTTTTTCAGTGTGTACTCATGATTGTTTTACATACAATAACAGTAGTAGTAGATGGTAGGTAATAGTAGTAGTAGATTAAAGTAGTAGTAGTAGTAGTAGTAGTTGGTAGTTGGTAGTTGGTATATAGTATTTGTATTTAGTTGTAGGCTTACAGTGTTTAGTTTCATATTTTTTTTTAACATTAGAGAATTGGAGTATCATACTACTAGGCGCCCCAAAAGCGAACTGAATCGACTTACCCGTGCATTCATGAATATAAAGTACATCTGCATGAAGGTGAAGATCATCTGGAGCAGGGGATTGACACCGATCAGTATGTGATGGCATGGCGAATCGAATGGTATCTCAAAGAACGATCCAAACTCCAATCCAATGTAGATCATTGCGCCAAGTCCAAAAGCTGCAAGCGAAAACATATCAAAAGCGAGATAGAGTATTATTATCGATTCAAGATTTATCCATCGATCAATTGCGATCAGTTGTGATCAATTGTGGCTTTACCGATGGCACCGACGCGCAAAAAGAAACTTCCGTGCGTGAGATCGCTGTGCGTGGTCTTCCGTTTGCGTACATTTTTCGGGGTGACGGCCACCTCGGCATCCACGGGTGCTTCCTGTGTGCAAGTTGAGAACAATACAAAAGAATGACATGTAGTATACAAAACATATATTTCGAATACATCAGCTGAATCAGCTGCAAAATTCATATGTACAGCTTAATTGATGTGGCCTTATCACTCGACAAGCAAAAAAAAAAAAAATAAAACAAAAACTCGTCGCCGTCATCTAATTAACGTGGGTCTGTTAATCCAGACCCTCTTCCCCATCACCTATTACATTATTGCATTTATGAGTTACTCACTCACACATTCATTTGGCACCCCATTCATTTGGCAGCCCTGACATAAATCACATTCAATTGCACACACAAAATGTATGCGCAAACAATAAGTGCAACAACCGAAGGTTGCATTCGATTTGCAAAGGAACTTCTCTACACTTTTTTGTTTTAGCACATTGTTATATAGTAAATGAGTTTTGCTTGAAATTGTGAGATAAGTTTTCGGTACAATTCTATGAAAGGAAAGAAGAAAGGTGCACAAAGTCAAATATTATGAAATAAGTTTAGAAAAGTTCAATGAACAGATCTACAAGCAATAAACTACCAGAAACGTCTAAAAAGTTTAATAAAAGTCAATAAGGAAAAAACCTAAGCAATTTAGAAAATCACATATAAAAGTGCCTATTAATATTTCTCTTATTTCATAAAGCTTATTTAAATAGAGCATATAGAGAATATTCTCCACCATTTTCAGCCTAAGAAGAAACACAACAAATTTAGAAATAAATAAATTCTAGTTAAATAAATTCATTGCATTATCAGCATTGAAAAAAGTTTAAATAAAAATGCAATAATATTAATATTATTACTAGTAAATTCTCGAAATTTCAATAAGCTTTTAAGAGTGCCATAAAATAAAGAAAATTCTGGAAATTCCTAAAAGCGTATCGATACAATATTCCCAACTCTTTTCAGCACTGAGAGAAGCATAAACAAATATGCAATAATATTAAAAAGTTCTAGAATAATTCTCGAAACTCCTTAGTGCTTATTGATAGAATATTCTTAACTATTTGAACAGTAAATCATCCCATTTTTAATACCATAATTCCGCGCGATTTTGTTGCGAAAAATATTTGTTTGTAATCAAAAGAATGAGAAAACTTTTAAGTATTAAAAAAATCTTACCTGATATGCGGCGCCTTTGGCAGCTTTGCCAGAGTCCTTAGAGCCTTTCGCATCCTTCGAATCGGCTGGATCTGCATTCTTCGTTTTCTTCGATTTCTTCTCCTTGGGCTGTGGTTTCGGTTTGCTGCCGCCATTGCCGCCATTACAGCAAGAGCTCTCTGTATGTTCGTAGATAAATATGAAAGAAGGACTCGCACTGAAGGACTGATTGGGCAGGATTAAATGTTGGAGAAGAGATGCGCTTACCCTGCAGCAGGAAACAAAAGACGTACAACAGGAAGAGTATGCTGGTGCCGTAGAGGTACGTGAAGAACGTCTCGTAGTAGAGCACCGGCAGTCGGTGTGTGGTCACATCGCTGATCACATACGCAATGCAGACGACTATCAAGAGGATCGCATACACCAGGCTGGTTACAATGAAGAGCGATGTCCTGTGGCGATGAATTTCAAGCAGACAAATTGTCAGCAAAGTTTCTATTGCAATTTCCTTTTATTTGTTTTGCCAAAGACAAATTGCTCATAACCTGCTACATATGAGTATATGTGTATGTGTGTGTTAACTGGAATTCAGTTCAAAAGCAAAGTGTGTGCGTGTTTGTGGCTTGCTTTTGGGTTAGTGTCAATTACTCGTACCTAGTTTTGAAAGTAGTTCTCTATTAAGTGTGCTGCTAACAAAGTATTTGTGTGTGTGTGTGTGTGTGTGTGTGTGTGTGTGTGGTGTCTCATGCTTCTTGAGAGCATCGCTTGACTGCTCGAGTGCATAACCTAGTCACATGCATACCTAATTAGCTATCATCAGACACCAAAACATGAGAACTTTACTCGATACTCGATACTCAATACTCGATGCAGCATCGCAGCGATGCCAATCAATGCCCATTATGAGTAAGTACCATAGCCACAGTGGGTTACAAAAGTATAGCTCGAGTGTAGCTATTAAATAAATAACAGCTTTGCTTGCCAAAACAACTTGTAATTTAAACTTTTGTTTTTGCACTTATTTACTCCTCAGTTATATATACTTTGTTTGCAGTAATTCACTCTCGAGTTAAATATACTTCAATAGTAATTTATTCTTAAGTTATGTATTCTATAGTTACAGTAATTTACACTTCTACTTTAGTTGCAGTAATTTACTCTCGTGTTATATATTTTATATTTATTTCTATTTGGTAATTTTACTAAACTTTCAAATATTCTCAAATTCTGCAGTATAAAACTATGTTCAAAAATACTGCAATATTTGAAACTTTTTTTCGACTTATTATAATCTTGTTTTTCTTTTACTTTGCACAGCACTTGCCCCACTGTGCGCTTGCAGCGTATTGCAACTCATTTGCATTATTTGACCCAGTTAGAAACATCAACGGCAAACAAGCATCTCGCTTCAACGCCCATTTGCAAGCGTCTGTGTAAATGTGTGTTTGTGTGTGTGGCAAACACATAGATACATAGATATAAAATGTATCTTAATTACAACTGAATGAATACTGAATATAGAAATTGAAATATAGAAGCGAAGCGATTGCCGTTGAAACAGTCTAGAGCAAGATTCTTAAATACTTTTTATCAAAGTGTCACTTTTTTCTGGAGTAGCGGGAAATTGACAGGATTTGTGGTAGTTGTAAGAGGATTTTGTATTTTGTTTGCATATTACCATAGTTCGATTGGTCCCGTTATCGGATTGGTTTGATATGTGCCCTGCACCGTTATTTTCGCTGGCATAAAACTGTGCTTATTTGGATTTGGCTTGAACGTGTAGCAAACCCTATAAGACGACACAATCGTTGAGAGACAATTGTTTTTCTGTTTTTCTGTTTGTTATATGTTAAGAATAAGGGTATTTGGTAGTTGACTTCGGTACTGGGATTACACAAATACGGAGAGTAACTGGCATTAATCGAGAGAGGGGTCAATGAATTTTCGGCATTTTGCTGTACACAACTTGATGTATATACGTGTGTGGAATACTATTACTATAAAATGTCAGTCGTAGTAATAGTAGCAACAAAGTGTGAACATTGCGATGGAGGATACACATATACTATATACTATATATATCTGTATATATCTGTATAGGTAAAAGGTAGTAGTTGTTGGTGCTTATGTACAATGAAGCTCTTATTTCTTATTTGGGATAGGTGTGCTTGTGTGTGTATCTAACTGTTATACGTGTGTGTGTGTGTGTGTGTGTTTGTATTGTATTTTTGTATATAAAGGAGGGCCTGGCACTTTTGGCGGCCTTGAGTAGCATCCAGTGTCCACCCAAACGAGTTTTTCTCTCGCTCTCGCTCCCTCTCTCTCTCTCTCTCTCTCTTTTGCTCTCACAAACACACATTCTCATCTCTCAGTCTTACTCGCTCCCTAACGCTATCGCACCTTTGCAACGGCTGTGGCATAACATTCTTCAGCTCCATTTCCTTGTTGGCCGCATTGTTCTTCTCGGCGCTGTCGGTGCTGCCGGCGGTATGGGAACGGGACACCGGCAGAGTTGCCATATTGTCGCCGCCCTCAACGTCGACGGTAGCGACCTTCACTTCACCGCCGCCCATTTGCTCCGTTTCCGTGTCGGTCTCCGTTTTGCTGCCTTGGATCTCTTAACTTGGATCTCCGGTTGTTTTTTTTTCTTTTTTGTTCTTTTTAGTTTGCTTTGTTTTCGACACTTTTTGTATTTATTTTTAGTTAGTTGCGAGATTTCACACGCGCGACTGTTTTTGACACTATTTGTGTGGCGTTGTCGTTTGGCTGTGGCATGAAATATTAATGAAACAATTTGCAGCTCGAGTGTTGCATGCGACGCACGAAAGTATGCAACAAATCTTTTGTTGTTCTTAATCGCGCTCTCTTATATAAATGTTCGAATGTGTGTGTGTTAGAGTGTGTGTGTGTTGCTCTCTCTCTCTCTTTTTAGCTTTTTTTTTCGTGTGTGGAACGCATTTGAAATGCATTTGGCAAATGGGCAAAACGAGGCGTGGCCAAAAAGCGCCAGGCTTAAGCCGCACTTGAAGCACTTTGCTCTCGTTATTGTTGTTGTTCTCCTTGTTATCGATGTTGTTGTTGTTGTTGTTGCTTTGGAATGTGTCCCGGAGCGACCTAGTGACCTCTCTTCTCCGCTGCTGCTGCTGCTGCTTCTGGTGTTGAGCGCAAGTAAACAACGCACACGAAAAGTTTCAACCCTCGCTCACGCATTCCAAAAGCCAAAGCTCCAGCCTCCAAAAGAGATCAAGAGAGTTTGTGTGTGTGTGAGAGGGAGAGAGAGCGAGCGAGCGAGAGTGGAGTCTGTTTATACGTATGTGTGTATGCATTGCAAAGTTACATACTTATATGTATTAGTACACATATCTTTGATAACCGTGTATACATTGCATAAAATGTAGTATTTCTCGCGCACTCTCTTCCTCTCTCTCTCTCTCTCTTTCTCTCACTTGTGTATGTGTTTTTGTATGTGTGTTGCTGCCCGGTGCTATCAAAAAGCAGGAGAGGCTAAATCTTTAGCGCGCCCAACGCTTTGCTTTTTTCTTTGCGATTTTTTCCGTTTTTCCTTTTCATTTTTGCAATACCCCAAAAGGCAGCAAATTGTTTCAAAAACTTTACATTTCAATGCACAGGCAAAAAAATGAATTCAAAAAATATGCAAAAGAAAAAATTGGTTGTTTCACACGAACAAAAACGTTTCTTTAGCTGTCTAATCACAATTTCTTTGGCACTTTGTTGAACACTTCACAATTGTAAATTTGCAATTGAACAATAAAAAATTGACAAAAAATGCATAGAATTGTTTTGTGCGTCTTTAATTTGAAAGCCAGACTGTATATATTTCACTGTAAACTAACTCATACAATGAGTTCTGAGTTGCTGTGTGTGTGTGTGTGTTCAAGTGCTTGTGTGTGTGTGTGTGTGTGTGTGTGAGTCTTGGCTACCTTGCGAACGCTGTATATAACACGTCCAAGACCCTTTACTATCCAACTACAACTGAAAAGGCTCGTCTCGGTTTAAGCCCTCAGTGCTCTGCTCTGTCGATGCTCAAAAATCTATCTCTGCTGCAGCAGCAGAAGCAGAAGCAGCAGCAGCAGCCGCCCCTTTTGCGCCGAATCTCTGTCTGTCTGGATGCTAAGCTGGATAGCAGAGGCCAAGCCAAAACGAAAGCCAGGCCTCTCCTTATTGTTTCAGGCTCTCTATCCTTGTCTCGCTCACACGGCGCTGTCCAACTCTCTCGCTCTCGCACTCGTTCTCTCTTTGCTTTACTTTGCTCTCTCTGCGTAGGGGAAACATCATTCAGCCCAGCATCCAGTCAGCCAGTATGCCAGAAAGTAGGACACATTCTGTTTCTTTCCTGCTTTCTTTTTGCCTCTGTTGCCATTCATCGAGCATAGTTTTGTGTGCTCTTATTATTTGCATAAAGCGTTGAATTTACTTTTTGCCTTGCCTTTTCTTTTTGTTATTATTGTTTTTCTTTTCTTTTTTTTTTTTTGATTGACATGTTAATGACTCGTTTGGCTGTGATTGCAAAGCACCTCGCTTTGCCTTCCTCCTTCCATCCGCATTCCGCTTTCGGCTTGTTGACAAAGCTCAAAATGGTTTTAGTTCCGTTTACATTTCAGATTTGCAACCGAAGGTGTGTGCACATGCATGTGTGTGTGTGTGTGTTTGCCTCCTGGCTGAGTAGCTTATCGCTAGCTGCTGTGCTTGCTCCTGTTGCCAGCGCCTTTTGTTCGCCAGGTTCAGTCGATGCAAAGTGCGCGATAACAGGGTGCCTCAATAATTTGCATACTATGCGATGCATTTACAGGGTGTCGCAGGTTAGTTACACACAATGAAAGAAATGGGTCACTTTCTCTGTGTGAATGAACAACTTTTGCGCTGAGCATGCAAAACGTATTTAGTATTTCGCATTTCGTATTTCGATTCCCACGACATCAGCATCCATCAGCAATCGAAGCTTAAGGGTTGCGACGTAGGTTGCGACTCATGGCATGGTGGGTGTTTCTGCATTCTTCAAAGTGCAGCCCACAACATATTGCCAGTCGGAATCACAAAATCAAAGGAATACTAAACCAAAAAAAAAAAAAAAGGAAACGAAGTTCGCAGTAGGAATGCCAAGCAAAGGGATGTGCGGGGCGGTGAGGGGAGGAAAGCACGGAAGGCCGAGCTGTCAGTTAACTGAAAGCAACAGCCCAAAACTCAATTACCCACATTGGCTACGGCTTGCGATGCCTCAACGTGCCGCGTGTCCGACCAGAGACAACCCCACAAAGTGTAAAAGGCAAAGCACAGTGGTTGCACGACCACGAAAACTCAGTGAAAGTTCATATGAAAAACTAATTGAATTATTTGCATGGCTGTTAAATATGTCACAAATACCTAAAAACTTTTTCGTTTTAATTTTCACTAAAGTTGCAAGCAAAAGAACTTAATAATTTTAATCGTGGTTCACTTGAATATATAACAAAAATATTTCAATTTCACATAAATACAATTTTAGATTATCTTTTTTTAATTTCAGTAAAATTTATATTATTTATTCGAATTTTAGAAATATTTTGACTTCCACAAAATATAACAAATTCTCTATATTTATTTAATTATTTTTTTAAAACTTCAGCGAAGTTCTTTTGAAAAAATTGATCTTATTTAATGAACTTTAGAAATTTTATTGAATATCATAAAATATTAGAAAAGATAATGTATTCAATACCTATATTTGAAGGTATTCTATGCTGTGATTTACTTTAATTGCTTGGTGTATATTATTGCTGTTTATTGTGCATAATGCTGCAAAGTTTTAATTAAGCAGTAAATTGAATTTGTTTGTGGCATGTCAAACACGGTAAAATGAATTGCACACTGCTTCCAATATGCCAAAATGCATTGTAAAACCTTGGAATATCGTAATTCAATGGTATTATCAAAAACTTGTCATAGTTAAATTGCAGAAGATTGAAATGGAATATATTTATATTTAATATTAAAATATAAATGTATAAAATCAATGAAAGAATACATTTGACGGAATTTTATTATTACGATTTCTTACATCGAAGATTGTTAGAAAACTTTATCACTTTGTTCTGATAGCTTTTGCACCACTGTTCGCTGCCAGCAGCGTTTACGGTACACGCAACAGCAACGCTGACGTTAGCGTCAGCGTCGACGGCAAATGCTGCTAATACCGTTTGCTTGAGGGCAGAACGTAGAACGTCGACGTCCGAATTTGTTATCGTAAAAGTTGCGCTTCGCCTTTTCGGCTTTCGCTGCTGCGACCGCAATTCGTGTGTGTTTTGCGTAGTTTTGTTTTGTGCGCTTTTCACAACAACCAACACTTCGCATTCTGTTTTGCTTTCCCATTCGTACAGCCGGCAAGGCAATTGCGACCCTTGCCCGAGCGCTGCAGCTTTCGTATCATTCACGTGTCGCATCGATGTGCCGAGTCATTTGTGCTGTAGGGTGCTTTACTGTTTTTTTTTTTTTTTTTTTTTTTGCTTTCTTTTCCTTTTTGTTAAGGTGTCCTGGAAAGGGGTTGCACACAAAAAGGATTTGCGTCGCGAGTCGCCAACAAACTGCGTCGCAGTGCACTGAATGACATGCACAAAGCCTGGCGATGGGTGAGATGGATTCACGGCAAAAGGGCGACGACAGAGGAGTGAGAAGAAAAAGGGAAGGGAGTAGGAGAAGATGAAGAAGAAAGGAAAGAACAAAAAATATGATATGAACCGCACACAAAAACAAAGTCGAAGCAAACCGCGCCCAGCCATAAGGAAGTAAGTGCACACAGTAAGCCGGATAAAGATGGGGGTCACAGTTGGACAACGCGAAGAACTGAGCAAATCGAGGCTAAATAATGTTAATATCCAGATGGGCGCTACGACTGCCAACGATTTATGTGGCAAAACAATGCTTTGGGGTTGGCTAACTATCACTCAACTCATTGTCTGTGGTATCTTTAGCTATTAGGGGCTGAAAGCTCAACAAATCAATTTACTAAGTGACTTTATGGAGTTATCTGAATGGGTTATAATAAACTTCTATTATTTGGAATGACAATATGATAATATGGATATAATAACTTTATAAGTCTCTTGTTGAATATTTTATTATCATTCCCTTAGTCACTTATTATATTATTTAAAATTCAGAATAAATTTTTATCTAAGACTTTTGTATTTCAATTATTAGAAAGTTGTGAAAATAAACGAATATTTATTTAACTAATTATGCCAATAATTATTATAAGCATAATATAATAAAGTAAATTCATTTGCTTGGGATCGGACGTAATCATTGTCAGCACACCTCAAGGGAATAGAGGTTTTACAACATCGCTAATATTCGAATTCGAATCCGATTTTTATACCCGTTACCCATAGGGTAGAAGGGTATTATAACTTTGTGCCGACAGGAAATGTATGTAACAGGTAAAAGGAGGCATCTCCGACCCTATAAAGTATATATATTCTTGATCAGCGTCAACAGCCGAGACGATCTAGCCATGTCCGTCTGTCCGTCTGTGTGTCTGTCCATCTGTCCGTATGAACACCTAGATCTCAGAGACTATAAGAGATAGAGCTATAATTTTTTCTCGACAGCATTTGTTATGTTTGCATGCAGATCAAGTTTGTTTCAAATTTTTGCCACGCCTACTTCCGCCCCCGCAAATCAAAAAAATCGAATAACAAGCGTAATTTTAAAGCTAAAGTTACGAATTTTGGTATATACAATAATAATTATAGTAGTTATGATTCCTAAAAATTTGGTTACGACCAGATAAAAATTGTGGAAGTTATTAAAGAAATACTTTTGTATGGCAAAAACGCCTATTTACTAAGGGTCTTAGTTGCTTTGGCTGACAATCTGGTATATTGAGCCGTCTATGGTATATTTTGAATGCGGTACTATATCGATATACCAAACATACCATTTGGTATATTTTTAGTATTTTTTAAAGTATTTTTGGTATATTTTGAAAATGATACCGCAATATTTTGCCTTTATTAAAAATGGGTAGCGGGTATCTCACAGTCGAGCACACTCGACTGTAACTTTCTTACTTGTTTTTAATCATTTTTAATAATATTGAAATCATTCGTAGATCGTAATAATTATTAGACTACCTCCATTTCTACTTATGCGCTTTCCTAACCATTTTGTTGCTCAACATAACTTAATATAATAAATTATTACAAAATAATTTCACAGTCCTCTTTCCTCTCCATTTATCTCCATTACTAATTTTAATTTACAACCGAGGGTTGATTCAGCATACCGTTGATAAAATCTGGCTAAAATTACTTGGCCTGCTGATGACACTGAACATATGCTCAGAGAACAACAAGAATACGTTGGAGGGGCGCGATTATTAATAGCCGTTGGTCTTTGGTCTGCCATCGCTCATTTAAAAAGGTCGACCATGGGGAGTTACTGTTGGTTTTTTACGTTGTTTGTTACGTTGTTTATAAATAACTTCAATTAAAAGCGGTGTAAAAAACGTGAGCCTTGGATTAAAGGTGCGAAGCATTAACCTTGTGTGCACTCAACTAAACATGCGTCGCATTTCGTCCAGAAATAGGCATACATATAGGGAATATAGAGGGAGCATAGGGAGTATGGGATGTTTGGCACAAGGTTAGGCCATCGACAGGTCGATAAACAGTCTGCAATGCAGGACTTTTGTACAACTTCTCGGCTGAAAAGTTTAGTGCCCAGAGCATGTATTGATAGTTTTGGCTCATGTTGTGCCAAATGTAAGTCATTCGTACAATGACTCGAAACAAAAAAAAAAAAAACATAAAAAGAATGTGACTGCGACTGTGGTAGTCAGTTCTGGGGCACAGTTGAGAGGCTGAGAGATGATAGCAATAAACATCTTGAGCTATTAACAAGTCGTGTCACGACTTTTTCACATCTCTAGCGCATAGAGTCAGCCAAGTGAAAGAAGAAGGCTCGTTGGCAGTTGTCAAGTTGCGTAATTTGTTTGCAACTTCTTCAACTTACATGGTTGCAGCTTGCAACGCGCATTGTATAAACGATTTTTATGCCTCTTTCCTTCCGAATCGCTGACTATTTGTTTTATGTGCCACCGAGAGAAAGCGAGAGAGAGAGAGAGAGAGAGAAAATGAGATTGAGAGTTGTGCAGATGGAATTGCATGCTGCTTAACAATGCCGACACATAATCGGAAATGTAAGGCAATGTGCCTCCGTCGACTTCTCTCCACTTCACTTCACTTCACTCCACCTCAGTTAGTTAGTTCATTGACATTATAATCGGGCGAGTTGCCAAACAAGTCCGATGACAATAGCGAAAAAAAAAGGAATTACAACTATAAGTATTATACATATTTATTATCCATCCCTGTGTAGCTTTTTATGTTACGGGGTGCTTAAGCTGTTAGTTTTGGTTTTTGAGTGTGTGCAGTGTGTGTGTGTGTGTGTGTGTGTGTGTTCTGATCGGATAGGAATGAGGACTAAAGACAACTACTAAATAGGCAAATAATAATGTTAAGAGTTTGAGTACGAGTTCTATCACAAGATTCCATAGTGTATGTACTAAATTAGGATCGTAAGGTAAGTTAATTGATATGCGAGTATATATCTTAGGGATAATTCCAATTTGGAAATCTGACCTTTTCTGTGGATGCGTCAGAACCGTTGGATGATTGCCGCTGCAACAATTACTTGTGAATTAGTTAACACACGATTTTTGATATATATATTTGGTATTTAATTTTTTTAACGATGACATATGACAACTACTTGGAATAGATTTGTAGTAGGAACTAGGCCTAAATCTTCAGGGATAGCAAAGAAGTATATAGAAAGAGATTGGAGAGTATGATAATGAAAACTCAAAATCATCACAAAGTAGAAGCTGAAGTTCAAGCTGAGGTGGTATTTGTCAGTTTAGTATAGTGGTGTTTTTTTTTTTGTTCTCTTCTTGGATTAAAAACGAAACACAGATTATGTTATTTACTTTTAGGGGGGTGGTGGTGTACGATGTTGATGATTGGGGATAGTTTTTGATTTGGGGACTTATGGAACACACTTACTTGGCATTTTTTGGTCGTCGCACATCGATCGGAAAGTCATCATCGAAATCCAAATTGAAATCCTCGCCCAGATCATGCGGCACTAACGGTGTGCGCTGATGAGCTGGACTTGTATGGTATCCATCGCCCTGCAGCTGTGTGTGTGTGTGTGTGTGATTGTGTCAATGAAATAATCGAGATTAGTTTATGATGGTCAACCATTGCGTTTTGGTCACAACAATAAATTGGAATTTCATATTTACAGATATGATATCATCATCATTTTGTACACTTGGATATATGTATATTGGAATGCATGCGAAATCCATATAAATCAAATCGAAAAGAAAACTGCGACAAAAACAATTCCAATTTATTGCGAAATGAAAACTTTGACAACTTGTAACAAAATAACGCAAAGTAAAGGGCGAATCGTTCCGTAACTCGTGCAAGGATTATCATATCTCAAATCTTTCTTTTTTTTTGGTATTGATTTTGGGGCAGAATATTTGAATTTTGGAGTCAATCATTTGGCAAATTTACGCTTGGTTAACTGAACTTTTCTATGGCTGCAAAGCTCAAAAACAATAATGATATATTTATAGATGGAAAATATTAATATATGTATATATTTAGATAGTAGAATACGAGTATTTACAAGCATTTTCAATGTGTAACTGTTACTGTTGAAATGTTTTGGCTGTTAATGGGTTGTAATGTTGTCTGTTAGTTTAATGTTATCTGAAATGCGATCGAATGAATGAGTTGCGTGTGTGTGAATGTTATGTTGTATCTGTGTGTGTGAGTACGATTTGAATCCTTGGTACGAGCACATCCAAAACAGCCCCTACCTTGACAACGGTGCCGACCTGATGCGACTCGGTTGCCGATTGGCGATTGTCCAGCAAATTGGCTCGCTCCATATTCTCGAGTTGTAATGTTTCTCTTGGCTGATCCAATAGACGTTCTCGCATCTCATGCAGATACGGACAACGCTGCATTCCTCTCTCTTCCACTTCCAGCTCGACTTCCACTTCCACTTGCTCTTGGTCCTCTTTCGTTTGTTATATTTATTATATTTTTAGTTAGCTAACTACTTGGCTTCAGTTATATTACTTTAGTTGTATTCGAAAAAAGTGACAAGTCCTTAATGTTATATTAAATTATTTGTCATTCTTAGCAAAGAGTTCTATTTTTGGTTAAGTATAAAGATTTTGTTTAGAAGGTAAATGCTGTTCCAGAAAAATCAGTCATTAAGTTTGCAGCAGCAGTTTAATTTCAAGACTTTTCGTTAGCAAATTGGTCGTTCTGAAAAATTGAAAATACCAGAGATTAGAAATCAAGCAATGAAAATAATTTTCGAGTAAAATATGTGCCCTTGAAACGAACGAAACAAGTGGAAATTCTGTTAGGAAAAAGCACGCACTATATGTTTTTCTTTATAGCTCTCTTATTGTGACCATCTGGGGCAAGCGCTGACTGACTGACTGACTGACTGACTGACTGACTGACTGACTGACGGACTGATTGACTTGATACTCGTATTGTTTATGGCGAATTCTAATAAAAATCCATTGGATTTTGTTCAGCGATCTTGACAGATTGATGAGGGTCAGACACAGCCTATTTGGCCGCCTTTCGACCAGCTCCAAACTACATAAATCCATCATATATTTATATTTGTATTTATACTCGTACTGTACACAAATAAGTTCTATTTTGCAATTTGCTGCCACACTTTGTTGCTGGCCGTTGGCCAACAATTGCGAATGCTGCACGCCCCCATTTCCATTCATCCATTCATCCGTTCATCCGTTTATCCGTTAGCCACACGCATCAGCCAATTGCTAATCTGGCCTAAACGGAGTGCAAGTGCATCCCAGCGCACTGCGTTCGCTGCAGTTGCTTTTGGCCAGATTGTTTTTGGTTTTTTGGTTTTTATTTTCTGCGAGGTCATGTGCCATATTTTTGCATAGGCGGCCAGCCAGTCTGGCTGTGAATGGCCCGAGGAATGCCTTTCAAAACAAAACAATTCGCAAGTGAAAACAATTGCTTCCAGAATCGACATCTAAACATCGTCGCTGTTCAATTTAAATGCAAATTGAAACTGAGAAGCCAACTGAATCATGCGATTTTTTCACTTTCAAATTTATATTAATCGTTGGATATTATTTCTTACAAGTTCGATCTTACAAGCTCAATACATTCAAAACCTCTTAGAAAAATATATTTATGATATTTTATAGAAATACATATTAATAATAAATACATTTATAATTCATATTTTGAATTTTAAGTTTAACAACTCAATTTTTGCATTTAATTTTTATTGAAGAGTTTATTTATTAACATTATTTCATATATTCATAAATAATACTTTTACGGTTCTTTATTTGGGCATATATTGAAAATGTATTACTCGCAAAAGTTGTTGAAATAAGTATATTAGCTCTTAAGTTAAACTACAGACAGATCCAATATACATACATATTAGAGATGTATCTCTCTTCCATAAGTTAATCATTGGTTTGCTTAGCTACATTCTTCAATCTTCAGCAAAAGATACTTTTATATCTTAAGCACAATTGCACCTCCATTTGGCATTTAAAATAATTGCCACAATATTTTCATGTGTCATACTTGCAATCAACAGTTGAATTTGTAATCTACGAAGCAGCATTGACTGCAAGTTTGTCTGCATATCTCACGGATGCATTTCTTTTGAGCCGCGCAAATGAATTCCCAGTTGGCAGTTGCTTGATTTGCCAGGGGCAGCTTGGGCTTGCCAAGAGTGGCACTTCCATTAGCTTGGCTTGGCATTAAAGGTAACGGTACTGCACCCTTGCGTATTCCCAATGTGCGCTGACCATTAAAAGAAGAGGCGAACAGGGCAAGAAGAAGAAGCAAGCAACTTAAACCGCAAAAATGCAACGAGGCGGCAAACATAAAACATTGTTTCCATGATGTTGCCCCAATCGCCTTTCTGCCCTGGCGATTCCATGGCCATTTCCAAGCGACGCCTAATGCTGCCGCTTCCCCTGTCCCCCTGTCCCCCGTCTGAGAATTGTCGCATGTGTTGTTCTTGCCCTCGCGACGACAGTAGCAACATCAGCAACAACAACAACAACAACAACAACAACAACAACAACTGCAACATTGCCACCAACACTGTCGCGCAAATTGAAAGCTTGCTTAATGCCATTAACATTTGATGGCTAACGACTGCAAAGACGGCCAACAGTTGCGGCTCTAACCTACGTATATAGTATATATTGTGGTCTATATAAGGAATCAAGTCACAACTTTGCAACTAACGCACACTTGTTAATTGCAAACTTCTCTTTAGCCTCGGATTCACGTCTCTCTCTCTCTCTCTCTGTCTCTATTGCCAATCGATGTTGCAATTGGGTGGCGTGGGTGGCAGCTGCTGACCACCTGTCTGGCTGCTAAGTTGCGTCGGCGTCGGCATCGGCGTCTGTGTTGCATGTTTACAATAACCAAATGCATATTATCAAAGTCATCGTAAACACAACAAACACATGGCAGCAGCGATGGCTTCGCCGGGTTCATTGCCCATCTTCAGTGGCAAACAGATCGCGTTGTCTATTTCTATGATCAGTCTGTTTGTTGCTGTTGTTGTTGTTGTTGTTGTCTGCTCGCTTTTATGACAGTTGTTGCACAAAAGTGTCCGATGACAGATTGCAAACAAACGACAGAGCCACAAAACACAAAACCGCACCCACACCCATCATCATTGCGTTGCATGCGATGCAACGATGCAACTGCAACAAACATACTTGTATGTCTATCTTTCTCTTTTTATGTGTAATTGTTGTATGCAGATGCTTTTTTGAACGAACAAAAAACAAGAAAGAGAGACGGCGCCCACATTGAGAACCGGATATGCAATTGTATACGAATACCAAATTGGGAATGGGAATGGGAATGGAAATGCGCTTGAGATTGATGAGAACTGAGCGCACCAGATGGACACATATTTAGCAAGCTATCGAAGTGTCAATGGAAACTTGTTTAGCTGGTTGGCTGCCAGATACCCTATCCTATTAGGGGGACCATATGTGCTTGCACAACATTGTTGTTTAAAATAAGTTTTCATATTATCAACATAAACAAGTAAGAAAGTTACAGTCGAGTGTGCTCGACTGTGAGATACCCGCTACCCATTTTTAATAAAGGCAAAATATTGCGGTATCATTTTCAAAATATACCGAAAATACTAAAAAATACTAAAAATATACCAAATGGTATATTTGGTATATCGATATAGTACACCATTCAAAATATACCATAAACGTCGCAATGTGCCAGATTGTCGGCCAAAGCAACTCAGACCCCTAGTAAGTAGGCGTTTTTCCCATACAAAAGTATTTCCTTAATAACTTCCACAATTTTTATCTGATCGCAACCAAATTTTCAGGAATCATAACTATTACAGTAGTTATTGTATATACCAAAATTCGTAGCTCTAGCTTTAAAATTACACTTGTTATTCGATTTTTTTGATTTGCGGGGGCGGAAGTGGGCGTGGCAAAAATTTGAAACAAACTTGATCTGCGTGCAAACATAACAAATGCTGTCGAAAAAAAAATATAGCTCTATCTCTTATAGTCTCTGAGATCTAGGTGTTCATACGGACGGACGGACGGACGGACAGACGGACAGACGGACAGACGGACATGGCTATATCGTCTCGGCTGTTGACGCTGATCAAGAATATATATACTTTATAGGGTCGGAGATGCCTCCTTCTACCTGTTACATACATTTCCTGCCGGCACAAAGTTATAATACCCTTCTACCCTATGGGTAGCGGGTATAAAAATGTCTTAAATATTTAAATAAAGATATGAACTACAATTTAGTTATTTTAGGGTGACCATATATGAAATAAGAACTAGGATAGGTTCTATGAAATGTCCCATAACTATTAAAATAGGGAGCTTAAGATAAAACTAGTTATTTTAGGGTGACCATTTATACAGTACTTAGAACATAAACTGGGAATAAGTAATGTCTACTATGTCGATCAATTTGCAGCTTATTAGAATATTTCATATTAAGGTGACCATATATCAAACATTTGATCACTTTCAAGTGATAAGCGCGTAATCTTCGGAACTACAATAGTCGCTGATAAAGGTTACTATTATGTTATCTCTGTAATTAAGGTGACCATATGTTGTAGTATAAGTTATAAGAACTTACACGTTTTCCCCATTCAAAACTAAATCGATTATCGTAACTAAGGTGACTGCTCAATTAAAGTGACCATGCTTTGAAATATATAGAATAGTCAATACACCCTCCTAACTAACCTAAACCTAAAGGTAGTGCGATTAGTGTTATTAAGGTGACCATACAAACAGCATTGTCTTTCAAAAGCGTTGCTCTTAACGATCCATTAAGGTCACACTAACCCCCGTGCCCGCCCCCTGGGCGCGTTCCTTTGGTCAGCCTCGCGACTCAAAGGGCAACAGGGTTGCAGGGTTGGGGGGCGGAACAACCGTGTGGCAGACTCAACCATCCCCTTGGATCGCAATTTTGATGGGTGAGGTCGCTCATCGTCAGTCGTCAGTCGTCGGTCGCCGGTCGCCGCCTCATTAGCCCAATATTCTCGTATGCAGATATATTTTATGCTTTTATGCCAGTTTCATTTCGTTTCGTTTTCTTTTTGTTTTGTTTAGTTTTTGTTTTTTTTTTTTGTCGCTTTTATTTTTGTGTGCTTGTAGATTTACTCGTATGCGCCTTCGCAAAGCAACCACCCACAAGGGTCAGCGGAAAAACACACCACCAAGCAGCGATGTTAGGAAATAACAAAAACAACAGCAAAAAAAAAAAATGTAAAAGAAATTAAATAAGGTGGCATATTCAACCCTCGCATGTTATGAATGCATTCGCATTCAAATTTCGTTTGATAGATCTAAAAGTTGTGCAAAGAAGCAACTGAAGTAATACTTCAGAAGCTATTCGATGCGATTGATTCGCACGATAAATGTGATTTTTTTGGATTGAATGCATTCAAGATAAAAGTGAATTTTAGAAATTAATTTTGAAAAGATCGATCGTACTATCGCACAACTTTGGCAGTCACTGTATTAATGACATTTATGTGAATAAAAATGTTTCTTATTAATGGATTCGAAGTTCGAATTTCGAACTAAAGAATCTTTCTTTGCTATAACTAACTATGTGGACTAAGGTGTCGGCAGTGTAATATAGATGAAAATTGGTAGACTTTGGAGGTTTATTAAAGTTATAATTTTTTAGCTGTCGCAGAGATGTGTATATATTAACTTTTATAGGAATAACACAATAAAATTGATTTGGAAATGAAGTAGCCTTTAAAGAATTATTGATGAAACATTTACATGCATTTTATCGATCATAAATTAATAATATTAATATTGTATTTCTCGAGTATGATTATCGATTATAAATCAATAATATAATTACATTTTTTTTTCATCTGATATTATTGATAATATATAATATTGTAAATCAATAATATTTATCAATTATGATTATCGATCATATAAATATATTGTTTATCGATCATTGCCCGATAGCAATACATAATATTTATCGATGGTGATTATCGATCATATAAATATATTGTTTATCGATTATTATTATCGATCATCAATATATAATATTGTAAATCAATAATATTTATCGATGATGATTATCGATCATATAAATATATTGTTTATCGATTATTGCTATCGATCATCAATATATAATTTTATAAATCAATAATATTAATATAATATTTATCGATTATAATTATCGATCATAGCTTAGCGATTCTTATTATCGATCATCACTCTATAATATACATAAATATATCATTTATTTATCTCTCTCAATCGGAAGTGATTCGTGCAATCGATCATTCTATTGATATATTGATCTTGTCAGAATCAATTTACACTACAAACAAGCTGTAAATGGAAACGTGCAATCGCAGTGATCTAACATACAACATACATATATAGTATAGTATTCGCTACTGTGTGCAAAGTCTGTAATCGCAGTATTCTCTTTCTCTCTTCCTGTTTCTTCCGCTCAATAAAAAGCGGCTCATCATCGAAACTGACCCAGTTCTGTGTCAAACTTGTGGTATACGCTTTCAGTTTTTTTTTTCTTTCTTTTTAGTTTCTTTAGTTTTCCGTTGTAGTTTCCTTTTTCGCTTTCATCATTTCTTTCGCAATTCTCTCTCGTAACGTTTCTTTTGTGCACATTTCTTTTGTGGGCACTTCTATGGGTTGCTTTACTATACTGACGAAGGTAGCAAGTGTGTGTGTGTTAGCGGACATTCCAATGTCTTTCTAATGGAAGAAGACCAAGAAATGTGCAAACGCAAAACACGAGTCGTGTAACATGTGACATGTCAGTGGCTCTGTCTTTCTGTCTGTCTGTCTTTCTGGTAACTTGAGAGGGTCGCCTCAAAGTTTTGATTGCTTGTTATTTTATTTTTTTTTTTTGTTTGGGATTAAAGAGCTTCTCTCTGGTAATTAACGATATTCAGTGTGAATTTGACAATTGAATACTCGAATATTCATACTTACTTTTTGGGTTTCTTCAACTGTCACATGGAATGAAATGGCATCTGAGTCCTTTTCGGTTTTTGGCGTCCTTTTTGTTTGCGTGTTTTGTTTTGTTACGCGTTTCGCATGTCGCAGTTATTTTGCACACTTCGTCCTTTGCACTCGACTCGCACGAAGGAACGCAGGAGGCGGGAAGAATGGCTTTGTTTTTGGGTGGCGGGGTTTACGCGCGGGGGCAGTAGAGACGTAGTTTGTTTGATTGTTGCGCGCGCGTCACAGCAACTGTATCCTCTTCTTCTTCTTCTTCACCTTCTGCCTGCCTGCCTTTGCCAAAAATTTGTTGCGAATGCCGGAAACGGAAGAAGGGGCAGCACAGACAAAATGGACGACGAGACGCGCACACAGCGAGCAAATAAATTGTTGCTTTTCACTTTTATTTCGATTGTTTACTTTTTGTTATGATTATTATTTATTTTTTTTCTAGGTATCAAAAGCTAACAGCTTGGTACAAAAATAGTTTTATTTAGCACTTTTGGGAGGGCATAGGTAAAAAAAAAATGTCAAACAAACAAGCAAAAAAAAAAAACAGTTGATTGTTAGCAAACTACACAGCAATGACAACAATGCCAACAACAACAACAACAGCAGCAGCAGCAATTACAACAACGTCAGCTACTTGTATTTAATTGCAATGACTAGTCAAGCGATTGGATCAGCGCATAAAAACAAAACAAAAACACATTCAAAAACAAAACACACGATTTGGCAAATTCGATAACGATTTTGATTCTATTTGTTTTTTTTTAATAGCGTTTAATATTGTTGCATTGTTGTTCGTTGTTGCATTGACTGTTGTTGCTATTGCTATTGCTGTTGTTGTTGGTGTTGCTGTTGCTGTTGGGATTTTGCTTGCAGCCACCGTATTGACTCTTCCATCACTCGTAACAGTTCGTTTATGACTGAGTTCGAACGCAACTAACAACTCAAAACGTAGAACGCCAGCGTCGCAGTCGCTGCTGTTGCTGTTGTTGCCGCTGTCGCTGCCAGCGCTGACGCTGGCGTCGCAGCAACAGTCGCTGCCGGTCGGCTGCCGTTGTTTGTCGTATATCGTAAGTGTTTACGATACTCGCACTTGCTGCTGTTGCTTTTAGCTTTGGCTTTGGCTTTGCTGTTGCCATTTTCGCAGTCTGCTGCACACGGCATTCGTTGTGCGAATTAACAGACAAAATGCAATGATGTTGACAGCGAGATAATGATGATGATGATGATGGCGAAGATGATGATGATAATCCACAATAGTTCAACAATCATGCCGACTGTCTGCCATAGAGAGAAAAAAGCACGTGCTTTTCTTTTTGTGGGAAATGCGACAGATTGCATAATTAAACAACTAACGGGAATTTGCACATGCCACACATAACTATTAATAACTTATAAGTATGTTATGTGTGGAGAAACTTATCTGTCTGCTAGAAGTTGCAATATTTCACTTAATGTCTGCGATGGCACTCAAGGGTCTGCTTAAGTTAAATGAATGCGCCATGGCAGAAGTGTGGCAAAGTTACGAGAACTAACAACAAAACTAATAAAATAAAATTACGAAAATAAGAATCATACTCAGATATGTTATACTATATGTTGAATACAAATTAAAGTTGTAGCCAAAATGAAGAAATTGTGAATTATGAAAATCAGACAAAAGTCACAAAATTAAGAAATTAATTTTCGAAAACTGAAAATATTAATTTACAAAAAAAAAAACCAAAATACGCTAAAGTGCGAAAAAAAGTAAGAAATAATTCCTTGAAGATGAAAAGCATAGGAAAATGATCATAAGTAGAAGCTGACTATTTAAATAAAATTATACAAAATGCAGAGTAAAATATGTCGGAAATTTTGACTGATCATGCTAAAAAACAAGTAAGAAAGCTACAGTCGAGTGTGCTCGACTGTGAGATACCCGCTACCCAGTTTTAATAAAGGCAAAATATTGCGGTATCATTTTCAAAATATACCGAATATATTGCAAAAATACTAAAAATATACCAAATGGTATATTTGGTATATCGATATAGTACACCATTCAAAATATACCATAGACGGCACAATGTGCCAGATTGTCGGCCAAAAGAACTCAGACCCCTAGTAAGTAGGCGTTTTTGCCCATACAAAAGTATTTTCTTAATAACTTCCACAACTTTTTATCTGATCGCAACCAAATTTTCAGAGATCATAACTACTATAGTAATTATAGTATGTTCCAAAATTCGTAACTCTAGCTTAAAAATTACGCTTGTTATTCGATTTTTTTGATTTGCGGGGGCGGCAGTGGGCGTGGCAAAAATTTGAAACAAACTTGATCTGCGTGCAAGTATAACAAATGCTGTCGAAAAAAATTATAGCTCTATCTCTTATAGTCTCTGAGATCTAGGTGTTCATACGGACGGACGGACGGACGGACAGACGGACATGGCTATATCGTCTCGGCTGTTGACGCTGATCAAGAATATATATACTTTATAGGGTCGGAGATGCCTCCTTCTACCTGTTACATACATTTCCTGCCGGCACAAAGTTATAATACCCTTCTACCCTATGGGTAGCGGGTATAAAAATGAGAAAATGAAATAGTAAAATAAAACTTAATATGTTGGGTTCCACAAACCATTTATTTCCATGTGTTTATTAGATATATGATAGATCAAAGGTTAAGTTTGCATTGACGATAAGTAAATAAATAAGATTACACTATATCGAATTCATAGAACAAAAATAATATACATACTTAAGTTATATTTTGGCAATTTTATTTTGTTTGTTTTAATAATAATATGTATGAATTTTTGACTGATAATGTCACCAAAATAATAATAATAATAATAATAATAATAATAATAATAATAATAATAATAATAATAATAATAATAAATAATAATAATAATAATAATAATAATAATAATAATAATAATAATAATAATAATAATAATAATAATAATAATAATAATAATAATAATAATAATAATAATAATAATAATAATAATAATAATAATAATAATATACATACACAAGTGATATTTTCCCAATTTTATTATTATTGTTATATCAATTATATATACTTAATGCGGAATTAGTCGAAAATAGGTCACATTAGAGCGGGATGCTCTTCTTCTTCTTCTATCATGCAGACAGAACTTTCCCACCACAAACGAATAAATATAACAAATGATGCAAAATTAAAAAAAAAATAGAGCTTTAAGATAAAATAAAATAAGAGGTTTGTCTACCCAGATCAGACCACATTTAGCTTTGTGAATATGATTTTAAGCTTCTTCTCTTGAGTGGAGTGAAGAACTGCGAAGTGCACGAAGTCTGTTGGCATGCCTCTTTCACAAAAGGAGTTTGCGTGATTGTGCGTGTCTGTGCGTGCCTCAACACGCACACACACACACACAGCTGTACAGTTAATACTGCAGAAGTATGCCTATAAGGACATGGCAGTACTTAAGAGGTGCGACATGGCTGCAGGATGCAGAGAAGCGTTGCAACATTTCTTCAGCAATTTTGCTATATTTTCCTGAACATTTTTTCGACTCTGTGGTCCGTTTGCTGTTTGGCTGCGAGCTGCGATTGTGTCTGTGTGTGCTATGCGTGGCGCATGCGTGAAAAATGGCAAAGGACATTCACCTTTTTGGGCTTTAGTTTGCCGCCAAACAGGGTGCATTTGTGTAAACTTGTTTTTGTATCTAATTGCAATGCGGCGCGCCCACTACGATTGTGGGTGGTGTGTGTGTGTGTGTGTGGGTGGGAGTGGACATTTGTATATATTTATACGTGTTATAGAGGTGCAGAGGAATGGGTGTGGTGTGCGGTGCGGTGCGGTGTGATGTGATGTGGTCAGGCATGCAGTCGAATTGTGTCCTTTTGCCTGTTGTGCCTGTTGACAAAGGCGAGACCCAAATAAAATGCTAATTGAATTAGACAGGCAGGCAGCAGGCAGCAACAGTAACTGCTGCACGTAATGAAGTCAACAAACAATAATGAAAAATACGAAATGAATAAAAAATGAGGCAGCGATTGGAATTGGGAAGAATGAAAAGAAAGCAACGCAAAGGCAGAAAGGCAGAAAGGCAACGCTAACCTAGTTTTTGGCCAGCTCAGTTGGCCAGGGCGTGGTTCAAATCCCGGGTAAGCAGTCAGTTAGTACATGGTATACTCACACATAACACATAACACAACATAACATAATATGAGACGTGGGTTGGGTTGCTCTTTATATACATACGTACATACATACATACATATGTATGTGGTATATAACTTGAAAACAGCATCCACAAAACTGCAGCGCAAATCAGGGGCAATGCACATACACAGCATCCACACAGCGAGCGAGCTGGCAATACTGTGCAGAGAGGGAGAGAGAGAGAGAGAGAAGGAGAGAGAGCGAGAGCGAGACTAATGCCTGGGGAAGCTGCATCTTCCTTTGCACAGTCGCAAATTTTTTTTGTTGGGCTGGGATACGCGCGCTCTTTGCAACCCTTAGACATCAAATAAAAATACAATTGGGGATTCGCACGCTCTCAGAGCTGAGCTCAGAGCTCAGGATACATGCCCATATCGAGTTATAAACTGCGAATTTCTCGGCAGTTGGAAACACTTGTGTATTCATTTCCTTGATAGTTACATTCATTTATCTCTTTCTGTCTGCTTATTTGCTGGCTGGCTGCTCCCATTCTGAGGCATAATTATGGCAATTATTGTTTGTAGAACAATTGAAGGCACCCGCTCTCTTTTTCCTTTCTTTTCCCTTCCCTTCCCTTCCCTTCCCTCTCTCTCGCTCACTCTCGGCAAGTATCAAGTGAAGTGTCCGTTGGCACTTAACTTGACCCACAAAGAAGAAATGGCGTTGCATGTTAAATCAATTTCTTGTGCATTAAATATTTAACCATGATCGGATTCACTTCCTCCATCCTCATCCCCACCCAACATGAATAAGAAGAATTGATTTAAGTTTGTATATATGTTTTATCATTTATTGTAATTCAAAAAAGTTGCTAATCAAATGCGGGTTATTTTCTCTCTTGGTTTTCGGGTATAATAACATGAATGTTCTTTCTTTACTTTTCTTTTCTTTTTTTGCAATATTTATTTTCATTACTTTTCTTTTTTTCCTTTTTTTGGCTACTGGAATATAAGTTTGCCACACAACTTCTAATGTGTCAGTGAGTGTTGGTGTGTGTGTGTTGGTGTAGGTGTGGGTGTATCGAATTCATTTCGTAACTAGTAACTAGTTGTAATAAATTCTAATATATAGTTTTTCTTTTTGGTTTTTCAATTTTTGATTTGCCATATTCGTTTCATCGAGTTTGATTTTGAGCAGTGTCCAAGTTTTTTTTTGATTTTTCTTTTATTTTTTTGTTGTTGTATAATAAATACATGGTAAGAAAATGCATACAAAGTTACAGTTATACTAGTTAAAAATTTAGTTTCGAATACATATAAAATTGAGATAACTAAGTTATACATACACATCGTACATATATGTATATATATACTATATATCTATATAAATATTCGTTAGTTGATGCATAACTCGAATACACAATACTTTCTGTGTATTTTCAAATTCGAACTCAAATCGTTTTGGTTCCAAGTACATAAGAATACGAGAGAGAGATATCGCATCTATATGTGGATATTCTCCATACAGATAGAGATATACATACCATATAACATAGTATGTTAGTCATAGAAAGCAATATTCAACTTAGGCTAAGTAAAAACTTCTTTGGCATTTTGAAAAATATACAAGAGAAAATATTAAAAACTTATGCATAGTATTTTTAGTTGGTTTTTTTTTTGTATACATATATATTATTATTCTGTATATTGTAGATACATATGTATATCCTATACCTTTATGGTAGTTTTTTGGATTTCATTATTTATTTATTTATTTAAAAAAAAAATGTGATTTCTCTCTTAAGTATTTTAAAAAATACATTACATAGTTGTTCGTTTCATTTTCATTTGCTTTGCTTTGCTTTGCTTTGTGCGTTTGTTTTTCCATCTTGTTTTTTGGTGATTTGTCCTTCTAACGTTGTGGGTCTTATGAAATACTGAATAGATTTGACATTACTAATACATATAGTATGGAATGTACGAGTATTATAAAAACTTTCGATACTACTCGTAGGTCTTAGCTAAGTATTTGCTTTTTGCGTTTTTTTTTTTTTGCCGTTAATTCGTAAATAAGTCAGAGAGCGAGTTGAACAATTTGAACAAGCATTTGGTAAGTAAATTATCACAAGGGGGTGGTTTCTTTATGAAGAGAGTGGGAAGAGAGAAACGAACGAAGCGCTTAACAAGTACCAAGTATCATAATATCATCAAACATTTACTAAATCTAGAAATTTGCAATTCAACAAACTCAAAGTCAACAATCATAATAATTAATAATAATAATAATAAACGAGGTGTCTGTCAACAATCAAAAATTTTGGATCCTACAAATCTATAAGAATGCATTCAAGATTAATCGAAAAGTACAATAATTACGTAATTGTTGTAATCTTAAATCTTTATAATGTGTGTATATATGTAAATGTAAATGTATTGTGTGTATATGTTTGTATATAGTACGTAGTTTCATTGCATTCCTTTTTGATAATCTTTTTTGTTTTTTGTTCTTTTTGTTGTTCTTGAAACATTTGCAAATACATCTAGGCTTACTCGACTATGTATATATATCTTCTGTATATAGTTAATACTTTTCGTGGTTGTTTGACTTTATCGCTCGCATTTTTTGGTGGGGTTTATGTTGATGTTAAATCTTGATCTTGATGTTAATGTTCATGTTAATGTTAATGTTGATGAAGAAGAAACTTCTTAATGTTACGTTCAATAGTTCATATTCATTCAGATGCCAACTATATGATATCTTCTAAATCGTTTAATCGAACTCTCTTGATTATACTAATGTATATTGCATATACTGCACTGCGAAATATCGGCGCAGTTAAACGATGTATGTATATATGTTTTTACTTTAATGTTTCACAACTCGTGTTCGGTGAAGTGACTTTTGCATCTATATTTCAATCAACATGTAACTAACTTTCTGATTAAACGTTAAGTGTGTGTGTTTGTGTGTGTGTGACATCATCTATTAATATGTATTATCATATTTAGTATAATGTATAATGTATCGTATCGTATTCAAGTTTTCAACTTTTCTTTCTCGCTCACACTTTTCATGCACACTTGAGATTGCTTTTCATTTTCAGATCGTCAGATCTTCAGATCGTTTTCATTTCATTCCATCTAGCGGATATGTTTAGCTGTTCCTTTCGCACCCGCCTTTGTTTTTTTTTTTTTTTTTTTTTTGTTGTTGTTGGGGTTAAAAGACAGTGAAGGTGGTTCTCAAAAATGGTGGGTGATGTTCTTGCTTTCTTTTCTTTTATGTTGCCTACTCGCTAGCTGTGGTGGGGAGTGGAAGGCGGGCGCAAAGGGGGCGATTGGGACTTGGAACGCGGATTTGGACTTGGAGTTGGAGTGGGGTTAAACAAAGGTGAGCTCATTGCCGCTGAGGGCGTCGATGAACTCAAAGTGCGCGTAAACTCATTCACCGTTTATGACATAGACCGGACAGAAGGCCTTCTCCGTGTTGAGGCTATGCGGCGACAGGGCGCGGGCTGGTGGCCGTTCCAACCGGCTAATTCCGCTGCCGCCGCCCTGTTCGCCTTCCAGTTCGTTAGCGTCAGCTCCAGTCCCAGCTCCAGCTCCAACTCCAGCCTCAACATTATCATTTCCTGCTCCATTTCCATTTCCACTGCCATTTCCACTGCCATTTCCATTTCCATTACCATTGCCGCTGTCCACCTCCTCGACCGTTTCGAGCTCGCCACCGGCCAACGTTGTCGAGCAATAGCAGTACGATAGATTCGTCTTGAGATCCTCACAGAATTGCTGCTGCTGCGCAATGCTCTGAATGCGCGAGCGGGCGAATTCTCACATGTACGTCGGCTTCAGTTTATACGCCCGCTTCCAGATCTCGCACAAGCACACCGTCGAATGGAACCGATAGAAGATGGCCAACGGCATCGATACATGCGTGATGATGGTCCAGGCCCACAGCCCATAGAAATTCAGCTGAATGGGATGCGACTCAGCACGCGATTTCTCAAGCGTACTTATCGCCCACATGGCCAAGTTCACCACCAGCATAAATGTGACAATTTCCCTGCCCGGCTTCTTCCTCAAATGCTCCGGACTTACCGCCTGCCTTCGACTAGCATCGAGTATGAACATCGTCTGGCACGCGGTCTGCACGATCGAAGCGAGCGCATTGATCGGCACCAACATGTCATCGCTGCGCAGCGTAAAGTGTCCGGCAATCACCGTGAATATGTTGTACAGAAACGAACCCGTCTGAGCACCCACCAGAAGAATGTCGTCCAGCGAGAAGCTGCGATACGCATCGTACTGCAGATGCCGAATCTGGATCATGCCCAGCAGCGTGGCAATCGTGGCGGTGCCATAGATCAGCAGCTCACAGATCGTCACCTCTGTGACGGCAAGCGAAACGAAGTCGGGTCGTGAGATGAGCACAAAGAAGATGATCAGCGAGATGATGGTGAGCACCAGAATGAGTATGCCCACAAACAATCCTTTATGGGCACGTGCACAGTCCACGGAATAATGATGAGGCGAACGCTTCATCGGAGAACTGATCATGTCCGGACGCTGGGGCGTTGGTGTCTGTGGTCGCGAGATGCTGCGCCACATCACATACAAGATGGCCGCACAGATCAGCGAGTACTCGATGGTGCAAGGGAAGAGGAAGGGCGATGCATCCTGTACCAAGGTGCCAATGATGTTCGTACGTCGACACTCAAAGATCTGATACGGACCCTTCAAGCCACGAGGCACACGCAAATGCGCTGTGGGATCGTGTGCGATCACCGCATGACCACGCGAATGTCCGGGGATGCGATGGGAGATGCGCAGCGTGCGATTCTCGGGATTGTAGAAGGTGAGTATCTCGTGTTTCGTCTCCTGGATGAGCACATTAAGCCACACGGCAAGATTGGTGCCGATCATGTGCATGAGACCGAAGCGTGCGATGATCTTGTAGCGATACACTTTGATCTGCTCGTTGTTGAGGAAGATGAAGTACATCTGTATGAAGATGAAAGCCATGCGTGTGGCTGGCGTCAGAGCGAGCAGCACATTGTGGCACTTTGTATCCGGATTCAGCTCAAAGTACTGACCAAATTCCAGACCCGAATAGATCATGCTGCCAATACCAAAGGCTGTAGAGGAGAAAGGAGTGTTTAATTAAAGATTAACTGAGTTGGATTTATGGGCATTTTTTGACTTACCCACAGCGCCCATGCGCAGATAGAAGCTGCCATAGTGATGCTGCCTGCCCAGCGGAGACAGCAGCGATGGACGACGCACCTGTATAGGAGGCGGAATGCGACGATGCGTTGATGTGCTGTCCGTATCCGACTCATCCAGGCTGTCCGAGCCACTCGCTTTGGCTGTTGACTTGCTGGGCGATGTGGCTGCAAAAGTGAATGTTGCTTAGAGACTAAAGCATGAGAGAATTTAATGTGTCTTCACTTACCTATGGGCACGGGCAACTTGGGACGTCCCCAGAGCAGAGTGGCGTACATGAAGAACAGAAAGATCATGCTGCCAATGTACAAATACAAGTAGTAGACCTGCCGAAAGAGATAGAGATAGAGAGGAAAATTAAGTGAACTGTCTATACAAAATAAATATCAATGCATTAAATGCATTTTAATATTAAGTAAATAAAAATAATAAAATTTACTAGCAGCAAAACAAGAAAATGCTTTGATCTAGAAAGATAATTTCAAAATCTTCGAATTTGTTGGACGAATTTCAAACTGGAGAAAAATACATTTAATTCAATGTGTATTCGGCAACAAGGTTAAAAAACAAATAAGAAATATTTACAGAAATAGAAAAATGTTATACAAAATTTGTGTATATTTCAAGATGAACTAACTTGAAAATATTTGAAGCAACCAACAATAAAAAAAAAACAGAGACGTTTAAAAGTTATGAATATGGATTTCAACTCAGAAAGTATGAATATGAATTAATGAATGATTATGGAAAAAACAGAATGAAGAAAATTAATGAATTTTAAATGTAGAGAATATCTATTTTTGGAAGTATTGTTGAGTATGAACTTCAAGGAAATGAAATGCCAATAAAAACAAGAAAGTATTTGAAGTAGGAAAAAAAAATAAAATACAAAACAATTATGCAAATTCTTTAAAAAAGAAAAGCAGAAATTGCAGACTGAATAGCAGTTATAAAGTAAGAAAGAATGGTTGCAAGTCCTAAACAATGGAAATACTTAAAAGTGTTGAAAAGAACCAAAACGGATTAAAAAAAAAAAATAACAATGAGAAAGTTGTAAAATAATAGAAAAGCAGCCAAGGCAAAAAAAAAAGAGAAAAAACAAAGATGCGACCGTGTTGTAATCAGATCAGTTGGGACGATAACTACTAACCTCATAGAACGATGGCGGAATGTAGGTGGAAATGACTTCGGCCATGGGAAAGGCGACGCCCATAACGACGAGCAGTTTGCCATAGAGAGCCGAGAAGAGTGTGGCCAGAGCATCGCCGCTGCAGGAGACAGAGAGAGAGAGAGAGCGAGATAGAAAATGTTGAGTTGAGGATGGAGTAAGAAAAGTACTCGATACTTACGCTTTGACGCGCGGCATCGGCGGATAGACGAAAGAGGGACGATGGGTGCGCTTGATGGCCGGCATCACCGGATAGTTGGTCAGCTGATGCGAGTGATACATCAAGGCCAATTGGCCAGCTTGTCGCTCGCCATCCGCCGACTGACTCAGCTGCCGCTGCGAGCTGCTGCCCGGCGACGAAGGCGGCTCCGAGCTGTCGCCGCCACCTCCACTTCCCCCGCCACCTCCGCCGCCAGTTGCAGCCTGTCCAATATCGTCGTTGGCATCGCCATCGCCGCCGCCAACTATCAAACCACTTGGTCCGGCGCTCTCCAAGCTGCTCTTGTGCGGCAAACTGGACTCATCGATGGTCACATGATGCTGCGAACCCGAGCGCGCCGATAGCCGACCCGGCGACACATGAGCCACCGCCTCGGTGGGCGTGGCACCCAGCATGGCGCTGCTGCTCAGCACGGGCGCAATGGCGCGATGTGCGTAGACGGGTGAGCGTCCCGTGCCCTCGATGTCCTGTCCAGCGGGGGGCGGCGCATAGCTGCTGGGCACAGTGGGCGTGGCCACGCGAACGCTGTGATGCGTGTGGTGATTCTGATGATGCGGATGCTGAAACTGATGTGGCAGATGATAGTGATGATGGCTGCTCGTGAAATGCGTCCGCGGCGGCTGACTAGTGACTGCAGCTGTAGCTGAAGTGTGAGCGGGAGCGGGAGCGGGTGCGGGGGCATCCACGTCGCTCGTCTTCTGCTCGTCCTTGTAGCTGATGCTGGCCAAAGGTTGCTCCGCTGCAATGGCGCTTTTGTTGCTCTGGTTGCTGTTGCTATTGCTGCTGCTGTTGCTGCTGGAAGTGGAAGTGGAAGACATTGGGGATTAGCTGGAGAACAGTCGAGTCGAGAGTTCGCTGGTATTCCGCTTGGGTTTGCAACGTTGAGCGACGTCGATTCGTCGACTGATTGGCGACAGCAATTGTTGGATTTGCATGAGGCCCCGTTTTGGTTTTGATTCGCGCAGATCTGCAGACAGCAGCAGACAACACACAAACTGGACAAGAGCTGCTGCTGTTGATGCTGTGGATGCTGCTGCTGTTTGCTGGGGCTTAATTAAATAATCGACTAGCTGTTGCCATGGGGCAACAGCAAGAGCAACAGCAACATCAACAGCAAACATTCAGTCACACACAGTGTCACACTTGTTGTGTGGGGAGAAATTCCTCATCATTTTGGGTGCCAGACACTTCCGCCGAAGCGACGACGTCGTTCCTCATTGTGTGGCACTTCAAAAAAAAAAAAAAAAGTGCCACAAAAGATTCACAGCAGATTCACATCAGATTAACGGCGAGTACTCATCATTCAAGTGAATACAGTTCATCAGTCATCAATTCTTGGCACTCATCTTCCGCACGCGAAATTCGCAGCACACAAGAAAAGGTCAAAGCACGAGCATGTCAAAATATTATGTATACGCAACCGACACAAATTTCAACATCTTTTCCCAACAACACACATTATTTCTTCTCGACAGCTTATGAGTTTTTTTAATATAAATGTGAAGGTAAAGCAGCAAGTCAAATATGCTGCTGAAAAGTCTTTAGCTATGTAAAGTATTCTACATTTAAATCCTATTTTTGAATATTGGGAAATTTAATAGCATTAAATGGCATACAAAGTAGCACAAAATATACGAATTTTTGGATCACTTTTTAATAAACAGCTACTCCATCTGAATGTCTATTATTGTAGATTCCATTATTTTTGCTGGTTTCCATTTGAAACTGTTTAAGTTTAAAAGTTAAATAGATCAATACTCTTAACTCTTCTTAGACCAAACATATTTTTTTATATAAATTACTGTAAGATTAAAATATAATATGTATATTATTTTCAGACAGATGCAAATAATTAATATTTCTATTTCATAATGCAAACGCGTCCCACAATTTGCGGCAATCAGATAGCAGAGGGAAAAAGTGTTTGTTTGTTTGTTTGATTGGGGAAATTATACAGTTTGGTGTGTGTTTGTTGTGCATACTATAGAAGTAGCCATGACATGGTCATTGTCATCATAGTGAGCAGCTGATTTTCAGCGACTGTTTCAATTCTGTGTTCGCTACATTCACTCCCACACACACACACACATATACACATACGGCTTTTGCGGTTCGCTTAACCGCAATCTACTCCCTCCATCCCGATTCGTTTGTGTTATATCTATGTCGAGAACATACCACTAAATTGCACTTAATAACAGCAACAGAGAGAAAGAGAAAAAATGAGCAACTAATGAAAGACCTGCGGCTGCGACTGGAACTGAGATTTTGGGGGGAGATTGGGGACTGGAAATGGGGCTCTGCCCACGTTCACAATTGAAACTAATCGCACAAACCACAAAAAAAAAAAATATGGAAATAGAAATGAAAAAAATTTGAAATATGTATATATATATAGCACAATTCCAGCTTGATGCGATTAGATGACGAAGCGACAAACTGGGATTCCTGAATGCCTGTCAGGCGCAGCGCATCGCACAGCGCAGCAATTGAGGCACAAACGAGACAGCCAGACAGGTGAATTAAAAGCGAATCCTAACTACAACAACACCAACAAAAACTACAAAATGCAATCTGAGAGCTTTGATTGAAATATGTTATGCATATCTAAATTAAAATCTTAGATACAATATATACCAACAAATAAAGCTAGGCAAAGATAAGTAAGAAAGTCGAGCACACTCGACTGTGAGATATTCGCTACCAACTTTCAATAAGAGCAAAAACATTCCAGAATTATTCCAAATATATACCAAAATATACCATATATACAAAATGTATTGAATTCTTTTTTGGTAAATCAATATAGTGCTAAATTTTAAAATCACCATAGATTATTACTATTAAAATATACCAAATATTTGGTATATGATAGAGTATTACTATTAAAATATACCGAATATTTGGTATACAATAGAGTATTACTATTAAAATATACCGAATATTTGGTATATGATAGAGTATTACTATTAAAATATACCGAATATTTGGTATACAATAGAGTATTACTATTAAAATATACCGAATATTTGGTATATAATAGAGTATTACTATTAAAATATACCGAATATTTGGTATACAATAGAGTATTACTATTAAAATATACCGAATATTTGGTATACACTAGAGTATTACTATTAAAATATACCAAATATTTGGTATATGATAGACTATTACTGTTAAAATATACCGAATATTTGGTATACAATAGAGTATTACTATTAAAATATACCGAATATTTGGTATATAGTACTACATACAAGATTGTCTACCAAAGCCACCAAGTTCCCGACTACCATCTAAAAGTGTTTCTTAAATAAGTCGTACAAATTTTATCGCAACCAAAGTCATGATACTATATATAGATTCATTTAAATAGAACTTGAAGAGCTCTTCATAATAATCTTTCTCAAGTACAGGCTTAATTAAATATTCTCTGCAAACATTTGCTTAAATTAAGCTGCAATTTATTTTCATCTAATATCTGTTATTATTTTTGTTGTCAATTATTGCCATAAGAATTCACTTTGACATGCTTTGTTTGGTTTAGTTTGTTTGCTGACTCGAGGTTATTCACACGAAACATTGCGCATGTGAGTGCCATTCATTTGCATTCACATTCGCATTCACAAACACTTGAGAACTACAGTTACGAGTAAGTTGAGTGTTGAATGCTGTCGACTATCCGATTTAGCATTGCGTTTTAGATTCAGATTCATATATGTTTTACTAGATTGAGATAGAACTTTAGATTTGGATTAGGATTCAGCGAGTCACATTTACAGATTCAGATTGAGATTGAGATTCAGATTCAGATTGAGATTGAGTGGTTACAGCACTCAAGAGTATTGTGGAGCGTTGCCGGCACTTCAAAATGTGCACGAGAGTCCTTAACGTCGGTTGAATGTGGCATATGGACACGGATGGATGCCAGGATCCCAAGGAGCAAGGACTACGACTAGGCAGGATTAAGGGTACGTGGCACGTACAATGCGCAACTGGCAACAAGTGGAGGAGCTTATAAATAACCTTGACACAGGGCAACAACAAAAAAAAAAAACCGAGAGACGAGAAAAAGCGGATGCGGTTGCACACGACGAGTGTCCTGGCGAGCAGCAAGTTGATTGAAGCCGCAGGACCTGCTCTGTGTGTGTGTGTTTGTGTATATTTGTGTGGCACTGTGGGTCATGCACTCAAGCGCTCTTGTAATCAGATTTCTAAAAGCGTGCTGCATACTTTATGGCGCTTCTACTTTGGGGTTGTTAACCTGACACATTCGTGTGTTGCACACTGTCGTGTTGTCGTTGCCGCGTCCTCAACTCAACTCAACTCGTCTCAACTCAACACGACTCTGTTGCATAAATAAATGGATGCGCCTGGCTTGGCGAACGTCAAGGAGAGCTTTGTTGGCAGGCGGAATGCAGAAGGAGTTCGAGTTGGCGAACAGGTAACGTTGTGAGCTTGAACGCTCGAAAGCGGCTTTATTCAATTGAGCACACAACTTATATCGATATCGAATCAATAAATAGAGTTGAACAAGCGCACACGGCAACACGAAGCTCAGACATTTTTAAGCCCGTGATGGTTGATAGTAAATAGTGAAGCAGGAAGCGCAGCTATCGATATCGAAATCGAATCATAATTGAAGCATTGCAAAAGCAGCTTAAGTCAAGTTACAAGTATTTTTTGGTCAATAGACCACAAATAGTTGTCTCCAAGTATCACATAAAACGCTCAATCAGCTTAGCAATACAATGTTGAACGTATTTCAAATAAATCTTAAATTAAAGATGCTCAGAAATGAGAAGAACTATTCCTAAATTCTATATATAAATATAAATGAATTAATTAATTTTTATAATGGAAATAAAGCACAAAAATATTAACAATTAATTATTGCAATTTAATTTTGAACGTATTTCAAATAAATTTTAAATTGAACTACCTCAGAATTAAGTTGTTGTTTATTCAGTTCATAAGCCATTAACTAATTCTGTATATATATTTTTAAGAATTTTAAATCGCAAAATAAAACACCTCAATATTGACCCAAAATAGTTGATGATGCAATTGAACTATTTCCAAACACTGTTTATATATTTATTATATTATATATCATAAGGAAGCAGAGTAAATGTTAACCAACATCGTGATTAATCAAATTTGCAATTCGATTTTGACAAGTCTAGACAGTCAATAATGGCAACAAGTAACCATATCGAAGCAACTGCATAAGCTTGGTTTTTAGTATTCGGCACGCAAATCGATTGGCATTAAGCATACGCCCTGTTGAGTGCATTCGATAATTGGCTGTAGAAGTGGACAAACAATTCTTGTGCACAAAGCAATTAAAAGTATAACAGTTCGTGACAACACAGACTGTGATTTCCCGCTGGCCATTGTGGTGCATTCATTTTGTCTCGTTTCGTTACGTTTCGTTTTGCCTCCGCACAAACACATACAAACGCATACAAAATAAATGTTGCCAGACAAGGAATATGCACTGGCCTGGAAGTGTGTCCATTAGTCAGCGCCCGGTTGGGTAAACAAAAACCGCAAAGGCAATAATGGAGTCGTTGAATGGATGTGTTGCTTCTGCTGCTGCTTCTGTTGCTTCTGCTTCGGCTTCCGGGCTCTGCGCTCATGTCCAGGACAACGCTCATGTCCACCACGCCCAACATGCAATTGACCTATTTAGCGGGAGGGTATTTGAGGTTAAGCTTGTGGGCGTTCTATTGGCCAGACGTTGCTTTCAATTGTGTCAGCAGCAACAGCAACAGCAAAAGCATCAAAGCCCGCTGGCAATGCTCATGCTGATGCAATGCCAGGTGACATCGGCTGAGGACAACAACCTGCAGCATCTCGTTTCTTGTTGCGCAATTTGTTCGTTTCGTTGGCAAGGCAATCAACTCGGCAGCTAACAAGTAACAGCAGCAGCCTGACACCCAACGTGCCAACCAACGTCGCGTATACGCACTAGAAAATGCCGCATACGCCGTGCGGACCTGAATGCCTGCACAACTTGTCAGGGTGTTGCACTGGAAACGTGATGTTTAATTAATGCAAAGTGTAAAAGCAACGCGCACATCAGTTGTTGTATACATAGTGGCAAGAGAGAGATAGCTGGATACAGATAGTGTACTCCACAGAGAGAGAAAGAGGGAGATGGGACGCATTAGCAGGCGTCTGACAAGAGCCCAGAGCAACAAGCAGCATGCAGCATGCAACATGCGACAAGCCTCGAGTGGCATGAGTTAAACAGTTTTGGCTCGGCTATTAAGAGAAACTAATGGAGGCAGACGACGAGCGACAGCGTCATGGCAACGCTTATGCAATTAATAAAGTGCGAGACAAGAGAAGCCGCAGGGCATCGAGGGAATGTCCATGTCCATGTCGATGATGCTGACGTTCACGTTGACGTTGAAAGTCTGCCGCTTGAAGAGGCAAGCTCATCATAATGCAAGCATAGAGCACAGCACATCATCAATCCATCAAGCAGAAAATGAGAACAAGTCGCTCTCTCCCTAGATGGTTTAAATAGATAGATATCGAATTACACGACAAGCGCTCAAACTATAAACCTAATGACCTCGTATCGCTGTCTCAAGATCTGTCCCACTACCTAGCGTAATCTGTTGAAATTGCCTTTATTAAAGTGCCACATCATCTTCTCAAATAACTTACAGGGAAAGAAAAGCAATGCAAAATCAAGGGAAAATCACAAAATTCAAAAATCGAATGTGTTCTAATTAATATGAGGCTGCATTTCAATATTTTTTACAGAATTAATGATAATCTCAAGCTCGTTACGAGAATCTGGCGGGAATTGCAAGAAATGCATTAATTATGCAATGTTATTTTAACATTTGCATGAGGTGTGGTTAAACACAAGTACTTCGGATAGCTGAATATAAGATTACAAACTAAACGAGTTAAACGATTGAATTGGCTTAGGAAAAAAAAAAACTATGCAGCGGAACTATCAACAGTTCGGAAAAGGACAATTTCCTGGCAAGTTTCCGGAGTGCTTAGTTTAGTTTGCGGTCTAGTAAAGTGAACTTTCCTTTTACAAAAATGGAACGAACAAAAACTCCATATTCCATTCTGAAGTTCAACTGAACTGTAGGATTATTTTCGACCCTCCCAAATACCAGGAATGTCAATAAAAAGACTCACCTGGGTTGCTCCTTGGCTGCACCGTTGACTGTGGCAGCAGCTGCTGCTGCTGTTTCCGCCAACTTGGGCGGGCTGCTGACCAACGGCGGGCTGCAGACTCGCGGTGGCGTTGTGATACGTGGCGGACTGTGCATCTGCCGCGGCGGACTCTTCGCCAGCTCTGGAGGCGAGCTACGCATCAATGGTGGCGATGGCATCGCCGGAGCACCTTCGCCAACAGGTGGACTCTGCACACGTTCAGCACTGCGTTGCGATGATTTCAGCGATGGAGCTGGACTGCGAGCCGAGATCGAAGTCAGCGATTTGACCGATGTTTGTGACTTTAGCGATGCTTGTGGGGAGAGCACGAGCGGTGCTGCGGCTGCGGCAGCAGCGGATGCCGAGGCAATCGAACCGGTGCGCGAACCTGCACGCGAACCATGCTGCGAGCCAGCTCGTGATCCATGCTGTGAGCCAGTGCGTGATCCGTGCTGTGAACCTGGCTGTGAGCCATGCTGAGAGCCTGGCTGCGAGCCTGGCTGTGATCCAGCTTGGGAACCTTGCTGGGAACCACCTTGCGAGCCATGTAGCGAGCCGTGTTGTGAACCGTGTTGCGAACCGTGTTGTGAACCATGCAACGAGCCTGTACGCGATCTCTGGCTGCCGCTGCGACTGGGAACACGACTGTCCGGCTTGGAGGACATCGCTGCATTGCCCGCAGCCATGGCAGCGATGGCGCCACTGGTGGACATGATGCCACCACTGGCAATGCTCGCAGCCCTCGGCGAGCTAATGCTGTCAGCTGGCTCGTCATCCTCATCATCATCGTCGTCGTCATCGTCGCCCACATTAAGCGACATCTTGTCCACGGACAACTCATCTGTCTCCACCTTGGTGAGCTCCTCATCGTCAATGTCCTGCGGCTGTGACTGCGACTGCGACTGCAGATCGTCAGACAAAGGATTAGCATCTTCGAGTCCCGCTGGCGGCGGTGGAACAAAACCCCTTCCACCCAAACTATCCTCATCTAGTTCGCCAAAGTGCTCGGGTGGCGGTGCAATAATCGAGGATGCCGAATAGCCATTGCTGGGCGGTGTGGTGATAGTGGTGGACTCATCCTCATTGTCCAGCGATCTGCTATACTCCTCGGCGGCCAGCTGCTGCGCTCCGCTCACCGGCAACGGCTCCACATCCGCGTCGACCTCGTGTTCACCCTCGGCGGCCTGCTCTGTGTCTTCGGGCGCTGGCAGCGGATCGGGGAGAATTCGTGGAATAGGCTGCGGCGAATTGGGCTGCGATTCCTCCTCACTCTCCGAGGATGGAGTCAACGGTGGTATTTGGCTGACATGTTGTGCTGGTGGCGAGACCATCTTGCAGATGTTGAGCTGTGGACACGGCGGCGGTGTCACCGGCGGTGAGGGCGATGTGGATGGCGATTTGGTCAGCGGTGGCGTGACGCTGCCCTGCACATATGACAGATTCGAGGGCAGTGGTGGCAATGGGGGAGGTGGTGTCGATTTGTCATCATCCTCATCCTCATCGTTGTCATCATCATCGTCATCCGCCTCTGCATCCGCATCGGCGCTGTCCTCCTGCGACTGCTGCATGACTGCAGGCGGTGCAATGATTGCTTCATCGGCATCATCGGTCTCCTCACCATCCGTGCGCAGTCCGGCATCGTCCATGGGCGATAATGGTGGCGGCGGTATAAGCTCCAGCTCCAGCACCGAATTGCTCGGCGAACCGGTCGCTAAATTCTCAGCCTCCTCGTTCAGCTCCTGCTCATCCTCCTGTTGCTGTTGTGGCGGCGGTGTTGGGGTTGGCGGCGGCATATCGTCCGTCTCCGTGACCGTGGCCAACGGCTGGCCGAGCAACGTGGTTGGCGGTGGCGGTGGTGCCACCAGCAGTAGCATCTCCTCGCTCACCAGCGACACTGTGGGCAACGGCGGCGGTGGCGGCAACAGTTGAATGCCCGATCCGGAGGCCAGAGCATCGTCCAGTTGGCTGCCCACATTGCTGTTGTCCACCTCCTCGATGTCCGAGTCGATGCCCTGTGCAAAGTCCATGTAGAAATTGTCGCGTGAATCGCTCGAGCCGCGTCGCAATTTCAGCGACAGCGACAAGTCCGGCGAGCTATCCATCTCTCTCGCTCGCTCTCCCACTCACTGCCTCTCGCTCGCACTGCTGTTGCTTACTGTTGCCTGCTCTCGCTTGCTCACTTGCTGAATTCCTTTAGACAAGTGCAGCGAAAATTGTTGTTGTTATTGTTTGTGCTTTCCCTTTCCCTTTCGCGATTTTTGGGTTTTCTGCTTTTACTGTTACTCTTACTGTTACTGTTGTGTTCGCCCGTCGGCTTTTGTTATTGTTTCCGCCGTTTTGCGCTTTTCACTTTGTGTCGCCTACGCACATTTTGTGTATCCTGTTTCCACTTGGCTCAAGTCTCCCTATAAAATGCAAAAGCAAAAGCTGTACACACACCAACACACAAGCATACGCACACACACACACACACGGGCGCGTAGTACGCAGAGCAAAGTCATCAACACAGCCTCTCTCTCACTCTCTTACTCTCTCACGCGTAGTGTTGAGTGGAGCGGGGCGTCTGTGGTGTGGGGCGTGGCAAATTGCATTTGCTGCGCATTTGGCTATTTACGCAATGCGTGTGTGTGCGTGTTTTGCGAAAGCGCGTAATACGGAAGGCGCAACAACAACAACAACAACGCAACAACCCCGAAACAAAACGACGAAGAAGTAGCGGTACTTTTTTTTGTTGTTTTTGCTTGTTTTGTTTGTTGCGCAGTTCTTGTTGACTTACTGACCAAATGCACACAAACACAAATGCAAATACCGCAAACTCACCCACACACACACATACACACGCATACAGTACACTCTTACATCTACGCCAAGCAGTGCAGTGCAGTGCAGACATTTGCATTAAGCGGCAAAGCAGCAAAGCTTTTGAATTGTAACGGTTAAACAACTTTATGTATGCCAAATGTGAAGCCGCAGTCAATGCTGACGTCGACTGCGACGCCAACGTAAAATAATGCTTTGCTGCTGCTGCTGCTAAAAGGACGTGTTTGTGGCTCTTCCTGTGAATCTCGCTTTCCATGTGTGTGTGTGTGTGTGTGTGTGTGTGTGCGTTGGTGTTGGTGTGTGTACACCAAAAATATTGCGTATGTGTGTTTTGTAGGGCAGGGATTGGGCTTCCTTTTTTGCTTTCTTTTTTTTTGCAACGTGATTAAACTAACCGAAACTATAATGTTTGTGAATAACTTTTTGATTTTGTTGTATTCGTTTTTATGTCCTGTTTTGGTTTGCAATTAACGTTGCCGTTTACCGTTACACGTTAACTTTCACGTTCGCGATTCGCTTCGGTTACGGTTTCGCTTTGCGGTTCCGGACTTTTTTTGGGGGCACACGGAGCGCGCGCCTGACGCTGGAATTTTTTTGCGATTCCTGCTGCGGCGGCACTTAATTCTAGAATGAAACAGCAGCACGAGACAAAGCTGCGCCAATGCCCCGTCGCAGCCTCTCAGCCAGCGTCAGCGCCAGCATCAGCCGGAGCTGAAGCCGAAGCCATTGCCGCTGCCATTGCCGGAGGCATAAAGAGAGCGCTCTCAACTCTGCTGCTAGCGAGAGCGCCAAAGTGGTTGGAGAAAGTAAGTGAGAGCGGGAGAGGAAGATACTGCGTACGATGGTTGTGCACACACAATTCATGAATGAAACGTTCGCTGTGGCCTGCGAATATTAGCGAAAATTTAACCACTGTGCGCTCACTCTCTCTCTCTCACTGTCTTGCTTCCTTTTTACGTCGTTGCGGGAGCGCGTGAAAAACGCCACTGCGTACTTACCGTCTTGCTGGAGAGCAATAACAACAACAATTTTGCTTTGAAGGGATATGCGCACGTCTCCCAGACCCAGAGCAACTTTATGTGCTGGAATTTCGCGTTTTCAAGTTACCCTTGGGGTTGGAGAGCATAAAACACGAACAGAGCAAAAACAACAATTTAGCGTGAGCGTGGAGACTGCGTGGTAGCCAAAGGCGCAAAATTTGTAAATCGTAAACTACGCGCTATTTCAATGCTTAATTTACATTAAATATTCTACTTATTACAAAGTTAGGTATAGGCATATAGAAATTTAAATTGCGCGCTCAATTTTAAGTACTTCTGCAGTCCACGAAAGAGTAATAATGAGCTTATCGATACTTTATATTAAGATAGGTACGCAGTTCACAATTTTAAATATACCAAGATTTGTACATATATTTTTCTATATATACGTAAAATTTAAAATTGCGATATGTTTAATAATACAAAGTAAGGACTAAAAAACAATTTCTACTAGAACTTATTCATTTATTCGATGAAATAATTGTAAAACGTATAATATGATATTGTTATAATTCAATAGGAATTTTTAAACAAACCTTCACTAAAATATTCCTTGAAACGTATGCTGGAAATAAGCTACAAATCTTTGAAACAATAAAAGTATGAAGTATTTAAAGAAACGTATTTTCAAAACAAACATTGCTCGATTAATTTTATGTTGACATAAATAAAACTTAATTACCCCAATAAGCAACAATAGTTGTGTGTATTATTGTTAATTGAAAATAAATAATTACGTAATTATTTAATTGGATTTAACAATAATAATTATTGATTGCATTTCTTCCTAATCAGCTGTTCAATTTATCAATGAGTGCAGCTTGCGCTGCATGTTGACTTCACATGCGATAGTTTTGAAAATAATATATCGACACACCACCACAATATTGGGCATATCGATAAATTGTGCTGCACTACTGAATAGCAATTTGACGCAAAATACAGAGATAAAAAAATATATATGAAAATCAATTAAAAAAATTTCAATGTGTAACAGCATTGCTCAATGTTTTGGAGTCAGTTACTAAAATTACAATCAATTTGATCTACAATGAGCTCGCGCAGAACGAGATCTGGCCCCACGCTCAACTTTAAAGCGGTGCTATTGGGCGAAGGTGAGTCAAAAAATTAAAAGCAAGTCAATCATATGAGGGCTATTGTTGTTTTTGTTTTTGTTGTTGTTGTCATTGTTATTGTTGTTGCTCTTGTTGTTGTTCCTGCTCTGGTTTGTCATGCAATGCGCATTTTCAGGCTGCGTGGGCAAAACATCGCTAGTGCTGCGTTACATGGAGGACAAGTTCAACACCCAGCATCTGAGCACACTGCAAGCCTCGTTTGTGACCAAAAAGGTGACGCTGCCCGACGAGCGACGGGCCCAGCTCAACATCTGGGATACGGCCGGACAGGAACGTTTCCATGCTCTGGGTCCCATCTACTATCGCGGCTCGGACGGTGCACTGCTTGTGTACGATATCACAGATCAAGACTCATTCCAGAAGGTCAAATCATGGGTGCGTGAACTGAAGCAGATGCGTGGCAGCGAAATTGCCCTGATCATTGTAGGCAACAAGACTGATCTGGAGGAGCAGCGTGCCATCGAGTATGAGACGGCACAGCGTTATGCCCAAACGGTGGGCGCTCAATATGTGGAAACGTCGGCCAAGGAGAACGAAGGTGTCAGCGAACTGTTCGAGCTGCTCACCCAACTGATGGTCGAGCATCATGTCCAGAAACAGCAGCCAAATGACACAAATAATACCCATAGTAATAGCAATAGCAATACCAGCAATGCCCTTCGTCTGCAGAGCAGCTCGAATGCTGCTGGAGGTGCGATTAGCATTGCGGATGATGCCGAGCACGATGATGATGAGAATGAGAATAATGGTGGCGCTGCTCATCGCTCCTGCTGTGGCATCTAAGGGGGCTGCTTGTCGGCCGTCCATTGTGATAATACATATATTGTACTAGTAGATCTGTAACCGATGTGTATTTGTATATAATACTTGTGTAATTACCGTATCTCTCCTTCCCCTCTACCCCGCCCTCTCATTATCATTATGATCCCTTAACGATCTTTCCCCTTAATCCGAATTTTGTCCGTTTTGTTTTTTTTTTCACACCATTATATGGTTGTATTTCTCTTAACATTCGCTAATTCAATTTCTTTTTGGTATGCGTCATAATACTTCATAACGAACTTCAAGCGATAAGCGAGTTGAACAAACTCCGGTTTTTCCGTTTAAAGCGCAATTCCGGAATGCTCTCGTGACAAAGGTGCCAAAGTGCTACTATCTAAATAATCTTTCCCTCTTCCAAACTTCGTTTTTCCCTCGCCTCACCCAACAAATTAAGAACTTATTTGACACTTGAGAATTTCACAGGTTTAGTTGAAGTTTTGCAAGTGAGCCTCCGGGTTGGAATTAAACTGTATGGAATGTTGTGTGATGTCTCTTAGCCGCAGGCCATTTTGGTAGCCAGTGCTATTTATAAATAAATACAAATTAGTTTCATACATGCATAAAGTTTTTTTTTTTCGTAATTATTAATTATTAATCTATGAAATAAAGATATGATTTATTCGTTGCAAAAAAAAAAAAAAATGGTATGCCCCTTTTTATTGACCGACGTCTGAACTGATTTGATGCATTCAAAATTTCCGACAATTGGCTTTGCATTTGTGTGTTTGACGGCATATCCATTATGATAATAAAGGCAAAGATTGCTCTTCAATTACCTCAATTCATTGTTGACCAAAGCGAACCACGCAATTCCTCAAAAAAGGGGGCTGGACCCCGGAGTCATTTGCAAGCGACAATGGACACACAAAACAAAAAAGTCCAGCTAATGACTCGTATACAATATTACAAATGTATGGGGCATATAGTACATATATAACATACTAGGCTAGGCTAATAATCATTATCGGATACCGAACGTCGAGGGCCGTGTGGTCGAATTCTCGAGCGTCTTATTATTAATGCATGGTCAGGTGTTTTAGCACACAGCTGGTCAGACCAAACACACACTTGACACTCAGACAGTTAGTTGTTGGTAGCTGGTGTCTGGTGTCAGCTAGAATCCTTAATAGCCCAGTTAACACTCGTTGGTGTATGCGAAATGAAGCTGTTGCTGCTGCTGTTGAAGACTTTTCTGGTCTATGCGTTTGTCGCTCTCTTCACGCTGATCTCCCAGCTGTTGCACAGATCGTTGCAAGTGTTACACTCACTGGCGCCAACATGAGATATATATAGGTAATATATGATTAATTGTGCTCTAATATGATTAATGTAAATATTTGCTATATCTTTTCCAGAAGGCGCCCCATCTTATCTAGCAGAAAGTGTGGTTTAAAGTATTTTCAGGAAAGTTATTCGGCAATCGAAATACTTAAGGGTAAGTATGAAATGGTAATATATAATATTTAGCAAAAATTACTCTCTAAAAAGTTAGCATAGTTTGTTTATAGATAATATTTCCTGCAGAAATAACTCTCTAAATAATGTTTATAGTCTTTTCAATATCGCTCTCTGTTCAAATATATTTGTCTATTCCCATATTGCACTCCATCAAAATAAAGAGCAACACCTTTATTTGATCGTATCAGTTGTTAAAATGGAACACCTTTTGTGTATTTTATGTTATTACCTTTTTACTCAGATACTATTTTGGGTTAGTTTATATATGTAGCTATTGGATGTGTGAAGAGATAAGCTAAGAGGGAAGTTTCATAAGTCCATAAGAATGGTTCTGGAAAGTTATGATTTATTGCACTTAATTTTAATTGCCTTTGGAAAGTGTAATTAAAAAAAATTTAACTTTTTAATAATCCATATTTGAAAAAAATATATATTGTAGGTGTGAATTTTAGTAAAGTTTAAAAACAGACATGAAAAAAACGAATGATTTTTCTTTATATGATCTTAAGGAAATAGGCTAGAACATCATCTCGAACAATATTTGGATTTCATTTAAAAACTTGAATTTGAGTAATTTATATAGATTTACTATATATGCATTTAAAATACATCTAAAAACAATTGAACTTTCTAGGTACATCTGTTCCTGATTAATATGTGACTGACTAAATGAACTACTCTCTCACTACCCACCATGTAGGTGAAGGTGTGCAATCGATGTAAGCCCAAAAAATATTGGCTTATCGGCCCCGCTATCAGGTATGGAAAATGCGTTATCAGTCTATCAACTGGAAGTGTTGACTGTGCCCCAGAGAGAAAGAGACAGAGAGAGAGAGAGCGAGAGTGGGAATGTGAAGAGTATAGAGATATGGACAAATGCAGAGAGGTTGTGTATAGTTAGGCCCAAGAATCAATAATGCTTAATTGTCAACACGTTCACACATTGACATCGATAATGGCCACAACGACAACATTAACAACGACGACGACGACGACGACGTCGACAGCGTTCCATAGTTTCCAGCGTGGACGTCCGCCCTGCCAAGCGATAAGGGATTTGCTGAGCGCAATTAGTCAGCGCGCAACATGAGAAAGACAGGTAATGAATTGAAGAGCGAATCGAAGAACGTTCGCCTTCCTTGTTATCGGCTGACCACACAGCTATTGCCGATGGCCGTTCGACGTGTGCGCTTCGAACCATTTCCTGCTGCTGCTATTGCAGAATGCGCCCACATTCGCGCTGGAACCTCGCGCTGCTCGTGCTCGGTTTGATTCTTTTCGGTTTGCTGATCGCCGTCTACAAGATTAGCACATCTCCGTTGCTCAATCAATATGGCATATTGCGTGACTATTTGGACACCAACCGGGCGCCAAATGAAGCAGCTGCCACACGCAGCATTCTCCTGTGGAGCGACTTCTTTGGCGATGCACGTTGGAGCCTGCCCGCTGATACCTTAGGACCCGATGATTTCCGTCATGAACTCGGTTGCGAGGTGTATCAATGTGAGCTGAGCAATCGTCATGACTATTTGCCCACACTGGCGGAATACGATGCCATTGTGTACCATGTGGCACAACCATTTCCGCTGTTGCAGCCGCTGTCCACGCAACGCTATCCCCATCAGACGTATGTGTTTGCCCTAATGGAGCCACCGGGCGAGACGAAGCATCGTCTCAGCGATGAGCACAACTTTTACAATCTAACCATGAGCTATCGCCTCGACTCGGATATTGTGTGGCCCTATGCCTATATGATGGATGTGGAGACCGGCGCTCGTGTGGCGCCCACTTTGCAGCCACATTGGCGTCAAGTGCCTGCCGTGGGCAGCTGGAATGATAGCGAAGTGTTGGAGTTGTGGCCTCAGAAGTTGAAGATGGCTGCCTGGTTTGTTTCGCACTGTGAGACGTTATCCAAACGCGAAGATTTGGCCGCAGCACTGCAACAACACATTGAGGTGGACATCTATGGCAAGTGTGGCACACTTAGGTGAGTTACTCTCAAGGATTCCCATATAGACTTTACTATATATACAATTGTTGTTCTTTATAGCTGCGCTCGTGGCGATCCGCACTGCGAGGAGATGCTTGACACCGATTACATGTTCTATTTGGCCTTCGAGAATTCGCTGTGCGTCGATTATGTCACCGAGAAACTCTATTCGGCAATGCAGCGTCGCATTGTCCCCGTGGTCTTTGGTGGAGCTAACTACACACGCTTCTTGCCACCGCATTCGTACATCGATGCCAATCGCTTCGAGAGCGTCGAGCAGCTGGCTTCGCATTTGCGTTATGTGGCCAACGATGTCAATGAGTACATGAGCTACTTTTGGTGGCGACAACACTATCAACTGGTGCAACATTCACCGTTCTGTGATCTCTGCGCCCAGCTGCATCGTCCTGGCGCACAGCACAGGACACAATTCTATGGCGACATTGAGGCCTGGTGGTTCAACAGCTGCCGCTTTCAGTCACGCATACGATTCTGAACAGTACACCACGACACGACAACGAAAGAGAGGCCAATAGAGAGGTGCAAGCGAGACAGCAGAGAGCAGTATTTGAGCACTTATCATTAACGCGACCAATTTCTTGTCTTAAGACCATTTTGGGGCGTTGAGTCAACACTGCCGCGTCTGTTTATCATGCGATGGCATCGTATAGATAATGATTTATTTACCAAGTCACTACACATGTTCGGCATGAGTTTGTTTGCACACCTTGCTTGACTAAATTTGAACAGTCAGTGTTCAGAGCAAGACAACAAATATTGTGCTTAGGTTGCCCAAGTTTTATCTACGAAATTCTGATCGTATTCCATTTACAAGAGAATTTGTTGTTAGTTTAGTCAACTACTACATTGAAATCGGTTTAACGAATTTATTTCAAATTCCCTAAAGTATATATTTCATTGATTGTATAAATTCCGACTGCATTTGTCACACTTTGACAAATGTTCATGCATATTTTGTACTTAGATAATAAGCTAATTCATTTCTTCCTCTAAAACTACGCATTCCATCTCTCTATAGCTTACAAACTATTTGTTAATATTATTATAAAGTATTAGTAAAATGATATAAGTGATCCTTATCAAAGAACAAAATTCCTCTAATAAATAATTATTTTAAATAATAGAATTGGTTTTTTCTTAGTCACAAAATTTGTATTTGTGCCTTTATTTATTTATTTATAGAAGTTTCTTTTTTGTAGAGGTAATATTTATGAGGGGTCTGAGTCACTTTCTTTCAATTTCTGGGGGCCACAAAACACTCATGCCAGAAACAGTAGCCACAAAAATGCAAAAGGTAGCGGGGAAGAAATAATACATTTGTGTGAAATGCTGATTACTGCTATCAACAGATTTTTGAACTGAAACTGTTAAACAGTGCCAGGGCTGCACTGACACGTGCGTGACTCACGGGTACGAGCACGAGCACGAGCAGCGTGCTCACGCACAAGTTTTGTGCGCAGACGCCAAGCAAATGTCAAGTGTCAAAAAAGCGCTGAACACACGACAACAATGGCAGAACGTGTTTTGTTTTTGCTCTCAGCTGCCAACCCTCGTCAATGCTCTCTTCGCTCTCTTGCTCTGTGTTGTTGTTGTTTTCGAGGGAGCTTATGCCCGTGGGCTGAGCGTGTGATAGCTTTCTGGCACACATTGCGTATGTGTGTGTTTGGCCTACAGGAGCAGCCGCAGGATGTCAGCTGTGTGTGTGTGTGTGTGTGTGTGTATATTCTGTGTGTGTGTGTGGGGTAAAGTTTTCAATTCGCGCAGCTTTTCAGCAAGCTTTTAAAGGATACTCTGCTGCTGCGGTTTGGCAAAAGCACTTCCTATGAGTTTTCGTGACATTTTCATTCATTCTGTGCTAGATTTCCCGATAGTTCAAATCAGAGGTAACAACGAAAAGAGCTCATCATAAAAAAAACAGAAAGAAAAAATACAGAAAACATCCAACAAAAAACCGATCCAATCCCACTCAAAATAAATTGAAAAATATCGAAATATTGTTAAATTGAACAAATGTAAATAGTTGAAACTAATCGCAGAAAAAACAATGTTTTGAATAAACGCAGAGCGCTTTCGACTCGTCGTCATCATCTGCAATTATTTTTTTTTCTGTTCAATTGTTCTTTAAAAGTGCGCAAGAGTGAGACGTAAGTTGCATAATTTTCGTAACGAAACGAAATGAAAACGAAACAAAGCGAGAAAAACGTGTGCAACCCAGAGTGACAACGACAAATTGCAAAATTGCCAAATTGAAAATGTTTCAATACCAAGTATTCTCTTTTTTTTTTTTGGGGAAAATGAAAAACTTTTTTCATAACGTGTTTGACAAGTGAACTGTGAAAAGAGAAGGAAAAAACGTGTAGCCAATATATATGTACATACATAGGCACTGTGTGAGTGTGTGTGAGTGTAGGTGTGTGTGTGTGAGTGTGTGCGTAGGCGTGCAGTCGTTATGACGCTCTCAGCTTTTTGCCCCCTCTCCGTCTCCCTCGCACACATCGCTTTGCGCCTGACTCTCTGAGTGCGTCTCAAAATCATCGATTTTTCCGAGTTATAACAACAACAACAACGAGAACAAGAAGAGCGGCAACAGCAACAACAAGTACAACAAAGAGGTAGTACTACTGCCCCCCATTTACATTGACGTTTGTCCCTTTTTTTACTTTAGTGTTTTTCATTTTGTTGTTGTAGTTTTATTTTGTATCTCTTGCCTGTTTCCACCCACATGTAATCAAATGGGAAAACACCTTTCGAAATTCGAATTTCGTAATTTTCGCTTTTTTTTGGACACATTTTCATTTTCATGTTTTTCTGTTGTTTTTTGTTTGTAACCCCAAAATGTATGCTGAGCATCCGCAAGGAAATCTGCTGTTTTTTTTTTCTTTTTGCTTACACTTAAAGAAAGTGTGACGTAGTGAAAGCTATCAATTTCAAGATCAAGAAAATCTATTATCGCATAAAAGCAAATACTAATTGAATTCCCTTGAATTCGAAGGTCTCGAGCTTAGGTTACACTTGCCAAAAACATTTAGAGGATGGGCAGACATGTGAAGAGTCATTGAGACTGACAACTTGGCAAATGCCGTCTCATTTATCAAATTGTTTGTATGCTCTGGATACAAGTCAAGATGAATATTATTTGCATATCAAGGTTATATTTCGTTTTATTGCATTTATCAAATTCTTTTGTATTTTACCTATTTCGCGATGCGTGTTTCTCAACTTTTGTAACTTAGTAATAAGATTATTATCACAGAGGTAAACTCTATTGAAAAACTTTATTAGAAAATATTTGCAACAATATATAGTTTTGGATTCAGATGAATAATAAAAAACCTATAATTTTGAAAAAATATAATTTACAAGTTGAGCAGGCAATAAACCTATAATTGAGGTCATTATTGAACAATTTCTTCGAATGTATAACAGCATTTTCTTATTACCAATTGTTTGATTTAACAAATTTTTATTTTTATATTTAATTTTCATCCACTTATTTTCACACCATCTTTACTATTGTCTTTATGATATCTAATTATTTTAGTTATCATTAATTTTTTTTTTTAAATATATTGAGGATTTATCTCTTTTGCATTTATTATGTTTAAATCGTTGCTATTAAAATAACATTATTTTTATTGGTTTCCTTTGCATCATTAAGTCTGCTGATTTGAAAGAAGAGATTTAGTGCTACCACAAAACTGAATCATGTTGCATGCTGCAAGGGCGCCAGAGCAAAGCTTTCGTCTTCTTTGTCTTTTGCACTTTTGCCATTTCCATTGGCATTTTCAGTTGAATTGCCAATTGGCAGCGGCTTTACATTCTTTTGGCCAAGTGTAAGCAAAGCTTTCATTGTTGCTGTCACAGTTGCGTTTTTGTTGTTGTTGTTGTTGTTGCTGCTGGTGGTGGCGTGGTGAGTTGTGGTGTGGTATAAAAGCTTTGCCAAGTGGCAAGTTCATGTGTAGGTACACAATTGTGTCAAATTCACAACTCAGAGAGTGTGCGTGTTTTTGCGTGTGTGTGTGTGAGAGCGTGTGTGTGTGTGCGTGTGGCTTTTCAATTTTCCACATGCAACACACATTGAAAATGGTTAAGCAAAATGAATTAATACTTTAGGGAAACTAACTAACAGACACAAAAAAAAAAATACAATCGAATACACAACGAAATAAAAGGGGTTTTTCCGAGTCGAGTATTTCGGTGAAAATAAACTGGACATTGCGAGGGGTCAACGGTGCGGCGGTGAGTTTTCTCTTCTCGTGTCTCGTAGAGCCATAGAACATAGAACTATATACTATATAACGAGTTTTGTAGCAACCCCATTAGTGGCATCCTCCTCCCAAGCAAAAAAAAAAAAAAAAAACACCCGCTGTTCCAATTGCTTCCCATTGCTTTAGACTCCCACAAAATCAAAATAAAAAGAAATAAAACATAGACATAATGGTTATACTACTAGCCAACTGTAGCTTACATAATCGGTCCGCGTGTTTACCCTTCCCCACAAAATAAAAAACACAAATTCCCGCCGTAGAAAGAAATTGGTGAATACAAAATTTTGGGAAAACTTATTCTGAATGTGTGCAAAACGTGCGTTGTGTGTGGTTTTGGATTGTATTTGCAGACCGATCTCGATGTCTCCGCAATTAGATAATGCTTAAGTTACCAAAAGGTTTAAAAAAGAAAAAGAAGAAGTCGAAAAAGGACCAAGAACTCTTCACTGAAGAGGAGCTCGAGCAGTATAAGCGCGATCTCAAAGCCAAACAGGAGGCGGCCGCCAACAAATCAGACGCTGGCGAATCGGACGCAGCATCGGACGTCGAGGGCGTTGCATCTGCGTCGAGCTACAATACAAACACCTCAGCGGGTCATCATCATCAGAGCCAGTCGAGCGGCAGGCCAGCCGATTCGGCGGCAACATCCACATCCTTCGCAGCAACAGCGGCTGGCCAGGATTCAGGACATCAGCAGCAAAGCGCTGACGCCGCCGGCGACGAAGAATGGGCCAAATTTAAGGCATTAACCTCGGGCGTTGATAATATCTTACACAAGACACAGGACGAACTCGATCGAATTAAAAAGGAATCGTTCTACCAGCGTCTGCCATCCGCTGCCGAAAAGAAGCGACAAGAGGAGGAGGAAGCCGCCCGTCGCGAGGCCGAACGTCTCGAGAGAGAGCGACAACTTGCCGCCGAGCGTGAAGCGAATCGGGATAAGCTCGCGGAGGCTGTGGTAGAACTCTCCGAATCGGAGGACGACGCTCAGGACGAGGTCGATGATATATTTGCCACCGATTATATCGAGGCAATAACCAGCGGTGAATTACAATTAGCCGTTGTACCCGATTCGCCGGTGCTTGAATTAGACGACGGTCCCGATCCCTTTGACACTGCCTACGCGGAAAAAGTCATCGTTGGTGCGGACAAATCGAAGGACAAGTCGAAGAAGCTCGTCAGCCTTGGTGCCGCCGTTGAGGTGCTCTCCGGTCGTGTAGACCGTGAGCACGCCGTTGCCCTCGCCAATCCCAAGCGGAAGCTACGCAAGGGCATTCAGAATTTGCTACTCAGCGAGAGCGTTGATCTTGGGGATAACGAACCGGACCTTTTAGCTTCCGAACCGCAGCATAATCTCCTCGACGATCTTGTCGATGATGTGCCTGAGTCTGTGGCGCCCATCGATTTAAGTGTCTCACTGCATTTGCATTTGATTAAGCCGCAAAAAGTCGACGAGGAGCAGGAGGAAGAGGAAGCTTTCGGTGGTGCACTTAATCCCGATTTAGCCGAGTTTGATGCCCTAAAGGACGAGGAAGACGACGAGTTTGCGGAATTAGCAGCGGAATCGTTGACCAAAAAAGAGGACATTACCATAGTTAATCAGGTGGTGCTTCCGGGCGCCGAACTACTTGCTGAAGAAACCAGTTGGGCTGAATTTGCACCAGAGCCAGAGGAGGAACAAACAGGTGAGTGAGGGTAGAGCAATATCCCTTGAATTGGACTAACTCTAATTGAATTGCAGGCAAACCTAAGCGACCCCCTCCACCAGTGCGTCCAGCCACAGGACCACACATTGTGCCTGGTGCCATCTACGTGAGCGACGACGACGAAGACGAGCAAGACGACGATCCCTTCAACACCAACTACGCGGAGCAAGTGATCAAAAAGACAACCGTACTCGAGGAGGACGACGACTTCGATCCCCGTGCCGAGGAGTGTCACTTGGCAGCTCCGGCTCGTGATCTCTTGGCCGGCAGTGCAACTGATCTGAGCAAGGTTGTGCCTGCCCCATTGGCACCCACACTCAGCGTCGATCAGGCGGACGAGGGACAGGACTTTGATCCCTTCGACACATCCGCAGTCAACGCTCTTGTGCAGCCCAAGGCAACCGAATTGCGCTTTCTCGAGCGTGAACTGCTCAACGAATCGGGTTCGAATCTCAAACACTCACTAAGCGATCCAGACTTTGATCCACGTGCCGGGCAAGAGGAGGAGAAGCCGGCGAAGACAGCGCCTGTTGTGGTAGCTCAGATCACAGTCGGTGATCCAGACTTTGATAGTGTGCGTCGCAAATCATCGCTGAGTCTGAATATACAAGGCAAGAGCGTTGGTTTTCTGGTGCCCAGCGGGCAGGATTTACTGGCAGCGGGTAATGATCATTTGGGTGCCAACAAGAAGCCATTAACGCCCTATTACGCGCCCAGCGCCCAAACGATCAGCGAACGCGAATCGGAGGATCCATTCGACACATCGTATGTACCAGAGGCAAAGCTCAGTGACGTCGAACTAAAGCACATTGAGGCCGATTTGATCACTGAGCCAACGTTGAAGCATAGTCTATCCGATCCGGATTTCAATCCACGTGCACCGCCCACTCCCGTGCCTGCGGAGGTGCTGCTGGCGGTTGAGGAGAACATCGATATCAAGGTGCTGACACCAGCCCAAGAGCGCCGACAACTGCCAAGCAACGTGCAGACGGAGGACGACGAACAGGAGGACATCGATCCATTTGATACGTCAATAGCGGCCAATTTACAACCCGGACAGACGGAATTAAAGCTGCTGGAAAACGAACTGCTGCCGGAGAGTGCAAGACAGCCGGTGACCGGAGTGTTGGACACACAGAGTGACGCACAGGAGCTGGGACTGGGCGATAAAGTGTTGACACCGTCGCTGCCCAATCGCACAACACAACAGTCGCTTGAGGAGCAGCTGGATATAGATCCATTCGACACATCGATTGCCGAGAATCTAGCGCCCGGCGAGACGGAAATAAAGCTACTCGAAAGCGAGCTAATCGAGCGCTAAAAACAGTAAAGACAACAACAAAGACAACCAGACAAAACAAACAAAGCAAACACAAAACAAAAAAACAGACAACATGGCTAATCCTTTTCTCATGGACGATGATCTCGATGGCGGCGATGTAGCCGTCAATCCCTTCTTGATGCACAGTGAACCGGATGCAGCGGGAGGCGAATCAGCGGAGAACCCCTTTGGTGAATCCGCCTCCAATCCCTTTGCCTTTGGCGGCGATGAGCTGGAAACGGAGACAGCCGAACATGTGCCTGATATTGATCCGGCGATGAGTTTCTTTGGCACCACCATCGAGGCAGAGGACGATGCACTGAGTCTCAAGTCCGCTGCTGAGGAGGATGATGAGGGCAAGAAGCAAGCAGGTGGAGGAGCACCACCGCCTCGACCACAACCACCACAGAGCACACAGGAGCTGATCAACACGGTGTCCAGTCAGCTGGACGAGACCAGCTCAGAGCTGTTGGGTCGCATACCCGCCACACGTTCGCCCAGTCCCATCTCCATGCGGGATCTTCACTCACCTAGTCCCACGCCCGACTCAGGACTGGCCGATCTCCTGGACGTCGATGTGGATGTGTCGGACAGTGGCTCCAGTGCCAATACTCAAGGCATTGAGACGGATCTCATGGGTGGCAGCATCATTGCGGCAGCTCCAGCTCCAGTGGCAGCGGCGCCCCTAGACAATCCCTTTGGTGTGCCAACGGCGTTGCCCAATCTGCAGGGCGCGGCACCGTTGCCATCACCGGCCAAGCAGCAGCCACCGCGTCCGCCACCGCCGCGTCCAGCGCCCCCAAGGCCAACACCGCCGCCACAGCTGATGCAGGGTCAGCATGGACAACAGCAACCGGCGCCGCCGCAACGTCCGCCACCACCATCAGCCCAACCGGCGCCAGCTCCTGCTCCCGCATCTGCTGCTGACGATCTGCTAGACATGTTTGGCAGCAGCAGCAAGCCAGCGAAACCGCCGCCACCCAAGACCAAGGAGGATATACTCAGCCTGTTCGAGCAGCCAGCGGCGCCAGCTGCCAAACCCGATTTGCTCAACGACGATCTGCCCGAGCAGCAGCAGCAGCAGCAGCAACCTCAGCAGGCGAATGGCGCTCGAGATGAGCCCATCTTTAGTTCGCTGCTGATACGACCGGACGATAGCACCCATGACATTACCTCACAGCCACAAGCGGCAACCTTGGCGCACATTGCGGCACCGCCGGAGGCTACGCAGCGCCAGCGAGCGCCCACGCCGGACATTGAGATCACCACGGTGGAGGATCTGCCACGTTCCGACGATGAGGATGAGGAGCCGGAGCCAACGCCCGTGAAGGTTGAAGCCGAACCCGAGCCTGAGCAGCCCGCTGAACCGGAATTGCAACTGGAGCTGGAGACGCAGGCTGAACCGGTTGTCGAAGTTGAACCGGAGCCAGAGCCGGAACCCGAACCGATTGCCATTGAGTCGGATCAGAGTCCTCCCACAGAGTCGGCGGCCACCACTCAAGCGGCGAATGTGGAGCTGGGCAGCGATGAACCGGAGCAAATGGACACTGGACTGGATTTCCCGGGGTTGGCGAGTGGACAGCTCTCGGCGAATCCGTTTGCCAGTCCCGAGGAGGAGGACGAACCAAGTTTTGCCCCTGCGCCGATTGTCAGCAACATTTTCGCGGTGGACGAGCCGGAAACGGAGCCACAACCGCCGGAAGTGCAACCACGACAGGCTCCGGCAGTGCCACCTGTCAGCAGCTATGTGAGCAACATCTTTGCCGTCGAGCCAGATGAGTTCGATGCGTTCTCAGCCAAGTTTGATTCCGTGAAGAAGGACAACATCAGCATACTGGATGGGTTCGGTGGCGGCGGCTCGGGTGCCATAACACCCACTGGAGGAGATGGTAAGTGTTTAATTCATTAATAAATACAAATATAAAGTATGGTTGAAGCCCGAGTCAACAAAATGACATACGGTAGATTTTAAACTTCTAAAAGAGATTTTAGTTTCTTTGTAATTCCTTGAGATTTATCCTTTAAACTTCCATTTCATCAACTGTTTCTTTCTCATTTCGTTGCAGCTTGGGGTGACAGCGCTTTTGGCTCTGCGACGACAACGGCCAACGCCTTTGGTGAGGTGAACTCGGCTGATGATGGCTTCGGCAACGAGGACGATGACTTCTATGCGATGCAGGCGCCGGCACGTGCCGATTCCGTGGAGTCCGTGGACAAAGAGTTTAGCGTGGTCATACGACCCAAGGCCGAAGGCTCTTCCGGGGTAGCACCACAGCTGGCGCCACCGCCGCCACCGGCTCGCGGTGCAGCTGTAACAGCGACAACGCCACCGGCAGTCAATCCCTTCGAGGATGTGAGCGGTTTCCCAGCCCCACCGGCAGCCGCTCCCAATGCCGAGGGCAGCATCAAACGCACCGATTCGCAGGACACACCGCAGACGCCGCTGTACGACGAGGATGTGTCACAGCCGCTGGAGGAATTCCCGCGACTACATTACGTCGGACCCGGATGGGAGATGCAGCTGCGTCAGCCGAACAAGAAGAAGATCACCGGCCAACGGTTCTGGAAAAAGATCTTTGTACGTCTCGTCGTGCAGAACGATGTGCCCGTGGTGCAATTACTCAATCAGGCTGGGGACAAACAACCGTTCCAGGAGCTGCCACTGCAACCATCGTATTCGGTATCGGAGATCGGAGCCCAACAGTACGATCAGTTCGGCAAGATCTTCACCATGAAGCTGCAGTACATCTTCTACAAGGAGCGTCCGGGCGTGCGACCCGGTCAGGTGACCAAAGCAGAACGCATCACCAACAAGCTGACAAAGTTTGCACAATACGCCATCGCCGGCGACTACGAGGGCGTCAAGGAGTTTGGCAGCGATCTCAAGAAACTCGGCTTGCCCGTCGAGCATGCACCGCAATCGTCGCAGCTCTTTAAGATCGGTTCGATGAACTACGAGGATATGAAACAGTTTTCCGTATGCATTGAGGAGGCGCTCTTCAAGCTGCCCGCGTTGCGAGAACGTGCGCTCACATACAAAATGGAAGAGGTGCAGGTGACGGCGGTGGATGAGATCACCGTCGAGCAGGACTACGAGGGTAAAATCCTGAAACAGATCGCTCGAGTGCGTCTCTTCTTTTTGGCCTTCCTCACTGGCATGCCCACCATCGAGTTGGGCGTCAACGATATGTGGCGCCAGGGCAAAGAGGTGGTGGGACGACACGACATCATTCCGGTGGCCACCGAGGAGTGGATTCGCTTGGAGGCGGTTGAATTTCACAGTGTGGTCAATCAACAGGAGTACGAACGTACGCGCACCATCAAGTGGGTGATGAGATAGCATTGAATTGCACTTTTTTTTTAACTGAAATGTAATCCGTATTTCATGTTTTGTCTTCTACAGGTTCCAGCCACCAGATGCCAATTATATTGAACTGTTGCGCTTCCGTGTGCGTCCGCCCAAGAATCGTGAACTTCCGCTGCAGCTGAAGGCCACCTGGTGTGTCACTGGCAACAAGGTGGAGCTGCGCGCCGATATCCTTGTGCCGGGATTCACTTCGCGCAAGCTAGGACAAATCCCCTGCGAGGATGTCTCGGTGCGCTTCCCCATACCCGAGTGTTGGATCTATCTGTTCCGTGTGGAGAAGCATTTCAGGTAATGGCAAAGTCTTTCAATATCTGCAGAGATGATAACTGCAGCTTTATTAATTAATTATTTGTTATTTATATTATTAGTTTTTATTTAATATATTTTCGTTTGCATGACTCCTTTTAAAAAGAGTTGCTTTAATTTTAACTATCAATCATTTTATTGCCCAAACATTAATATCATGAAAGGACTAGTAAACGACTACAAAATGAAATATTAGTAAATAAAATAAATAGTTTATAAATAAACATTAAATGGAAAATACTAAATGAACTTAATGAAAAGGCTTTTCTAAATAACTGCATAACATATACAAAATTGTATTACTGACAGTCCATTAGTTATAGTTCCATCATACCATAAGTGCATTCTATTTAGATTTAAATATAATTAAATAGTTAGTATATGATAAACTGCTTAACAGCTGAATTACTAAACAAGTTGAAACTTGAAAACGAATTTACTAAACAACTAAATACGCTTTCAATATAACCAATCAAATAAGTGTCGATTGAAATTAACTAATTTTATTGGTCATTTAATTTGAAATTAACAAAATATCCAAATTTCCAAATTACCAAATTACTGAATACGTGAATTGTAGCTGAAACATAAAACTAATTCGCTTTGTTACCTCGCATAGATATGGCTCTGTAAAATCGGCCCATCGACGCACGGGCAAGATCAAGGGAATTGAGCGCATTCTCGGTGCCGTCGATACGCTGCAGGAGTCGCTGATCGAGGTGACTTCCGGCCAGGCGAAGTACGAGCATCATCATCGCGCCATCGTCTGGCGCTGTCCCCGCTTGCCTAAGGAGGGTCAAGGTGAGTACTGAGAGAACATTCATTCTTCCACTTTCCGGCTTAAACTTGAACCTTTACGCATCGTTCAGGTGCTTACACAACACATCAGCTGGTGTGCCGCATGGCACTCACGTCATACGATCAAATACCCAGCGAACTGGCGCCATACGCATTCGTGGAGTTTACCATGCCCGCCACGCAGGTCTCGCATACCACCGTGCGCTCCGTGAGTGTCCAGGACTCCGATGCCGATGAGCCCCCCGAGAAGTATGTCCGCTATTTGGCACGGCACGAGTACAAGTAAGTAACTAAATACTCGTAACAAGGGTCGGGAGTAGTTGTCACATTCGCCTCATTACTTTGTTAAATAGATGTGTATTTTTTCGTCTTGAAAACAAAAAGTTAATTTAATGATTTTATTTATTTAAATGGAAATCTGAAGTACAATTTCATAGATACTATTTCTTTGTGTTAATCACACTCTTAAAACTTGATTATTCTATTATATTTTATTCATTTAGTGAAGAAGAGAATAGAATTTTATAAACACAAAAATATAACTCGAGTAACAAATGATATTGTACAAATACTAAGTTTCACTTTATTTTGTTTTGTGGAATACACAAGGAAAATGATCATGATCATAATAATATTCATATTGAGAGGAATGCATTATCAAAGATATTCAATATAGTCTTATGATAGAATAAATTTATTTATACAATTTATTGAATGTAATCATAAAAGTATGTTTAAGATTGGAAAAAACTATGATTTTAAAAATATGAAAAATATTATTTCGCACAGACCTATCATTAATTAAATATTTTAAAAATGCAAAGAATTGAGATTCATGTGACAACTAAACTTTTGTAAAAAATCTGTACGCTAATCTCTCTTTCTCTGTTTCATTGTCTCTCTATCTCTATCTCTCTCTCACGCTGTCTCTCTCTCGATGTTAGGGTTGGCATCGAGACCACGCACGGCGAGTCCACGAATGCGTATTTGGCGGCAACGCGTCCAATACGCGAGGAGTCCTCCAGTGGCACCGGTGCTAGCAAAGCAACTGCCTCGCCAGTGCCACCAAGCGACTCAGACTCGGACTCCAATTAAGCTGCATCACACACACACATACACATATATAAAATACACACTCACACACACACACACAGAGACAAACAATAGCGATTGCTGAATGGAAACCGAGTTTCTTAGAGTGCGACAGAAAGATGCTTTGATTAACATCCTTTGCTTTAGCCCAACGTGTTCTCATCGTATTAGTTCATTTCGTACACATTACGTATACGCGCCGTGTGAGTAGCTCGATTAAATTGGATAAATTGGATTAGTTGACAATAAAAATATAGGAAAAGCAAGCACATGGGGCATGGAGAGTCTCCCAAAGAGAAAAAAGGAATGATGGATTGTATTGCATTATTGTATCTATTATTGAGTTCTGTTGATGCGTATACTAAACATACACTTACATACTAGACATACTATACTATATATATGTGTAATCTCATCTCAAATACTTACGAGTAATTAGATACGTTAACCAAAAAGGAAGGAGAAGAAGCGACCAAACGATGCGAACAAACGATCTGAGTTATTGTAAGCGTACGTAAAGTCAACCCATACATATGCATAGAGATAATGGTTAAACAAGTTACATACTTACATACATATGCAACCCAAATACACACACACACGCATATATATAAATAACATATATGAAACATACTATATATACATACATATAATATATGAGAGTTCATAGTTATTAACCTATTAACTGATGTTACATACCTATACATTAAGGCGCAAGTGACAAGACAAAAGAGAAATGATAAGCAATTTCGCAAAACATCGTTCAAGTACGATTTAAGTTATCGTTGAAAGTATTCCCCCAGATCTGCATATGCATACAACTACATACATACATACATACTTATTATTATATATTGGAGTATCGTAAACCTGGCCTCAACAGGCTAACGCACACACACAGACACAGACACTCACACACACATCCACACACACTACATTGATTGATGAGAAGATTTTTCAAGAGTTTAAATTTATATATATGTGTTACCGCCTAAATAAAATAAAAACTGCAGTTGATGGGCATAGTTGAAATCCAATCCGATGTTTGCCACAACACTGCTGCTGGCAGCTGTTTCCGTTTCCGTTTCGCAGCGGATCATCACGATCATCGTCGTTATCGCCCATCGCCCATCGCCCATCGCCCACAGCAAAGTATATAAAAATCAAGAGTTAAACACACACTAAAAATAAAACTAAGCTTTATTGAGACATTGATTTCAAATTATAAATAAATTCAATTTACATTTAACTTGAAGCAAATACGGAAATGCATATTCAAAATGTTATTGTTGTGAATCAAACTAAATTACATATTTATTCAAAAGAAAAACAAAAGAAAATAAAAACCAAAAAGCAAAAAAAAAAACTACAAATTAAAAAAGAAAAACCAAAAACAAAACGTAACCTAAATGAATAGTGAAAAATGAATCGCATATTTGTTAAATCAAGCAAAACATAAAAAAAAGTTTATAAAGCAAACTACATACATACTACATACAAGTATTTATTGAAGCATAAATGGAAAACCAAAGAAAAACAAATACAAAACAAAAAAAAAAACGATAAAGATTAAATAAAAATATACAAAAAATGGAAAGACAACCTATACATACATGCGCATATATTGATAAATAAATTGAGTTTAATAGCAAAAATTGCATAATAGATTTGTTAATTTAGTGTTTAACGAATATACATACTCGTATTTACATATGTATGATGTACTTTATTATTCATTTCCACTTCTACTCAATTCAATATCCTGCCCCTCTCAAATATCTGTTGCTTCATTTTGTTGTTTTACACAAAATACTAAAAAAATACTACTTACATAAACATAATACTTAAACGCCTACGATTTTGGAAAACGACTCTCAATGGACATATTTGATCACATGCTATCTTACAAAATACATACATATACATATGCATACATATATTTATATACATGTATATGAATAGATATTTATATATACATATATTAACAAGAACAAATTCCCCTCTCCTTCCCCTGCCCTCCCCTCATATATGTATGATGTATATTGTAAACCCCTAGGAATTATTGCATTAGCAACAAGAAAAGAAAAAAAAAAACAATGTGAAATTTCTCATTTATGTATTGTATGTTATTCTTTATTTACCTACGTTTAAAAATTAATATATACAAATATACAGATATATATATATATATATATAAATATACAGATATACTGATATGATATGTATTCTATGTACAATAAAGTGCAATAAAAGGAAAAGGAAGATAATGACAACCCCCTCAAAAAACAACAACAACAACAACAAACATAAAGATGATGATGGAGAGCTAATTCCTGAATGATAATTTTCACATGTTATATATTATAAATATACATATGCATATACATGGTATTATCTGATGAACTAAATACAACAAAATGATTAAACAAGAAACATAGACAACAAAATGGAAATTGAAAATGAAAATGAAAAATCCCCCTCCCATTATGATGGAAATTAACTAGTCAAATGATGAAAATAAATATTGAACAAGTAAAAATTCAACACGCTCACGTTTTTTTCTTATTACTAAAGTCAAGTGCATGGCTTTGTAGTTGCAGTTTTCGGTGCTCACTTTAAGCCATTTATCATGCGGTTGGCCCCAAGTTTCTTTTCTCTCTCCTTCTCCTTCTCTTTCGACTCCTTCGTCTCGTCGTCTGCAATCAGTGCACATGTGCAGAGATTTACCACTCAAAATCCTCGTAAAATATTATGCTCCAACTTTAGATCTAAACATCTCGTCTCGAGCTGTGACCTCACTGCCAATGGCTTTGACTCTCAAGTGCATGTCCTAACCACATAACTTTAACTTGTCCATGTGACGTGCCTGGCGCATTGTTCTCCCTTTTCTTTCTCTCTCATCCTTCCTTCTATCTTTGTCTGACTTGCATGCTAATCATTTATGTTGGCCTTGTTTGTTGGCTGCAGCGGGCACTTGACTCTTCGCTCAACAAAAATACTACAATATATAATACTCTTAATCTGGCGTGTTCAACAAATGAACTACCCGGCGTATGAGTGATATTACTCAACAACAAACTTTTCCTTTTCACAGTTGCTCAACTAACTTCGCTTCGTTATAATTTAACCAAATGCACTTCTTCATTGAAATGGATATTTTTTTAGAAAACTTTTGCTGCAATTAAATGAATTTTGAAATTATTTGTTTTCTGCGAAATCATGTTGAACTCTCATGAACTTAGTTCGAGTCTTCGGGCTTGTCAATCACAATTTGAATGGAGTTGCAAGAAGAACTACGCGACTTCAAGCACGTGCTGGAAATTTCGCTGTCAGGCAAAAACTGGCAGACAGCGGCTGTCAAATGTTGTTGGCCAACAACAAAGATTTGCGCAACGGCCAGGATGAAATTTGTGTTTTATGAAGCCTCGGCCATAACTGTGTTTAGCTCCCCAAGAAAATGCCTCAAAGGCTCAATCTAGGCTAGCGAATGTTTACTGCTTTTGCTGATGAAGAGAGTGAAGCTTATGGCTGTCAGTTGCCTATGTGTGTGTGTGTGTGTGTGTGTGTGTGTGGTCGAAGGCAACTCAATCTACGTGCGCTTAGAACAAGTCACGATCGAATCAATAAATGTGTTGAATAAATGACACAAGCTGTGCTGTCGCCGCCAAACAAATAGAAATCGAAACAGAGCGAAGCTCTCAGAAACACACACAAAATTGATGAAAATGAAGATGTGTTTACAAATACTCGCAAGCGATTTTTGACATCTGCGAAAATCATATAGTAATAATTTGCCAAAGATGGACTGACACATGCCAGAAGGCTAAACACACACACACACATGTGCCACTCAGTGTTGTTGCTGCTGCTGTTGCCTCATAGCCAGCAGCAACAACTACTCAGTCAGTATCACACACGCACAGCACAATCAATTGCAATCGGAGGGAAATCACATATATTTTGAAAGGTGTGAGTGTTCATTAAATACGTTTAAGATTTGCCTGTAAGCATTTCCTCTTAAATTGTTAGCATAACTCATTTAAATGAATTAAACATGGAGTAATGGCTAAGTTTTATTTAATGTTGTAATTATTTAATTCCAAAATATATTCAATCTTAAATAACGTCAACTTTTACTCTATGAATTTATTTATTACATTTGTTATTGTATTTATAGTTTTTGTATTTATTTAGTTTATTTTTTTATGTACATTCACAAGTCCACGAAAGTTAAGAGGAAACTTGGAAACAGGACAAATTGGTATTTTCAACTTCAACAGTGTAACCCAAATGATTTGATTAATTTACTATTCTAGTCTTCGATTAGCTTGAAAGTTGATTTACGGAACATTATACTCTTAGAATGTAGTATTGTAGATTAAATATTATAGTACTGCTATAAATTTGTATTTCCTTCGAGGTAAACCGATTTCGATTTTCACTTACTGAAGCGATGTGAGTCAGTCAATGCAGAGAATATAGATTCAGGACATAGAGTAATTAACTTGTTTGTATATCTTCTTTCTATGTATTACGTATTTAAACCAGTACAGTAATAAAGAACCATAACAACACATAGATTATTAACTGGTAATCATTTTTGATACTAAATACGCCCAATAGTGTGAAAAAGTAGTTACCAACAATTTTAGTTAATGTGTACCAAATGTAAACGTGTTCGTTAGGCTTGGCGGCGGACCGAAACAATTGTGAAAGTAAAACTACTAAGTGGGTGTGGTCTAGCAGCAGAGCTTTATAAAGATTACCAAGCTTGCTGAAGTTAAAGTACGATCAACTGTTACTTAACAGATGGGACTCTTACTAAACAGTTGTGCTGAAGTGAAATATATTTCCAAAGCATTCTCAGATCAAGCTGGTAGGTGAGTCGAGTATGAAAAATGCCACTGCCAAAAATTTGTGAGTGTGTGTGTCATATGCGGCGGATCGAGATAATTGTAAAGGCGAAGGTGCTAAATGGGCGTGGCCGAGCTGGCGAGCTTAAGAATGTTTAGAAAGTGCTGAAGGTGATTCTAATCAACTGTTATACAACTGTTGTGATTATTGCTAAGCAGTTGTGCAAAAATGCAGCCAGACATTGCCTTGCATAGACAGAGAAGCTGCCGATAGCTTTTTTGAGTGTGTGACTGAAAAAGTCATTGCCAAAAATTTGTCTTAAGGTGAACCAAAGGCTTGTAAATGTGTTTGACTAGGCGGCGGACCGATATAATTGTGAAGGCGGAGGTGCTAAGTGGGCGTGGTCAAGCGCGAGAGCTACACAAAAATGTTTGAGCTTGCTTAGTGTACTTTTGATCAACAGTTGTTCAACAGCTGTGCATTATGTCACCGTATTGCAGATAATTGCTTGAGAAACGATCGAGTGAAAAATTGGCTAGCCAAAAATTTTAGTTTATGTATGTAGGTAGGCGGCGGACCGAGATAGTAACGAAGTCGGTCTGCATAAGTGGGCGTGGTCAGGCAGCTGAGCTTCACTAAGAATGTTACGAAAGTGCTGAAGGTGATTCTAATCAAATGTTACACAACTGTTGTGACTATTGCTAAGCAGTTGTGCAAAAATGCAGCCAGACATTGCCTTCCATAGACAGAGAAGCTGCCGATAGCTTATTTGAGTGTGTGACTGAAAAAGTCATTGCCAAAAATTTGTCTTAAGGTGAACCAAAGGCTTGTAAATGTATTTGACTAGGCGGCGGACCGAGATAATTGTGAAGGCGGAGGTGCTAAATGGGCGTGGCCGAGCTGGTGAGCTTCATAAAGATTGCCAAGCTTGTTTAGAGTACTTTTGATAAACTGTTGTGCAACAGTTGAGCACAATGTCATTGCACTGCAGCTAATCACTTGGTAAAAACGTTCAAGTCAAAAATTGGCTTGCCAAAAATTTTAGTTTATCTATGCCAAATGCATGTGCATGTGTTTCACTAGGCGTGGGACCGGGTTAATAGCGAAAGCGGATCTGCTAAGTAGGCGTGGTCAGGCAGACGAGCTTCACTAAGATTGCTTAGGTAGCGCTTGAAGTGTCTATGACAGTAGTTGCTAAACAGTTGTGACTATTACTAATCAGTTTTGTAGAACTGAAAGACATTGCAATACTTAGTTGCTAATAGTTAATTAAAGTATGTGGCTCAAAAAGTCATTGCCAAAAATTTGTGAGTACGTGTTTCATATGCTAGGTGTGTGTTAAGTTAGGCGGCGGACCAAGATAATAGTGAAAGAAGAAGTGCTAAGTGATCGTGGTCCAGAACCAAAGCTACTCTGAGATTATCCAGCTCACTGTATGGGAAACTTTACTCAACAGTTACTCAACAGATGAGTTGAGAATTGCAATAAGTCGACAGCCTTAGCTGCTGTGAAAAAGTGTGCAAGGTCTATGAAAAAAAATTTGTCCATTTTTAAAAAATTTAGGTGCTCAGTCTGACGGACCAAGATATTTGTATGGGCGATTGAGTAAGGTGGGCGTGGGCATAGAGAAGAGCTTCACAAGGATTTTGCAACTTGTTTCGATGTTCATGTGTGTGTATCGATCGCATATAAAATAATTGATTGCAAATAAAGTTAATGGGAAACTTGCTCTAATTTCAAATTATAATACTATATTGAAGACTTTATTCTTTGCATGTAACAGTTTCAATTTCTTTTCTTACTTTATGTACTCCTGTTTTAGTCCAATCTATTAATTATAAAATGGTGATTTACTTATTACAAAACGCAGAAAAACATGATAAACATAGTACATAAATAGACCCCAAATAGACGAATACTTAAATAAATTCTTTAATTTTGCTGGTCAGTTATGTTTGCGATTGTTGTGCGACTGTTTGACATAACTATTCCAGATTAAACAGGCGAAATTGTTGTGTTTGAAACTTTGCCAATTGCGTCAGCGGAAGCAGCTATCATAAACTGATTTTGGAAAGGCGAAATGCAAAAAAAAAATACGATGCGATGCGATGCGAATTCCTGTTCCACAGTTGGCAACGGACTAAATCTAATTACTGGCAAGACAGAAAAATAAATTCCATTGCGCATTAAATTCGAATCAATCATGTGGCTTCCTGTGCGCCATCTCTCGTCTCCTGTCTCCTGTCTGCTGTCTTCCGTCCGCTGTCTTCCGTCTGCTGTCTCCAATATCCTTTCTCCTGTCTCCCGTGTGTCCTGCAATCTGTGAGCTGTGCTGTTTACGCTACAGGAACATTGTCAACATTTGCAAATCTAAACGAGGAGAGAGCGGGAGGTGGAAATGGAGGGAGGTGGGGAATGGTTAAAGGTAAATGGAGTAGAGCGATTGGCAACAAAGTCTTGTGCCTTGGTTTCAGTTTATGCGCAACAATGTGTGGAGCACTCATGATGCGATTTACCGATTTTTATGGCCGCCATAACAATGGGAAGTGATTCCGGACTTGCCACTCCCACTCCCACACCCACACCCACACCCACACTCACAATTCGCTTTCTCTTTCTGGCTACCTGGCCATAAAATCCCCGCATAAAGCGACCAAATGGCCCGAGGCGGAGTAAAGCGGCTGCGGATCTGACCCCGACTCGACTCGACTCGACTTGAGTTCGACTTCGACAACGACTTTGGCCAGATGCGTGCATAATTATGCAATGCTAAGGAGGAGAGGAAGGGACGATACGCATTTGCAAACATTGACAACATGCCCCATAAAGAAAGCTGCGTTTGACGCCTTCAAGGGTCATGCCAAATGCAAATGGCGCGTGTTCCTTTACAGCTTCGCTCGCTTGCCATGTTGCCCTAACACCCACACATACACACACACACACACACTCACACACACATGCTGCATTTGCTGCATAATTTGTAGCATTCTTTCGTGGAGCGACAGAAGGATTCTTCTTTGGGTCTGCTCGCTATTCTCGCTCGTTGTCGTCTGAGCAGCAGCGGCATCTTCTGTGCAATATCACACGAATTAGCATAGAAAACTGCAAATTTGAATTATGGCCAGCAGCAACAGCAGCAGCAGCAGCTGTTACCAGCTGCCTTCTTCAAGCTGCCACTGCCACTTACCACTTACCACTTACCACTTACCACTTACCAGTTGTTATCTTGCCTCTTTTCCTTCCATTCTCGCCCAGCGTTAAAATTTGTATATGCAATGTCCAATCAAACAAGAAAATAACGAAATAACCTTTTCATGCAAGTCGCATTTAAAATACACTTTTTGTCATCTTAAAGACTTAAATAATCAGACTTGCGGCGACTTCAAAATTTAGTTAGTTTGAATTTCAAATAATTTCAGTTTGCAAATTATAAAATTCAAACAAAGAAACATTAGATGAAACCTAAAATATAGAAAGAAAGAAAAAGTGTCAATTTAAATATATCGATCAACATAATTTTATTCTAATGGCAATATTAGGTATACGCAACGTGGTACCAGGAAGGATTTAATATGCCATTTTAAGCGAACATTTCAATAACCAGACTTAAACGTATTAAAATCGCATTATTTGAGGCGTCTTTAGAATTTGTTAATTCCGTATCAATAATAATATAAAAACAAACATTATATGTGAACAATTTGTTGCATAATTCACAATATTGAATTCATATTAAAAAATAGTAAATTAAACTAATCCTTCTTTATCCTTCTATAAATTGAAATATGTCGACCAATAATTGCAATAGCAATGTTGCGTATACGCACCGTATATGACAAATGTCTTAAGTACTCCATTAAATTTTAAAGCAACTCAAACTAAATACAACATTATAGTAAAATCAACTTAGAAATATGATTCCTAGTCAAATTTTCTCAATCTCTATCTTTCATCATCTCTCAGCTACACTTGTACTGCCCAAACAGCGTTACATAGCTCTGTGTACTTTATTATTTGTGGCTCCTGGAATTTGCATGTGCAGATGTAACTGCAAATTTATAGAGACATACGAAGATGCTTATGTATCTTTATGTGGGAGACATATGTACACATATATTAAACTATGATATGACCACTGTCAACAAAGCATAACTTATGTTATGCAGATGAGAGAGAGAGAGAGAGAGAGAGAGAGCCAAGAAAAGTGGCCAAGAAGATACGTCTAGCCGTGCGTCTAATGCGGCTAATAGACACATGTTTGCCCATTTGGCCCGAAAAGTTTTTTCTTGGCCTAAGATAGGCCACTTGTCAGGCTTTTTTTTTTTTTGGTATTTTCTGCTCTTTGCTTTTCGCTTTGGCAAATACGTAATCAGTAAAATTTTCATGCACATTTTTCTTTTAGTCTTTCTATGTTTTTTTTTTGTTTTTTTTTTTATCGAAGGAAGGAATGCAAACAAACAGCGCTTTGAGCTGACGCTCAACTTGAAATACGTTTCTCAATTTCCATAAACACGTGTGCAAATAGCACGTGTGCTCAGGCATCAGTTAAGGACACAAGCAAAGCAAAGCAGAAAGAAAGCAAAGTGAAGTGAAGTAGGTGCTTAACATTAGCTAACTATTGCCGGCATTTGATTGAAGGCATTTCAACGCAAGCAACGCAAGGTCTCTCTGCGTTTTTTTTTTCCTTCTTTTTCTCGTATTTGAGTTTCGGCGCCTCTGAAATGCGCCTCAAATTGATTTTTATTTATATTTCAAACGAAAACTTTTTTTCTGCAGCTGTTGAGCTTTTGTTTTTCATTTTGATGCTATGCTTGCTTCTTTTTTTTTTTTTTTTTTTGGCAGCTGTGACAAAGTTGTTTTCCCCGCCCCAAACTCCACACTCTCTCTCTTTCTGCCGTGTGTTGTAAAACGAAGTCTCTTCATAGAATTTACATTAAGCCATTAAATAGAAATCGAACAGCAAAAGCAAAAGCAAAAGCGACCCATCTGTTTTACTTTTTACTTAAACACCCCGCAGGCTGTTGAACTACGATTTGCACATAAAAGATATATGAGTGCTGTTGACTTTGGATTTTGCCATTCTGTTGTGGTCATAATTAAATTTGTATAAAGCGTCGACGCGCTTACTCATATAACCTATTTACTGCATTAAATATTGAATATCATTCCCCATCGCCATCGCCGTCGACATTCGCATCCCACAGTCATCGACTTGAGCGGCTCTCACTTTGAGCAACAAAAAATGCAATGACAGTGGCTTAACACTTGACATTATTTGATTGAGACAAATTGTATGATTAACTCAAATATTTAATGCAATTTTAGTAGTTGTTATTACAACAGAAAGTAGTGCTCACAGAAATTTAAAAATGAAACAATATCAATGCAATATGTTATAAAGTTTATAGCTGTTACTTCATAAGGAATTTAATAAATTTAATGACTTATTATTATTCTAATTTTTACTTTAATTTATTTAGTATAAGCATGTCAGTAGAATAAATTGATGTAAATAAATGCATTTAATTAATAAGTTATCCTTTTAATTCAATATTGAAACTTTATTTGATGCGTTTGATATGCTAAAATACCAGAATGAATGATGCCCACTCTTTCCTACAGGTTATAGTTACATAAAAAACATCTGAGTCGCAATTTATTGTTGAATATTTTTTGATTTTGTATTTATTCTTCTTTCCATATTCTTTAACTTAATCATTTGTTCTATTGCCTGCATTTTAGTATTGTCAAATTGTCGTCTAGTAGTATTCACATTGTTTTCAACACAACTTTATCAATGAATGATTAATTATCATATAAGAAGATGTAATTCAATTTATAAGCTAAAAAATGTCATCTTAGATTTAGTCTGAAGTGCTTCGAAGCTGAGCCTGGCAATACATAAGAAATAAACAAAAAAAAATGTATTCATTATTGGAATTCATTATTCATTATTCATTATTCATTATTGAATACATAAAATTATTGAATTTCATTGCACAAGTAATTCGTTAATATATAACATACACTAACTAATAAAAAATATAAATTGCTTATTAGAAATGTATATTTATTTCCCTCACTTTTCATACAATCTCATTGCAGTGCAGTGTAATTAAAGAGCTTTAAGCTCATAATACTGGTAAAGCAGCTTACGCAAACTGTTGCGAATGCTCGGTAATCCGAGAAGATTGACAATCGATGCGATCGCTGGATGGGGGCAACCACAGACAACTTACGTCTGATACTTCGACCTCGACTGCGACTGCGACTGAGATGGAGAAACGATCTCGTCAACATCAATCAGACTTGCGGCGACTTCAAAATTTAGTTAGTTTGAATTTCAAATAATTTCAGTTTGCAAATTATAAAATTCAAACAAAGAAACATTAGATGAAACCTAAAATATAGAAAGAAAGAAAAAGTGTCAATTTAAATATATCGATCAACATAATTTTATTCTAATGGCAATATTAGGTATACGCAACGTGGTACCAGGAAGGATTTAATATGCCATTTTAAGCGAACATTTCAATAACCAGACTTAAACGTATTAAAATCGCATTATTTGAGGCGTCTTTAGAATTTGTTAATTCCGTATCAATAATAATATAAAAACAAACATTATATGTGAACAATTTGTTGCATAATTCACAATATTGAATTCATATTAAAAAATAGTAAATTAAACTAATCCTTCTTTATCCTTCTATAAATTGAAATATGTCGACCAATAATTGCAATAGCAATGTTGCGTATACGCACCGTATATGACAAATGTCTTAAGTACTCCATTAAATTTTAAAGCAACTCAAACTAAATACAACATTATAGTAAAATCAACTTAGAAATATGATTCCTAGTCAAATTTTCTCAATCTCTATCTTTCATCATCTCTCAGCTACACTTGTACTGCCCAAACAGCGTTACATAGCTCTGTGTACTTTATTATTTGTGGCTCCTGGAATTTGCATGTGCAGATGTAACTGCAAATTTATAGAGACATACGAAGATGCTTATGTATCTTTATGTGGGAGACATATGTACACATATATTAAACTATGATATGACCACTGTCAACAAAGCATAACTTATGTTATGCAGATGAGAGAGAGAGAGAGAGAGAGAGAGAGCCAAGAAAAGTGGCCAAGAAGATACGTCTAGCCGTGCGTCTAATGCGGCTAATAGACACATGTTTGCCCATTTGGCCCGAAAAGTTTTTTCTTGGCCTAAGATAGGCCACTTGTCAGGCTTTTTTTTTTTTTGGTATTTTCTGCTCTTTGCTTTTCGCTTTGGCAAATACGTAATCAGTAAAATTTTCATGCACATTTTTCTTTTAGTCTTTCTATGTTTTTTTTTTGTTTTTTTTTTTATCGAAGGAAGGAATGCAAACAAACAGCGCTTTGAGCTGACGCTCAACTTGAAATACGTTTCTCAATTTCCATAAACACGTGTGCAAATAGCACGTGTGCTCAGGCATCAGTTAAGGACACAAGCAAAGCAAAGCAGAAAGAAAGCAAAGTGAAGTGAAGTAGGTGCTTAACATTAGCTAACTATTGCCGGCATTTGATTGAAGGCATTTCAACGCAAGCAACGCAAGGTCTCTCTGCGTTTTTTTTTTCCTTCTTTTTCTCGTATTTGAGTTTCGGCGCCTCTGAAATGCGCCTCAAATTGATTTTTATTTATATTTCAAACGAAAACTTTTTTTCTGCAGCTGTTGAGCTTTTGTTTTTCATTTTGATGCTATGCTTGCTTCTTTTTTTTTTTTTTTTTTGGCAGCTGTGACAAAGTTGTTTTCCCCGCCCCAAACTCCACACTCTCTCTCTTTCTGCCGTGTGTTGTAAAACGAAGTCTCTTCATAGAATTTACATTAAGCCATTAAATAGAAATCGAACAGCAAAAGCAAAAGCAAAAGCGACCCATCTGTTTTACTTTTTACTTAAACACCCCGCAGGCTGTTGAACTACGATTTGCACATAAAAGATATATGAGTGCTGTTGACTTTGGATTTTGCCATTCTGTTGTGGTCATAATTAAATTTGTATAAAGCGTCGACGCGCTTACTCATATAACCTATTTACTGCATTAAATATTGAATATCATTCCCCCATCGCCATCGCCGTCGACATTCGCATCCCACAGTCATCGACTTGAGCGGCTCTCACTTTGAGCAACAAAAAATGCAATGACAGTGGCTTAACACTTGACATTATTTGATTGAGACAAATTGTATGATTAACTCAAATATTTAATGCAATTTTAGTAGTTGTTATTACAACAGAAAGTAGTGCTCACAGAAATTTAAAAATGAAACAATATCAATGCAATATGTTATAAAGTTTATAGCTGTTACTTCATAAGGAATTTAATAAATTTAATGACTTATTATTATTCTAATTTTTACTTTAATTTATTTAGTATAAGCATGTCAGTAGAATAAATTGATGTAAATAAATGCATTTAATTAATAAGTTATCCTTTTAATTCAATATTGAAACTTTATTTGATGCGTTTGATATGCTAAAATACCAGAATGAATGATGCCCACTCTTTCCTACAGGTTATAGTTACATAAAAAACATCTGAGTCGCAATTTATTGTTGAATATTTTTTGATTTTGTATTTATTCTTCTTTCCATATTCTTTAACTTAATCATTTGTTCTATTGCCTGCATTTTAGTATTGTCAAATTGTCGTCTAGTAGTATTCACATTGTTTTCAACACAACTTTATCAATGAATGATTAATTATCATATAAGAAGATGTAATTCAATTTATAAGCTAAAAAATGTCATCTTAGATTTAGTCTGAAGTGCTTCGAAGCTGAGCCTGGCAATACATAAGAAATAAACAAAAAAAAATGTATTCATTATTGGAATTCATTATTCATTATTCATTATTCATTATTGAATACATAAAATTATTGAATTTCATTGCACAAGTAATTCGTTAATATATAACATACACTAACTAATAAAAAATATAAATTGCTTATTAGAAATGTATATTTATTTCCCTCACTTTTCATACAATCTCATTGCAGTGCAGTGTAATTAAAGAGCTTTAAGCTCATAATACTGGTAAAGCAGCTTACGCAAACTGTTGCGAATGCTCGGTAATCCGAGAAGATTGACAATCGATGCGATCGCTGGATGGGGGCAACCACAGACAACTTACGTCTGATACTTCGACCTCGACTGCGACTGCGACTGAGATGGAGAAACGATCTCGTTAACATTTTGCTGTGGAAAGCAGTTGCAGTTGCATTCGTATTGAAGCCGTTGGACATGGAACGTTGGCGGAACCGTATCGCTGTGGTGACTGGCGCCAGTTCAGGAATTGGAGCTGTCCTCACCGGCCAACTGATTGCCTCGGGCGTTCGCGTTGTGGCCTTGGCCCGTCGCCTGGATCGGCTGGAGCAAGTGCGTCAACAGCTGGCCGAAGAACAGCGGCAGCAGCTGCACATTCGTCAATGCGATGTCACTGATTTGCAGTCCGTAAATGCCGCCTTCGATTGGATCGAATCGGAATTGGGTGGCGCTGATATATTGATCAACAATGCGGGCAAATTATCTGGTGGCCAGCTGGTGACCATGTCCCTGGACACTGTGCAGCAAGTGCTGCAGACCAATGTCATGGGCGTTGTCTACTGCACGCAACGCGCCTTCAAATCGCTCAGAGAACGCAATGCGCCAGGCCATGTGGTGTTGATCAACAGCATTGTGGGTCATTATCTCTTTAATCCGTTGCCCGGCAGCTTCCAAGAGCTGAACATGTATCCCGCTACGAAGCATGCTCTGACTGCCATGACTGAGCTGTTCCGTCAAGAGTTTCGTGATTTCAAGACACAGATTAAGGTTACGGTAAGTTGTTTGCAATATCAAGTATACGAGTAGTTGTTAAATTTCATTGCAACGCAGAGCATTAGTCCGGGTCTGGTGGATACGGAGCTAGTGCCGCAGGCTTACAAGCGATTGCCCATGCTGCAGCCGGAGGATGTGGCCAATGCAATCATGTACGCTCTGGCCACACCGCCGCATGTCCAGGTCCACGAAGTAACCCTCAAGCCAATGGGCGAGCCTTTTTAATCACCCATTTCAAATTATATGTTGCCTTTGCAGTTGTAGTAAAGTTAAATAGTATCAACATTTAAACAATTACAAAACCAAAACATAAATTAACGCAATGTTTGTATGTTTGCTTAACAGCCCAAAAAAAAAAAAAAAACTCATTAATTAAAAGGTTTAAAGTACTCGTAAAGCATTTGCATCTAGAATTACAATATTTCATTTGTAAAACTTGCTTTTCTATATTAATATAATATTATATCAATTATAAAACTAAAACTAACTTTTCAAAAATAAATTATCACAATAATATTTTTGCTTTATTACTTAAATTTCTTCAGTTATGATATCAAAATTTTAAATGATATACCACAAAAGTACTAAAATATTCCCAGAGCTGTATGATATAGTATTTTATTTATAAAACTTGCTTTTCTATATTAATATAATATTATATCAATTATGAAACTAAAACTAACTTTTCAAAAATAAATTATCACAATAATATTTTTGCTTTATTACTTAAATTTCTTCAGTTATAATTTTAAAATTTTAAATGATATACCACAAAAGTACTAAAATATTCCCAGAGCTACATATATGATATAGTATTTCATTTGTACAACTTGCTTTTCTATATTAATATTATATCAATTATAAAACTAAAACTAACTTTTCAAAAGTAAATTAACACAATAATATTTTTGCTTTATTACTTAAATTTCTTCAGTTATAATATTAAAATTTTAAATGATATACCACAAAAGTACTAAAATTATTTTATTTAATTTATTTCATTTGTAAAACTTGCTTTTCTATATTAATATAATATTATATCAATTATAAAACTAAAACTAACTTTTCAAAAATAAATTATCACAATAATATTTTTGCTTTATTACTTAAATTTCTTCAGTTATAATATTAAAATTTTAAATGATATACCACAAAAGTACTAAAATATACCGAGAGCCATATGATATAGTATTTTATTTGTACAACTTGCTTTTCTATATTAATATTATATCAATTATAAAACTAAAACTAACTTTTCAAAAATAAATTATCACAATAATATTTTTGCTTTATTACTTAAATTTCTTCAGTTATACTATTAAAATTTGACCATAAAAGTACTAAAATATACCGTGAGCTATATGATATAGTACTACATTCAAAATATACCATAGATTACTTAACATATTACAAAATTATATTACTTTTCTATGCTATGGTTAGCGAGTATACAAATATTTAAACAACTAAATACTTGCTGTCAACAAGTTGTCAGCAGTTGACAGAAAGAACATTCGAATTTGCGCAGCATTTAAGTGAAATTAACTTAATTGTTTTGAAAAGCAATAAATTAATAGAACTTATGTTGTATTAAAAGCGGTGATCGTTATGCGCAGTGTAACATCAAAATATAAATAAAAATAGAAATTGTGTGTGTGCAAATATGAACATGTGAACTTTAGCTGACCTCGAGAAGTGAATGAATGAGTGAAATTGACATGTGGCGAGACCCCGCTTGATAGAGAGGGAAACGAGAAAGAGGAACGGCGGCCCTTTGACCCAAAATAAACACACCAAATATTGATCAACAAGAAAGAAAAAGAAGACTGTCTAATTGCCTCAAGTGAGCAAGTGGCGAATTGAGTGCCAAGTTTGCTCGCTTAATTATTCAGTTCGCCGCAAGTTGTGAAAACTGCTCAAAAATTCTAAAGAGTTGCAGGCGGAGAAAGGGGGCAACGCGATAAGTAATAAAATGGTGCAAAACTTTGCGCACAACACGCAGTTGCAAAAACACAACGCTCCCGTTGACAACTCTCGAAAATCCAAATCCAAGTGAACTTCAAGCATGGAACGTTGGCAGGATCGCGTGGCTGTTGTTACGGGCGCCAGCTCAGGGATTGGCGCTGCCGTGGCCAAGGATCTGGTGCGTGCCGGACTCGTGGTCGTTGGCCTCGCACGCCGCGTGGAACGCATCGAAGCGCTGCGCGAACAGCTGCCGGAGGAGCTGCAATCTCGACTGCATGCAATCAAATGCGATGTGGGCGAGGAGACGTCGGTGGCCGCCGCCTTCGATTGGATTGAGGCGCAGCTGGGCGGCATCGATATACTGGTGAACAACGCGGGGCTGCTCTATTCTGGCCAACTGCTGACCATGGAGGTGGAACAGCTGCAGCATGTGATGCAGGTGAATCTGATGGGCGTCATCTACTGCACGCAGCGCGCCTTTCGTTCGATGCAACAGCGTGAGGTGGGCGGTCATGTGGTGCTCATCAACAGCCTGACCGGACATCATATCATCAATCCGCCAGGCGATGAGCTGCAGTGCCTCAACATGTATCCGATAACGAAGCATGGCATCAGCGCATTGCTCGAGGTGATGCGACAGGAACTCAACGGTTTCAAGACGCAGATCAAAGTGACGGTGAGTTGGTATTGAGATTGAGAGAGAGAATCAGTTTATACCCGCTATTATACCCGCTATCCATAAGGTAGAAGGTTAATGTATTTAACAGGCAGAAGAAGGCATCTTCGACCCCATAAAGTATTTCTATTTTTGACCAGCGCCAACTGCAGAAACGATCTAGCCATGTCCGTCTGTCTGTCCGTTGTAGAAGTCATTTAAGAAATACTTCTTTATTGCAAGTAACGACTACTACAATCGGCTTTTTGCTGTTATGGCTGACAATCCGGTATATTTTGACCTCTATGGTGTATACCAAATGTGGCCATTGGTATATTTTCGGATTTTGCGGTATATTATTTTGTATATTTTAGAATAATACCGCTATATCAAAGTATCAATATACAAAATACAACATTCAGTATATTTAAAGTCTTTTACGGTATATTATTTAGTAGTATTATTTAGCTTTCATTCAAAAGTGAAGCGGGTATCTCACAGCCGAGCACACTCGACTGTAGCTTTCTTACTCGTTATTCTCTTCCTTTTTAGAGCATCAGTCCTGGCGTCACCAACACCGAGATTCTGCCCGGTGGTTACAATGCGCTGCCCATGCTGCAGCCCGAAGACATTTCGGCGGGCATCTTATATGCGATTGGCACCCCACCGCATGTCCAAGTGCATCAGCTGACCATCAAGCCCATTGGCGAGCCGTTCTAAGTAGCCTCTATTAAATGCGGGCGTGGTCTCAGTCTCAACTGCTAAGAAAATTGCGTTCTTATTCTTTTGCCAAGCAAGTGGGAGTTGGGCTTTGGTGTTGGGGTTGGGGTTGGGGGCATATCCGGCATGGCTGCCAGGCATGCCAAAATACGAAAATAAGTTAACATTAGCTTGACATGCCGTCGCGTCGCAGTAGTTGCAACCGCCCCGAAGCGATCCCGGACCCGGAACAGGTGGCGTCCGCATTCGTTTCCGTGCTTCTCTTGCTTCCAGATGCCATTGCTGCTGATGCTGCTGCTGCAGCGTCTGTCAATATTGAAAGCGTGCGCATTTGACATAAAATGTAATATAGTCAAAGCCACACACACACACCCACACACACACACTTGTATGCTTGTGCACTGCAGACTGACAAAGATGCTGCAACAGCTCTGGCACTTTTATGCAAAGAAGCTGCTGACTGCTGCCGCATGCCACACGCTGAGAACAGTTGGCGCAACTCAATAGTAATATTTGAAGGCATGCATTTCGTTCAATTTTGAATTTTCAAATATCATTTTAATTTAATTATTACTAAATATCTTTTAGTCTTTTTAAGTTGAGCTTTATTTATTTTTGTTATCTTTATAAGCTTAGCGTTGTCGATTTGTTTAACTTCATTTTATTTTATATTATATATTGAACCCATTTTGATCATTACATTGAAATTTGAAGATAAAGTGGTTTGATAAGATCATTTAATTTTAATTATTATTCAATATTTTGTAGCCATATTAAGCTTTATTAAAAGTAGTTTTAATTTAACTCTTTTCGATTGTCATATACATTTTATTATAGGTACTTTTTTAAATATATTTTTCTTTTTTATTAAATATTTTTCAATGTAGATTTTAGAAAAATTATTTTATTAAATATTTTGTTGGCATTTATCAGCATTTATTTAACACATGATTTATTTGAATTATGAATATTTCGTCCGATAGCTCGACATTTTTCTTAGGAATGTGTGTCTCTAGATATTATTAATTATTTTTGTTTATATGATATTTGGTTTTTATTAATTTGCATTTTATTAGTTTATTTTTTAGTATTACTTTGAGTTTACTATTTTCTGCATATTTTTATTGTCGGTTTGCTACGCAGTTTGATCACTGTAATATCAGTATTTCTTATTGCTCAGAAATTTTTGATGGGCTTAGATATTATTAGTTTTATTGGTCTACTAGCTTGGCTATATTATGCTATTTTTATCGATCTTATATTAACACTAACATTTCATTTCTTTTTTTTATAAGCAAGTATACATTTCCTATTTTTGTTATTATTTTCTTTTTATATATTTTTTTATATTAATTATTTCTTATTTAATGTTATAATTTCTATATGTTGTTTTATTGTTTTGTGTAAAACGTTTATTTAGGTTGTCTAATTTTTTTTATTGTCTGTCTGGCATTTTGTTGCAGTGCATTTTACATTTGCCTCGTATTTTGCATTTCATTTTGGGATTTTTAACTGGCGTACACGTGGCGGCTGCAGTTACTACCTGCATGCCACACCCAGCGACAGTACGACAGTCTAAGCCAGAAAACTTTTATGACTTGCCTGTGAACAGCAGCAGCAACAGCAGCAGCAGCAGCAGCAGCCGAAGCAGCGAAAACTGCGGCAATATCAGTAATGGGCATGTTGGAGTAACGGGCAACTTGCAACAGCAACAGCAACAGCAACAGCCATAGCAGCGGCTGTGGCAACAAGGAGCTGCGTTGTGGCATCACTCGCGTCACGCCAAGTTGTCAATGTTGCATATAAACACGGCGTTGTCAATGTGGCTGCTGCTGTGCGTGTGTATTTGCAATGGGAGGGAGGAGGAGGAGACTGGTGGCAAGTTTGAAGAGCCAAGAGTCGATGCCTTGGCATCCCTGGCGCCGGCAGCTCGTTTACTTGTCTGTTTCAGTGGCAGCTTGAAATAGCTAATAATGTCGCACAACCAAAATGGTTGCCCCTGCAGGCGACACATTTGCAACCAGCAACAGCGACAGCAACAGCAACAGCGACAGCGACCAGCCAAGTTGTCGACTGTCAACTCTAGATTTTGCCTCTTTGCACTTGCAGCTTGCAAGGATCGTCGCCAAATAAGGTTAGATGGATAGATGGATGGATGGATGCATGGATGGATTTTGCGTAGCTGCACTTTAAACGTTTAGCCAAAGTGACGTTGCTTTAAAGTTTGCTTGGGTGGCAAGCAGCGAAGCGTTCAGGCGGCAATCGTTTTGACCTTCAGCGTTAAACGTTTCAATAAACACCTTGTATTATTTGTTGTGTAGTATTTTCGGGAAAGTGAACGAAGGCAGCAAACACAACACCGTAGTTCGGACAGCTTCCGTTCATGTTCCATTTCCGTTTCCTCATCAGCGAAAGTTACCTCCCCACGCCCCCCTCTGGTATCGCTGCCGGGCAACTGGCAAAAATTTATTTAGTACTCGACACTTGAACTTTTCCTTTTTATGCGCCACTCTTTGTGGCAGCAGCAAGGAGCAGGAGCACCCAGAGAAAGAAGAAAAGAAAGTCTGGGACGGGGCAAGTCAACATTTTTGCGTGGATTTATTGCTGGGCAGTTTTGTAAATTTGTTTTAAATTGTTGTTAAATATCCACGCAAAGTTGACGACGAAACGAATTAAACTCGACAGCAGCTGCAGCAGGTAGTAAAACCATTTAAGAATTATAATATAAATATTTTTTACTTATTATTACTTTGGATGCAAGAATTTTTCATCAAATTTCACTAAGCTTATTGCCACTTCAGTTCGAATAGCTGACCTGGCTCATAAGAGCCATAAAGTATGCTACGCAAAAAACGCAAAAATCACCCAAGAGAGTGAGATGGCCAGCAAGGAAAGAAAAGTGAGAGGGACAGAAGATGCTCGTGACTGCTGTTGCTTCTAATTTTGTTCGGCAAATGTTGTTGGGCTTGAGGGCGTGGCGTGGCGTGGCATGGCGCGTTGGCCGCGTGCTCAAAATTTGCATTGAAATTGGCCGCGCTGTCGCCTTTGGCCTGATTACCGCTAATCAGCATGCGTACGATGACCGTGCCATTAATTTGTTTGGCCTTTCCCTACTCTAGCATCTTCGACTGACCGTAATGGGGTATGCCAGACTAAAGCTGAATATTTATGTCAAGTTCACTTGACTTGCTTTAATATAGAATTTGTTCTAGGATCTGCAATCATTATCGTCGAGTATTGTTTATATTTCATTTGAAAACTTCTTGACAATTGCTTTCTATAAACTATTTATATAAGCTTCGTTTGAGCTCTTCATAGTCTAAATACTTCGGATTTCGCAATCTTCTGCACATATATAAAATTATATTTCTTCTGGTTGTCTTCTTTATTCATTATTTCATTGGGATAATGCTTGAATATATATATAACAATTTTTTATAAGCTTCGTTTTTGGTCCTAATATTTCAAATTCTTTAATCTTTTCATATTGTTACGTATTTTAATTGTTTATGTATTGGGCTCAGAATTTTTCTCAACATTGGATTATAAAACATATAATATTCAAATTTTAAGTTCAGTTAAACAATCTTTTTTTTTAAGCTTCAATTTTGCACTTGATTATAAAATATTTCAAAATGTAATATGCATCTTTATCAGATATATTTCATTAATTGTATTACAAACTATTTGAACTACATTAAGAGTGCTGACTCAAGAGAGTCAATAAATAAATCAGCTTTCGATAAGTTTATTCATTTATAAGGTGTCGCCGCTAATCTCATTACGAGCTAATTATGTAACTTGAAAGGAGTAAAACCGCGCTTCTTCTGTCTCTTGCTCCCCGTGTATGTGAATTGCTTGCAAAGAGTATCTCGTTAAGACTCAGCTCGCTTGTTTATGGTAAATCGGGCGGGAGGGGGGTGCGGAGGATAAAAGGTGGCGGAAGGTGTCATTGGGGAGCGAATCCTGATTGATTTGCGGCGACGTTTTTCGGTTAGGTTGTCTAATTAGCATAACGCTGACAGCTTTTAATAAGTCGCTGTGAGCAGCAGGTGCTGCAAATGCGTAGCTTAAGCCTCTTGCTACTTGCCGCTTTGCGCCTTTTGCGTCTCGCACCTCGCGAATGCAGTTGCGCTGTGTTGTAGTGTAGTTGCTTTTAATTAAAACTTCAATTGGAGCAGGTGAGGCAGCTGCGTGACTCAATCCGCAATCCACAATCCACAATCCGCAATCCTCAATCACGCGGCGCACATCTCCGCTGAAAATCTAATTAAACAGCCTCGTAGACGTTACGCCCAATAAACATGACAGTGGGTAGAGCATTATATTCAAATATACTATATATATTCTTTATATAGCTGTCATATCAAGCTAAACATTATCCGGCTTCGTACGCTGCACTTTTCTGAGCTTCTCTAAAGCCAACTACAATTCAAAAGAGCGCTTCAATTTCAATTCTAATTCCTATTAAATATCGCATTGATTAATGATAGTGTTTAAAACGAATGTTTAACAGATGTGATCATTGGCTGACAATGGTAAGCTTGATGGTTCTAATTAAAGAGAATTATTAAGTAAGAAAGTAATAGTGAAAGAGAGGAGTATAAAGTAATCTAGTAAGAAAGTAAGAAATAGTGCGGCATTAATATTAAAATATACTAGATTAATATACCGTAAAAATACTAAAGATATACCAGATGCCTTATTTTGTATACCGATATAGTTCTACATTCAAAATACACCACAAAGTGCAAGATATACCGAAGCAACTTAGACCCCTAGGAAGAGAAATTTACCAAAAGCGAGAGAAATACAAAAAGATAAAAATTCAGCCGTGTTTCATTTTTCACTCGATAGTTAATTCGTTAACAGTGGATTTCCTTTTACTAAAACTAAATTTCGCCTTATTTATAAAGAATATTTTATGAAATTTTCATTTGGTCACACAAAATTAGCTGACTGAGCAGAAGCGATTGCTTTGCCTAAGTTCTGAAGCCTTAAGATTGATCAAATCTTGCCCGCTTGTTCTGACTCTGTTTTGAAGCTTTGATCACATGTTGCACGGAATGAAGAGTAAGTGCTAACAATGTTTTTGAGAACAGAATAGTTGTGTTTTAGAAAGGCCCAACAATTTGTCACATAGGTAACTAATAGATGACAATCTTGCACGGAATGAAGAGTGAGTGCTAGCAATGTTTTTGAGAATAGAAGAGTTGTGTTAAGAAAGTCCCAACAATTTGTCACATTGACAATTAATAAACAACAATAATTGAATAACACACATTGTTATGAGACTCGACATGCGAGCACATGCAACAACGTAACGTTGCAAAGCTCGAGTTATTTTATGCACTTATCTGCATGCTTTGGCTTATCTGCGGCTAACAAAAAAAGGGGCAGTGAAATGCTGCAACATTGAGGCGTCACTTTGCTGCGTGCTGTAGAATGCTGCAGACAGCTGTAACGAATCACTAGAGTAGTATTCGTCGGGTGCTGGTGGAAGGTTTACTAGTGTGGCGTACGCGCTGGCTTCTCCGGGCTTTGCTCAGATAGCATGGGGTTCAAGGAAAGGGCCAACTAATAGGACGCACCACTTATAACAATAATACATTTAAAATTCGCGTACATATGGGAAAACAGAGAAGGAGTGCAATGGGAAGGTTACATGAAACAATAGTGAAAGAGAAGAGAAAGGGAAGGAGAGGAAGGTAGGTTAAAAAAGAAGACGGAGCCACTCTCTAACGCAACACAGCTGTTATTGTGTGCAGACGCCCACCCTACCGTGATCCTGCATTCAAATGCCAAAAACTAAAAAGTTGGCAGGATCCCTAAAAGAAGTGGTTCGGCTAACCTACTCCTGCTTCGTTAGGCATGGTTCCAAATAAAAGTGAACAATTAAGCGGACATACTTAATTTATTAACATATAAGAAAAGTGATTTGAATTTTAACATTACAAACGAAATGACAAGAAAAATAAATAAATAAATAATTTAACGGACAAACATATTAAGTGTGTATGAGGCGGAATTAATTAAATAAGGCAAAAAAAAAAAAGAATAAATAAAGAAAAACTAAAAATAATTAACCTATAAATATAAAATATGATCTAGCATAATTATAATATAAATAATTATTTTTGCATTTAAATGTTGAATAAATTAAGAGAAGGAAAAAATGAGCTAAAATGAACTAGTTTTGGTTCATTTAGAAATGCAATGTTAGGTCATCACACCGAATATAGGCAATCACTAGATGCAAGTAAAAATGAGGATCAGCTGATGGCGGTCACCCAATGAAATGTTTTGCTATTGCCAGTCTCGCAAGGTCATTGACCGCTGGGACTGCAGACAGCTGTAGCAGCGCTATGGTCAGATGGACCACCAGCAAAAGGGAAGCTTTAGCTCTAGCTCATAGATTATTAATTAGTTAGAGTGAAACAGACTTACATACATTAGAGACTCCCACGCAGAAAGATCTTTCCTTGTGTTGGTGCCTGTCTGTGGTGTATCTGTGGGGAATAATAATAATTGCGAGCTTTTGCGCCTGCATGGAAGCTGCTTGCTACGACCGGTAACGTCGATCAAAACAAACATGCATACATACAAATGTATGCAAGTATGGTTTTACATGCTTTCCAGGCAATACAAAAACATTAATTTTTATAACTAAATTCAATTTTACAAAGATATTTTGCCTAGAGGTGTTGCCTTACATGCCTTCTTAAATGATTGCCATTTCTATTTTATACAATAGTACAGTGGTACTTGTATTATGAAGGACCCAGAAAAGTTGTTGGTTCAACTTTCTCGCCACATCATATTACACTTACAACATTGATGGACTATCACTTATTAATGCATACTTAAACAACATAACGTAAATTAACAATAATAAACAAACAAACAAAAAAAAAATAAGCTGCTAGTCAGCCGTTCGCCTTCCTCCTGGGTGACGCAGATACTCGGCCTCGATGCCACCACAAGTGCGGAGCAAATAGCCAACGGAGATCGCAAGGCTGCCGGACGCAGGTGTTTTGCAGTAGAAACACAACCTGCTGGGAAGCAATTCTCCTGTGCTCAATGAGCGTCTGCAGCTAGCAACCGCTCAACTGTTTGTGTTGTCCAGACAGCTGATCTGGCCAGCACAGCTGCGACGTGGAGCTTTGGGTGGTTGGCCGTTAATCAAGCAGTTGTGTCTGTTGAAGTTGCAGTTTAAATTAATTTAAAATTCTACCGCTGGGCTATTATATAAAATATGGCTGGGTTTATATAAAATAAGACTGGGTCATTAGAGTCAGTTTAATACCAGGTTTTATATAAAATATGACTAAGTGCCGAATCTAAAAATAAATAGACAAAACTAAACTTAGAACAACGAAAAACTAAACATACGTTCAACAAATATTTACCCTAATCTGGAAAACGGCACTTGGTATGGGAGGACAAACTCCTGCAGTGGACAACCATCTATTGCATGTGTTGGGTTGACGGCAAAGGTGCACTTTTGCGAGAACAAATACCATTAATATATCAGTATAACAATTATACATTGCAGTATCATTGTATACTTACAAGTAAGATATCTGCATCAGGCTTCGCCAACCACTTCACTGAGATATATACTTTTTAGTCACATGCACTTGTACACATTTTTTCAGGTTCGGCACATAACCTGCCAACCATTTTTCTTCCAGCCAAAACCAACAACAAAAACCTTTTTTTCGGAAATTTGACAATTAATCCTACTCAAAAAGGTAATCGCTTGTCTATTTTGGTCTGGACTTCACACGATCAGCTGATCTAGCAATTAATGCTTGCATGTATCGTGGTCCACCAATAGATGGCGCTATTTCTGGAGCTTTCAGTATCATTTGTAAATAAAGCTCCGCTTCTAAGCACAAAACACGACAAGACATTGAGTACCATTTTCTCAGACTACAAATTATGTTATACAACGAAACAAATTAAATAATACAAATTAACTAGTACAATAAACATATAAATAAATAATATAATAAATAATAGGTAGAAATATGTATGTGTATAGAAAAAGAACGGAAAAAAAATGTTGCATACTTTTAGGCTTAGCCAATTTCAGATACGACAAGCGGCCTATTACACATCCCCCTGGCAAAATCACACTTAGTCGTTGTAACGACAAAGTGGGATACCCGCTTGGAGGTAGCTTAACTGCAATGATGCAAGATAAACGATTATTGCCTAAGGTCCTTCGTATGAAATTTGCCAGTTCTGTTTGTTGCTCCGATGTCAACTCGAGTTGCTGCGAATTGTCAAAGGTAATTGAGGCAACGCTGTCAGTCTGAGCCGGGTGCATCAAACATCTTGGCGAAATTGAGTATTTATAAATTGCAAACTAAACAAAAAAAAACGTATGAAACACAAAACAATATTAAATAAACAAACAATAATCGAAATCAAACTCAAAAATATAAACCAATATACCATGAATAAATTTGGAACCATGCAACACTTATCGAAAGAAGAGTTGCTAACTAATAGTCGAAAACAGATATGGATGAAAAAGGAAATAGGAAATTTAAGAACACAGATAGGTTTTGGTTGCATCACTACCACTTACACTCGTATCCACGCAGAAGATAACGACCATGCTCATGTGTTGTGATTAACCCAGAAAAAAAAAAGATATTGAAAAAGAAAAGAGGAAATTCGAAACATTGTTCCAGATACAGATCGATTTTGGCTGCATCACTATCACTTACACTCGTATCCACGCATAAGATAACGACCATGCTCGTGTATAGTGATTAACACAAAAAAGAAGTATATATCGAAACCAATGAAAATAGGGAATTCGAAAAAACATAGTTCCAAATATAGCGGCAAGTTAAGTAGTTCGAAACCACTTACTTGTTCCAAGCGAATATTTAGAACCAATGTCAACCTACAGATAGATTTTGGTTGCATCACTACCACTTACACTCGTATCCACGCAGAAGATAACGACCATGCTCGTGTATAGTGATTAACACAAAAAAGAAGTATATATCGAAACCAATGAAAATAGGGAATTCGAAAAAACATAGTTCCAAATATAGCGGCAAGTTAAGTAGTTCGAAACCACTTACTTGTTCCAAGCGAATATTTAGAACCAATGTCAACCTACAGATAGATTTTGGTTGCATCACTACCACTTACACTCGTATCCACGCAGAAGATAACGACCATGCTCGTGTGTAGTGATCAACACAGAATCAAAAAGCAGATATCGAAAAAGAAGAAAAGAATAGGAATGAATGGAAAAGGATAGGACTAGTTGCTAGATAAGCATACCTTCAATTAGTATGACGAGAAAGCAGCTCTGAGCCACGATCCGTTTCAAACACTAACTGAAATGTGAATGCCCTAACAGCCACTAAAAGAAAAGAAATTGGGAACAATATAAACATTCATAAAGCTTCTGCCTGTTAATAATACCAACTTTAAGAGCAATTATTTCAAAACTATGTATAGCATAATAGCGCATGCAAACCATACTCAGTCGATAATAGATCGCCTAATTAGTAATATTACACTGTAAACTTTTATGATTGCTAAAGACGGACAATAAACAGTACTAAACACACTAAGCTGACTTGCGCCACCACGGGACTATGCAACCCCAGTCAATGAGTTTAACTGTCAATTGCTGAATTAATTTTGTGGTACTACTTTATTTCCATCGTTTTCATTAGGTGTTTTGCTTACCGCAAGAGGCAGATCTGGTCCACGAACTTTTTCAAAGCAAGCTCTACACCTTAAGAAATACGATAGCATATAAACGACAGTAGACAGTTTGACCGTTTGAGTATAAAGCCATTTTGAAGCTATTATTTTCGAAAACGTCAACCACTACCGTCTTGGTTAAGTTCTTTTGTCCTGATTTGATGAGGTATTACTTTCTCACTAATAACACAGACACAAAGAGACTAACCTAGTACACAATTATGGAGAAGGACAACAAAAAGACTTGAATCACTAGATGTTATTGATTCTAGAGCATATATAATATTTTTAAAGGCCATGTTTAGATTCTATACAAAAACAGGCCACACGATTGGGCGCCAAAATATATTATTAAATTATAATTATATCTGTAACGAATCACTAGAGTAGTATTCGTCGGGTGCTGGTGGAAGGTTTACTAGTGTGGCGTACGCGCTGGCTTCTCCGGGCTTTGCTCAGATAGCATGGGGTTCAAGGAAAGGGCCAACTAATAGGACGCACCACTTATAACAATAATACATTTAAAATTCGCGTACATATGGGAAAACAGAGAAGGAGTGCAATGGGAAGGTTACATGAAACAATAGTGAAAGAGAAGAGAAAGGGAAGGAGAGGAAGGTAGGTTAAAAAAGAAGACGGAGCCACTCTCTAACGCAACACAGCTGTTATTGTGTGCAGACGCCCACCCTACCGTGATCCTGCATTCAAATGCCAAAAACTAAAAAGTTGGCAGGATCCCTAAAAGAAGTGGTTCGGCTAACCTACTCCTGCTTCGTTAGGCATGGTTCCAAATAAAAGTGAACAATTAAGCGGACATACTTAATTTATTAACATATAAGAAAAGTGATTTGAATTTTAACATTACAAACGAAATGACAAGAAAAATAAATAAATAAATAATTTAACGGACAAACATATTAAGTGTGTATGAGGCGGAATTAATTAAATAAGGCAAAAAAAAAAAAAGAATAAATAAAGAAAAACTAAAAATAATTAACCTATAAATATAAAATATGATCTAGCATAATTATAATATAAATAATTATTTTTGCATTTAAATGTTGAATAAATTAAGAGAAGGAAAAAATGAGCTAAAATGAACTAGTTTTGGTTCATTTAGAAATGCAATGTTAGGTCATCACACCGAATATAGGCAATCACTAGATGCAAGTAAAAATGAGGATCAGCTGATGGCGGTCACCCAATGAAATGTTTTGCTATTGCCAGTCTCGCAAGGTCATTGACCGCTGGGACTGCAGACAGCTGTAGCAGCGCTATGGTCAGATGGACCACCAGCAAAAGGGAAGCTTTAGCTCTAGCTCATAGATTATTAATTAGTTAGAGTGAAACAGACTTACATACATTAGAGACTCCCACGCAGAAAGATCTTTCCTTGTGTTGGTGCCTGTCTGTGGTGTATCTGTGGGGAATAATAATAATTGCGAGCTTTTGCGCCTGCATGGAAGCTGCTTGCTACGACCGGTAACGTCGATCAAAACAAACATGCATACATACAAATGTATGCAAGTATGGTTTTACATGCTTTCCAGGCAATACAAAAACATTAATTTTTATAACTAAATTCAATTTTACAAAGATATTTTGCCTAGAGGTGTTGCCTTACATGCCTTCTTAAATGATTGCCATTTCTATTTTATACAATAGTACAGTGGTACTTGTATTATGAAGGACCCAGAAAAGTTGTTGGTTCAACTTTCTCGCCACATCATATTACACTTACAACATTGATGGACTATCACTTATTAATGCATACTTAAACAACATAACGTAAATTAACAATAATAAACAAACAAACAAAAAAAAAATAAGCTGCTAGTCAGCCGTTCGCCTTCCTCCTGGGTGACGCAGATACTCGGCCTCGATGCCACCACAAGTGCGGAGCAAATAGCCAACGGAGATCGCAAGGCTGCCGGACGCAGGTGTTTTGCAGTAGAAACACAACCTGCTGGGAAGCAATTCTCCTGTGCTCAATGAGCGTCTGCAGCTAGCAACCGCTCAACTGTTTGTGTTGTCCAGACAGCTGATCTGGCCAGCACAGCTGCGACGTGGAGCTTTGGGTGGTTGGCCGTTAATCAAGCAGTTGTGTCTGTTGAAGTTGCAGTTTAAATTAATTTAAAATTCTACCGCTGGGCTATTATATAAAATATGGCTGGGTTTATATAAAATAAGACTGGGTCATTAGAGTCAGTTTAATACCAGGTTTTATATAAAATATGACTAAGTGCCGAATCTAAAAATAAATAGACAAAACTAAACTTAGAACAACGAAAAACTAAACATACGTTCAACAAATATTTACCCTAATCTGGAAAACGGCACTTGGTATGGGAGGACAAACTCCTGCAGTGGACAACCATCTATTGCATGTGTTGGGTTGACGGCAAAGGTGCACTTTTGCGAGAACAAATACCATTAATATATCAGTATAACAATTATACATTGCAGTATCATTGTATACTTACAAGTAAGATATCTGCATCAGGCTTCGCCAACCACTTCACTGAGATATATACTTTTTAGTCACATGCACTTGTACACATTTTTTCAGGTTCGGCACATAACCTGCCAACCATTTTTCTTCCAGCCAAAACCAACAACAAAAACCTTTTTTTCGGAAATTTGACAATTAATCCTACTCAAAAAGGTAATCGCTTGTCTATTTTGGTCTGGACTTCACACGATCAGCTGATCTAGCAATTAATGCTTGCATGTATCGTGGTCCACCAATAGATGGCGCTATTTCTGGAGCTTTCAGTATCATTTGTAAATAAAGCTCCGCTTCTAAGCACAAAACACGACAAGACATTGAGTACCATTTTCTCAGACTACAAATTATGTTATACAACGAAACAAATTAAATAATACAAATTAACTAGTACAATAAACATATAAATAAATAATATAATAAATAATAGGTAGAAATATGTATGTGTATAGAAAAAGAACGGAAAAAAAATGTTGCATACTTTTAGGCTTAGCCAATTTCAGATACGACAAGCGGCCTATTACACAGCACAGACGAACGGACAGCAGACAACGTGGACAACGCGACTCTGTGGCAGCCGCTTAACTTACACAATTTCCGCAGTGCTTTCTCTACGTTTTTCCGCTTCCTGTTGCACCGAGAGTGTGCTGAGCTGAGCTGTGTTGTGCTGTGTGATGTGCTTTCTTTTGCTGCGTCGCCCCCATGCCAACTAATTATAAAGTTGGCAACGGAAACATTTACAAAACATTTAGCGAAAAATGCACATTTACCAGAAACGTGTGCGGACTGCGTAATAGAAGGCGAGAGCAGTTCCCTCTCTCTCTCTCTCTCTCTCAGTCTCAGTCTCTCGCAGTCTCTATGTTTATGGCCTACACTCTACACTCAACTAGCTAGCGAAATCAAAAGGGCCAAGGACCCGCCCATGCCGCCCATGGTCTGCTTACAACTCCACCTCGACGCCGACACAGACTCAGACAGAAGCGGAGACGGAGACACGTTAAATGGCCAGCCGGGCATGCAAATGTCGCCGACGATGTCGACCACAAAACGAGCAGCGACGGGATATCAGCCAGCTCTCCCTGAATGTGTGTGTGTGTGTGTGCGTGTGGGAGAGAGAGAGAGAGCTTTTTGGGAAAGACGAAAGAGGCCACAACTTCATTTTGGGCCAAACCGGCAGATAATAAATGTCAAGCCTGGAGAGACGTGGCCATTGTGGCTTATGGGCTTGAAACTTTTTAAACTTCATGCATTGCTGAATACGTAATCTCCGCATATGCACCATCTCGCTCACACACACTCTCTTTCTCTCTCTCACTCGCTCACTCGCTGTCTGGATGGGCACGTATGTAGGTGCAGGAAATGCGGCATTTTGTTGAATTGAGCGGAAAAGTGCCGGTTTTCATTTATCGCTGCGGTTTTAAGCACCAGCTAAAGATCATAAAGCTAACGATCCCCCCTCCCGTTCCCGTTCCCGCTCCTGCTCCCATCCCTTGCGACAGTTCCGATTTCAATTAAAAATCAACAGTTTCGTGTGCGAAGTGCACACGTTAACTTGAAGATGCTCAAGCTGTTGCTTTAAGATGTTTGGCATTTTCTTTCATTACTTAATGCCTATTGAATTGATATTAAAGTTTTTATAATCTCCGCTATCGTTTCTCGGACTAGACACAGAGACTACAAAAATCATATTGCCGAGATGTACAACAGTTGGTGTATATAAAAATCTTTTTAATTTTAATGTTAGCAGGATTTTTATCTGGTTTAGTTTTCTTACATAGAGTATAGCTGCTATTTTTGTGCCGATCACGATTGTCAATAAAATAGCCTAGATATTGCAATTTTTTGGGATTTTTAAAAAAATGTAGGGTACCAGCTTTTGAGCTAATATATGACAGATTTTATACGGCTATATTTAAAATACTTGAGTTTGAATTGGTAGAACTAATCCGATGTGGTACGTATATTAAAATAAAAACCACTCATTTAACTAATCTTCCATCTTATCTGATTATCCATTTTTTACTATGAATGCATAAAATTCATATTGCTTGAATACACATATAATTCTTAAAATTGTAAATACATAAATTGTATTTTTAATCAATAAGAATTTTGAATGTTATTATTTTGCAGTATTTAAATTGAAAAGTAAGTTAGCTTTAAGTAAATAAGTAATATTTCAAGCAAAAAAAAAAAAAAACATTTTCATTTCGATGTTGTTCAAAATATGATTTCTTTATTAATTTCAACATTTTTTGTAATTCTGCTTTCGCAACTGATCAACATTATTGTACGATAATTTGTAAGCACAATTTTTTAGTTAAACAAATTGGTTAGCTCTTCGTTGGATGGCAAACTTAATCCTCGCAGATAGAAAGCTCAGTCGTGCATTGACGCTCAAAGTAATATTTCCGCTGTGTAATGAACCCAAGCGAGATTTAAACAACTTTATTCGCAAAGCTATATACGTGCATATTTGTATGTAATTGGGTGGAGAAAGCGAAAAGGACATTTCTCTCGCCCTTGTTACCGACTAAGTTGTCCTTGACTAGAAGTGCTCAGCATAGGAAGTAGATACTAATGCTGCAAACATAGCAACCGGTAACAGCAACAGCAAGAGCAATAACAATATGGCCATATTATGGTAACCAGCATTTTTGCACCCATTAAATCTGTCAGGTAGAATCTGTGCAACGCCATGTAGTAGCCAGTTGCCAAATGCAGAAAGACCATTTGCTAAGACAACAACAATAATACTATAGTAATAACAACAGCTCTTCTCGACAGGAAAAATGGTTATTAAGCGTCTATAAAATATGGCCTTGCCATTGCCATATCAAATGAAAAGTGCTGTTTAATCGAGCAGGACATGTGCCGAGAGCAGGATGCGACGCACAAACATTTATATGCGCATACCTAAAGAGAGAAGTTCACAACATTTTCGGCAATATCATTTATATTCAATTTACATTCTAATGCAAGTGCGCTACTTCAAGTCTAAAAGCTTTTTTTTTTATGGTAAAAACTAGCTAATGTATTTCCGGTAGAAAGTATCTCGAAAATTATAGAAATCTTTTATTGTATGTGAGACGTGAAAAAACATTCAAATATTATTGTGAGTTGTGATAATAGTTTCACTTATCAATGGCAAATAATTCGGGAAATGGCTTTGAAGTTGTATCTAAGAATAATATTTATTTCTTTATGTAAATGTCTGAAAATCGAACTAAAAATAAAGCATGGGAAAAGGTATTGAAGTTATTATTAATTTATTTATGTAAAAATATCAACATCTAACTAGAAATAAAGCATACAAATGTAAATCAAATTTAGTCTCTAAGAATTCAAATTAAAATGTGTTGGAAGTAAATAAATAACATAAAATAAAAATGATCTAAAATCATGAAAAATAAGTAAATAAAATTCGAGAATAAATTGAAATAATAGAGAAAACTACAAAAAGAGTTGCTAATCTAAAATGAAATTTTTCGGTATCCATTCGAAAAGATCTAATCGACAATCGATTCATTCGTAAAGTGATACAAAAAGAAGAACACGAATGAAATCCACTTCAGCAGCGGACCATCGAAGAGGGAAAGAATAGTACACATCATGCAATAAAGTATCGTTTAATAATAATCAAATTAACGATTGTGGTAACGATTGACATTCGGCTAGCGCGTTGTCGAATGAATATGAGTGTGAATGCGAGTACGAGTACTCAGCATTGGAGTTTATACTAAAGCTGGTTGCGAAGAAGGGAAGGAGGAACAATGGTCGATGATGATGATGACAGTTGGTAAATGGCAGATGGGAGATGGGAGATGGGAGATGAGCAGCTGGGCAGCTTTGTAGCTGGGTAGATGGTCTGTTGTCGACATCAAAGGCGGGAGCATCGCACTGAGAGACTAATAAAAATGGCAACGAAATTATGCAATTAGTGGCGTAATATGAAGCACTTTACGGGCATTGTGGGCGTTCTCGTTAATAACAGTTGTGACCCGTGTTGTTCTTGCCACTGTTCTGTCAAAGCCTGGGCTATACATAGAAGGAGTCAGCAATTGGGAGTTGCGACGGGGACGGGGACGGAGACAGGGACGGGAGTTGAGGGCGAGTTGCAGGGCAGTTGGCAGCTACTTCAATGGGCAATAGCAAAGTTGTTGGCCATCCATGACGCTGGCATTCACCAGCAAAACGCTCGAGAGATGCGGATAAAAACGGAACTTGACGGCGATGAGGCGTGGCGATGCCAAAGCCAATGTCCTTGTGAATGTGGCCGGCGATTGTCATGTTGATGTTGCTGTTGATGCTGATGCTGATGTTGCTGTTGATGGGTTAGTGATAGCCTTGTTGCTGATCGGATTTACGCTTTGTTGTTTTGCCTTTAATGACTTTAAAATGCTATGGCACGGCGAATACATTAAGCTATGCTACAAATTGACCCAATATTACGTATACGCACGGAGTCTGTGTTTGGTAATTACTTCCAACAAATTGACGCAACGCAAGTTTCAGTTCTTCGTAATAAAGCATTTTAAATCAAAAAAGCAGGAAGCCAGCAAAATGAAAGCAAATTAAATCAGTCTGTCAGTGGCAGTAAGTCGGCGAATTCATTGGAAAGCATAAAAGAAATCCCAATTGAAACGTTCAATTGAATTTTAAAACTTCTGTAATGTATATGACGACATCAAATACACACAATTTATATACAGCTATTGGCAACTAATTAGAAATTAATTTATAATCCGTAATACATTATCAAAAATATGACTCAGTTATGAGGAAAGTAACTTCCCCTTTGGAAGGAAAGAAGATTTCCCAGTTTTATTTACTTTAACATGGCTACACTTTGTTCTTTGAATGTTTTGAAAGGTAAATATTTCTCAGAAACTTTCCGTCGATGATAAAGTTGTCATATTTGGAAAAAAAGATAATAATTTTATACAATTTTCCTGATAATTGCATAAAAATATTATCTTTTTTTTAGACTATGTGTATAAAATATTTTCTTACAAACAAAAATGAATAAATACGTTGGTAATATTACACAATTTATTCATGAACATATACATATATTAATATATTCTTCATATACTTAATATAATACGAATACTTTAAACAATTCTTATATGTCCTATACTTAATATACTAACAATTTTGTGTATACTTCATATACTAATTATATAACTGTATTTTATATACTAAATATTTTATTCTATGTATACATTGCGTATACTTGATAAACTAAATATACTGCGTATAATTTATATATGAAATATACTTCATGTATAATATATAATAAAAATGTAATACATCTACTAAATACCAAAAATACTGCTTATGCTTGATACACAGAGTATATCGTGTGCACTTCCTACTCACTAGCGATATTGCGTATACTTGATATAATACAACTATTGCGTATAGTTCTTATAATCAATATACCGCATATACAATATATTATAAATGTATTGTTAATAGTTGATATTCACTGACTGCATATTTATATTTCGTATAAGTTAAAAATGTATTTCGAATATTTCATATTGCCTACGTATACTTAATATACCATACATATTACAAAGTAAGGGTGGATGACTTTTTAGTTGCGGATATATATTGCATCTGCGGTTTAAATGAAGATTCCATGCCATTTGCTGCGTATGCCAAACAATCAGACTGCCAAACAAGTGTCTTGCTATTTTTGGCATTTCCAACAGCAGAAGCAGAAGCAGCAGCAGCAAGGAGACGAGCCTAACGAGCGAACATTATACATATTTTCATATTTCATCTGTGTTTTTGTTTTACTTGTTGTTGTTGTTTTTCGTTTTCATATTTTTGCATTTCTGCTCGTACTTGTGCAACGTGCAACGCGCGTGTCTTTTAGTTACGTCTGCCACATGCCACATGGCAGAGCCCTTGGCTAAAGGGCAGCGCTGTTAGCCAAGAAAATGTGAATATTGTCTCATGCTTGCAACGTGTGCGCTGCTGATGCGGAAGCGAGGGCAAGGTGTTTGAGTGTACCTCGAGTGCGCTGCATAAGTATACGTCTCTATACGTATATATGTATATGTTTATGCATGCATATGTGTATGTGTGTGTGTGTGTGTGTGCGTGTGTAAGTGCATAGTTATAGCATGTGTATGATATACTTGGTTGGGTTAGCACAGGTAACCTTGACGTCGGTTTCTTTTGCTTCGCATATCGCCAGGCACACGTTGCCTTAGCTGTTGTGTGTGCGTTCTGTGTGTGTGGTGTGTGTTATGTGGGTGTGTGTGTGTGCTACCACAGGCAGGCAGCCGCAACATTGCAGCACTAACACAGACAAGCGTATCGGTGTATGTTGCATGTAAATACTTGCGAGGCGTGGCAAGATAATGCACTGCAACAAATTGCAGGTGCAATTCTATTTTAATATATGTTGGCGATCAATGCGTTGCAGTTGTCATTAGATAAGTATATTCTATGAATATATTCTTATGAATATCTCTTTCTAATAAATTTAACTGCAACTTGCAATTATGAAGGAAGATGAATTAACTTTACTATTTAAATACTGAGTTTGAATTCTATTGTCAGAAAAGAGCGAGTTTTATTTACACAGTTGATTTAAAGGTCTAATTAGTCCCAATTAGTTCTTGATTTTTTATTGTTTTTAGATTTATAGATATCATTTATTTAGTAGAGTTGGAAGTATGGAATGAGTTTGCTTCTTTTTAATATTTAATATTTCATATCAAAGTGTTATTTTTGTCAATATATTTTAATATAATTTTCATTTCATATTTTGTATTCTTATAGGATATTTAATTCATGTATTACCATAATACCTTTTAGTTGTTATTATTAATAGTTTGCTGTCCGTTTACAACAGAGTTTCTGTCAGTGCACAATTAATTCGCTTTTGGCGAAAAAATGTCATAACATGAAGAGTGATATTCCACGCTCCAATTACGAGCAGCCGTGCAGCAGTGTTGCAAAAGAAAAATGCGCAACATGACGGACGGCAGAGAGGATAGAAGAGAAGAGGAGCGGAGAGGAGAGGAGGATGTGGCTATAGCTCCAGCTTCTGCTCTGGCTCTGGCTTCGGCTCAGCTGTGCGTTGGGCTTAGCCCAGCTCAGCTGCCGTTTTGGTTCGCTTCGGTTGGGTTGCGGAGCGCGGGTGTTGCATACATTTGCGCTTATGTAACCAATGTCATCGTTATTTTTAACTTAATTTACATGCTTAACTAAAGTTGTCAGAAAATTATGTTGACGCATGCAGCTTTCAATTATGTTGCATACACGAGAGGCCTCCGACTGCCGCCGCCGCTGCCATGCAACGAAGAGTGGCATGTCCTTGCGGACTGTCAGCTGGAAACGGGGAGTCGCAGTCGCTCTACGCGTTCGCCATTTGGGTCCACATGGCGTATGAATTCATCGTCTGTCATGTGCAGCGCACATCACATCGCATTACATTATCATAATTGTAGCAGTCGCGGCGAATTGCACATTGACATCACCTGCAACCAATAATGATCATGCTTGCAAACTAAATGATCCACGTTGAACATAAGATGTGATTTTGTACTTTTTGGGTGAAGTACAATTTCAGATTATAATTTGTCTTATTCGAATAATTGTGTACACTTTTAATTTGTTAGTTTTTCACAATCTGTAATCAATTCTCTTAATTAATTTAATGTTATCTATCTCATTAATAAATTTAGCTATGTATGGATTTTGTATTATACGAATAATTTTATGCATTTTTAATTTGTTCTTTTTTGTAATCTGTGTTACTTATTTGTTTTATTATTTTATTAAATTTTAATATTAAATATATTTCTCTATAACTGCTTTTCAATATACTTATTTTTTTTAAATTTTTCATTTCCATAATCTCAGCACGATTCACTTACTATATATGAAAAATTCTTTAATCGTTTAACCTCTGTATAAGTTTTTTTACATGAATGATTTTCCATTTCATATGTCTCTATTTACAAAGTACTTTTGCAGCTTTACTTTCACTTTCAATTACGTGAAACTTGCAAAAGGGCCTTCTGCTTTATTGGGGCTGCTTTTTTTTTGTTTTTTTGTTGGGAAACTCGAACTAAAGGTCGTTCTTACGATTCATTTGCATTTGTCTGTGAAATTGATACAAAAGTGAAAGCTCTTCTTGTAACTGATTCATTTCGTAGGATGGGGCAAGAGAGGCAGGCGGGCAACATATATTGAAAGTTTGTTTTATTGCAATCTTTATACAAGTTGTGTGCTGTAAATAGCATTGAACCTTAATTCGGATTCACGGCTGAATGCTGAATGGATGCAGTGAATGCCTTTGAATGCCATTCATTTCATTTACACTCGGCATACATTCATCTTAATGCCACACAGCGCGGCATTCAGTTTTTCCCCTTCTCTTTCTTCCCATTTTTTTTGTGCTAGTGTGTGTGTGTGTGTGAGTGGTGAACGCAGCGCGACAATTAAATTTAATAGCAACGCAATTAACTCTTAATTTCTATTTGGCCATCGTTTTTGCCTTTGCTCTTTGTATACTTTTTGGCTGCGACCTCTGACTGTCTCTCTCTCACTTTTCTCTCTCTCTCTCACACTCTTTAATGCTGCTGGCAACCTGCTGGCCCATTGTCTTCAGCTGAATGTGGCGAATTGTGTGTAGCGTGTTTCGGGGGCGTCTGTAAGCCGAAAAGGCGACACTAAAAAAGTGTAGAACTGCGACAGAGGTCATTTTATTAATTAACCAACAGGCTAAAGTTGTGTCTGTCTGCCACCACCGCCACCGCCATCGCCACCGTCAACGCTATTGCCGTGCTGTGAGTTTTGGGATTGGACTCGAGCTTGGTCAACGCGTTGTGTGCGGCAAATTGCGTGAATTATTTCAGCTGTGTCTCTCACTCTTACTCTCGCTCTCTCTCTTTCTGTCTTTCTAGTTCGCTCTCTCTGTGTGTGAAGGTGTCGAGCAAACAGGGGCTTCTAAATTAAAATGAAATGCTCGCTCTGGCATACTCATGCCATCCCCCCGCTTTTCTTCCCTTTCCACCATTCGGTTTGACCCTTTGAATTACTTCATTAAATTTGCATATTAGGTGAGGATTTGGTTGTTCGTTACCGCACTTTTTCAGCTCTGCTGACCCAGTCTGTGCTACGACCTACCTCACACACATACACACACACACACACATACTCAACTGATAACTGCCGCTCGGGGCTAAATGAAAAAGTGCCGCTGCCATTGCTGTTTGGTGTTTTCAGTGCGAGTGCGAAACGCACTTTGATAAATGCGACGATGGGGCCAGTAATAGCCGGAGTCCCAGCTAATGAGCAGCATTAAGCGCTTGGATCTCACTTTAATAGATTGCCATGGGCATCATGTGTTTAGCTACGATTCAAACAATTTCAGCTATGATTTCCGTTTACCAACCAACAACAACAAAAACAAAGGCAACTCTATTCAAATTTCGAATCAATGCAAAACTGGATTCAATCTATGCACGGCAAATTCAATTCGTTTCAGTTTTTTGATATAAGCTACAAATAAATTATGGGGTAGCTGGCTGAAATGCTGTTTAAATTTGCTGATTTAAAACTTTAAAACTGTCCAATTATTTTAATAATAATTTCAAAATACATTCAGCAGTAAAAATTTATGGATTGGTTTAATTTCTACATTTTGAAATGACAACCCCAATAAAATTTAATTCATAATTCTTTAAGCGTGCTGCTACGACGTTTATTACCCCTGAAAGCTGACTGATATGATACTCCAAAATTGATTGCCTAACTAAGTATATGCAATAAAATATATTTTTTGCTATATCTTAGCTACAACGACTTTTACACCTGAAAGCTGACTGCTATGACACTTCGCTGGGTTCTAGTTCAAATATTTAGAGCATTTTATGTAATCGCACAGCAAAATCAATTTGATTTAGCTTATCGTAAAACTAAATATTAATTAAAATAATGGATTTAATTTCTACATTTCGAAAAGACCGATTTCAGCATTTTCTTAGCCCGCTCTGCAACAGCGTTTGCTACACCTGAAAGCTGGCTGCTTTGACACTCCACTAACATTCTTTTGATCTGTGGCTTCTAGTTTGGATATTTTTATTATTATTATTTAAAGGTTATTCATAATTAAAATTAACACTAACACTTTTGGTGATGCAATGGCAACGAAGGCCTTCAGCTTAAGTTCGAATATTTAATACGCTCAATTATACAGAAAAACTCAACTTTATTTATTGGAAAAGCAAATATTAATTTCAAAATATAACCAAAAACATAAATTAAAGAAATTATTTAAATTGCTTATAAGCTCGCTGTTACGGCATTTGCTACACCTGCTAGCTGCGTGCTATGACAGTCGGCTATTGATCTGCATCATCTCGTTCAATTATTTAAATCGCTTGTTGTCACTTTCGCAGTGCAATCGCCTTGGCGACCCGTGCGCTAATCCCCATCAACTGACACGCTGACCCTTAAAGCCGAATGGTAGACCTATTGCCACTTTTTGTTAGCCTTTGTCATTGTTGTTGCTGTTATTATTATTATCATTGCTGGTAGCTGGTTGTTGCTGGCTGTTGCTGGTTGTTGCTGCCCCTTCCGTTTCCACTTCCACTTCCAGTCGATGCCTGCGGCAGCATATTCGTGCAGCTGTTAAGTTCACGCGGTTAACGGCACAAATGGAAATGGCAGGCGGCTAGACTATCGCCATTTCGCATCGCCATCATCATTTAATCATCATCATGAGCAGCAGCAAAATATCTTCAACAGCAGCAGCAACAGCATCTTCATTTCGAGCAGCAGCAGCAACTTCTTCATCATCAGCATTAGGATCATTATGGGCAGCGTCTCTTTCTATTGTCATCATGCAGCAGCAGGCATGGAAAATTCAGCGCTGTTGCCGCTTACGTTGCTGCTGCTGCTACTGCTGTTGGTGCTACTGCTGTTGGTGCTACGGCTGCTATAAATTAGAAAGTGTCAGGTTCGTTACGTAAATTACCTGGCCATAAAAAACGAGCGAGAAAAAGGCGGCGGCGTCATTGGCATCGGCGTCGTCGTCGTCGTTGTCGCTGTTGCCGTCGCTGTTGCCGTCGGCGGTGACTGGAACGCCACTTGAGGCAGTGGCAGAGGCAGTGGCAAAGTCAGATTCAGATTCAGAGCGAATGTGGCAGTGGCAGTGGCCCAGTCTGGTTGCTCTGCTCTGCTTGCCAGCTGTGGGAGTTTTGGTAGCGCCTGCGAAAATTGCGCAAAACTCACCCACACAACGACGACGACAACGACAACGAATTAATGTCTTTTTATTTGCGCTTCGCGCGCCGAAAGGGCAAAAAGATTTGTCAAGGATATTTACGGCAGGGCAGCAAACGATGGGCGGTCAGGCGGGGGGAAGCGACAGGCTGGAGGATGTGCGACTAGCGAATGCTTTGCATGCGACGATGGGCAACAAGCAAAACTGGCTAAGAGGTAGGCAGAAAGGCAGCTAGAAAGGAAAAGAGTGAGATAGCGATAGAGAGAGAGAGGGATATAGAGAGAGAGGGAGACAGCCAGCAAGCAGCACAACAAAAACAGAATAAAAAAAAAAAATATATAAAGATGCTGACCCAGAAATAAAAATGAGATTAAGTGTGATTAACACGCTGTCGAGCTGAGATGCCGCCATCTTCCATAACTTGCTTGGCACTCGGTGTGTGCGTGTGTGTGTCTGTGTGTACTGTGTATGTGTGTGTGTGTTGCTGTCCAGTATTCTGCGTTATTTTCACTTTCAGAGCAGGCCTCAGCGCTCGACTCTCTATCTATGTATCAACTTTGTTTTCGCGGATTTGCTGCTGCTCTCTCTTTCCCTCTCTTTCTTTCTCTCTCTCATTCTCGCACTGTCTCGCTCACTGGCGGGTTAATTTATTTGGTTACAACTTGATTTGCATAAAAGAACATTTACTTTTTAATTAGGTGTAAAATTTATGCACTTCACTTTCGCTTCCCCATTTTTTAAATGTTTTTTTTTGTTTGGTTTTGTTTTGTTTTCGTTTTTTTTTTTGCTGGACTTTGGCGGAATGTTGCTTAAGTTGTTGTGGTCCGAAGTGGACGAAGAGTCGTCACCAAAAAGTTTCATTAATGACCTGCCCCCGAGTTGCTCTTAAGTTGGTCAACTCAACCAGTTAAGGTCGCCGAGGCCACTTAAACATTACGTGACCTTCGATTGGCTGTCGACGAAGCACAAAAAGGAAGCTTTTCTTTCCATACACTGCAGACTGCTGGGTAGGTGGAAGACGGGAAAAGGATTAGTTGTTGCTTTTTACTGAAAGAGCTGCTAATAATTATGAAAACATTAAAATGAAATTAACAAAGTGTTGCAGAAGTTAAAGGGAAAAGTTGATAAAGCTAAAGAAGATGAAGTGGATAAAATGAAGCTAATGCGGATGACAAACTGTGAACTTTTAAATAGTTGTCAATGAGGTTAAATGAGCATAAAAAGGAAACATAAGAGACCGCGATTTAGTTAGTGTACGATTAAACACGATATATTTAACATATTTTGTTTAAGTGTTTATAAAAATTAAAGAAAATGAGACAAGAATTTAGATACTTGATGAAACCAATTCTATATAATCTATTTTCTTTGTATGTTTAAACAAGAATAAAGTAAGAATTTTGAGCTTTTCCTAAACTTTAGATTATTTTATTTTTACAATCATTTTGATCATTCTATTTATAAGTACTTTTTGAAACATTTAATTTACTTTAGTATTGTTTTTTATGGGAGTTAGTTAAGGTTGTTATTATTATTTTTTATTTACATTAGTTGACGGCGAACAACTGAATTTGATTAGATGCCCTTGATTCGGGGCAACTTCCCTCTTTACTTACTTCACCTTACCTTTTGGCTGCCTCATTTATTTGCACCTCAGTTGCCAGTCCGCAAGTGGCAGTTGCATAAAAATCCTTTAACTATTTCCACTGGCATCAGTCAGGGACTTTCTTTTCTCCCATCTTTTTTTTTTGTGTGTGCAGAAGTTTCATTGCTGCTCACTGACGGAGCGTTGAGCGAGAAGCGTGGAGCGTGGAGCGGATAACGAGAGCCGCAGCACGTCCAAGATACATTTGCCTCTCTCAACACGTTGCTGCTGGATGATGCTTGCTGCTTGCTGCTGTTTGTTCCTCACCCTCCCCCTCCACTTCCCTTATCCTCTTCAGCCCCACCCCTCCCGCATTGTCCCTCGGTTGTCCGCATTTATATCGCTGTCGGTATGTGAAAATACTTTCGTGTTGACGTTGACGCTGGCGGGTAGTTAATCGGTCGCTTGCAACGCTGGCAACGGTGACTTACCTGCCACCATCCAACACCCTTGTTCCCTACTCCTCAATCCCTTGTGCTTCACTAACAGTGGCTGTTGTCATGCTACACCCACTCACACTCACACATGCACACAGGTGTACGTGAACGTGCCACAGGCCCACTTAATGCAGCACACTGAGGTGCGATAAGGAATTTCCAGATTTCTTTTGCCTCACATATACATTTCAGTAGTCAGTCAAATACAGGGTGCAACAGTCCAAGCGATCTTAGCAAGCATACTTTTATAATATTAAGTATACGCACGATTTGCATTTGAGTATGTGGCTTATGCTTAATATTACATATCAAATATTGAGTGTACGATTCCGTTTCTATATATCCACGCTAATATTAAGTATACGCAAATCATACATACGCAAATCGTTTGACGTATACTTTATGTTAAGTATACGTTGTGCATTTTTGTTTTCTACCCAATATTAAGTATACGCACTATGCATTTCTGTATTAGGCTTATGTTAATATTACATATGCTAATATTAAGTATACGCAAATCATGCATACACAAATCTTTTGGCGTATACTTAATATTAAGTATACGTTCTCATGTGATGCACTTTTTGTTTTCAACTTAATATTAAGTACACGCACGATGCATTTCTGTATTCGCATAAGACTTTAATTATACGACTTCTTTTCTATGTTGCTATACTAATATTAAGTATACGCAAATCATGCATTCCTTTATTAGACCTCTGTCTAATATTAAGTATACGGACTCATTTATTGTATTTGTTTGGTTTCTACCTAATATTAAGTATACGCTAGGTTGCCATTTCTCACTTGGGTGTTAACTTAATATTAAGTATACGCCAAGCATACATTTCATTGTTAGTCGTTTATATTGTGTGACTTTAAAGCTTTAAGCTTTCATTTGCAGAGTTTTATATTTTCTGTTAATAATCTTCAATTAGTTCGATCTAACTTAAAAATCGAGAATGTTGAAAATCATGTGTACTCAATGCAAAAAAATATTTCATTCATAGTTTTACCTTACAAATCATATATACTAAACTTGTTTCAAATTTGTATTTTAGAAAATAATTTTAAGTGCAAAAAAAAAATTGTATTGAAAATAATTAATAAATGCAGAATATAATTCAGATTCCTTTAATGAACTATTTAAATATTTATTTATATTACTTATAGAAGTATGTAGCTTCATTTGAGCGATCTCTATCTTCACTCTTCTTCACTCGAATCTCTTTTTATTGTCGTTTTTACTTATAAGACACCCTGTAAGTCTTGAATGCGCTTCGGTTTTTATTTTTGTGCCTTTATTCGGGCAACTTTTGTTGCTACTTTTGTGTTTTGTTTGCACATTTCTGCGCCAACAACTGTCAATCTTTTTTTCTGTTTTTCTTCTCTTATTTTTTTTTTTTCTTTGGCTGCTTGCTTGCTTGCTTGTTGCCTGATGAAGCCTCCTCCAATGACATCGTCTCCAGCTTGGAGTCGCCTCGCAGTCAGCTCATGTGTTTTGATACACATATTGTATCGTTTTGTGGCACAGCCAGCGACAGCAACAGCAACAGCAAAGGCGACAGCAAAAGGGGCTGTACGTGAGCGGGTGGCATCTCAAGGTGTGTGTGTGTGTGTGTGTCTGAGCGCGAGGCAAGGCAAGGTAACGTTGGCTGGTGTTCGGCATAAGTGCCTGTATAAAAAGAAGTCGACATTTATTTGCGAGCATGCTGTAAATTGTAAATTACATTCCTAATCTTTGCAAGGCGCCGCACTCACTCGCACACACATTCGCACACACACACACACACACACATGGGAAGCTGGGACACAGCACTAACTACACTTTAAGGCCGCTCCAGCCGGTCCAGGCACAATTCAGGATCCCCAGTGACGCTAACACACACACACACACACTGCTGTGAGACTGCGAGACAGTTGGACGGACAGCGTGAGCGTCACGCACTTTTGCTCATTTGTGTTTTAAATTTCATTTGAGACAACAACAACAATAACAACAGCAACGGGGACAACAAGAGCAAAGTAATGTTAAGTAAAGAAAGTTACAATTTCGGTTGGCAAGTTGAGAATGAGAACAAGAACAAGTCGTCTTCCTCCGTCTTGCTCCATTCCCATTGGGGGACCGACTGCTATTCGTTGTGCCTTTTGTCCTTGCCGTGATTTGTGTCTGTCGCACAGTCTCTTTAACTGTGTCGCAATATGTGTGTGTGTTTGTGTGTTTGTATGTGCTAGTATTTGTGTGTGTGTGTGTGTCGCTTAAAAATCTGCGGCAGTGACAATGTCACGTTTTGTGTTAATTTAATTACAAGAAACCATTTGTAAATATCAAGACGTGATTTGCAAGGCACGCATGGCCCCCACTCTCACCCCCTCCTCCTACCCATAACTCACACCCCTTCAGCACACACACACACACACACAGATACACAGATATAGATACAGCGAGTGCTTGCTGGTGAAAATGATATACAATTTTCAGAAGTTTTCATTTGCATTTGCAATTCATACGCAAGCAAATTGTCTTTGCGCATTTTGTTTGCACACATACGACACTCTCTTCCCCTCTCCTCCCTCTTGTTCCCTCCCACACATAATACTAACTAACAAGAGGCAGTAACAATAGCATCGCCATCGCCACATTCTCAGTGGCCTGCTTGCGTTAACCGCAACGGGCAACGGCCAAAAGGACTCTCGTTCGCTAAACGAAATTATTTCCCTCAACTCAACATGTTGCTTGCTGAGTCTGCGCGCGTCTGTTGAGCAGCGCAGCATGTTGCTAAAGCTGCGCAACATGTTGCCGCTGAATCTGTTTTGGGGCCGGCTAAAAGTGAATTTCACTTTTGTCGAGGTTTGGGGCAAATGTGTCACACACACACACACACGCGCATTAAGTGGCAAATCCTCGGCAGAATTGCAATTGCTCTTCAATTATTTTAATAGCTGATAAGCCGCTTAATATCCCCATTTAATTACTGCACAGTTAACATATTCGATAGCTAACAAAAAAACACAAAAGGGTTGAGCACTTATCTGCATTAATTCCCCATGCACTCATTCCCCACACACACACACACACACACTTGACCCTTAACCCACAAATTGTGACAACAACAACAGCAACTACAACGAATGCCAATTAACAGTCAATAAGTTCAGTTGTCTATGTGAAACAAATTGCGTTGATATGGCTAATAAGCTTAAGCCGGATTTAATCAACTGCTTGCCCCAAACATTAGAAGAGCACAAACGTGTGTCTGTGTGTGCGTAGCTCTCGATTGAAATTGAGCACGAAAATCATTGAAAGCACACACACACACATGCAGATAAAGACTTCAGATATGGCCAACCTTAAGTATGAAGCATAGTGATTAAACGGGTTGTGAATTACAGCTAATAGAGAAGTTTCTATTAAAGCCAAGCAGACACGCGATCATCGCTAATTTTAGAGCAGATGCAGACATTGGAATCTTGTGCGTGACAGGCAGACGTCTTCAAAAATATATAACTGTCTATTTAGAATTCACTATAATACACCAGAAAACACTATCAACATCAGCCATCAGCTCGATTCATTTATATATTTACTTCTGTAATTTGATTATAACAGAGTCGTGCGCAGAACTTAAAAGAGAAAATAACATTATCGATCTATCGATACTTATTGACAGTGCTCCCAGATGAAGACTAGATGAGTTGACAGATGCATATCGAAAAACTTCTTTATATATTGGTATTTGGATTTGCATGTTTATTTTAAGAATTATAAGCATTACCTTAAAAGAAAAGTCAAAATAAATTAAAAATAACAGAGTTTACTTTTTTAAAAAATATGATATAAACAAACTTAATTCAATAGATTTGATTTGTGCTTTAAATTTAAGACCATATTAGATATATATATATATATATATAAAACTCTTATATTTAATCTATTAAATTAAAATCATTGCTTTTATTTTAGAAAAAAACTTTAATTTATTTAAGCTTTACTTTTGAAGTCTACACAAAACGCGCTTCCGTCTTTAATTTCAACTTAACTTTGCTTAGCAGCAGAAACTACAAGCCTCGATCTGTAAGAGAAACGGAGATATTAGTGAGAGAGAGAGAAAGGACAGAGAGAGCGAGAGCGAGAGAGAGACTTTGTTGGCGAAGTCTTGGCGCTTTCGTGGCAGCTCAAGCAAAAAGCGGCAGTCATTAAAAGTTGCAATAAGAAACTACTTGGAGTGCACTCCGGGTCGCCTCGCCTATTACTTGTCCTAATGGCGTGCAATTTCAGCTTGGCTCGCACGCCCTGCCCCTGCCCCTGCCTCTGCCCCTAACTGCTGCTCATGCCACATGTGGCACGGGGTCAGGTGTTGCTGCGACTGCAGGCGAGGCAACGTTTGGCTTTTGACGGCAACCGGCTAAATCCACGGCATATATGAAGCAGAGGTGTGTGTGTAGGGAGGGAAGGAAACGAGGATTTGCGGCGCGTGGTTGGCGCACACTTAAATTAAACACCCGGCAGCACTTTGGGCAATTCATTTCATTCTAGCCATCCAACAACAACAACAACGAGACTAACAACAACTTCTTTTGGTAGCAACACGGAAAATCTTCAAATGGAACATCGTGACAGCTTCACTTCACTTCACTCTCCACTCAACTGAACTCAGCTTCACTTCACTTCACTTTTAGCTGTTGCTTTTCCACTTTCTGGGGATTGTCCAAATGAAGTACACACTCACACACACACACACACACACACGTACGTACACCTGCAGCTGGCTGCCAACAGATTCCACAGATGTTTTACTAAAATGCCATTCAACTGATACATTTCTTCTACACATTTTTGATAGGGAATCGAGTTAAGAGCGAGCATGTGAAGTGCTCTTAATCACCACGAAAAAGTGTGATTTTCTAATGCGTTCATTCAAACAGATTGAAAAGTATTTTAGTTGCTCAGATTGAGCTAAAAAACATTGCGAGTTTATTTCCAATTCGGAGAAGTAAATTGGAATAAACAAAAATTGCTGTTGACTAACACTTAATTAATAAGCTTAAGTTTGCAGTACTGGTAAGAGTACGAATAAATAAAATGAAAAATAAAATATAGTTAGTTAATAAAAATTATATTACAAAATTAAAAAAATTATAAAAATATGTAATTTATCATAATACAATATTAACAATTTAATAAATAGTCATTTTATTTGCAATATTAATTTTATTCTATTTTATGTTAATAGCCCATGTTTAGCTTCCATTTTGTATGTCTTACTTTAATACCACATAATACTACATTAAAATAAGTAACGCTTTATGGTGATCTTATTTCAGTCATGACCCAGTGAAATCCTGATTTTCTATTTTTCTATATTTATACCCTCTACATATAATAATAACTACATTATTTATGATTGTGAAAATTTGGTTGAAATCAGAGACAAATTGTACTTGATTAGTTTTTTAAGAACTACCTTTGTATGGCTAAAAACATCTACTACAATTGAGTCTTATATTTTGTACGTAGTACTAACACATGGGCTGAAAAGTCCCGGGCCTAACACATAGGTGGCGCTAGTTTTATTGCAGTCAACTTTTTTTCAGTTAATACAATCCTTCAGAAGACAGCTGCTAAAATTTCATGATATTCTATTCATTAGTTTGTAAGTTATTGAGCTAAGAGTGACACTACTTTTGCTATTTTCAAAACAATGGGTCAAAAACAATTTTGTGTTCTAATCTTACACTGCTTCTTGATGGGAAAAAATATCGTTCAAGCAAAACTTTGGCTTGAAAAGTGTTATGGGGACTCCTCTCCATCAGAAACAACAATTAAACGTTGGTTTGCTGACTTCAAACGTGGTCGTAGAGACACCGATGATGCAGACCCCAGTGGACGTCCAAATGGGAGGTCACACCAGAAAATTTAAAAAAAAATCAAAATCGTTTTGAATGATCGAAAATTAAATTTGCCTGAGTTAGCTAACATCGTAATGATATCAAAATAACATGTTGGCTTAATATTACATGAGCATTTGACTATGAGAAAATCTCTTCAAAACAACAAGAATGTGATCATCAATGACAGTGACAAAACTACATGAATTTAACTTCGAATTGCTCCCACATCCACTAATTCGACAGATAAGGCTCCCAGCGACTTCTGGAGGTTCGCAGTCCTGAAAAAATGCTCACCGGTAAAAAATTTTGAACGAATGAAGAAGTTATCACTGAAATTGAAGCCTATTTTGAGGCAAAAAATAAATCGTTCTAAAAAATTGATATTGAAATTTTACAGCGGCTCTGCAATGATTGCGATGCTCTTGATAAAGATTAAGTTGATGAGTAAAGCCAATTTTGAACCAAAAAAAGCGTGTTTTTGTTTTTTGTTAGACCCGGGACTTTTCAGCCCATGTGTTACATCTATCAATGTACCAAATTTTGCCTTTAATATATTTAAGAATTTGAGTGGTATGTTTTTGGAAGGTATGTAGAGTACAATATCGATATACCAAATATAGCTTTCGGTAAATTTGTATATTTTTGTGGAAAATTGTTGGATATTTCTTGAATACACTTTTGCTGAAATCGAATAGCTGGTATCTCAACAACTTTCCCAGTTGTTTTTAAATCAGTCTCATATATCTTTAAGAACCTAGAGTGCTTACAAGCAACATTGTCGATTGAATACAAATAGCCAAAGCGCAATTGTAGTGTTAAATATCTATTAATATTGTTTTGTTTAGTTTAATCAACTATTATATTTTCTGAATTTTAATAAATAAAATGTAATGTAATAAAATGTAATAAGTAATTGAAATTAATGCTCATCACATACATAGCTATACATACTTTATAGTATCGTGGGTAGAACGATTAATAAAGTCGTTAGCTCATTACTTTGGTTTGGCTTGCAACTTGCAGCTAATTGTGTGGCTGTGGAATGTGGCAAGTGCCACTGTGTCGAGGTCATTTAATGTGGGGCGACATTTTATCACTTTGGACAACGCGTTCATTACCAAAAAAGCGAAAAAATAAGAAAAAAAAGGTGCGGCACATTAGCTGCCATCGTTAGCTGCACTTGCCACGCTCCAAGTGCTGTGCAATTGCGTGTGTGTGTGTGTGTGTGTGTGTGTGTGTGAGTGTGTGTGAGTGTGTGTACTCTAGCCCATTGATTTTCTTGGTTTTCGTAATCAAAAGTTTTGTTCCCCTGGCGCATTTACTACACTGATTTCCTTGGCACAAGCACACACATTCATTTGTACACACAGAGTGCTGTGCGCAGTGTATTCGCTGCTTAATTTGCTGCAGTTTGTGAGGACAACGACAACGACAACGACGACAACGACGACAACGACGACCACGACGATGGCAAGCAAGGACAACGTGCACAGAGATGAGGAGACGTTGGAGTATAATAAATTTTTGTGTGTTACCAACACTCTGACAAATTAATTAAAATGATTGGCCTGCTCTCACTCGCTGGCTGCTGCTGCTTCTTCTGCTTTTCGTCCAGGCCCCACAGGAGCAACGCACACACACACACAAGCACACACACGCACAACCGCTATGTTATGTAGATAAGCGTGTGAGTGTATATGTGAGGGTGGTTTGAAGTGAGTGTTCAATTTTCACATGCGCTTGCACAGCGAGCGGCGACAACGAAGACGACGACGACGTGTCGCTTGCAATTAGCAAAGTAAGCTTAATGTGGTTTCACTTGAATTACTTACGAGTGTCGCTGCGGTGCACACACACACACACACACACACACACACACACACACACACGCAGAGAAAGTGGCGAAGAAAGGCGCAGTGAGGAGTAGAATGTGCGCTCTGTTTAGGCACCTCAACTACTACCAAAAACTGAGCTCATCAATTCCAGTTGCAAGCGAAGCCAAATTCAAGTTCATTTCATTTACACACAATTTTGCCAACTGCAACAAACGTAATTATCATCACCATCGCCCCTCCCCCCCTTCACGAAATAAGGATGCTTGAGTGGTTGACTCAGTGGTTGAATGACGCTCTGTAGTTGCTGCCACCAACCATTTGACGTCCTTCTTCTCAACGTAAATGCTGCAGGTGCAATTTCTAGCGACAAGTCTCCGGCCAAGAAAATTACGTAAATTATTCACAATTTCTTAGTTACTTTACTGCATACAATAATTGAACACCACTTCAATAATTCATAGTTGGCATTAAGCATTAAACTCTAGCGATATTTCATTTAAAAAAAGTTATTTTTACTTTGAAATAAAACGAGCAGGGAAAATTTTTGGATCGTATTTAAAAAATACTTTTATATGGCAAAAAAACGTCTACTGCAATCGGGTCTTAGTTGCTTTGGCTGACAATTTGGATATTCTGCACTCTATGGTATTTTTGAATAGAGTATCAAATATATTATGTAGTATATATTTTTAATAATTTTGTGCTATATCAACATATGCCAAGTTGAATTTAAAATTAATACCGCACTGTTTTGCTTTGAGCACCTTCGACTGAAGCTTTCTTACTTGTTTTTTAATGTCTATGTTCTTTTTGTTTTCTTCTCTTTGTTTGTTCGGTTTCTTTTCTAGAAGGTTGATGAATATTATAAAGTTAAGTTATTAGTTGGTTTAATTTAATTTTCTTGAAGAGAATTTTGTTACATTTTTGTTAGATAAATATTTAAAAGCATTTAGAGAAAAATAGCATCTTGCAAATAAATACTCATTCGTTATTTAATTAAAAAGCTACGTTTAAATCTTTTCGAAAATGCTTAATTTTTGCAAGTACTTATTTTGTGAACTTTTTGCGTCTTAAGGAGTTATTATGTTTTGCCCTCCTTCGTCTTTCAGAGATGTATAATGTACTATATAACTCCTTTGAGAATTTAAATTTGTGGACTATCTGTCTTTCGTCAAAAACTATAATAAATAACTTACAGAATTTTATATTTTTGCGAATAACAGACTGCATAGCCATATTTTTTTAAGAAAAACAAAAAGGTTAACAGCTTATAAACTATTATTTTTTTTCTTATAAATTTCGCCACAATTAAAATGATTTTTTTAATGATTTGATACCATAAAATCGAAAGGGACAACACTGACCCGATTGTGCACTGGCTCAAGTAATAATTGAAGTGATTAACGCATTAAATGAATTTCGAAAAGTGATGAGAGAAATGGGTTCGATCAAAAAAGGATTTTTTCGATTTAAATGCAAATGACAAGTGAGAAGACAAGTCCAAGCACAGCCAACTTCAACCGAGAACTTAACTTTACACACGTGCATGAGTCTATGCAAAGGTGTTAAAAGAGAGAGAGAGAAACGAAAATAGAGGGAGATAGAGAGAGAGAGAGAGACGAATGAAACACGTAAGCGGCAAAGTTGTGTATCCAAATTGCAGACGTGCAATCTCCTTGGCCCTGAATCCCAGTTGACACACGGGGGCACACGACAAGGCGCCACCTGGCGGCCGTTTAAGAAAAATGTCTGCCCCTGTCGCTTGGCATTGTTGTTGCATGCATAATGAGCAAAGGCAAAGGCAAAGGCAATGGCGAGAGACCAACACACACACACACACACACACACAGCTGAGAGAGGGGAAGGAAGGGGGACAAAAGTCCCAAGTGCACTTTGGCGACAATTAGAAAACTTTTTGCTCTCTTTTTTTGCCAGTATATATATTTTTTTCTTCTGTGTGACAGCATGACTGACTGACTTACTGTCTCGGACTAGCTGAGCGAGTGCAAAGAGACAAATTAGTGTAATTGTGTGTGTCACTTTCGCTTTTGCATCCTGGGATTACAGCAGCAGCAGCAGCAGCATCAACTGCAACAGTGCCAACAATCAGTGCACACTCATAGTTATGTGAATGTCATTCATACATACATAAGTCGAGTGCCATTTGTATTGATTGCGAGACGTAGCTCAGCTTACATATATAGTAAACTGCCGTCGTACACAGAGACAAAACAAAAGCCATAATTTATAATGGGTTTTAAGGGTTCGCTCAAATTGATATAAAGGTCAAGAGTTTGCACGTGCTCGCATAAGAACAAAACGCTATGCAAAACTAGAAAAGTAGCAGCAACTAAAGCTGAAGCTCAAACTGAAACTGAGGCTGAAGCGTTTCTGAGCCGGAAACAAGGCCAGTGTCCAGTTCATGTGTGTGTGTAGCGCTTTATCTCTGTGTATGTGTCTGTGTCTGTCACTGTGCCTACTTCTGCCACGCCACGCACCGACATTCATTACTGACCTCGAGCAGCACCTGAGCATGGGCACGTGCTGCATTTGCAACTCCCTGGCAGCTGCTTAAAAGTTGGTCAACATTTTTGCGAATGAAATTTAGTGTGCTGCTTCTGCTGCAGTTTAAGTACCTGCTGCCTGCCCATTGCACTGCCATTGGATTATGGCCACCATGGCACACACCCCTAAAAAAAAAGTAATAACTACGTCAGAGCAACTTTAATTTGTTGAAAGTGCTTAGAATGCTACAGTGGTCACTCGGCAATTAGAACGATTTAACTTTAGATAGTAAAATCCCTTTTTAATCTGTTAAATTTCAGTAAATCATTTAAATATATTCTGTCATCGCATAAAATTTAAATAGTATTAAATTAGAGTACATTATTGAAATAAAATTAAAAGTAATTGTACAAGTAAATTATAAAACAGTAATAGTAAATAAGAACATCTTTGTACAACAAATATTCCAAGTTATTCAGCTGAAAATGCTGAGGAAACAGTTCTTAAACACTTAAAAGTAAAGTAAAACGGTACAAAAATAAAAACTTGCAGAATTACAAATTTAAATAAACGCCGTTTACTTTTAACACTAAAAATACAGCATACTAATAAGGCCAGCGACCGCTCGAAATCATTTTAATTTTTAAAGTATTGAAAAAGTATTTGAAGCAAATTTTTATAAAATATTTAAGGACTGTTTTCAGTTGAAGTATAATTCAAATTTCAGTGGCAGGATTATATTATATAAGCAAAAGCAAAATTTCAATTATTAACAAATTTGATAAGCAGGAATTAAATTACATCTTTATTCAAATGACTTATTACTATTTTATTTTAACACAACAAATATAGCATACTAACAAGTAAGAAAGTTACAGTCGAGTATGCTCGACTGTGAGATACTCGGTACCCATTTTTAATAAAAGCAAAATATTGCGGTATTATTTTCAAAATATACCGAAAATACTAAAATATACTAAAAATATACCAAATGGTATGTTTGGTATATCGAAATAGTACACCATTCAAAATATACCATAGACCAATGACATGACAATCTGGTATATTGTGCCGTCTATGGTATATTTTGAATTCGGTACTATGTATATCAACATACCAAATATACAATTTGGTATATTTTTAGTATTTTTGCAGTATATTCGGTATATTTTGAGAAAAATACCGCAAAATATATTTCTTTTATTCAAAATGCGTAGCAGGTATCTTAGCTTTCTTACTTGTTTTTATTTAAAAAGTATTTCCAAGAATTCTTTTCAAACATTACAAAACTTTTTTCATCTACAGTTTTATTCATATTCAATTAAGTTTCAAATGCAAGTAAAATGTAAATTTCCAACAACTGTTATAAGATAAGGTATTAAATCGATAGCTTAAATAAGATCCATATTCAAATGGCTTCTTGCTATTCACCAAATCATTTTGTATGCCATTTGCTTGTATTTGTAAATAGTCTTTAAAGATAATGATTATGTATTGTATTGTGGCCTTTCTTTCGTGATTACTTCAATGTTAATCATTAAGTAAATGCATTCGCTATGCACTGACTAATATTCCAACTCACACATGGCATAATCATCGCATTATCAGTAATAATAAATGCGGTTTTTGTTATGTGCTCACAGAATTTGCGTATTTCCGTTTGCTGAAAAGTGATTATCACCGCAAAAGTAAACCTCAAATTTATGCAATTGCAATTCAAAGTCTCGGTACTAATCATAATCATGATGTTTGGCAATAGTAATATACAATATAATATATGGTTACTATTATAGTAACCTTTACCAAATTTGTTTGCGCAAACTAAGCACATGGCCAGCGTCGATTAACTGATTGTGACTCTTTCAGATTTTGGCGGCTTTTGCAATTAGCTAATGGCCAAATGCATCGACTGTTTGGCTGTTAGTTGTTAGTTGTTGGCCCTCGGCTATTGGCCATTGGGTGTTGACTGTTCACTGCTCACTATTGACTTTGTTGTAGCCGTTGTTGTTTTTGTTGTTGCCATTACAAATTTCATTTCATTTACAGTTGGACAGGTGTGTGTGTGTGTGTGTCTGTATGTGGAGTCGGTCAATTGGCCTTGTTTGTATGCGGTTGTGTTAGACTCGGTTACGTTTGATTGACAATGCTCACACAAACAAATACACACTGATGGTCACTGCTCTAGATATTCACTTTTACTCGCTGCATTAACTTTAAGTATTCAATTTTATTTAAAAGCTTTTAAGCATTCATAACAACAATCATTCTATTCACACATTCAAATACATTCAGCTGTGCTTAAAATTGATTTAACAATTTTATTTAATCATATTTAAGCTTTGATAAAATGTTTTATATTTTCTAGAGCACAGTTTTTGCCCTTTAAAATGGCTTTCGAAATGTTTATAATCTTCCAGTTTTAATTAAATTTGTATAAAGCAGAGTTTTTGTCATTCAAAATTGAGTTTAAAGTGTTTTTATCCTTAAGTTTTAATAACATTATTTTTTACATTTTTTAAAAGGGAGTTTTTTCCATTTTTGATTATATACTTTCAGTATGAATTTGTAATTTTTCGCATTGATTTTTCAGAGAGACTTTCCTAATACATTTCTGATGCATTCTTGTTTAAAACATTTCAATAATAATCTAAAATTATCTGAGTCTTAATATCGACTGTCGCTTAACTTGATAACTGCGAATGCAGGAAATGCCAAAATGATACAATAAACAAAAAAGTAAGAGCCGCAGGAAAGTTCAAATGGAACGAAGACATTAGGTGATATGGCTCTTGTCTAATGTGAAATGTGTGAGAGTGTGTGTGTGCATGTGTGTGAGTGTGTGTGTGTGGCACTCGTGTATGATGGTCGCTTGTACCTTGTGCAAATGGGGCAGTCAGCGAAATTTTATTTGAATTGAAAAGGCTTCTTCTCCGTGGGGTCAATGTGAGCCAAAAAAAAAAGAAGCAAAAATAACAGCAGCAGCAGCAACCGAAGTAGCAGTCAAAGTAGCAGCCGCATCACCGCATTTGGGTTAATCTGAATCCGAGACGAGGTTGTAAAAGTCATTCAGTCAGGAAGCAATAAAATGATTTTACGCCAATGCCATGAAAATGCTGAATTTGAATAAAGGTTTGTGGCGCTGTTTTCCACATCCTTCTGCTGCTGCTCTTGCTCTTGCTGTTGATGATGATGATGATGATGATATAGCTGATGATCATTGTCAGCAGCATCGATGGCGTCTTGGCGGTTGCTATTGCTGTTGCTTCGTCCTGCGGCCACGATGATGATTTTCTGCTGATGCAGCGACCAAAACGTGGCGCAGCTGGCGACAGCTGCAGGACTTTTGCGCCAATTATGCGTGTGAGAGAGCTTGAGTCGTCTTCTCTCTCTCTTGCTCTCTTTCTCTCTCTCCTGTGTGTGTATGTGCACATTTACGCAAAACGAGCGCCAGCTAATGCACAACGCATATTGAAGCAATTTGACTTGAAATGCTTATCCATTCCATTGCACAAGAATGCGTACGTGTGTGTGTGTGTGTGTGTGTGTATGTTAGTCTACACATACACACATTCACATATTTGTACGTCCTGCCATTTACAGCATCAACTTTCGGCTTAAGGGCGAAAGAAACTGCCCAAACTCCTCTACTCGCATTTGCTTGCTCCTGCAACTTCTTCGTCTTCGTCTCTGTCTCTTCTCCATCATCATCATGATGGCTTAGCTGGCTGTGCTTCTGGTCTGCATTTCCGTTCAGCACTTTGCATTGCACTCGCTTCTGACTGCCATTGTCGTCAATTGCTTTGCAATGGTCATTGCCAGGCTGCGGCCCAGACAGTCAGACAGTTAGATGGATAGATAGATGTTGCTGTCGCTGATGCAGCTGCTGCTGCTGTTGCCTCCAAACCCCAAAAAAGCCCAGTGACAATCAACGGCATAATGTCTTCGTCGTCGTCTCAAACTTCAACTCTATCTGCATCTGCATTGAGAGTTCCTCTTGGTATTATCGCTTTGCTAGTTCTCAATTCACATTCACATTCGTTGCATTTTCGAGCACATCCTTAGCGCGTCAATTTCATTTGCGAAACGATTGAAGGAATCTTGACTGAAGTCATTTATGTAATTCCATCCGAAATGCCAACAGATTTTGCTCAAAATAACTCATATCATACTATTTCCCTCTCTCTCTCTCTCTCTCTCTGTCCCTCTCTGTCTGTCTGCTTCATACAATATTCATATGCGCTACTAATGCATTACCAATTATTCAGCATAATTGTACGCTAATCAGTTAAGTAATCCACTTGCAACGAGTATACGCCCCGTGCTACCGCTCGCTTTTACCATGATGCCATGATGCTTTTTAAAAATGCTTTGTTCGTTGGTAGTCGTAGTCGTTGGTCCCAAAGCGTGGCATTGGCAAAATACTCCCAAAGGACACCAGACAACAAAACAGACAACAGACAGTGAACACCGAACACCGAACAGAGCACAACAACAGGACTTCACTTCCATGGATACTTGGAATTGGAGTTGCAAAAGAGTTGTCTGGCTTGGCTTGGCTTGGCTTAGTTTTGGGCTTCCCGCTATTGCTCCGACTGGCTGACTTTGATTATGCAAAGTGTTTGTTGCTCTCAGCAGCAGCCAGAGCAGCGGAAAAGTGTGGAAAAAGCCGCGAGTGAGGAGTGCTGGCAAAATAACTACTACTAAATCTAATAGGGATTTGTGCTATGTGCATATTAACTATCTACTTCTGGCTGCTAAACCAGTTAGCTCTTCCATGATTTCTTTGCCTTTTTTTGGCACATGAAAAGAAAGAGCAGAAACACAGTAGAGACAGTGAGCAAGTGAACAACAAAATGAATTTCGGTTAAAGAGTACAGTTGTTAAGCATTTAATGAAAAAATCCTGAAAATCCTTGAGTGTCAATCGATATAGCTAGCTATCCTGATAACGGTAACGGTCTTAGCAAGATTCTAAACATTTTGGTAAAGATATGACAAAAACAAAATAAACAAAAATAATAATCAAAAAAATTAATTTTCGGTTTTAACGGACTTCTGCTTTTCTATCGGTAACTCTAAAATTTCAAATTTTTATAGCATACTAAGGGTCCTTTTTCGAAAACAAGCTATGTCTCGGTGATATTTTCATATTTTCAAAGGACTTACATTGCTAGCATCGCAATGAACAACTCTATCGATTACTACATATTAAACAATTATGGAATCATCAAAGAATCGATTACTTGTAATTTATCAAATTTAAAAAATTAAAATTGTAGGATAACTCAAGAGCCAACAAAACGATTTGAATGTCCTTATCCATGATGATAGCCCTCATCATAGGACTTCGTCGGACACAAGGGCTTTCAAGGATCAGACACCATATGACCGATATATACGCTATTTTTTGTATAAGTAAAAGTCCTTTTATTTCTAGTCCTGTAAGGACTTCCGACCTGTTATGTACATCAGACAGTTTGTATATATTTAAGCAATCCTTATGCCAAAGGACATCCCAATCGTCCTTTAAATGCCCGAGATAAAGTGGGTTATTTTAAATTGTGGATCATTTTTTACATTAACTACTTGAAGAATTTTCATGTGTATTTCTTGAAGGTTAAATAATATTATTAAATAAAAATCGTTAGCGCTAGCTATCCAAAGGATTTGTTAGAGAAATGATAAGAAATCCAATGTCGTTTGTCGGAAAGAACCAGAAATAAAATTATAAAATGAAAATACATATTTTCAAATTTTAACGAATCGTTTGTCTGTGTGCAGGTTGCATTTGAATTTCAAATCTGAAATTACTATTCAATTTTTAAAAGCGCAAAAATTATATACAACTTGTATAGTTGTTTCAAAAATGTATGTTGACAATCAAAAACTTTGTATTATTTCAGTGATCCTAAAAGTATGCACAAAAATTATTACTTACATAAAAGTCAGCTTTCAGTTTAAATTCTATTATTTTGCTGATCCTACAAATATGCTACATAACAGATGAATTTTCATTTACTTTCTGTATTTATGTGGTGCATACTTTTAGGATCACCTACTTTAATAAATATCTCTGAATTTCTGTATTTCCGCTTGCTACTGATTTATGTTCGCCTGGTAAAAACCTGCAGACTCGGCAATTTTTAGCCTTCTATGGCTCTAACAAAACAGTGAGTATATATTCAAGTGGCGCTGTTGAATGCGAAATTATTTTACTTGCTACAGACTCATGTTTATGGAAGATGATTATCCTGGCTGATTAAAAAGTTTTTAAATATAAAATCTAGGTGATTTATGTCTGTATTCAAAACAATTAATTTGATTTGTCCTAAAGAGGAATACGGCTTTAGAATCTCGGACTTCAACTTTATGAAAACATTATTGTTATGATTATTTAACCATCAAAAAGCAATAGAACGAGAGTCGAGAGTATCGTGAATATAATTGAACTATGATTTGGCAGAAAATGTGTTGGAAATAGGCAAGCTAACATGCGTATTAAGAGCAAGTTCTACTAAGCAAGAGAATTGCTGTAACGTTGTATCCCATTAGCAGGAATCAAGTGCAGCAGCCAAATTTATTGAAGCTGCTGCCGTTGAGCTCATCATCAGGTGTGATAGCAACAGAGCAGTGCTAAAAGTTGAACACGTGCTTTGTGGATGCAACAACAAGCATCAATTTTGCGGGCTACCTTTGAGCTGAAGTCGTTGTTGGTTGTTATTAGCATCGATGCAAATCTCTTTCAGCTGTTTATGTTGGCCGCTTTCACAGGCACGTTTGCATTTCGCAGTTGTTGCTGTTGTAGTTGTAGTTGTAGTTGCAGTTGTTGCTGCCTTTTTGCTTGGCCAAACAATGATTGCATACGGCCAAGAATATTGGCCACAAATTTCTGTTCATTTGTTGCATTTAAGAAAGTGCCAGGCAACAGTTGTTGTTGTCGGTTTCGTTCGTTCGTTCGTTCTGTCTGAGTGAACAACTGGCCAATAAGCTGCTCATATTCGCATGCATTCATTTGGTCCAGGCACAAGTCAAATTTGTGTTGAACACAGAGCCACTAACGCTGCGTATGAGTAATATTTGTTGCCACAAACACTCAGCACACACACACACACTCATTTTTAGAGATGTGAGTTAGAGATATGGCCAACAAGTACAACTGCAAAGATACACACGTTCAAGCTTATTCGCATGTCGTACACGAATATTTGCATGTTCATTGCGCATTGTATGTGTGTGTGTGTGTGTATGTGTGTGCAACTTGCTACTGCAACTGTATTTATTTGTATTTCTATTTCCAGTCGCATATCAATTTCTACTTACCATTCGTAAGGCAATTTAAGGTTCCGAGTTCAAAATGCACTCAAATCTCCCTTGGCTACCCGACATTGTTCACCAAACAACAACGCACACAAAGAGACCCGAGCAGGCAATGCTCGAATGTGTGAATGGTGTTAATTTTATATTTTCTAGTTATACATCTAATCTCAAATATTATTTTCTTTGCCACTGATAGTGTGCAGGCAGAGTTGAAATGCTATTTGAGCAAAATATGTCAAGGGGTATGCTTAAAAGCAAATATTAAGAGTTAAATATTGTAACTGTACTTATAATTTTTATTTTATTAAATCCAGTATTAAATACCAAATTTAATTTACAGAAAAAAGGATTCTGGTTGGTGAGGCCTTCGACTAATTATTATTTTTATATTTGGCTGTCCGTAGACGCAAATGAGATTTTTCCTATTTAATCATGTAACCTTACTTGTTTTTTTTTTTTTGCTAATTTAACATTATTTCATATATTTTCTTATTGTTTTTTTTAAATAATATGATTTATTATTTTTACTTACAATTAATTAAAGCTGATCAAAATGTGTTTTATATATAAAAACATGCTCAAATTAAATTTGATTGGAACTATACTGAATTCAGTTTTTTCAAAGAAACATTAAATTTAAATTAGAATAAAATATGATTATATTATTACTTTGTATATTAAAAGAACTTTAACGTTGCTAAAAGAGAATCTAATTTTATAAAAAATACTATAACATTGTAAAAATTATTAATGTTTTTAATTTTCTAAAATAAATGTCAAGTTGTAAATTAAATTAAACTTCGTTTTAATAACTTTCAAACTATGTTAAACATAGAAAACTTACTCAAATTATTCTCAGCTGCGTATATACCCCATAATAATTTTGCTGTTCCATGTGTCCCATGCAGTTCCTTGCCCAAATGCGAATCTATTGTACTTCAATAAATGTCTGTACAGGATATCTGTGCAAATGGTATCCGATTGAGAAGCAGCATTTCCGCATCTGTTAGTGTTTTCAAATGTAAATGATATCAAGATTACATGATTGCCATTTCTTTACCTAGAAAATTATCTATTGTCTTTGCTTAGAGCCCCAAAAATCTCTCTCTGGCCATGCTGAAATACTGCACAGTATTTTCCAAAAGACAGAGAGAAAAACGAGAAATTTTATTTCGTTTTATTTTACATTGACCACATTTTGGTTCTGTTTTCTGTGGTTTTTTATGTTTGCAATTTACATAGATCTCTGCTTCATTTACAATATTTTCATATTCCACACAAAAGCGAAAAAGATAGAGAAAGAAAGCGATACACACAGAGAGAGAGAGAGAGAGAGAGAGAGAGAGACAGGGCGCAAGGCAAGCGTAAGCTAAGGTTGGCTCAGACAACAGGCAGTCAAATGTAATTTGCTTTTTACATCGTTTTCCAGTTTCCGTTTCCGGTTTGCATTTCGTCCTTGCCACGGCGCGTTTCGATTTGCCCTGCAGTGTGGCCAAAACTTTATTGAAATTGTTTCTTTTCATTTATCGTTTATGCGTTTTGCTTAGCTTAACAGCGCACCAGACACAGAAGTTGCCCCTTCCTTTCCCTTCCCTTCTCACTTTCTGGCAACTCTAAAAGGGACAATATTCTATTCCCTTCGCTTCCCTTCTCCCCCTCCCCCACCACCATATCTCTGACCATTTTGTTGTGGAAATTCCTTATCATTTGCCATATATACTCATACTTTATACGCTGGCATTTTGTGCATATTTCTTATGAAACTATCAACGCCATAAAAATTGGCAAGGTACAAACAAGACCGACTGCGAATACGAGTTGTGTGTGTGTATTCGAAGAGGCAAACAAATCTTCGATTAGTATATCCAAATTTATGCATTTTCATTTACATTTGTGGCCAGTCGAGAGCCATAAATAAATGGAATGCTCAGATACAGAGAACACACACACACACACACATACAATTTAAACAGCCCCCCAAATAAAACATGGAGACAAACTAATACGACATACAGTCAACATTTATTAAAATTGCAATTTTGTGTCCGCACAAGATTTATTATTATTTGATCGGCAGAACAGTTTAAATCATCTTCTACGGTTAATTTTTAAGAGCAAATAGCCAGAGAAATGTGTTGTTAGCGCTTCTTTGCGCTAAAGTTAATTCAGTAATTTTATATTATCAATAAAAAAAATTATAAATTAAAAACTAAATAAAAAGAAAGCACATGAATTACTGCTTAAATAGCATAAAAAATGGTTGGTTTATTTTGTAAATAGACTAAACTTATCTTAACTTTATCATGTGGCGAATAACTCTAATCAAAATTCTTTAAACTGTAAAAAAGCAACAACAAATTTGACTTTATTTTATAAATATTTTGTTTTTATTTTATTTTATTTGTTTGTTTCATACATATTTTTTAAATAAGAATTATATTATTATTTGTTGATAGCTAGATAGACTTTATTGCAAAACTTGGAACTTATTAAATATTTAGGATATCTTAATCATCGTGAACTTTAATGATATGAGATTTGAATTTTGTGGAACATAGTCAAATTTTAGAAATTAGTTAAAGACACTAAACGATTTGTGAAAATTATATAACTTGTATTTTTGTAAAGTCTGTTGGTTTCTTTAATGAACTGCATTAAATGTGGCTGTAAGTGTGCCCATATTATATATATCACACTCTCTTTTTGTCTGTGCATTCGATGTGATTAGATGCGAAAATTCATTATAAATATATAATATATTTAAAATTAAATCAATATTGTCTATTTAATTTGGATATGGATATTGACAATCCAATAAAGATTTAATGTGAACCTTTGCAAATTTTGCAGTCTCCACTGTATGGGGTCAATGGGGTCACATGCATCAAGCTGTAAGAATGACAAATGCAACACACTTAAACTTAATTATAATTATGTACGCATTCCTAACCTTACCACACAAAAAGAGATGTCAATTGAGTTATTCTGGCGAAAGGCATTTCGCCAAAGTAGGAAGAGAGTTTGCGTACTCAAACCCCAATTGATGGCTATGGACAACGCAATAATTCCTATGCCAGCCTTTTGCGATGACGGCACTTAAGTATTTTGAAGAGGTTGAAGGGGCAGAATACTATATATATAGACAGAGAGTGAGAGAGAGAGTTTGGGACAAATGCAATAATTTACATGCAAATGCGTTTGGCTATAAATGTGCCACAAGCAGCAGCAACGACAATGGGCGTGTGTGTGTGTGGGGGGCGTGGCGGGTGTTTTATCCAAATCGAACTTAAGTATTTGCCATATATAGAGAGAAAGAGATGCGACTGAAACTGGAAATTCATTCGCGCGTCGCAGCTGTTTTGCCATTTGCCTAAATCTGTAGCAAGCTTTTACTTTTTATCAAATACTACACTCTCTCTGAGTATGTGTGTGTGTGTGTGTGTGCATGTAAATGTGACACATTGACAAAATGCGAACATGACAGCTCGCTGGTTCTCTCATTCGCTTTTAGCCCCCGAAAGGCACAAGAACACTTTGATAGCAGACACACACACACACTCCTGAATTTTTGGTCGTTTGCGCGGCAGAACGAAAATCCTTTTGACATTTTATTTACAAAACGCATTTGTCGCCAAACGGAAATTGGCACAGAACACAATAATAAAGCCGCACACACACACACACACAGGAAGAGAGAGCGACAGAGCTGAATGAGATGCCTGCCAATGGAGTTGAAATAGTTGCAGATGCAGATGTATATACCTGAAGATCTACTACAGCAAACGAAGTGAATTGAAAATTCAAGAAAATCTGTGACGTAATTTGAAGCAGTTTGAGACGCTGAGACATTGCCACAAGCCGCAAGCAAAGTCGACTGTGTCGCGATAGCAGCTAATGAAGAGCTCGGGTCACCTCAAGGATTGACTGAGTTGGCAGCAAAAAGGCAGCAACTGGAAATAATGCCAACGGGAAGTAATATCAATTGATGTAAAGCCACAGCCACATCAACAGCAACAGCATCTGCGCCTGTGGCACTAACCAATCATAAACTAATAAGCAAGCTCAGCTATGCAGACAAAAGCAGGTCGACTGAGAGTTACTCTATATACTAGATACATAATTATACAAAGTAGCTTATATTGTAACATAGATACATTTTAAAGCAGCTCGGCGGCTGCTTCTGCTGCTGCTGCTGACGCTCTCGATGCCTTTGCAACTTGCGGCAGCTCATCAAATTGAACGCTGCCAGCAAAAACCGCCAATGGCTGCCGCTGTCGCTGCCGCTGCTGTTGCTGTTGACATTGACACGAAGGCAGCATTAATGTTGCAAGCAACAGAGGGCGAAACGCTACTGAAGTCATGCTGCAAATGTGCAAATCAATGCGGCAAGCAATGCTTACGACCAGGCCAGCATAATGAGCACACAGCTACACTGAAAAAAAATTCCTAAAATCAAAAACATTTGTCTTAAAAGTTGTGTACTTAAAATAAGTCCATTTTAGAACAAATTCTTAAAACATTAGTTGGAAAAATGCCAAATTCTCAAAATAAGACAAACAAAAACTAGATTTAAAACTTGCCAATTCATTGAAGCTCTTAAGAGGTTTCATCTAGATTTGAATGTTTTCGTTCAGAGCTCAGTAAATCGCGCTATTGCTTGGTTCAAATGCAGCGAGAATCGATGATAAGTATTTTGTAAGTGGACGATTAACAATCTGGTCTATTTTGAATTGTATGAATATTTTTAAACATACATATATGGGTAATTCTCTGCCCAAAAAAAAAACATAAATTAAAACAATTTGAAAAATAAGTGAAGGTTATTTTTAAAGGTTTGGATTAGCACTATTTTTAGAGCTAAGATTGATTTTAGTAACTTATTCTTTTTACGATAAAATATATAAATTCGTTCATTTTTTGGTTTTGCATACGAATTTGTTAATTTTTGCAATTATCAGAACAGAAAACAAAACAGAAAAAAAAATCCAAAAGCATTCTTAGCTCTAATTAAAGTACTAATCTAGAGCTATACAAATAACCTTTACTTATTTTTAAAATTGTTTCAGAATATGTTTTTTTTTTGTAACTGAAAAGGTGGTCGCACGCGACATCCCTCAGAGAACTACCCATATACCAAATGTAGCGCTTGATATATTTGAAGTATGTCAATTTGGTTTATTTCGTCATATTTATTTGGTATATTTCTAAATGAATACCGCTCTATTTTACATATATTCACAATGGTTAGCAGGTATCTCACATTCGAGCACACTCGACTGTAGCACACTCGAACTTGTTTCCTCTTATTAATGAGAACTTGGGTCCTGTATCAAATGAAATTCGAAACACGATGTGCTTTCTAGCATTAAGACCAAATTTTATACATTTTTCATCAGTGTAGAATTATACGGCAGATGGGAAGAACGCAACGCGTATGCAAATTTCATTATTGAATTGCATGCAAATAATGCTGCTTAGTTATATGTATATACTAAATATATGGACTAGCAGCACAATCGTGTCGTTAGGCAGTGAAATTCGCCAGGCAAAAGGCGAAAGGTCAGCAGCGGAACAGCAAACTAATGTGCGACAATGACGATCAATCAAAGGGACAATTCGTCAGGCGGTCAGTCAACCGACTAGCCAGTCAGTCAGTCAATCGATCAATCAATATGGGAAGCCCCAACGGTCTGGTCTAGAAGCCCATGTTAGTTGTTAGTTGGCGGCCAATTCGTGCAACAATCAATAACGCCAAACGAGCCGTTGTCCTCTGCCCAGCAACTGCAGTTGCTGCTGCTGCCTTTTGTCTGCCGTAATCTCTGCCATAGCATATATGTATGTATGTATATATTTTATTTTTTTGCCTGCTGTAACTGTCGAGTTTGTATATTTAAAGTTTAGCTAAAGGCACTTAAAGTACTTTTTTGGTTTTTTGGGTAATGTGTGCACATAGTTTTGGCCTGTACTGTTAAGTCCTTAAATCCGTTGCTGAAGCTCGAGTTGTAGTTGTAGTTGGAGTTGTTGTAGTTAGTGTTGTATTGCTAGCTGCGGCTGCTCAGCAATCACGACAAGGCCTGTGGCTTGCTATCGTAAAGTTCACGTTAACATTTGCCACTTCCTTCCACTTCAACTCTCCCACCACACTCGCTATCTCGCTCGCTCTCACTCGCTCTCTCGTTCACTCTATCTATCTATCGCTTGCTGACTGGAAAGTATTAAAAAAGTTTTCAAATTTTCGTGAGCCCAAGAAAGTGCAGGTTGCTCTTTATTGCGTTAAAAATTTTCGCTTTCACAAAAGGACCAACGATTTTCCTCACTCACACACACACACCTCCACTAACCACTCACATACACACACACACACACCTCGGTAGCAGCCACGCCCAGCAACGCCTTATGTCTTACGTCGCTCTTCCCATTTTTACTTTCTTTTTTTTTTTTAGCTTCCACTGAGCACTGTAATTGATTTATGTGCGCAAACGTGCGTGGAGCGGCTGCTTACAATTTACTCTCAACCTCTCAGCCTCGAACGTTCTTGCTGTACTGAATAATAACAAATACACTCACACTTGCCCAACACGCCCACGCGGACCAAAAAAAAAAAAAAAAACGGAAATAAAAGCCAAGAGACAACGCGACAATGACCGCAACTTGAAGGTGTCCTTTTGTGTCCTGCCAAGTCGTGCCAGCCTAACTGAACTCAAATGGCCAACGCAAGTCCATTTGGCACAATTCCAAAAAAAAAAAAAAACGAAAAAAGAAAAAAACCAAACAGGAAAACGATTTTGTCCCTTAAAAATAAACTGCCGCCAACCAAAAAAGAAAAAATATATATATATATATCTAATATACGGAGCTAATAAATTAGCAGTTAGTATTATTTAATGAGCTCATAAATACTTTCGCCACAGCAAAAACAACAGCAACAACATCGAATGGGAAATGTAAGTGAAAAGAGCTTCTTGGTTAATGGAATTGGCTGTTAATTTGTAACTGTTAGCTACAAGGCAAAAACATTAAAAATAAGTAGCAGCAATTCATTAACTATTTATTAAAAAACAATAGCTTACTTATTTGGAAGTTTTGTCCTGTGTACACAGAACAAATTGCAACTGGAATTATAGTTATTTAAAAAATTACAGTAGAGAGAGAGGGTATATAAGTCACATTAAATTTTAAGCAAATTGCAAAGTATTTAGAGTCACGTAGTAAAAAAAATAAAACAGAATTTTGTGGGAGACAAATGCCTTTTTCTTTTACGAGCGTTCTTTTTATTCGGCTTACCGATCCAGACTGATCCCCTAGCTCAAAATTACATATATTCTGAAGTACAAAGACGAAGCAGAGATGGGATAGTAATAAAGATAACAAAACTAACATCATGAGAGAGTTGTTATAAGAGGGCTCGTCTTACTACGATTGTGTGCACAGGTCGTATACGTAATCTAGTCGGAACTGTATCTGGCTTCGAAGATGCCAACATTTATGCACACTTGTATTACTAAAATCTATAGTCACCGCATAGTTTTTTCTAGATATAAAATATAGATATTCTATACAGATATAAAAAAGTGATGAAAGTTCTGAAATATCGTAAGCTATATGTTACAATGCCTATGTTTTGTGAATAGACATTTATTTGTTTTTAATAAAGACAATAACTTATTTATTTATTGATTATGATTTATTGTTATATGTTATACCAAAGCTTGATTATTTTATTTTAATTTGTTGATACTCAACACAGAACTTAATTGTAGTTTAAGTTTCACATATTAGTATAATTATATTCACGATTTAATATTTGCTGTAAATTTATCCACCTGAAGAAGCAAACTACAAATTGATAAAAAAAATTACCTAGAAACTGCTGCGTATACTTAATTTTTTTGATATGCTAATAAAGCACACTCTTTTGATGTTAACTCCTTTAGCAGCTACTTTTATCAATCGAAAATAATGCTGCCACGCAAAAGTGTTGCCCCAACATGGTGCATGCAAATGCAAGAAAGATTTCTCTTAATTTCGTTTTCGCCTGCAGCAAATTGAAGTCGACAAATGCGGATCGAAGTGGCAAATTGAAATTGCGCCGCAGTCAAAATGAATTTGCAGCTCATCAGAGGCTGCCTTCGATACACACCGATAATCGATATCAACGATGACGATGACAGCGATGGAATGCAATGGAATGAGGACGAAGGATAAGAATGTTGTCGCCTTGCGCTGACAATGCCTTAATTTATTTGTGTCCCACTTGATGACGCCGCCGCCGCCGCCGCTTCGCTACTTATCTATCTACCCCCAAACCAATGTCGTCCTGACTGACTGACTCTCTGACTGGCTCCCTTGGCTGGCTGGCACCCAATCAACCATTCGCTGTAGCTGTTATCTTCACTCCCACCTGGCAATGCAATCAATTTACATGCTTTCCGACTCGTCAGCTGCTTGGATACCACTGGATGCTACCTATCAGAATGGAAGACAAACAATTTTGTAGGGCTTAAGCAGGACTTGGACTGGCTCTGCGGACAGAACTGAACTGAACTGAACTGAACTGAGCTGAAGTGAGCGTCCGTTGCTTCTCTGTGTTCTGTGTTCTGTGCAATCATGGCCCAAAAGAAAAGTGCTTTCCACAGTGGCGGCCATAAAACTGACCAACAGCAGCAACAGCAACATCTGCAACAACAGCAGCAACAACATAAGATTAAGCTTGAGATTGAGTTGAGTAGAAATAAAAATTTATGGAGTGGTCATTTATCACAAGACGGGCAGTTTCTGTTTGTCTTCTTGCTGGTTATTGTTGTTGTTTTCTTCTTTTTTTTGTGTTTTGTGTTTTGTGTTGCTTCCCTTTCTTTTCCCTTGCTTTTTTTTTTGGTTTTGGCCCGTTAAGCGAGCTACCTAGCAACTTTGCTATCAGTGTTGTGAGACTGTTCGCTGTTTTAACCGTAAGCAGCTATAAAAACAGTAGCAACAGCAGCAGCAACATCTCTCCCTAACAGCACTAACAATAACAATAACGAACACGCTGTTGCTGCTCATTTGTTGCTGTTGTCTTTAGCTGTTGTGTGGTTTATTTGCAGTTGTTGTTGATTTACTGCCATTGCTGTTGCTGTTGCTATTGCTGCTGCTGTTGTCGCTGCCGTTTTCTGCAAATTTAAAACTTTCATTTTTAATGGAATTTCCTTGTCAAACGCAATGGCAGCGAGCTCCCTCGTTGCGTACATCAGCACCACTGGCGCATTTTCCCTGATAATCCACTAATGTTATTTTTATTTTGATTGTCACACACACCCGCAAAAACAAAACACAAACGCGTTGGCACGTTGACTCCTGCTGCATATGATGAACGGCAACACACAACTAAAAACATATTTACAGTACGAAATAAGACACGAAAAAGTGAATCGCAATCTCGTCTCAACGAGAACATCCGAACATCGAAAAGTATCAACTAAAATTTCTTTAAAAAATAAAATAAATTAAAGAAAACTAATTTCTAAAATAATGCAAATAAATCTATATAATATTATACATACATGTGTTAATAATACTCTTCCTCAACGCACAAAAGAAAAATTTGTTAAAATCTGAATAAAATGTTAGAATTGATGCAAGAAGATTTATTCTTAAATCAATATCTAAAATCTACAAAAATTCAAAATTGCCCAAACTTGTTTCTGGAAGGAAAAAGTTCTTATTTTAAGAACAAAAACAAAATTCTTGAATTTGAGGTCTTTTCGATCATAAAAGAAGATTTTGTTAATTCCAAAATGAAGAACAAAATCTTGTTTTCAAATTTTTTCAACTTACAAATTTTATGGTTATATTTTAAAATCAGAAAGTTCTCAAATCTAGTTTGCAATCTTCTTGTTCATCTAAATATTTTTCTCTCCTTGTACATTTACTTTTATTTGCCATACATTGCCATGAAATATTTGGCAATAGAAAATAATATTGCATGGAAAGCAATATTAAATAATAACCAGACAAAGCTAGGAAAATGACGCAACAAACGTATTAAACAAGCTTTCAACAAATATATGCATATATTAAGTATAGAAAAAATATGAAAATAGGAAACACATTAAAAGAGAAAGGAGATTAGAAATTAAACCAAATGTGATGAAACTTGAAATTTCAGTAAAATTCAGCCTTTATTTAATGTGAAATTTTGTTGCTCTCTTGTCTTCAAATTTTGATGCATTCTTCTCTGCATTGTTAAATATGAAAATTTAATTTTGCAATATTTGCCGGACTTGAGTAAATTGCGCAATTAGTTTATGCGAATTTCAATTAATAATTCCCATTTTCAACAACACTTTCAACAGCGGGCGAATGCGACACAAAGTGGCCAACAACAAGTGCAAATACACACACGAACACAACCGTAACACAAAAAAAAAATTATGAAAATAGAGAAAAAAAATCCAGTAAAATATGAAAAATTATATAAAAAATTGCCCAAAGCCTCCAAACGAAATTTATGACAAAAATTTTTACACGAAACGTATGTTTTGTCATATGACCATTCATTGTCCTCGTGTCGCCGCTGTCAGTCGTCGTCCCTCCTGTCTATCTTTGTACACAGCGCTTTCCCTTCTCTTATATATATATCATATATATATATATGGTATGTCTCCCTTGCTGACAACTCTCTCTCGCTCTCTTCCCCCTGTCATAGCCATTGTTCCTCTTTGGGCCATCCCTTACCGTTGCAACTTTCAATTGGCTTTTTGTTCACTTTTTTGTTCCAAATGTTTTCCGCAACTTTTGGTGCATTTCATCTCTTTTTTATTTTATGTTTTTGCTAGTGTTGGTAAAAAACATGGCAAAACTAGAAAAAATCGAGCTGTCAACACACACATAACAAGTGCAAATTTGAGAAGCGAATGTGCTCAACTTTCAAGTACTTCGTCTCTTGAGCTTAAGTCGACCTACTAACACATGTTTGTGCTTATTTCATTTTGCAGCAGTTGAGCAAATTAAATCGAGACACCTATATTGCATTATCTGTAAAGATTTGCACTACATACTTACATTATTTTTGAATACATTTAATAAACTAACTAATCAATGTAATTCAAAATAAAAATTACGTTTATAGGAAGGTACAAGAATAGAATAATCATTTTTGATTATCATTAAACTCATATAAATTCCTTTTGTGAAGATGCCAATTCAAGCTGGCAAGGGTATCAGAGTTCAGAAAGATTGTCTAAACTGCTGACAGCAGCAAAGTCCTTTAATGGTCTGACGGAATTACATCGGACATGAATTTCACTAGGGATTCTTCTATCTCATCTATGTAGGTATAAAATATTGAGTTACCCAAAATGATAAAATTGTTGAATAATTCAAAAGTAATTATATTAAGATTAATTTGAATTAAGATTAGTATTGAATTTAAAACATGTAAGTCGTAAGAGCTGCTATTTCAATGTGCAGCTTACATTTATATGCATTATTATAAGTATTTAAAGCTGACATCCGAACGAAGCAAAAAAAAAAAAAAAAGAAACGCATCTATGCATTTTACTTGCAGTTGGCAACAGTTTCCTCCTCTCAATGCAGCATTTGTCAGGTAAATCGGATGAATGTCTGTGCAGCCATGTGAATAAAGATTGTGTCTTTGAACGCAACCGCACAGAATTCACTTTATTCATTTTGCTTATTTCGTTTTTATATATAGTATCCATCATTATGCGATATTTTATGAATGCACCTGTACCTAAAAGGAAAAACTGACCCAAACACACAGCAAATCAAAAGTTTTGACTACTTTCGGATCAGGCGTGCAACAGTAACACAGTTCACCATGACTTATAGATACAGTTCCACACAAACATATGTATTTTATATATGTATATAGTTACTATACAACTATATATACTATGCTGCTGACTTAATGCTGTCGTTTGGCGCGAATATTTTGTACGCTTCATTGATTTAATGGGAAAACTTTTCGGTCAGTTTGTTTGTTTGCCTGCCATTCTTTTTTTTCGCCTTTGCTTTTTCTTTATTTCGATGTGTGTGTGTGTGTGTGTTTGCTTTGGTTGTTTTGTCGACACACAAATCGACGGCCATAAATCGAATGGGTGGTGGCGGTCAGTTTCATGGCAGTATCTTCTCTCTCTCTATATTGTTATTGTCGTTGTCGTTGTCGTTGTCGACTCCATAACATACGCTCGCCGTAGTAGCTGTTTATAGTAATTTTCAATAGTTTTCAATAGTTTTGCGGTGCTCGGTGTGAAAAATATGTTACAATTTTTCCACTAGCACACGTTTTCGTTTGTTTTTTTTTGTCATTTGGTTTGCGTTCTCTCGTTGCGATACTCTCGATACTTGGAACTTAAGTTTTAGTTTGCAGTGACATTGATTCATGGCTGGTTTACACACAGTCCACAGTCAGCTCTCGTTGGCCGCAAAACAAGTTTTGCTTAATTGCCCAAAGATTTTCGGCGATTTCTAATTGTGCAGTGTCTTCACGTGGAAATCATAAAATATACCATCAAGAGAGCCAAGCAGTCATGTAATGGCTTTCAATTTGGACTACATTGTTGCAAGAACGATAGAGAAAAAAAAGTAGAACAAAGACGACAGTCTGTGTAGCAGGTGGCTGCTGGTAGAAGTGCATTCATGTCCTTGTCCTTGCCATGCAATTAAGTCGCAGCCACAGCGACACAGGCGAAGGAAAGGCAAACCATTGACGTGCCAAGATGACGACAATGACAACGATGACGATGACGAGGACGATAATGACGACGACGATGATGATGATGATTGTGACTCTGACATGACTTGACTTGTGGTCGTTGCCACTTGCTGCAGCAATTGCTATAGCTGTTTTAGTTGCTGTTGTTGTTGCTGTTGCAATTTGCGCTAGAAACCGGCAAACTGTTTTAGTAGCTAAGTGGAGCGGCAATTCATTGGGCCGTCAATATTGTCGTGTATCTTTTTCTCGACAAAACATACACACACACACACACACATAGTACTATAACATATAAGATACACGAAATGCAGACATTAGTAGACCCAAGCTCCAAGAATGAGAGCGAAGTCTCCTTTTTCTCTTTCTCTCTCTGTCTCTTGCTTGCGACACGAGAAAATTTTGCCAATTAAAGTTTGTTTTAATTAAGTAACTTATTTAGTTACCTACTTATTGTTGCAAGTAATGCATGTGCAGTAGACGGCATCTGCATGCACTCAGCATCAGCATCAGCATCAGCTTCAGCTTAAGTTGCAACTCCTTCAGTTCCTGCTGCTTCACCTTGTGCTAACTGCAAACATACTTGTGAAAGCATCTCAGTTTACTAGCCAATTTGAATTGGAAGCGACGCACAAAATGCCTACCGCTCTTTCAAAAACAACAATCTGCCTTAAAAGATGTTTAGATGAAAATATATACAACAAAAATGTGTTTGGGAAACAAAGAACAAATTTGATTTATATTTAATTTCAGCTGATTTTCACTAAGCAAGTTATTGATAACTTAAACATTAAATGTAAATATAATATATATTAGATTTAAGCTAAGAATGTGCTAGCAAGTTAAATATACTTAAAATAATAATTAAAAGTAACAAAATGAATGTAAAATATGTAAATACTAAACATAAAGTTAATAGATTAAAGCTTTAATTAACCCATGTGTGTGAAAGCTTGTATTTTTGAATTTAGAATCTTCGAATAAATGCTTAAAGCTCTTTTCAAACGTAAAGATAATTGGTTAACGCTTACAGTTGACAATATGCTTCTATACTCTTAAAAGTTAAGTTAAGTTACTCAGCATAAAGTCGATCGATTAAAACATTAAGTTACCAATATGCTTCCATTTCTATAGTTTCTATAGTTCTATAGTTTTTAAATAATTCTAAAAGTATGTTAAAGACCCAACAGTTTGATCATTAAGTTCATTGCTTAAAGCTCTCACTTAATTGTGTGCTTGTAAGATTACATTATTAAAAGTTAAGTACTATTTAAAAGGAAAACACAATTAATAATAATGAACTCAAAGCTGATAGATTAAAGCTTTAAGTTACTAATGTGCTTACATATATGTATATAGTTTTAAATGTAACTACTTTAACAAGTAAGCTCTATGTATAGTGAAATTATGAAATATATTTATTAAAGCTTTCAGTAATATGTTTGTATGTTAATACTTTTAAAAGTTAAGTTTAAATAAAAAGACTAAAAAGAAATACTAAAAAGCCAAAATGTCAATAGATTAAGGCATTCATGTACCAATAAGTAACCTTTAAGCTGTGCTATCTAAGCATCAAGTTCATTAATGAGTTAATAATGTACTTACAAGATACGTATTCTGAAAAGCTAAATGCTGAAGCAATACATTAAAGATGAAAGCTCTATTTGATTAATGGAGCTTTCGGCTGCAAGCTTTATTGCAGATTATACTGTTATATTTCTTCTGAAAAGTTATTTGCTGAAGCAATACATTTAAGATGGAAGCTCTATTTGATTAATGGAGCTTTCGGCTGCAAGCTTTATTCCAGATTATACTGTTATATTTCTTTTGAAAAGTTATTTGCTGAAGAAATACATTTAAGATGGAAGCTCTATTTGATTAATGGAGCTTTTGGCTGCAAGCTTTATTCCAGATTATACTGTTATATTTCTTCTGAAAAGTTATTTGCTGAAGAAATACATTTAAGATGGAAGCTCTATTTGATTAATGGAGCTTTCGGCTGCAAGCTTTATTCCAGATTATACTGTTATATTTCCTCGCGCAGACTACAGAGTTGTGTATGTGTGCTGAAGTCGCCATATATGGTATGTTGATGTGCTCGACTCGATTGCAATTGTACTGCAAATCCTGTTGCACATACACACACATATACACTGACAAGGCATTACACAAACACGTCGCGCTAGGTCGCATCACGTGGCGGCGTCCCCTTGTTTCAGGTGTGTGCGAGTGTATCCATGTTATGTGGCACGCTCTTAATGCGAGTGTGTAGTATGTGTACTTGCCACAACTTTCCCCGTGGTCGCTGGCTGCGTGTGTGAAGTACGTGAAGTGTGGGTGTTCGTGTGGGTATGGGTGCGTGTGTGTGTGTGTATTTGCAAGCCTAATTAAAATTCCGCATTGCATTTAATGCCGTTGATGAGAATACGTGCTCAAGACAGCGGAAATTTCCATTTAATTAAAATTTTCTAAATAAAAAGATACAATTTAAAATAACACAGCTAAGGAAAATACTCAGTTTGTCCCCAACAAAAAAATTCTTACTCGTATAGCCAACTGCAGATCATCGATCAGTTAAAGTCGAAATGAAACAACATTTATTTTTGTAGTTTGTCATTTATTTATATTTAGTTTTTGTTTGCTTTCCATACAATATTTATTAGTAATAATTTTCCTTTTATTGTATTTGTTTAAGTGTGTTTATTTTCTTCGCTCTCGCTGCTTCTTAAATATTTTGCATTTGCCTTGAGACTAAAACTAGTTTAGCAGAAGGGGGAGACAGAGTCCTTCCACAATAGCCACTGTCTAGAGCATTGAAAGCTTTCTTAATTCGGCATATTCTTCTTATATTTATTATTTCATTTTTGGTTGTTTTTTTCCTTTTTTTTTTTTTTGCTTTGGCAAAATAATTAATGCTCTGTTTATTTGCTTTTTGTATTTTAAGTTCGATTTTTGATTTTGATTTGCATTTGCATCTGCAACATGTGCAGCTATTATTTTTTTCTTTTTCGTTTTTTGGTTTGCTCTTTCCATTTGTGTGTTTTGTTAGTGTATTTCTCTATGTTGAAACGTTTGCCCCTTCATCGCAATTATTATTTTTTAACTTGTTGTGTCTATATATATGGTAGTTGTGCCTTTGCTTGATCAATTTATTATTGATGCCCCTGCAGACGATATTATAATTATTAAAATAAATTTCAGATGTATGCTAAGCTAATATACATATTTTAAAGAATATTCATAGTTCTATTAGTGTATATCAAAATTTGTTCTACTTGAAATAATATTTGCACTAGCTACAGACAAACAAAAAAATGTTTCATTTGCATTTATACAATAGATTCGCACATCGTCTGCAAGGGAATTGCAGATTCGGTATGCCGAAGAATTTTAGTTTACTGAATTGTTATCGCTTTTTGTTTGATTTGATTTAAACAAATGTCCAAGCTGTGTGAATAAATAAAAGAAACACAACTCGGTCTATATTCGAGTGGGGAAAGCGGAAATGGAACTGGAAGTGGAAGTGGAGGAAGTTGAGTGTATGCATAACATTTTTTGGGGGCAGCAACATTTCTTATGATTTGATTTGTTGTTTGTTTCTCTCTCTTGCTCCTTTTTTGCTTACGAGTAGTTTTCTAACAAAATTCTTGAGCAATATTTGCATTTGTTTTGTTTTTTGCTTTTTGCATGTTGTTGTTGTTGTTGTTGATTTTGTCATTATGTAAATTGTTGCAGTGTGCCTTAAATTGGTTTTGACTGTTTGTATGTTGTGTATAGTACGTTAGCAGCTCGTTTCACTTAGTTATCGCATTCCCAGCTGACTATAAAGTAATTGTTATACTCATTCTCGAACTACATGACATTTTATTATTTTCCTTTTTGTTTCTTTATTTGCCATATATATAAGTAAATATGTTTATTTCTTATTTCGATAAGATGCCGTTCAATTGTAGTTGTATTTATTTCTCTCTTTTTTATAGCTAATTCTTTGTGACTAAAGCTAGAAATTATGTATTTAATAATCAGTATTTATTTATAAAACCCAAATGAAACGAGTCAAGATTAAAGTTAACTACGAAGACAAAAAAAAAAAACATTATGCATTTTACAAATGAAACTCTTTGAGTTTTGCTAACATTTACTGCATGTTGCACGCTTAATTAATTTAATTTAATTTAATTTAATTGTATGTATTATTATTATTATTATTTGTTAATTAGTTAGTTAATATGTTTCTCTTTCAATCTTTTATGCTACTATTTTTATTTGTTTACTCTTCTTCTTCTTTGCATCTTTGCTATTTACTTAGTATTTTCACTTACCGCGCTTCACTTCTAGAAAAAAAATTTCGATTAACACTAAGTATAGTATCTCATTTTGTTTTTGTGGCAAAAAAAAAGTCATTACTTTGATTACAAGTGTGTGTTTATATGTCATATGTGTTAGTGTGTGTCCATGTGTGTGTTTTAATATCCTACATATTCAAATTTAGCTGTAATAACTGGCAACTGGTTTGATTTATCTGTCATATCCGACATTTCGCATAGTAATCGGTATTTATATTGTGTATTTTCCATATATGTATGTATTTATTAATGTAAGTTATTTATCATTAATCTAAAAACGGATTTATATTTATTAATTCATTTGTCGATTTCTTCTTCTCTTCTCTCTTTTTGGTTTTGTTTGTTTTGTCGCGCTGAGTTTTCAATTCGATTCAACTTTTATTTACATTGAATAAAAAAAAAAAGGTTTTTCGGTTTTTAAATTGTTTCATAACTAAACGAACGTTGAACGCAACATGATGATTATCACTAACCTAGTTTATGTTTTTCCTTTTTTTTTTTTGTGCTTTTAGTTTTTGGTTTGTTAGTTGGGATTTTTACTCATAAATTAAATGCATTTTTGGGCCACATTGGAAAACATAAAAATGCTTTTGCATTTTCTCTATCTCTCTCTGATTGAAAAAGTTATGCTAAATGAATGAATTGAATGCCATTTGAAAGATGAAATATATGTACGAGAGTTTACAGATCAGTTTTTTGGACACGTTTTTCTTTTTTTTTTGTTTGTGTGGGTGAAGGGAGGGAGGGAGGTCAAACACGTTACGACTGTGTATGATAAACGCATTCTCATATTTCATTTGATTTTAAAGCAATCGAATAAATTGAATAACTTTTTGAATACGAGTGAGAGACTACTAACAGACACTCAAGTGATTCGTATTGAGCACAACGCCAGCTGCCATATAACCGCCGACAACACCGCCGTTGTTGTTCTGCTGTCGATGTGCCGCTGCAGCCGCCGCCGCTGCCTGCTGATGATTGTGGCTATGATGATTGTGATTGTGATTGTGTGCGTGTGTGTGACTGTGATTGTGTGTGTGTGTGTGACTGTGAGCATGTCCACCATTGCTACTGTTGGCCGGCGATGCTGTGGAAACGGCAACAACATTGCCCGCTCCATCGGCAACAATGTTGTCGGCAACAACCAATCCCGCAATGCCCGCAATGGGACTGCGACTGCCGCTCTTCACCATCGGCAGCGGCACTCCGCCAATGGGTGTTGTGGCCGCTGTGGTTGTTGTGGTGCCGGTGCTCAAGCTGGTCCCGCTGATGTGCCCGCTGATGCCACTCGGCACACTCGACATGGTTGTAGCCGCTGTTGTTGATGTTGCAGCTGCCGCTGAAGATGCTGCTGCGGCTGCTGCAGCAGCCTGAGCTGCTTGTGCCGCAGCAGCGGCTGCTGCTGCCGCATTGCCAACGTTCGCTGCGGTGCGTGTGAGCTCCTCGTTGGGTATGCTGAAGTGACGATAGGAAATGTATTCGGGCGGCATTGCAGCCTGCCGCTTGGCGTTCTCGATGCGCTGCTTCTTCAGCTTCACGTAGCTGAGCACCGAGATCATCACAATGAAGACAATGATGCCCAAACAGCAGCCAACAATCAGACCCAAGCGACGTGTCAATATTGAGTGTATGAATCCATTGCTCGACAGTCCGTTCTCATCCGTAATCAAACTGGGCGTCGAGTCGAGTGTCTGCACATCGGTGCAGGCTGAGAAATGTGAATTTTTGAGCACCTCGTGCAGCACATTGTCCGTCACAATGCTGTTCTCGATGAGTGCTTGCTGCTGTTGCTGTTGCAGCTGATGTTGCTGTAGATGCTGCTGTTCGTTGTCCGCTTCGTTAAGATGGAGATACGGTGAGTAGGCTTCCGGCAGCGGTTGTGAGGCAGCTGCCAATGAGACATCATTGGAGCTTGAAGCTGAAGCTGAGACTGAACCAGACAGCACCAAGTCGTCCCTTGAGTCGTTGTAGTGCAACCTTTGCAGCGCATTGGCCAAAGGCTCGGAGAGCCAATTACCGGTGCCGATGACGCAGATGTGATAGCGCGTGTTCGGGCTCAATTTCGTTAGCTTTGTGGAGCTGGCCGTGCCGTTTAGACGCTTGCCGTGTATCTGTGGAATAAATTAACCAAGTTGTGCAAGATTGTTATTGTCGTTTTTCGCTTCTCTCGCTCTAGCTCTAGCCCTCGCTCAACGTTCACGTCAGGCTACCTCAACGGGCAACGGACAACCTTATACCCAATTCATAAACCTCAATCCCCAATTTCCACGTTCCCCATCACCGTCACCGTCATCATCATCATCATCATCATCATCTTCGTGTCGTTTTATTAAAACTGTCTCTTGCGTGGCCTGCGGCCTTGCGTCCTTTTCACTAACTGGACAGCACAATGGCTAAAGTCTAACTAAAGCTGACTTATTGAGTCTGCTGTTAACTTGTCATTGACGCCAGTAGTTAAAGACATAAATGCTGTTAATTATCAACATTGATAGCATATCAAAAAGACTTTCACTTCAAAAGGAAGCAAACTTGTACATTTTTAAATAAGTTGTTAATATTTAAAAAAAAAATGTTTTATTTATGTTTGCTTATTTGTAAATGCTAACAGAAAATTGTAGTTGTAATTGAATACTTCATCGAGTTTATTGCCCTTTTAAACGGCAACTTTGCCCACTGTGCCTGGCATCTTCTAGTCAATGAGAACCCGGGGCAACGTGAAGCTTAAATTAAATTTTGTATGCACAAAGTTGCGCCAGTTTATCGCCGATCGAACGAATGAACCTTCCCTTCCCCTTCGCCTCCCTCTTCTCTTTTCCTTTCCTTCCCCCTAAGCGTTGATTAAGCGTTTATTAAAGGAAAATTACGGCCCCAACACGACAGGCAACTTGCTACTGCGACTGCGACTGAGACTCGGCATTGGAGTATTTACCATCAAATTACTTTCAAATTTGGGCGGGGCTGAAACTCACCTCATCCGTGGCAGCAAATTGGGCCAGACGTTCGCGTTCTCCTCGCTCCCTGTCCCGCTCGCTGCTCTGATGCAGTCGCTCATAGTCTCTATCGACATCCTGGTCGCGTTCCCAATCGCGATGAATATCATGATGATGACCTTTGGCCTGGTCGCGCTCGGTTGGCCCAGAGCCGAGTCCATCGCCGGTGGCATGGTAAACAATTTCGAATCCAGTGAGACCCAAATGTTCGCGACTCTGCCAGGAGACGACCACCGAATAGGGCTGAATGTCCTGTATGGCCATTTTGGGTATTAATGGGGCATCGCAAAATTGCTGCGGCTCCATGCGGCCAAACACCTTGCCACGCAGCTCCGTTGGGTGTTCGCACCTCAGATAATTAATGTTATCGCCGCCCGTTGGCGATAGCGACCATTTGCGATGATCCCGCAGCCATTCCCACAGCTTTTGCGCATCGCAGCTGCAATGCAGTGGATTCTCTGCAACGCAGAAAAATAATTAAATAAATAAAATACCATTCACATGAAATGACAAAATGTCATCAAATTCATCAAGTAGCCGAACAGAAAAAAAATGACAAAAAATTCAATAAAAACAAACAAAATAATAAATAATAAACATATGTATGTTCAAGAAAATATAGAATTATTGCCAAATAGATTTATATGGATACAAATTACTAATAAAATAAATAAAAATATTAAACTAAAATTAACTAAAATAAAATAGAATTTATAAAAATGCTGAAATAAATAAATGCAAATATATGTTATACAAATTAAATACAAAGAAAAATAATTGAATTAATATAACAATTAGAAAAAAAAAACAAGTAAGAAAGTTACAGTCAAGTGTGCTCGACTGTGAGATACCCGCTACCCATTTTTAATAAGGGCAAAATATTGCGGTATTATTTTCAAAATATACCGAAAATACTAAAAATACTAAAAATATACCAAATAGTATGTTTGGTATATCGATATAGCACACCATTCAAAATATACCATAGACGGCACAATATACCAGATTGTCAACCAAAGCAACTAAGGCCCCCAGTAAGGCGTTTTTGCCCATACAAAAGTATTTCTTTAATAACTTCGACAATTTGTATCTGATCTCAACCAAATTTTCAGGAATCATAACTACTATTGTAATTATAGCTTTAAATTTACGCTTGTTATTCGATTTTTTTGATTTGCGGGGGCGGGAGTGGGCGTGGTAAAAATTTGAAACAAACTTGATATGCGTGCAAACATAACAAATGCTGTCGAAAAAAAATTATAGCTCTATCTCTTATAGTCTCTGAGATCTAGGTGTTCATACGGACAGACGGACAGACACACAGACGGTCAGACGGACATGGCTATATCGTCTCGGCTGTTGACGCTGATCAAGAATATATATAGTTTATAGGGTCGGAGATGCCTCGTTCTACCTGTTACATACATTTCCTGCCGGCACAAAGTTATAATACCCTTCTACCCTATGGGTAGCGGGTATAACAAAATAAAATAAATCGAACGCAAATAAAATATATGAATTCTTAAAAATTGCCCAGGAAAATGTATAATTCATATTAATTAAAAGTAGTTTCTCGAATTAAACTAAATAAATACAATAGAGTAAAATTAGTAAATAAATAATATGATACTATGACAACTCACCTTCTAGCTTGAGCGTACGTAAATTGGTTTCCAACGGCTTCAGCGGATCCAACGGCACCAGCTCGAAGTAATTCTTGCGCAGATCCAGCAGATGCAATTTGCGCAGATAGCGGAAACCATCGTGGGACAACGCCGTCATCCGATTGCCCATTAGCAGCAGCTCCACCAAGCCATGAAGATTGCGGAACGATTTCTTGGAGACGCGATCCAGCTGATTGAAGCTCAAGTCAAGCGTTTGTAACTGCGCCAAATCGCCGCTAAACTCATCGAGATCCTTGAGTGTATTGTGTGAGATATTAAGTAATCGCAGCAAACGCAATCCCTGCAAACGCTCTTTGGGCAGCATCTCCAGCTCGTTAACACTTATGTCCAGAGTCAGCAGATTGGTCAACGACTTGAAGGCACCGGGCGAAATGCGTGTGATGCGATTGTTGATCAAGTGCAGATGTTGCAGCGCCTGGAATGCCTCGAAATCCTTCGAGGTGAGAATGGAGAGATTCGTCTGGCAGATGTACAACTCCTTCAGATACAGATAACGCTCCTCCTTAACCGTATAGATCTTGTTGATGGGATTCCCTGTCAAGTTGAGCCACGACAAACGCGGTATGGAGACATCGGACAAAGCCGAGCTGGGAATTTGCAGAAAGCGATTACTGGACAAGTCAACGCGTTGCAAATTGATCGAATGCCGCAAAAAGTTGGCGGGCAGCGACAACAACAGATTCCCACTGAGATCCACATTATCGAGTTGCGTGAGGTTCACCGCATTGAAGCCACTTAACGAGTTGATCTTGTTGTCACGCAAAATGAGCTGACGCAAATTGAGTGTGCCACTTAGCTTGAAGAAGTCAATAGAGATCAGTTGATTGCGCGCCAAATCCAAGGTCTCCAATGTACTCAAATTGTACAGAGCAATGTGCGGGAATTCGACGAGATTATTGCGGCACAAACGCAATTCCTTGAACACATTTAAGCCGCTGAAAATGTTGCGATTCATTTCGGTCAATTGATTGTCACACAAATCGATGCGCACGAGGTTTGTATTCTTGGCAAAGAGTTGGTCCGGAATGCTCGTCAGACTGCAGTTGGCCATAGACAACTGTTGCAGCGAGCGCAGCTTGTCGAACATGCCCGACATGATGCCACCCATGGTGCCGCCCATGCCCACATGACTGAAGTTGTTGTGCGATAAATGCAAACGCCGCAAACTCTGTACATCCAGTTTCTGTATGTCCGCCGGATTCAGTTGATTGCGCTCTAGATTCAATTCGTTCAGGTTCTGCAGCGATTTAAACGTGTGTAGTTCGAGTTTACGCAGCGAAGTATTGCGCAAATTGAGCGTGATCAACGGGAGTTCCTCCAGAAAGATGTCACGCGTTAATTGCACAAGCGGATTGTGGGACAAGTCCAGTGATTTAAGTTGCTTTAGGCGACTGAACGCATAACCCTCAATGGCCTCGATGTGATTGTGTGCCAGACTCAGCTCCTCAAGGTTCTGCAGGGCCGCAAAGTAATCGCGACGCAATTGTCGCAATTGATTTCCGCTCAGGTCGAGAAACTTCAAAGCCCCCAGACTGGCAAACGTGTCCTTCTCAATCTCACGAATGAGATTGTTGCTCAGGTACAGCCTGCCCAGCTGTGGGGTGTCCACGAACAGCGATCGATCGATCTTCAGCAGCTTATTGTCGCGCAGCCACATGATTTGTATGCGTTGCTGCTGTCGAAACGTGCGCTGATGTATCTTGTTCAGATAGTTCGACTCCAATTGAATCGATAGAAGGGAAGAGTTCTGCTCCGGGAAGATGTCCTCCAGCACGGTCAATTGATTGTCTTGCAGATTAATGTGCTGCATGTTGCGCAACGTGTGAAATGCTCCTGGTTCAATGTCCTCGATGTTGTTCTTCTGGATGTGCAGCTCCTGCAGCGAAGGCAACGGCTCAAAGACGCCTTTACGCACCCGGCGTATGCGATTGTTGTGCAATCGCACCTCACGCAACTGCTCCAGCTTGCGAAACATGCCAATCTCCAGATCCTGTATCTCATTGTTGTCCAGCGACAGCGACGAGAGCTTGATGCACTTGTCGAACAGCGTGACGGGCACCAAGGGAATGAAATTCGAGCGCAAATACAAATGATCCAGATTAGCCAACGTGCTAAACACATTCGGATCGATGTGTGCAATGCCATTCGACTCCAAATAGATGACATCGACCAGCGTCGAGTTGGTGAACGCATCCGCCGGCAACTCGAGTATATTGTTCTCGGAGAGAAACACCTCACGCAACTGCGGCAAATTGGAGAAAACGCCGCTGATGGCGTGAATGTGATTGTGACTCAAGTCCACCGTCTGCAGTCGCTTGTTCTTATCGAAGACCTTGGGATCGAGTGCAATGATGCGATTGTGTGACATATCCAATGACATCAGCTCTTTGAGACTCTTGAATGCCTCCGGCTGCACCAGTTCAATTTGATTCGCATAGAATGAGAGCGTTTGCAGTTGGGGAAAGGCGCGAAAGCAATCGTGCACAATCTCGCTGAATTGATTCGAACTCAAGTCGAGTAAAATGAGGGAAGGCAACTGCAATGCCGCTGCTGTGGCCACCGCAGCCGAAGCATTGTTCGTGGCCAGCTGTATGTCGCCATAGAAGGTGGAGATCTTGTTGTTCGACAATCGGAGTATACGCAAATGTCCGAGTTTGCGCAATGCGAGCATGGGAAAGGTGCGCAGTCCGTTCTCGGAGACATCGATCTCTTGCATGCAGTCCTCGAGGCCGGTGAAACCATTCTCTGGTATGCTCTGCAGACGATTGCCTTTGATGTTCAGCTTGGACACGCGCAGGCCATAGAAACTGTAGTCGTCGATGCGCACGATCTCGTTGTAGTCAAAGTCCAGAGCAGTCAGCTTTTGCAAGGAGCTCAGGGCACGTGACGGCAGCTGCAAGAAAGTGGGAGTACACGTATTAGTATGTGACAATTGCTGACTACTATGACACTTCCTCGGAGAGGAATTGCCTTAAAACATCAGTTTTTTACTTTATTTGCTCGTTGATTGTAATTAATGCCAGCGTCAACAATTGTGTAATTGTGTGCTCGAAAAAATAAATATACGCATCACTCTGCGGTTGCATCATTATGCAATATTGCATTTAAACAGAGCACTTCTTCCGCACCTACACCCTGTTACTAACAATTAGTAGTTAAGTTGTATGTATGTGCATATTGCCTAAAATACATACATAAATGTATATATATATGTATGTTGTCCTCTTCAAGCACACAAACAAATTTTTCATTCTTTTGCCAAGTTGTTGACTTTGTTTTGGGGGGCAGAGCAACAGCACTTGAACCAGCTATACATTGTCTATCAAAGCTCTTGCATTCTTTCTGCTCTTCCCACACATAAAACACAATTGTTATTGTTGAATGACCAGATTAAACAAAATATTTCGGAGTTCCCTGAGATACCTACCCCTAGCCAATTGCTCACAAAAGTTAAAATAAACAACACAAAAAACGCGTTGAAATAGCTAAAAAAAAATTAAGTGTCTAAAAATAAGGAAATTTAATTCCGAGCTAAGAATATTATAAATAAATGTAATAACAAGAAATATTTAAATAATCTATTTAAACATTCTGTACAGGCAGAATACAGGGAATCTCTTAGCTAATCATTTTTCGTTGTTCTGCATTTATTGCTTTATTTGTACACCTGTTTCGGTCTGCATTACCTGCTGCCTGGCCATAAAATATTTAAATTCTTTTTGATAGCAATTAATTGAAAAGTTCGTACATTTTTCATGCATTCTACTAAAATGGTTCAAGCACAACAATTACAACTACAGCGACAACCAAATTGCAGAACAATAAATTGTGACGAAAGCTTCAGACCCTTTCCCTACTCTCTCTCTCTTGCTTTCTCTAGGAACAATAGAACACTGTCAAATGAAAGCAGCAATGCAACACAACTCGCTTCGTGAATTTGCAGTTGTTTACATATTTTTTCATATATTTCACATGCAGTTCATAAACTGAATTCACACAAAAATTCAATAAAATGGGATAAAAGCGGAACGCTACAATAAAAAACAAGTAAGAAAGTTACAGTTGAGTGTGCTCGACTGTGAGATACCCGCTACCCATTTTGAATAAAAGCAAAATATTGCGGTATTTTTTTCAAAATATACCGAAAATGCAAAAATACTAAAAATATACCAAATGGTATTTTTGTTATATCGATATAGTACCACATTCAAAATATACCATAGACGGCATAATATACCAGATTGTCCGCCAAAGCAACTAAGACCCCTAGTAAGTAGGCGTTTTTGCTCATACAAAAGTATTTTTTTAATAACTTCCACAATTTTTATCTGATCGCAACCAAATTTTCAGGAATCATAACTACTATAGTAGTTATTATATATACCAAAATTCGCAACTCTAGCTTTAAAATTACGCTTGTTATTCGATTTTTTTGATTTGCGAGGGCGGAAGTGGGCGTGGCAAAAATTTGAAACAAACTTGATCTGCGTGCAAACATAACAAATGCTGTCGAAAAAAAATTATAGCTCTATCTCTTATAGTCTCTGAGATCTAGGTGTTCATACGGACGGACGGACAGACACACAGACACACAGACGGACAGACGGACAGACGGACATGGCTATATCGTCTCGGCTGTTGACGCTGATCAAGAATATATATACTTTATAGGGTCGGAGATGCCTCCTTCTACCTGTTACATACATTTCCTGCCGGCACAAAGTTATAATACCCTTCTACCCTATGGGTAGCGGGTATAATAATGCTGTCATTCAGTTGTTGCCCTTTTTGACAACTCTCAACAAAAAACAAAACAGAAAGGGATGACAACTTGCCAAAGATTTTTGAGAACTTATTGAAAACACATCGCAATAATTAATGTGGGTGCGACCTGGCAACAATTGCTTAATTGTAACTCTAAAACTTGAAATGAAATTAGCTTAGTTTCATTTGAAGACATTATGTTCCTGCTTAGGTTTTATTTTGTAGAAATTTCAGTCTTTAGCATTTGGTTATTTGGTTCATAGTCGCATTTTGTTTCTGTTTAATAGCGATAATTTGTGTACGGCGAGGGCCTACGTCGGCGCAACGACAAATTCAACTTTCGGGCTTGAAATGGGACGACAAGAATTTGCTTGCCATCGATCTTGCCGCCGTTCATGTGGCGGCGAGCACGCGCACAATCCCTAGGATTTTGGAACTCGCAAAATGCATAGCCACGTCCGGTCTTCCTATTGAAGCCTTGTCCGTAATTCTCGATGGGAAAATCGACATTGGTCAGCGGGCCAAAGCTGCCGAAGATTTCCACGATATGTGCCTTGGTCACCTGCGGACTCAGTCCCTTGATGTACAGACGCACCTTGCGCAATTGCTGCTCATTGGGGTGATAATTATTCCTGCCATTATTCGAAAAGGGCGAGCGTCTATAGCGAGATCTGCCACGATGCGAACGTTGTGACATCGAACGGCTCGATGTCGAGCTTCTCTCTCGCTCACGATCACGATCACGGTCTCGATAACGATCTCCTTTGCGGTCTTTGTCTCTCGGTTTCTCAGTGCCCTGTGCTGCTGAACTGCGTTCCATCATGTTCATAGCTCGCTCCTTGAAGACCTCGGACTTTAACTTAACCTCATCTAACTTCACTACTTTCACTGCCTGCTCTTGATCCTTTGCATTGGAGTCCTCCTGCTCCTTGGCTGGCTGATCGCTGCCATCTGCGTCAGTTAGCGACTTGCAACTGGAGACCGCATGGGAAATGATGCGATGCTTGTTCTCCTGCGATGAGCGACGACTCGACTTGTTTTCATGGTGACGGTGACTGCTCGACTTCCTCTGCTGCTGCTGCTTTTCGCCGTCAACTGGCGAAATGCTACGATGCTTGTTATCCTGCGATGAGTGACTACTCGACTTGTGTCCATGGTGACGATGACTGCTCGACTTCCTCTGCTTCTGCTGCTTTTCGCCGTCAACTGGCGACCAAATCTCAAATGTTGGCTGCTTTGGCGATGCTGCCAATTCCGCTGATGGAGCTGGCACTGGCAACGGCATTGACAACGCTGGAGTTCGCGAGGCGGACGCTTTGCGACTCTGCTTCGCCAAAGATTTCGACTTGATTTTCGACTTTTGACGTTGGCGCTTCTTCTTCTTCTTGCGCTCGACATCACTTGACGAGAATGATGAGCTGCTGGCGGAGGAACCAGAGGATCGGCTCGATGAATCGCTGCTGCTGGAATCGCTTTCGCTGTCGCCAGAGCTGGATGAAAAGTAGCGTTTCGACTTCTTCCTCTTGGGCGCCCTTGAAGCACTCGACTTGGCGGAGAGATGCTCGCCCTTGTCTTTCTTTTCCGGCTTGACCTTGTCTTCTTTATTCAACACAGTTCGCGGCATTTTCACGAAAATTATTTTGGTTTTTTAATTTTACGAAAATCAAATGCTTTGGTGACTGACGAGCAACTGTGAGACGTTAAATGCCAACTGAATAGACTGCGAGCTTTGATGAGTAAAACGCAATGCCTACTGCTTTTTTCAACATTTGTTGACAGTTGGAAGCAATCGCCAAAACTTCTAATAAATGTCATCCTTAAATCACATGCTATACTGACCCTTTCGTTTTAAGATGCAACCATGTGTATGTTAGAGACGGTAAATGCAGAAATCGATAAGAATCAGTGTTGGATATCGATAGTCGTAATAAGACTAGAATCAATTTATCGCGTTAAAAAAATCTAGATTTCCATTTATATTATAAAATTAAATTCATATTATTTATATATATGTTGGTATGTATATAAAAAAACCGTGTTTGCTATCGATCACTAGACGTGATGAAAATGGAGTCAATTAATCGCGTTAAAAAAAGTTAGTTTTGAATTTTTGTTTACAATTATATATTTAATCAAATTTATCTATTTATAAATATTATGCGCAGATCAAAAACACTTTAATCATTTATACAAATAATACATTTTGAGATAGGGAATTCGGCTCTTGTTCAATATACATATGAAAGGAGTAGAGAGAGTTGAAAAATCATCATTACTAACGGTAGATTCCAAGCTTTGAATATTGACGATATTAGCGTACGCAACGATTAAATTTACATTAATAATAATTATAGTGTATTTAGCTTAAAATTGATGACAAGGTTTGCAAAATTACTATCTGTAATATCAGAACACGAAATTGCCATTGCATGAATGAGTTTTGGCTTTTCAATTCCCATTGCATTACAACTGCTGCAAACTGGGCGAGGCTGAGGAGGCAGCAGGTGGCTGTGGAACGATGATTGGACATTATAAATGGTGGAGGGTGAGAGTCCGAAGTCGTGGAGCCTGGAGTCCAGAGTCTGGGGATGTGCCGTGTGACATGGGCCAGCGAATTACGGCCTTTTAATTAATGTACTGACATTGCAATTTATGGCAGTCGATTTTAATTTATTGAACATTTGGCGATGTCGCACCGCCGTTTTTGGTTCTCGACAGTGCCGCTGCTTTCTACTTGGCGCCCTGGTGTAAATTTATGGCCAAGTCATGCGAGGCTGCAAAATGGAAAATATCGGATGGGATTGAAGAGGGGCGAGAACAACAACAACGGACAGAGAAATCGCCTGCGATAAAATTATATTTATTTTTATTGTCGGCAAACAATATGAAATATTTGTGCATATTTGGAATTTGTTGTCAGCCTTAGATGACACGCCCATTAGTGCATCATCAGGTGATTCACCTGTCATTGATGTGATAAGAAGCCAGCGTGACTCCTAAGAAGAATATACAACATTCATAATAAGCATAGCCAAAGATTTTAAAACTAAGTCTTGGTCTTGCTATGAATGTTTTTTTTTAGTTGTGGATGCCTTTTTGCCTAAATGAAATGAAAAAATATTGTTGAGAAAAAACCAATCATCATCTACAATCGAACAACTAGTTAAGTTGGCTGCGCTTAATCGATAAGTGTTCAGAGTTGCCTAACCACAAAAAAGCATTATATATATTTATCAACTCTGATTAAGCAGTTTAAATATGTAAAATAATATATTTTTAATTTTCTCTGCGTATGAATATTATTTTTAAACGTCTCTTTCAATTTTACTATTCTAGTGTTGTAAAATGTGCCTTTAAAGCACGTAATTTTTATCGATAGTCGATATATCAAGCAAGTTTTGTTATAAAATGTATTTTTTATTGACTTTAAACGAAATATAGAAAAATTTTGCTGAAGAATTATAAACTATGAAAAAAAAAAGATTCTTATATACTAAAAGTTGCATTCGGTCGTCTAGATTGCCGGTTGATCGCATTTGTCGCTGCCCTTAAACCTTGTTGATGACGATGATGTCCTTGTCCTTCTTGGGGCCACGGCACACCCAGTCAGCGGTGCGTGTCAACTGAAGGTCTGGACGCCTCTTGTTGCGGCAGTTGCGCTCCCGAGCACTGCAATCGCTGATCCACTCGCTGCGACCACTCTTTGTGCGCCAGCAGCTGTTGGGCTTCTGGCGTCTGCAGTTGGCAATCGCACAGCCTCTGGTGGGGCGAACGGTGCGACGACGACGAATTGCCGCACAGCGAGCACTGCCAGTGTTGCCCTTGACACGGCCGCAGCGAGCGAGCGATGTCTGGCGCAGCTGGGGCAGGCCGAGATCCCTCAAGGAGCAGTTGCGTTGGCGCAGCTCGCAGGCACGCAGCTTGGTGCAGATGTTAGTCCTGGCATTGCGTATGCAGACTGTGCCCCGGCCAGCCAAATCCTTGCGAGTGCAACGTCCTGCACAAGGTGGTGTCGTTGGCTTCTTGCTCGCCTCGGCGATGGCCACAAGGGCGACGAGTAGTAAACAACAAGTGGTAAGCTTGAACATGATTGCTTCTTCGCTTTTTTCGGACTGACTTGAGTGGATCTGTAGCTGTAGCTGTTGCTGTTGCTCTAGCTGTTGCTGTTGCTGTTTGCAGTTGCTGCTGATGATGATTACTGAGAATTGCGATTGGGTATTTATACTCGCAACGAGTGACGGGTGCCACATTGTTTTTGTGTGGCATATGTTTTGCATGGGTCAACAATTGAATATGCTCGCATTCATTCGACGCATTCATGTATTTACTCATTCATTCATTCTGTGCGAATTCGAGTTTAGTTCGTAAACATCGCAACTGAGCAATTGTTGTTGTTTACATGATTATTCCTAATGGATTTGGGGCACTGCAACTGCTCCAACATCTTGCCTTCAAATGACCCCCAAAAATTCTCATGGGAAGATATAATTTAGTAGTAGTATTTCTTTATTGCACTACTTTCTACTTTAAAATAGATTTCTAGTTGTTCAACTTTATAATAATTTTTGTAACGAATTAATGTGAATTTATAACTAACTTAACTTCTGTAGTGTTTAATATTTGATCTATGGTATTTCAAACACAAATATCGGTTCTGTTAATTACTCCTATTTTTTTTTTTTTTTTTATCGTATTTAAATCAATATTTTCCCAAATTTTGATTATGAATTTTATAAGTTTTATGCATAACAGCAAAAGATCTCTTTTTAACATACAAAGTGTTCCTTAAATTACAATTGAAATATTTATATTGCATTCATAAATTTACATTTCTAATCAATTTATTTTTAAGAATTTGTAATTTATATGTGCCTTTTACGCTTAGAAGTCGTTTTTTTTCATTAAATTACAAACTCAAATGTTTATCTTAGAATTTAAATTCATACTCTTTTATAGCATAACGTTCCAAAATTTAATTTAACTGTATTTATGAAATTAACTTTCAAGCAAGTGCAATTTATTTATGTATTTTATATTTGAATATTCCTTTCGTTAAAAGCTAAGTCTTCTAAATAAGTGTGAAAGTCATAACCTTTCATAACTTTACTTTTTCTTTCTACAGTTAGTGGAAAGTATCTCATTGTGATTTTCTAAGGTAGAAGTGTATTAAATGGGAAAATAACTATGCATTTGAAGTCATCTTTAAATCTTGTTTCATTTCGCCCTGGAAATTACTCTGGTAATTTCCCGAAAAATGCAAGTGACGCCTAAGCAGCTTCATTTTTTGGGGGAAATTTAGTCAAGGTCAATGCCCCGTTTTGACGTAATCAAAAAGACGTAACAAAAGTGGCGCGTGCCAAGCAAGAATGTGGCAAGTGCTATTGAAACTGCTGTTTTCCAGCTGAAGCAGCTCTTTTGTTACCGCTTAATGGATGATGAGCTATAAAACCAACGCAACTTGTTGTGGGGGCAACAACAAGTGTTTGAACAACATGCAGTTGACCACGTTAACAGGTGAAGCAGACTCCTTATTGACTACACTCCACACTCCAACTCAAGTGCATTTTCTTCTCTCTTGTTGCAGGCAATATGCTCGCCTTGATGCTCCTTTTCACGGTGGTCGCAACGCACACCACGACGACCACGAGAGCACCACCGGAATTGATCACCATTCTGCCACCGCATTGGCCCATCTGCCGCTTGCCTCCGGTGTGTGTGGCACGGAGTCCTCGAGTCTGTGGCCGCACCTCGGATGGCATGTGTCGTCGCTTTGCCAACATCTGTGAGCTGCTCGAGGCGAATCGTAGCGAGCCGTTGGGCTCTAGGACATGGAGACATGCGCCCGCCAAGGATTGTCGCCGTGTGCGTGAGATTGGAGCTCAACATGAGTATTGGTGCTACGAGGATTGCCCGAGCGCTGCAGTCAACTGTCCACGCACCTCAGCCGATGCGGAGATCTGTGTGCGATCGCGCAATCAGCAGGTCTGCAAGGTGGTGGCCAATCGCTGTCAGCTGCTGAACAACAATTGCTTCTCGCGGCCACGTCACAGTAAGTGCAAGTGTGGGAACGTGAATGAACTTTCACTAAGTAATGTTTGCTTTTCTGCAGACTGGGAACAGACGGATAAACGTCGTTGTGATCGTATGCAGCTGGGCGACAAACCGCATGCCTGTCGTGCCTTGCCCCAAATTGTGGTGACGCCAGCAACAACAACGGAGTCCACCACAACTTCTACAACCTCTACAACATCCACAACAACAACAACGACGACGACGACTCAGCGGCCGACGACTTCAGAGCCGCCGAAGGATAATCGCACAACTACAGTCAGATCCTAGATTTTTAGACTGCTTTTTCCCATTGTGTTTTTTTTTTTTTTGGCATAAATCAATTTTCATAATAAACTGAAAATGTAACAGATTATCGTAGATCCTTAGATTGCATTTCGCATATGCTTTGCGTAAATCAATTTTCATAATAAACTGAAAATTCAACACAATATTCAGTATATTTTCTGCGTTTCTTTTTTTTTTTTGGCAAGCTTTCGTCGGTCGGCAATATTTACACACTTTAATTGCAGCTCTGTCTGCTCCAATTCTGTCTGCTTCTGCTCCAGTTGTTGCTCCTGCGACTCTGTGGTGGAGGCTCTGGGTTGTGAAGGAGGCGTGGCAGGCGCAGCAGCGCCTTTAACACATGTTTCCGCCTGGCTGGATTTCAGCTCGTCGCCGTCGCCATCGCCGCCGCTGCTCGGCAAAAATTATTTTATTGAACGCAATTGTTTTTGGCTTTGGCTCGTTTGTTATTTCGCGGCGGCAAATTACTTTTTATGGCTGCCGAAGCACCGCTTGTTGGTGCTTGCTTTGTTGCCTCTGCTGCCACTGTTTGTTGCCATCGTTGCTGCCACTGCTGATGCTACTGCTGCTGCTGCTGTGGCGGCTGTTTTCCAAATTTAATGGCTTAGAAAGCCATTTGCATTTTTTCGGTTGCCCAACTTTGTTGAACATTATTGGCGCCGTATGTTGGTGCTGCTAATTAGCTCTGGCTGCACCACCGCCATCGCCACCGCCATCGACACCGCTCCTCCACACCTCTTCTTGTTATTTCCCATAGCATTCACCTAAGCTTTGGATAATATTGAAGAGTCCACAAATGTTGCTAAAAGTTAAATTTACGATTGAAAGAATGCAGCTTCATAGATGCTATTGTTCAATATGAAGTAGAGAATTTTATAAATGAACAACTTTTTGTAAAAATATTAGCAGCAAATTAGTAGCACCACGAATGTCTAATTAAATATTTTTTATATTGTTCTAAGGTTTTAATATTATATGACAGCTATTACCGGATTCAAAGTATTACTAAAGGTGAGAGATTGAAGTTTCAATATTCAAACTCCAGCAAATTGCAGTGTTTAACGAAAGGGCTGAGAAATAAAGAGTGCGATGAGCTTTGCAATCGTTGTGTCATAGTTGTTTTTGTGTCTACTGGTGAACCAAAAAAATACAAATACAAATAGAAATACAAATACAAATACAAATTCTTTGAACAAACTTGTCAAAAAATATTCAAAGAAAGTATACATTTACATATTACTTCATACAGTAGAATATGAATTGCATTTTACAATTACATTTACGCTTTAAAAAAAATATCTAGTTTATCATTCAATTAATTTGCATACTCGAATTTTGAAAACAACTGCATGTTTTTGGTTCTATTCCCAACTTGTTAGCAGGCTTATAATCACGGTTGCCATTCCAAAAACATTTTTTGTACCAAAATTTGGAAAAAATGTACCAATTTTAGCAAATATGTACCAATCATTTTTGACGAAATATTTTTTGTATATCACAAATTGTGATTCACAAATACATATATAACTGTTTACAAAGTGATGGACCTTACATTGGCGCATACATATAGTACATATTTTCTCAATTGACACGATACATCGCAAATCGACTGTATGCGATATTTTCCAGTGGTAGTCGTGGTTCAATTTCTAACTGGTGGAACAGAGCCATTAGTTAAAATAATATGTGTGAACATAAAATTTTATGAACAATTTAAATACTAGAAATGTACCAAAATGAAAAAAAGTGATCCAATGTACCAACGTATGCGTTGCAACGCATAAAAAATGTACCAGTTTTGGTACATTTGTACCAAAAGTGGCAACCGTGCTTATAATGCTGTTGACAGTAAGGTCACGTTTTCTTCTCTTAGGTTGAGATTTTAAAGTATGCAATGTACTTTTAGCTTTACACACAGCAAACGCTGAAAACATGTCAAATATCATTGCATACTTCTAGGCATAATCTGTAAAATAATTGAATACATTTATTTTGGTCCTCATGATATGAGCTTGAAATTTGTAAGATGCTTGAATTCAAATCTATTACTCTTCATGATATTAACTTAAGGTTCGGCCCGCATAAGTTGCCTATAATTAATTGTTATGGTACTATGTTTTTGTTGTACTGGATTAATTACTTAATTAATCTTTAAATCTAAAAAAAAAGTAATTCTTCTGTACCAACATTTGTGGCAGGCAAGTTTTACTTTTACCTGCTCGTAATGTATTCAAAGTAATTTGTGCAGCTGTCTTTTTTTTTTTGTTTGCGTGATGCAACGCGAGCTGGGGTCACAAATGATTGTTACACCGTTAGTTAGGTTACGACCGCATTTCCGGAGCGTCTTTGAGTGGGTGAGTGTTGCTGCCAGCAGCATGACACTAAGCATATTGCACAAGTGACTGGCAGCAGCAACGGCAATGGCAACGGCAACGAGCAGCAGCAGCAAATTGTTGTGAAGAGCCATAAATTTGCATGCAATTATTTTGGTGTCTGACTTTGCCCCATTTTTGTTCATTTTTCACTCCACTCAAGCGACAGTGCTGAGTGCTGTTTACTCGCTATCTCTCTGAGTGGCACTTGCCACCGCACACACACACTCATACACACACATACGCATATATTGCTGGTATGTTACAAATGCAACGAGTCGAACGTGGCGGATACGCAATTTGATTTATTAGCTGCTTACCTGCGTTAATTTGCCATTGACAATGCTGAGCGACTCGAGGCTGCCGCGCAAATTGCGCAAACTGCTCTCCTTGAGAGCCTCGAGGTGCGAATGGGAGAACTGCAGATGCCGTATATGCACACCCGGCTGGATGACGTCCTGCGAGAGCGAGGTCACCGATCTATCGAAATCGTAGATGGACAGCGAGTGTATCGGAGCCGAGATGCGTTCAAGTGTTGAGCGCAGCGACAGCGCCGTGGTGCCCGGACACTCGAGGAAGAGGCCTGCAAAAAGGTATACGAAAAGGAGAAGATGAAAAAACTGGATCAAGATGCCAAGCACAAATCAAAATTGAGCAGGCAACTTCACTCTATGTGCCTCGCATTTCAATTACGAAGCTTGAGTGGCATTGCATAACAATGAGCAGAGCCCACTGTCAGCAGTTGGCTATCATTGTAATCTATTGCATGTTATTATCCTTGCAGCAACTTGTTATTAGTTAATAGCGCCCCATGCAACAGCAACACAAACAAATCGACAGCCCAAGGGGAGTGTTGGCCATATTTGAATATTGACTGGCAAAAACTGGACAAACAAGCGCCTGAATAAACAGACACAAGTGCGAGGGTGTAAGATAACAGATTATTGTGTATATATACGTAAATCTTGGAGGATATATAAAGCGACTAAAAGCACATTAAAGTCTGCCATGCTATTTATATGTACATATATCTTGTTAATTTAATTTATATTTATTTAGTTAAGAAGATGAAATATAATTTAAGTTAACACTAACGTATTTCTAAAATCTGGCTGCAAGCGCCTTCGGCTTATAATTTATATAATTTAAAGTGTTCCCTTTCTCTGACTACAACTAATGTTTAAGAAATAAATATTTCATGAAATGCATTTCATTTACTTTCAGATAATTCCTTAAGTTTGAACTATGTTATTTACTTATTTCAAGCATTTGCTTAAAGTGCTTTAATTGTCAAGTTCTGAGCAAGTTACTTGAGCTTACCCCCAAGCTCTGGTCTATGACAGCTTTTTAGTCAGCTAGAATTAATCAAAAGCTTTAGTTGCCAACTGCAAAAGCTGCACGACATATTAATAATGCTGTAATCTTTAAACGGCTAAAGCTCATGCTTGTGGGAATTCTCTGTTTTAGAGGCGATTAATCTAATGCATTAGGTTCGGCTCGTTGGTTAACTATGAGTCCATGTGGTGTGTTTATTCAACTGCCAGTGCATTTCCTGGCCCAGAGGGACGATGCTAGACGGAGTGAGGGACGATAAGCGGTGGAGGCGAGGTGTGTGTTAGGACACATGCTGATGTCACTGCTGATGCTGCTCTGGTGTCAAAGTAAACAATCTTGGCATGCAGAGCATGTGTTGGTGTTTAAATGGTGGTCAATCTGCACACAGACAGACAGACAGACAGACAGACGGACAGACGGACAGACGGACAGACGGGCAGACAGACAGAAGGGAGATACGGAGACAGACAAGTGACAGGGAGTAAAGCTGTGGATCAGGGGGGGGATGGCCATGTCGTGATTTGTTATTGTGCTTGTCCACACGTTTTGGGTGCAATAAACTTTGCTTTGGCTCTCCGGCTTTGATGCGTTTAATTAGTTCGCTTCGTTGCTCCTTCGTCCAGTTGCTCTCCCCCCCCCCCATCTTCCACTCCCTTCTCTCCTCTCTTCACACATTTGCACTTACCATCCTCGAACTTGTAGCAAGGACAGGCCGAGCTATCATCGAAGCTGGGACATTCGATGCCCGTTGCTCCACCGCCGACGCCATTGCCGACGGCTCCAGCTGCTGCTGCTGCTGCTAGATTGCCGCTGCCGCTGCTCAGCTCGTAGTGCAATTCACGTGCATTGCCTGTCTTGCCACTGGCAATGCCACTGCCACTGCTGCTGTGGCCCATGATGCTGCTGCTGCTGATGCCACTGCCAAGACCATTGTGTCCGATGCTTAGCGAGCGGGCGGAGCGCTGAACAAGTGTTGCTGCTGCTGCTGCTCCAGAAGGTGTTGCTGTTGGTTTGGTTGATGCTGCTGTTGTAGTTGTAGTTGCTGCTGCTGCTGCTGCTGTCGCTAGCAGAGTCAACCACAGCAGCATCGAGAGACAGCTACGTTGCTGCAGCTTCAAATGATGTTGCTGCTGTCGTGGCTGCTGTCGTTGCTTCTGCTGCTGTTGCTGCTGCTGCTGAGGCTGCAGTCTGGTAACATTATTGCAATTTCGACGACGTTGTTCTTGGTCTCGTCCAAATTCGTGTTTGTGTTCATGTACTTTGGCTGCCGCAACGGCGACTGCCTCTCCATTTGTCCCCGCTGCCATTTGCTTTATTTGATGTCCTTGTTCCTGACGTTGTTGATGTTGCCGCTGATTATGCTGCTGCTGCTGCTGCTGCTCTTGGTCGTCCTGCTGCTGCTTCTCTTCCTGTTCCTGCTGCATGTTTTGACGTTTTGCTCGTTGTTTTTGTGGCTCTTCGTTGCCGCCTGCCAGCTCAGCAACTCCAACTGTGACTCCGACTCTGACGCTGACTCTGACTCCAGCTTCAGCTCCTGTTGGCACTTGCATGCGACTTCTCTGCTGACAATTGCTAGCGTTGATGCTGCCAATGTCGTTGCAGTTGTTGTTGTTGTTGCTGTTGCTGTTGCTGTGGTGGCTGCTTGTTGACTTCGTGCATTTCGCTAATAAGTTTGTGAGCGTTGCAGCAGTTGTCGCCGTGTTTGGGTTGCTGCCGTTGCACATTTTCGATTTCGATTTGCCCACTCTTTCTTCCTTCTCTTCTTCCTTTTCTCTCAGTATATTTCTCGCTGTGTGTGATTTTAGTATTTTCTCTGTGTTTTGTGCTGCTGCTCTCAATCAGTGTGTGGCTCCATTGCCGTTTTTATATTTCATTTGTTTTTCTATTATTTTCTTCTTCTACTTGTTTTTTTTTTTTTGTCTGTCGTTTTTCGCTCTTTCCTCCTCTTGGCTGCTGTCACATGTCGCGCGCGTTTCCCGCGCGTTTTTAAACGCTCGCCATCTGGAAGTGAAAGAGCAAGTGAAATTGTCATTAAGTTCAGCTATTAAAGTGTAAAGTGTGTGCATTAAATAAAAGTGCTCGCAATTTTCAACGCTGCGTTCTAAATAAATTATTTCAATTACTTTGTTGTAGTTGCTGAATGAGAGAAGCGAGATTGTCGTGAAATTGTTTGGCTAAAGATATAGAAAGAGATATTTTTATAGATAGAAAATTATTCATATATTTTTCAAATATCATTTATTTACTCTATTTGACTGTTAAAACACAAAAAATCTTTTTTTTTATTATTTTTATTTTCATTTATATTTTACCAATTTTTATTATAGAAAATTTTAACAAAAAAAGTAATACAGATTAAGATTATAAAGAAAATTATGTAAGATAAATAATTAAGAAAATAAAAAATTAAATGGAAAATTCCCCAAAATGAATTTGTTATCTTACTACAATAATAAACTGTGATTAAAGTAATGCCGTTTTCTTTTGTATTCTATTTGTAGTGCAAATAATTATTATGCTGCTTTATTTTCAAAAACAATCAACAGAACCGCCCAAAGAAGTTTAATTTGTAAGAGAACCGCTTTGGGAAACTGTCATTGAATTTCTTATTGTTTTACTTATTTCCTTTGCATTTCCCTTGTTGCGTCCCCTTTGTGTGCACTTGCCTCTGCATTTTGGGTTTACGTTTCGCCTTTGGCTTGTTTTCGTTGCATATTTTCCATTTATGCAGTTAGGCAATTTCGACCGACGCACTTTCAACCCATTTAAGGACATTTTGTTCATTGAGTTTGGCTCCTTGGCGACTCCTTCTCCTTCTCCATCTGCTTGCTTTGCTTTTCTCCTTGTTCTTGTTTTTGTTCTTGTTGTTGCTTTTGGTCGTCTGCCGTCTGCCGTCTGCCGTTTTCTTGGCCAACATTTTGGGCTAACAGCGTTTTGTCATTTGCGCGCACTTCCGCCATGGCGGTCGCCATTTTGTCCTGCCACTCAGCTACAGCCACTCAGCATTTATACAACAGCTCCCTTCCACCTCCTGTTTCCCTTCGTCACCCGCCACCCACTTTTCTCAATCTGCAATCCCCGTTACCATTCCGAATCCCATTCCAAATTCCAGCGCCAGTTCAGCATTATTATGAATTATTTTCTTGCGTGCTTTTACCGCACTTTTTGTGCACTTTTCGTCCTTTTATATATTACACCCCGGCAAATGTGGTGTGTAGGGTATGATGTGCTAATTAATTTGATTTATTAAATTAGCTATTGTGCAGGAAACAAAGAGTTTATCCTGCTTATTCTATCAATTCACTAGTCACACAAGCTCAAAGTTATTCTCTGAGTCAAAGTTTCCAATAGTGTCTGAGAATTCTTGAAATTTAATTACGATCGTTAGTTGTGCTGGAATTCATTCCAAACAGAGCATCTTTAGAGTTCTCATTACGCTCCTGAGCGCAATCTAACTTGTTATTATAATTTTATTTTCACTTTTTTTTTCAATTTTAATGCCATCCGCCCCAAAGGAATTTGTGTCAAGTGCGTGAATTTCGCGGGTATTTAGTCTCGAGCGCCTAATTTACTGCCTTTCTGGGGTGTCCAATGTTGGTCCGACTGTGGGCGTCGATGTTGGGGTTTTTCCTTTGCTTTCGCTTTTTTTTTGTGTTTTTTTTTCTTTGGGAGGCGTGTCGTGTCGGTCACGTTGGCATGCTATGTATATTGTTATTATTTTATTACTTTGGCTTTCTCTTCTTTCCGCTTCTTTTTTTTGTTGTCCTTTTGCTCCTATTGCTGCTCTCCATCATTTGCTTTCCTGCTGCTCGTTTTCTAATTAATGCGTTTTTTTTTTCTTGCTCTGCTGTTGTTGGTGTTGTTGTTGTTGTCGTTGTCCGCCTCATCTTCGCCCGTCTCGACTTTCGACATTCGCATTCAATTCCTGCGCCATTAAACGCAATTAAAATTATGGCAGCTAATGCCGTCGACGGCTTTTGCCAGGCTACCAAATTGCTAGTCGCCTTAGCCGGAAATTTCGTTTTTGCACAATAAAATATAAAAATAAAAGCGAGTGAGCCACAGCGAACGAACGAAGTAAGTGAGCAATGGAAATAAAATAAGAAGACGTAGAATTGCAACAACGAACCGAATATTAATTATTCCATATTTCCGGTAGTCGCAGCTAAAACGCCAGAAAATGCACATAGAAACATGCCACGAAAAACACACACACAAAAAATATAAATAAATAAAACGAGAAAAATGAGAAGCGAGAAAAAAATGCAATGCAAAAAAAAAAACAAAATAAAAATGGAGCATGTGAAATGAAAAATAAACTGTATAAAATATTTGATTTTCGCCGGTCGTCGAAAAACACACTCTACGGAAACCTGAGACTGAACGCGAAGGTCGTGTGCTGCCAAATATTTTATCCGCGAATTTTCTCTCCCCCACCCAAAAAAATTGGGTTGCACAAAAATCTGGTAGCAAAAACCGCAAAACACATTCTTTAAAAACGAGCAACAAAACGTTGCCAATTTTAAAGATACAACTTGAAGCTTTTAAAGTCGGAATTTTTCCATATATATATTTTCTTTTTTGATTGCCATAGCTGCTTTATTGAATATTTCTTTTCGACTCTTTGAGAGAATTATCATTAACACAAGCATAGACCAGCACAGGTTAGATTTGAAGCTTTAGATACAAGAAATGTTTTGCTGAGAGAGATGCCAGTTGGTATTCAGATTATCGACAAGCAGAAAGAAAGAGTTACTTACTCAAAATGAAAATGAATGAAAGGCATTAATGGAATTAGTGTTTTGTAAGCCAAATTGGAAATTGTGCATTTGTCCCAGTGCCGTGCCGTGCCGTGCCGTGTGACACGACACCTGCCCCTGGGGAGGAATTGGTTGAATTTGCTTTCGCTTTCAACGAACTCTCCCAGATGTTCAATAGGCCTGAGACTTCAATTTAGTGTTCAGTGTTCAGTGTTGAGTGTTCGATGTTCAGTGCTTAGTGTTTGTTGCACAGCTGGTTCAGTTGGTAGTTTTGTCTTTTCTCGTTTTGTGTTTTTTGTGTTTACTATTATGTCCTGTTTATCATCCCCCGCTGGCACTTTCAATTAGTGGCCATGACAACTTCAGTTTTGTTGCCACAAAAATGTCTGCTGAGAGCGAAACTTGTTGTTGGTCAGTAGTTGTCGTTGTCGTTGTCATTGAATGGGTCAGCAGGTTGGCAATTCAATTGTCTGACCAAAAAGATCTCAGCATCGACACACATCGATGTGACTTCAGTTAATATCTCTATACTTGCAACATTTGTGCTCTGTATATCTCTCTCTATGTGCGTGTGTAATTAATTGAATGTTAATTGTGTAACGAAAATGTGCAATGAAATCGTAACGAATTGTGGCAATTGACTGAAATCAAATATTCAGTGTCGATTCATTTAACACTCGCAAATAAATAAATAGGCCATATGCATTAATAAATGGCCAATGTGGCCACAATTCCAGTTAATTGCCCAAACGTTATTAACTGTCCAACGTTTGGTGTCTTTTGTTTTGTTTCAATTGTTGACCATGATACGTTTCTTTCACTCCTTCATCTCTCTCTCTCGCTCTCTCTCTATCCGCATCTCGGCAGCAATTGTCTCGCTCTTTTAGCTGGAGATGCGCGTCTTTTGGATAGAACTGCTACATTTGTGGAGTGGAATGAGTCATCACAGTAACTGCTATTCTAAAAGTAGCTGCTGTATCACTAACTTCTATTTTGTTGACGTAAAACAAGTGAAGAAATCCTATTAGCAACTAACTCTTTGTGACATGAAATTAAGTTCGTAATTTTCTAAAATAAACGGAATACGAAGACTTTAAAGTTAAAGTGAACTAAAAGTAACTGCTACTAAAGTGATTTGCATTAAATAGTTTTCTAATAATATTAGCAAAGCTGTTATATCGGAAAACAAAAGTGAACGTAAGTAAAGGCTATTAAATAATATAGTATACATATATAGTATATGTTAAGTTATTTATAATAAATCTTTTTTTGATTATCATCACTATAAGTCACAGTAGCTGTGCAGAGTCACAGTTTCACATTATTTTATGCATATGCAGAGCATCTCTAGTCACGGTTGCTCACGAACAACTGTTTACAGCTTCTTTTGTTGTTTAATAAATGTGCATATTACATCATATTTATGCCAGGACACGCTGACCCAGGGCTATGAATGCAACCCTGAGGCTCACACTCGCCAGCTAACCAGGCAGCCATTCAGTCAGTCAGTCAGTCAGTCAGTCAGTTAGTCAATGGAATGAATTTTGTAAATTTTTATGCATGTTGCTCAGTTGAATGCATCGTTGCACTGCATAAGCCAAAATGTGAATATGAATATCGTATAGTATAGTAAAGTAGAATATCATAGAACAGTGCAATTTACACACTGCGAAGAGAGAGAGAGCGAGAGTGAGGGAGAGAGAGAGAGATGCACACAAATATGCAAATTAATTGCAGCAACAGGAACAAAAGCATTGCATGTTGTATATTAAAGCCTTTCATTGCCATCCCATTTCTAACCGATATTCAATATCTGGGATAGCCCCATTGCTTCTCGATGGCACCCAACTGTGTGTTAATTAAAGTATCTGCATGTCACATATGTATACCTGTGTTTGTTTGTGTGAACGTAGAAGATGCAAATTAGATGACGGGTAAGCAAGGCTGGCAGAAACTTATGAGTGTGCTATCGATAACACAGCCTACGAAGTGTGTAGGCCTCCTCCTCTTTCATTTAATTACAGCTCATAAAGAGCCAGAGAAAAGTTATTGAATTCGATATTTTTTTAAAATATAGTACAAAATCGATAAAAGTGTGTGTTGAAAGCCTTGAACAAACTTCAATTGAATTATTCATGCGAGAATCCAAAACTGTTGTACTCAATGAATCTCTTTTAAACGATAACAAGCAGCGTCGAAAGTAATCGATCTTACTTTCTATACATATCTAAGCACTCTGATCTAAGCAGTGAAAGTCATTAGTCCAGTCCAGTCCAGTCCAAGTCCCAGACCCAGAGTTAGAGTCAGAGTCAGAGTCAGACTCGGAGCCAGAACGAGGATGAGTTGGCAGAGTGAATGAATGAAGCACAGCGGGGCAAAGCTTGTGCTCTCGTCGAGTATGGTATGTATGTGTGTTTGGATGTGCCCACAAGTCTGACTCTCAAAATTAATTGCAATTACAAATCCAGTTGCCCTAGGCAAAAGCACGACAACAACAATAGCGACAACAACAACTGGCTATAATAATGACGGCGATGACGATCTCTAATGTCGACGATGACGTTGGCAATAACGCGCAGAGCAAAAGTGAGTTGCGGCTGCAATTGTGACTGTGAAAGTGACTGCGACTTAAAAGTGATTCTAATTGCGACTGGGCATTGAAAATGTTGCTGTAACTTTTACTTCAAATGTGACTGTGACTGCGACTGCAGTGTGTAATTGTGAAAATCAAGTTGTAACTGTGACTGGTAATGTAACTGCGACTGTGACTTCGTTAACTAATTGAAGAGGGGTTCTGATTATGGCTAGATTTTGTAAATTAAGTTGTAACTGTGACTGGAACTGTAACTGCGACTTGCAATGTAACTGTGACTATGACTTGGTTAAGTAACTGCGAATTGGGGCTCTGATTTTGGCTACATTTTGTAAATTTGATTGTAACTGTAACTTGAACTATAACTGTGACATGAACTGTAACTGTGACTTGAACTGTAACTGCGACTTGCAATGCAACTGTGACTATGACTTGGTTAAGTAACTGTGAATTGAGGCTCTGATTTTGGCTAGATTTAAAAATTTAGTTGTAACTGTGACTTGAACTGTAACTGTGACATGAACTGTAACTGTGACTTTAACTGTAACTGCGACTTACAATGTAACTGTGACTATGACTTGGTTAAGTAACTGCGAATTGGGGCTCTGATTTTGGGTACATTTTGTAAATTTAGTTGTAACTGTGACTTAAACTGTAACTGTGACTATGACTTGGTTAAGTAACTGTGAATTGGGGCTCTGATTTTGGCTAGATTTTGAAATTTAGTTGTAAATGTGACTTGAACTATAACTGTGACATGAGCTGTAACTGTGACTGCTTCATGTAACTGTGACTATAATAATTCAATTTATGTTTGCAGTTATGTTACTATTGCTGTAACTGTGACTGCTGCTCTGATCTGTAATGGTCGCAAATAAAAAAATTGGGCGTAAAATCTCTTTCTTTTTGAGATTTTAAATTTGCCGCGCAAAGTTAGCGAAGACACAAACCATGGCACGATAAAGGGACAATACACCTCTGCAAATTAAATTTCCTCTCCGTGGTGAATTGTCTAGCGAAAGATCGTAGGAGAAGGAGACGAGCTTTGTCACTTTGGCAACGACAGCTCTCATTCTTTTCTTATTGGACTACGATCAGAGACGGATGCATTCTTGGTTGATGGTGTTTTTAATAAAACAAATATAAAACACATGCATCACCAGAATATAAAAGACAAACATAATCTGTCATTATCATCAGCATCCATCGATGCTTCTTTGCTTTGAGCAAAGAAAAGAATCCAGCTCGTTACGCTTGCTACGCAAAGGTAATTATTTCTATGAAATAATGAAATTTTACATTGGTCCTAACTTCGTATTTTTTCTCATATGTAGATTGTGAAAATTCGTCTAAGCCGTCATTATTTTCTATTAAATAATACGGATAGACAAAATTCTACACCTATAGTGGATTTGAATTCCACAATTCCGGCGCATGTTAGTCAGCGGAGGCCGACTATTTCGTGCCGGAAGCCTTTTTATATTTCTGGTCTGCCGCCTGCAGAACCAAAAAAGCAACAACAGTGAAGTGCAGTGCATCTCTGGGCAGATCACTCTTGCACCACTGTGCCGAGCCGCGCAAGGCTCTTGTACCAGAATCGTCACTTCTCTCGTTTGCCGCTTCTATCGTTCGCCGTCTCCACTCAGCAGCAGCAGCATCAGCAGCAGTGCAGTGCCAGTGCCAGTGCTAGTGAAGATGTGTAGTGCAAGTTTGTGAATAATAGTATGACAAAAATAAGTTTGTTAAAATTAAAAGGTCATACAATAGTTGTACACAGAGGCAATAAGAAAAGGGGTAAAAGCCCAAATAAAAAGCAACAAGATTTGCATTTGCCGTCAATTAATATATTGACAACAACAATTTAGTTGCCATACATATAAAATAATAAGTAACGAAAAAGATAACGAAAAGTAAAGAGAAATATCAATTGTAATTTGGCACTTATTTTTTTTTTTTTGCGCTATTTTTTTTTGGTTTGCTTTGCTTTGTTTACCATTATTGCCCTAGGCCTTAAAGGGTATATCCAACGTGAAACACAATAATTCAAAAAAAAATATATAAATAAATAAATAATGCAAATATAATCTCATACATAATAACAAGCCACCATAAAACCCTGTGCACAACAATAATAATTATGACAATGTGTGTGTATGTGAACAACCAAACAAAAGTATATACCTTTTAAGGTATATAAACAATCATTATTATCATCATCATTAAAATCATTATCATCATCAACATCATCATCACCAACAGCAACAACATCATGAAGGCCTTCGTCGTGGAGTTCTGTCGGGTAAGTTTTAAGTCCGAGTGTCCGAAATAAAAATACATAAAAGAAGTTTTATAATATAAATATTCGTACATATGTAATTACCTACATACATACATACATATGTTGGAGCCTGTTCGGCCACGCAGCAGCTGCCCACAGTTTTGCTTGCATTGTATTTTTTCATACTTCTTCGCAGTTGCGAAAGCTTCAAACAGCATATGAGCTGTCGGCTGATACCCTAACTTTTGGGTCAGGCCTATACCTTTTTAGTACTGATTTGCTTCCGCCTATATTGTTACTATTATTATTGTTTGTTGGTACAGCACAGTGGTTTGAACATGATTTACAATTAAATTAATAAAAAGTCAATATTAATTTTTTATAAATAAAATATAAAAAGTCAAAATAAATAAAATAATAACAATTAAAAATAAAATAATAAAACTTATAAATAAAATAAATAAAAGTTAAATAATAAATATGATTCAATAATAAATACAATACAATAAATATTAAATATGAGTAAAAATATTAAACCAAAAATAAAAATAAATTCAATACAATTTTTTTTTGTTTAAATATGATTAAAATATTGCAAAATAATTACATTAAAAAAAAAAATAAATAAATAAATAAAAAATTATAACAGTGGTTGAGATATTAAAAAATCAATAAATAAAAATAAATATCAAAAATAATTAAAAAAAAATGTTTCACAATACAATAAAAATAAAATAAATATTAAAAATACAAAATAACGATTTGAGAAGAAAATAAAGATTTTAAAGTAAAAATAGTAAATTTAATAGAAAAACCTCATGTTTGCTAAAGCGCGCATCCAAAAATAGTTGCCAAAATTTGTTTGCTTATGAATTATTGATTGTTTATTAAATATTATTAGTTTTTACATCTTCTTTTTTTTTAGTTATTATTGTAAATGAGTAGTAGCCGTTGCTAATAAAACAATGAATATTGTATCGAATTAAAAATAACTGCCCTATAAACCAATTATGCAAATAATTATATCGTCATAATTCTAATTCATTTTGGACAAATGATTTTGTTTTTTGTTATAAATAAATACTGATGTTAACTTTGAGTCATTGAACTTTAATAATGAAATTCTAGATTTTGTTCTGAGACATGGGAACATAAAATAAAGGGGGAGTTGTAATAGTTTTGGGGTCATAAAAACGTTTCATCTTATGACCATGGTTGGGTGGGTATAGACCAGGGTGTGGCAGTTAACATCTTATAAGACCACCCCTGCTTTTCTTAAATTTTGTCCGAATTTTCAACAGTGTGCCTGCATTTGTTTTGTTTATTAGATATTGGTAGTACTCCGATCGAGTTGTATTGTAGATTCGAGTCGGGTTAGATTATTGACAAGAGGATCGACTCATGTGTTTGTTTTTTTTTTTTTAGAATCAGGAGGGACTCTATAATAATAAAGTTTTCGTGGCTTCGTGTAAAGCATAGCAAAAACCCACCCCACAATCCCGAAAGAGCTAAGGGTTCAATGGGTCCCGCTCCGCTATATGCTTGCACGCGAGATGGTTGTGAATGATATTTGCAACCGTCTTCTCACATCCGGGGCTGACTATTCTTAGGAATTTTTTTGCGCCCAATCGTGGGTCTAGCAACGCCATCATAAATGGTTGGCTAACCCAATGTGAGACTGGCAATCGGGCCCATAAATTATTGGCGCCCAACGTGGGGCAGCAACAACTTTAGCATCGTGAAACTTGTAACAGCATCGGAAGATCCGATACAGGTTGTTGTTGGCCTACTTTGATGGAAGTAGGGCAGAAGGAGTAAAGTGTCTTCGATTCTGGACTTTGACTAATCTTACGTATGTGAAATTACTCGACCGAATCGCACTTTGCATCTCTTAAGGATTATCTTGTGTAATTCTGTTATCGATTATCGAGAGCCTTACATCCTTCAATACCAAGCTCGTTTGTTTTCGCTAGGTCTTATAAATTGTTGGAGCAATTTAAGTAATACCTCTTTATACATTTTCGGAATTCGAATATTTGAATCTTTGAATATTATCGACCAAAATTATCGGTATTGAGATTGCTTAATAGTTCAAATAATTTATTAGTTTCTAGTAACTTTTGCTCTTTTTTGGTATCGCATTGATGAAGATCGATTGTATCTCCGCTTTCTTCTGGAATACAATAGTATATGCATAGGCGTATCGTTGTCCGAAGAATACGAAGAAGCCTTCGATGTAATCAGGTATCAAAAATGACAAAGTTTAGTTTCAATAGCCCATATTAATAATCCTCCACTGTTGAGTCGGAACAAAGTTTAAATTCCTTTTTATTTATGTCTCCCAAAAATGTCGAAGGAAATCTAAATTTGAAATATGCCCGTTACACGTAGTTTTGAAGAACCTCAGCCACTGCCACCAGCAGAAGCGGCTGAAAATATTTGTCTTATTTGCAGTGAACACATGTCGGATACACAACCTTGTGCGATAACTAATTGTGGTCATGTGTTTCACAAAAATTGTCTAGAAAATCGAATCAAAAGTATTAAAGAGTGTCCAAGTTGTTTGAAAAAGGTTAGTCATAACGAATGGAAAGTGGTTGTAGGAAATCATTCGCCTAATGCCAAACAGCAATCGCAATTGTCTACGCAACCAAATCAACCCGTAGTCTCGCAAATCGTTACACGTTCATTGCAACGTCAATTTGACGCCGCGCAAGCGTTGTCGGCTGCCGATGAAGAAGCGAGAAGTAATATCGATCAATCACACAGTACAAGTACTGAGAGGAATCCTCCACTTCGTAGTACGCCCAACAATCAGGGGGCCAGACCAAAAGTGCCTGCTTATGAAAGGGGAAATGCACCTCGAAGAAGAGGAAGACCATTTAGACCAGTACAGCCTTCGAGGCCAAATAATGGTCGTCGTAATATACAAACTCCAGAACCAGATATAGAATCCATCGTAAGAGAAACGGTGAGTCGAGTAATCGCTTCTATGAATAGTTCAGGTTTGATAGTAGCAACTGCAGCAGCAGCAGATCAAACCGTGGAAGGGTTATCGTCCAGCCAGAGAAGCTCACGTAACACCAATTTGGGTCCACTATTGACTACACATAAAATTGCTGATATGTTACAAAAGTGGGGTGTTCGTTTTGATGGTTCGTCGGAAGGTTTATCGGTTGAAGGATTTTTGTATAGAGTGAACATTCTCACTCGAGAAAATTTAAACAATGATTTTCAATTATTGAACAAACATATTCACTTATTACTGAATGGAAAAGCCAGTAGTTGGTTTTGGCGTTTCCATCGAAGAGTTCAAACCTTCACTTGGGAAGAGTTTTGTGAAGAGTTAAGAGAGCAATATCGCGAGAGCCGTTCTGTCACTGAACTTCGAGAACAGATAAGAGCTCGTAAACAAAAAGTTGGCGAATCCTTTGATTCGTTTTATGAAAACATATGTAAGCTTATGGATAAGTTGTCGGTCAGTTTTCCAGAAGACGAATTCGTGGAAATGATTCAAGGTAATCTGCTAACAGATATGAAAGACAGGTTATTGTTTGAGAAAGTCTCTTCTATATCCGCTTTACGTCGTCTGGTACAAAAACGCGAAAATTTTCTACAGGAAGTTGGAAAAAATCGATCAGTATCTTTTAAGGCCAAAGAAACTTCTCGAGTTTATGCTGTTGAAGAAACTGCTCCCGAAGAAGAGTCTAGTTCTGAGGTCGAGGCAGAGATAGCTGAATTAAAGCGAGGAACTGCTTCTAAATTAGTTTGTTGGAACTGTGAAATCCCCGGACACATCTGGGAGAATTGCTTAAATGAGCGTAGAGTTTTTTGTTACGGATGCGGTACTCCTCAGGTATACAAGCCGAATTGTCAAACCTGTAAACAGAGGTCGGAAAACCGTCAATCCGGGGCATTCAATGCAGGAAGGATGTCCCGACAGTAGAGATAGGTAATAAAATAGAACCTAAGATTAGAGAAAATGAAGGATACATCGGTGATGAACGCACGATGTTAAGATTTTTACCTTACCATGAAAGATTAAGAAATTATAATTTAGTAAGAGATAGAATTTTTAGAACACATTTAGTTAAGAGCCGTCGTAATACCTTACGTATGCGAAAATATTATAGAAAAATAAAGAAACAAAAGAAACTGGTTATCTCAACAGTTTTTCAAAATGAGTCGGATCGACGTAGTTACGCGAAAGTCGCGTTCTTATCTTTTAGCGAATTTGGTTTGCTCGACACCGGAGCCAACATTAGTTGCATTGGATCGTCGCTAGCATTAGAAAATTTTTCTGATTTACCAAATTTTAAACCCATTAAATCGCAAGTGCGTACCGCAGATGCCAAACCACATCAGGTACTCGGAATTCTGAGAGTGAGCATGCAATATAAGAAGCAGCAAGAAGATATTGACTTGTATGTCATACCTTCTATAGCTCAGCGATTAATTCTTGGCATAGATTTTTGGCGTATTTTTGCATTAGCACCTGGAATTATTAGCTCTATTTCTGAAGAAGAAACTGAAAATATCGACTTTGAAGATCAATATCCATTGTCCGATTTGCAATCTCGTCAACTGGAAGCGGTCAAAGCATTATTTCCGAATTTCGAAAAGCAAGGTCTCGGGCGAACTGCGTTAATTAAACATCATATAGATATTTCTGATGCTAAAGCGGTGAAGCAACGAAACTATCCAATTAGTCCAGCTGTAGAGAAGTTGATGTACAAAGAGATTGATCGTATGTTAGAGCTAGGAGTCATTGAACCGTCACAGTCAGCATGGAGCTCACCTATTCGTCTTGTGGTGAAACCAAATAAGGTCCGATTATGTCTTGATGCGCGAAAACTTAACGAAGTAACGAAAAAGGATGCTTATCCCCTACAGAGCATTGAAGGAATATTTTCTCGTTTACCAACAGCTAACTTAATTACGAAGTTGGATCTTAAAGACGCTTATTGGCAAATTGAGTTGTCTGATGAAGCCAAACCGTTAACAGCTTTTACTGTTCCCGGTCGTTCGCTGTTTCAGTTTACCGTCATGCCTTTTGGGTTATGTAATGCTCCATCCACAATGTGTCGATTGATGGATGACTTAATTCCACCAGACTTACGTTATTGTGTTTTTGGTTATCTTGATGACTTATGTATTGTCTCAGGAGATTTTGAGTCACATTTGGCGGTATTAGTGCGTATAGCTGATCAATTTAAAAAGGCTAATCTCACATTAAATATTTCAAAAAGCAAATTTTGTGTTACAACAGTAAACTATTTAGGATACGTTATTGGAAGCGATGGAATTTCTCCAGATCCAGAGAAAATATCCTGTGTCCAAAATTGGCCAACACCCAAAAACTTAAAACAAGTACGAGGTTTCCTTGGAGTTTGCGGATGGTACCGACGCTTCATACAAAATTTTGCGGAAATTACCTTTCCCATCACTGAAGTGTTGTCCACTAAGAAAACTTTTAATTGGACCCCGGCAGCTCAGTCTGCAATGGATACGTTAAAAAATCTTTTAACATCAGCCCCGGTTTTACAAAATGCCGATTTTAGTCGAAAATTCTATGTGCATTGCGATGCTAGTGACTATGGAATTGGAGCGGTGCTCATTCAACTGTCAACTTCTGGAGAAGAAAAGCCTATAGCATACATGTCAAAGAAATTATCTAAATCTCAGCGTAACTATAGTGTCACGGAACGAGAATGTTTAGCCGTCATTTTAGCAGTAGAGAAATTCAGATGTTACCTTGAATTACAGCCCTTTGAGATAATCACTGATCATTCTAGCCTCGTCTGGCTTATGAGACAGCAAAATGTATCTGGTCGATTAGCTCGTTGGATTTTTCGATTACAGGCTTTTAAATTCACAATTTCTCATCGGAGAGGAAAAGATCATATTATTCCTGACGCGTTGTCACGGATAGGTGAAGGTGATATAGATAGTTTAGAACTTGGGGGACCGGAAATCGATTTAGAATCGTCAGCATTTCTCGAACCTGATTATCTAGATCTAAAATTGAAAGTTGAATCTCATGGTGAAAAATTTCCAGATCTTAAAGTTGTAGACAAATTCGTATACATACGAACGGAGCCATCAACAGGAGATAATCTTCAAGATTCTCATTGTTGGAAGCTTTGGGTACCGGAGAGACTGCGAGAAGCTGTGATTTGTCAAGCACATGATAGTCTAAGCTCTGCACATGGTGGAATGCAAAAGACGATCGAAAGAGTGCGTCGTAATTTATTTTGGCCAGGTTTATCAAAAGACATTAGAGACTATATTAGGCAGTGTGATATGTGTAAGCAAACTAAAGCTCCAAATATGACACTACGTCCGCCTATGGGAGAGCAAAGCGTCTCTAGTCGACCATTTCAAAAGCTTTATATAGATATCTTGGGTCCTTATCCACGAAGTCGCAAAGGAAACATTGGTTTACTAATAGTTCTTGGCCATTTTAGTCGCTACCATTGGCTATGTCCATTGAAAAAGTTCACTACGTCGTTAATAACTGAGTTTTTGTCACAAAGGATCTTTGCCGAATTTGGAGTTCCTGAAATTATAGTATCAGATAATGGTTCACAATTTAAATCAAACGAATTTGAAGCGTTTATGACAAAATTCGGTATTCGTCATGTTTTTACTGCATTATATTCGCCTCAGAGCAATGCAGCGGAGCGAGTGAATCGTTCCTTATTAGCCGCTATTCGTGCTTATCTTAAGTCGGATCAAACTGAATGGGATATGTATTTGCCAAGTATTTCATCTGCCTTACGTTCGTCGCTTCATCAATCCATAGGTTGTTCCCCTTACAAAGCATTATTTGGCGTAAATATGATTAATCACGGAGATGATTACAAGCTTTTAAAAAAATTGTCCTTGCTGGAGGAGTCTCCATATTTAGAAAGAGGTGATCAATTAGCTTTGTTGCGAGAAGACATTAAGAAAAGTAGTAGAGAAGCCTACGAGCGTAACGCCAGACAATACAATCTTCGATCCAATCCTGTCATTTATAAAGAAGGCCAAGAAGTATTTAAACGGAATTTCCATCTTAGTGATTTCAGTCAGAATTATAATAAAAAGCTAGGACATCAGTTCTCAAAATGTCGGATAAAGAAGAAAATTGGTAATTCTTTTTATCTACTAGAAAATCTACAAGGTAGAGAATTAGGAGTGTATCATGCGAAAGATATTCGAATCTAATTCCCATCTAATCTGCCTTTGTATGACTCGTGAGATTATCTGGTGGGTGTAATGGTCGCAAATAAAAAAATTGGGCGTAAAATCTCTTTCTTTTTGAGATTTTAAATTTGCCGCGCAAAGTTAGCGAAGACACAAACCATGGCACGATAAAGGGACAATACACCTCTGCAAATTAAATTTCCTCTCCGTGGTGAATTGTCTAGCGAAAGATCGTAGGAGAAGGAGACGAGCTTTGTCACTTTGGCAACGACAGCTCTCATTCTTTTCTTATTGGACTACGATCAGAGACGGATGCATTCTTGGTTGATGGTGTTTTTAATAAAACAAATATAAAACACATGCATCACCAGAATATAAAAGACAAACATAATCTGTCATTATCATCAGCATCCATCGATGCTTCTTTGCTTTGAGCAAAGAAAAGAATCCAGCTCGTTACGCTTGCTACGCAAAGGTAATTATTTCTATGAAATAATGAAATTTTACATTGGTCCTAACTTCGTATTTTTTCTCATATGTAGATTGTGAAAATTCGTCTAAGCCGTCATTATTTTCTATTAAATAATACGGATAGACAAAATTCTACACCTATAGTGGATTTGAATTCCACAATTCCGGCGCATGTTAGTCAGCGGAGGCCGACTATTTCGTGCCGGAAGCCTTTTTATATTTCTGGTCTGCCGCCTGCAGAACCAAAAAAGCAACAACAGTGAAGTGCAGTGCATCTCTGGGCAGATCACTCTTGCACCACTGTGCCGAGCCGCGCAAGGCTCTTGTACCAGAATCGTCACTTCTCTCGTTTGCCGCTTCTATCGTTCGCCGTCTCCACTCAGCAGCAGCAGCATCAGCAGCAGTGCAGTGCCAGTGCCAGTGCTAGTGAAGATGTGTAGTGCAAGTTTGTGAATAATAGTATGACAAAAATAAGTTTGTTAAAATTAAAAGGTCATACAATAGTTGTACACAGAGGCAATAAGAAAAGGGGTAAAAGCCCAAATAAAAAGCAACAAGATTTGCATTTGCCGTCAATTAATATATTGACAACAACAATTTAGTTGCCATACATATAAAATAATAAGTAACGAAAAAGATAACGAAAAGTAAAGAGAAATATCAATTGTAATTTGGCACTTATTTTTTTTTTTTGCGCTATTTTTTTTTGGTTTGCTTTGCTTTGTTTACCATTATTGCCCTAGGCCTTAAAGGGTATATCCAACGTGAAACACAATAATTCAAAAAAAAATATATAAATAAATAAATAATGCAAATATAATCTCATACATAATAACAAGCCACCATAAAACCCTGTGCACAACAATAATAATTATGACAATGTGTGTGTATGTGAACAACCAAACAAAAGTATATACCTTTTAAGGTATATAAACAATCATTATTATCATCATCATTAAAATCATTATCATCATCAACATCATCATCACCAACAGCAACAACATCATGAAGGCCTTCGTCGTGGAGTTCTGTCGGGTAAGTTTTAAGTCCGAGTGTCCGAAATAAAAATACATAAAAGAAGTTTTATAATATAAATATTCGTACATATGTAATTACCTACATACATACATACATATGTTGGAGCCTGTTCGGCCACGCAGCAGCTGCCCACAGTTTTGCTTGCATTGTATTTTTTCATACTTCTTCGCAGTTGCGAAAGCTTCAAACAGCATATGAGCTGTCGGCTGATACCCTAACTTTTGGGTCAGGCCTATACCTTTTTAGTACTGATTTGCTTCCGCCTATATTGTTACTATTATTATTGTTTGTTGGTACAGCACAGTGGTTTGAACATGATTTACAATTAAATTAATAAAAAGTCAATATTAATTTTTTATAAATAAAATATAAAAAGTCAAAATAAATAAAATAATAACAATTAAAAATAAAATAATAAAACTTATAAATAAAATAAATAAAAGTTAAATAATAAATATGATTCAATAATAAATACAATACAATAAATATTAAATATGAGTAAAAATATTAAACCAAAAATAAAAATAAATTCAATACAATTTTTTTTTGTTTAAATATGATTAAAATATTGCAAAATAATTACATTAAAAAAAAAATAAATAAATAAATAAAAAATTATAACAGTGGTTGAGATATTAAAAAATCAATAAATAAAAATAAATATCAAAAATAATTAAAAAAAAATGTTTCACAATACAATAAAAATAAAATAAATATTAAAAATACAAAATAACGATTTGAGAAGAAAATAAAGATTTTAAAGTAAAAATAGTAAATTTAATAGAAAAACCTCATGTTTGCTAAAGCGCGCATCCAAAAATAGTTGCCAAAATTTGTTTGCTTATGAATTATTGATTGTTTATTAAATATTATTAGTTTTTACATCTTCTTTTTTTTTAGTTATTATTGTAAATGAGTAGTAGCCGTTGCTAATAAAACAATGAATATTGTATCGAATTAAAAATAACTGCCCTATAAACCAATTATGCAAATAATTATATCGTCATAATTCTAATTCATTTTGGACAAATGATTTTGTTTTTTGTTATAAATAAATACTGATGTTAACTTTGAGTCATTGAACTTTAATAATGAAATTCTAGATTTTGTTCTGAGACATGGGAACATAAAATAAAGGGGGAGTTGTAATAGTTTTGGGGTCATAAAAACGTTTCATCTTATGACCATGGTTGGGTGGGTATAGACCAGGGTGTGGCAGTTAACATCTTATAAGACCACCCCTGCTTTTCTTAAATTTTGTCCGAATTTTCAACAGTGTGCCTGCATTTGTTTTGTTTATTAGATATTGGTAGTACTCCGATCGAGTTGTATTGTAGATTCGAGTCGGGTTAGATTATTGACAAGAGGATCGACTCATGTGTTTGTTTTTTTTTTTTTAGAATCAGGAGGGACTCTATAATAATAAAGTTTTCGTGGCTTCGTGTAAAGCATAGCAAAAACCCACCCCACAATCCCGAAAGAGCTAAGGGTTCAATGGGTCCCGCTCCGCTATATGCTTGCACGCGAGATGGTTGTGAATGATATTTGCAACCGTCTTCTCACATCCGGGGCTGACTATTCTTAGGAATTTTTTTGCGCCCAATCGTGGGTCTAGCAACGCCATCATAAATGGTTGGCTAACCCAATGTGAGACTGGCAACGTCACAGATCTGTCACGCCAAATGCAAGTACAGGATAGTTGTGGCAGGCTCAAAGCTTCAGCTCGGAGATAACATTAGCGTTGACAGCGCATAAAGAACAAAGGGAGTAAATCATAAAACAGACAGCAAAAAGAAGAGTTTAAAGGAACAGAGCACAAAATTAGAGAACCGAAACGACAACAACAGCAGCAACAACAAACAACTTTGTTAATAGTAGTAAGCAGCTCATCATTCACAGTAGGGACAGCCAGCGCGAGCGAGATGAAGAGTGAGTGAGAGAGAGAGAGAAAGAGAGAGAGAGAGTGGGAAAGAGAAGGAGAGACAGCGACTGAGCACCTGTGTTTGCCTTTGCTGTGTACACTGTGTGCCCAACTTTGCTGTTTGATGCCCTCGTTCTCTCTCCTGCTGCCAAGTGGCTTGTCAGTCTGCCTCTCCTGCCCCTTCGTCTCCTTCTCAAGCTTCTCTTTCTGCTGCTTTCTGCCCTTGTTCTCTTTCTCTCTCTTGCTGGGCTGCCTACTGCTATTTCATTTTAATGACTCACGTGACTTTCACGTATCTCCACAAGCAGGCAGCTCCAGATCCAGCTACAGCTTTGGCTCCATATAGGAGCAGCAACAACAGCAACAGCCACACGAAGTAGCAACAGAACAGCAGCAGCAGAACAGCAGCAGCAACAACAACAAACTCATGGTAGTTGAAGCAGAAGCAAAAGTATAATCATAATAATAAAAGTTATACACGTAACATGCTATTACATAACAGATACTGACTGCACACATACACACACACACACACATGGACAGAGGCGCTTGTAGTGTCCCAGACCACGCCCCTTGGCTGCCCGCCCATCATACACACACTCACATTGGCAATGCCTTGATATGGGTTTTTACTTAATTTGAACAACACACGAAAGCAGCAACGGGCCAAGGGGGAAGAAAGCGGGTTGTTGCAGCTCTAACTGGATGTTGGCTGCATATAGAACTAGAAGTTGAAGTAGAAGTTGTGGATGCAGCAGGAGGAGGCAACAGTTGTGGGGCATGCTGCTTACCTACTTCAGCAGCGCTGGCAGTCAATTTGGTCATGTTGAGCAGAGCATCATCAACAGCTTTGGCAAAGTGATAACAGCAAAAGATTTCCTTGAATCGCTGGCGCGTGCAACACTGTGTGGCATGCAACTGCGCCTTGATCTTTGCTCTCTCTCCCTCTCTCTCTCTCTCTCTCTCTCTCTCTCTCTTTCCTTCAATCTGTTTGTGGCATTGTTTTGACTATCGGCACCGGCTAGATTTGGCAACCCTGGCAGAAGAGTGACAGCTCATTCATCAAATTGAGGGGGGACACAACGCATTTCGGTGAAAAGTCGAATCTTGTATACTGAAAGTTTGAACGTGTGAATGGCCAAAGCAAATGATGCACCATGGGCATATTGGCAAACTTTAAAGAAAAGAAAGCGTCTTTCTGGTAACATTTTACAAGTAGATCAAGTCCTTGAAAGATGTTGACTTTGGACGGTTTTCCTTTTCAGCGATTATTTGTAGAATTTTGAAATAGAAAATAAACAAACCAAGTAAGAAAGCGACCGTCGAGTGTGCTCGACTGTGAGATACTCGCAACCCATTTTTAATTAAACCAAAACAGTGCGGTATTATTCCTAAAATATACCAAATTTGTATAGCACATTCGAAATATATAGTAGAATAGTACAATATACCAGATTGTCAGACAAAGCAACTAAAACTTGTAGTATGTATGCGTTTTTCCCAAACAAAAGAATTTCTTAAATCAGGAATTATAAATAAATACCCTGTGGATAGCGGGTTTATCGAGGTAAAGTTTTGTACTAAATAAATGTAAAATGTGAAATGTGAGTTGTGAAGAATAAGCTATAACAAAACAAAAAAAAATGTGCAAATTCTCCATTCTGAAATAATTGCGATAAATAGTTTGATTCTCCAATTACATTTTTTAACAATGTTGAAGCGTAAATTAAGTAACATTTTAATTAAACTGGAAATATATATAAATTTGTGGTTGCGCTGGGTGAAATGCAGATATATATATATTTAGAAATAACTCGTTGCATTTGGAAATTATTAAATTACGTCAAAAAATGGTAAAATAATTGCGAATTATGATTTGTGTAATGAATGAAATAATAAAAAATCAAATGTCAATTTAGTAGTCGCAAATGAAGCATATATTAAGTAAGATTTAACAAAGAAAATAATTAGTTAATAAGAGCGAGGGTGATAAGTATTATATTACAGGATATATTAAGTAACGCTTTACAAAAAAGAATTCAATAAATTGTGGCGAGGGTGGAAAGTGTTTTAGTTCCATTCAAGCGACTTTAATTGCATACTTTGCAAGTTAATAATTTATGCAAAAAAAGTGTACGAATTCTCCATAGTGCAATAGGTTTCGCTATCAAGCATGTGTGTGCGTGTGAGTGCGTGTGTGTGTGTGTGTACGGAGTGTGGGTAATTGGCCAGCTCCCTGCTCTGACAGGAAACATTAGCGCCTGGTGTCTGCGTTGGTTTTTGTTGTTTGCCAGCCTGCTATAAATTCCAACATCAAATCAAGTTCAAATGGGTAGGGCGAGAAAATCGGCTTCCCTTTCTCTCGCTGTCATTCTTTCTCTTTCTCTCTCACTCTCTCTCTCTCTCTCTCTGTCTCGCCTCGATCGAAGCCTGGACCAAACGGGAAGTGAGTCACATCAGCTGTGATTGACAGCACCGGAATGCCAGCCGCTGTTAAGACAAACAATCTGGCGGTTTTTGTGGTTTTTAAGCGAAAATGAAAAATGTCAATTTGACAGCGACAACACAGCGACAACGCATGAGGGGGATGAGGGATGCCACCCCCAACCTCTCTCTCTCAACCCCTGCCACCGTCGAGTATTTGGTATCCTCCTCATCCTGACACTGTCAGTGTCCATATGCGGGTCGCTCTTTAAGTAGATTGTCGTGTTAAACTGACACATTGCGGTTGCCCATGGGTTCCAATTGGCTTGACTTTGACTTCCACTTCGACTACGAAGTGCGTTTGCGTTTGCGACTTCACTTCACTTGGCTTCTGTTGGAGTAGCTTCTGCTAGATTTCTATTGAAAATATCTGGAAATGCTTTCGTTTCATTCCGTTTCGTTTCGTTTCGTCTCGTTTCATTTCATTTTGGCCATGTCGCTTCGCTTTAAGGCCATAAGCAGTTGCTGTTCAAAATAGAACCAAGCGGAAAAGCCAAAAGCCCATAAAAAACAAAATGCTACTGAAACTGGCAAAGCACAAAAAAATATATGTATATAAAATGCGCAACGAAGCTTAAATACGCTTGCAGCGTTGCAGTTGACTTATAAGTTGGTAAATTTAAGAAGTAAAATATTATTCGAAAAATCTGAATCGTCTTAATTGTAGATTTTCATAACCATGGTTTCATTTCAATAAAATTTAGTTAGAATATATAAATGTGAGTTTGCTATATAATTTGCCAGTACTTCATACTATCACGTAATAAATAATATAGTAATGTACCAGATATTAACATTTTGACAATATTTAATTTAAAATTGATTTTTACTATGAATGACAATACATCAAAAAAATCAAACGCCTTTTATAAAGTGTACTAACTTTTGCGATGGTTGACAATCTGGTAAATTTTGTACTCTATGGTATATTATGAATATTTTACTATAACAATATACCAAATGTGGCCTTTAGTATAAATAAATTTTGAATTTTTGCAGTATATTATTATAAGATTAATACCGCGCTGTTTTGATTTCATTTAAAATGGGTTTTCTTGTTTTTTACGAAAGATAAATGATTGCTATAGCTATAGAAGTTATATGCCAAAGTTCTGCTATTCATTCAGCTCCTAAAATATTTAAAACATTTGGCCAACAGCTCAAGCCATGATAAGTTTTAATAATGACACTTTGCCATTTAAAGAATACAAAGGCAGAAAAAGAGTGAATGCATTGTCTAAGGAATATATATTAAAAGATATTTGTTACACATTGCACAGCAAAGTAAGAATACTCTCTTCGATAGTGTATAAAGAAGTTACGTGCACATACTGAAGAGCCAAACACAACAGCAACAACATCTCGAAAAGGCCAAGAGAAGAAAAATCGAAATGGCTAACTGCTGGTGTTGTTATTGTTGTTGCTGTTACTGATGGTAAGACGTTGGTGGCGCGTGCGGCAATTGCAGCCAACTCCTGCAAGGCGGAAGCCGCAGCACAGCAGCAGCAACAACAGCAGCAGCAGCAACAACAACAACACCTTTTAAAGTGCGGCCCAGAAAAGGCAGCGACTTCGTGTAGTAAAAGCAGCAATTTAAAGGCGATTAGAATTGATTATAATTAGTTGTTGACCACAACAAGTGAAGCGGCGAGACCACGGGAGTGTGCAGTGGGGGAGGGGAAAGGGAAAACAGCTCCATTGCCTTATGGCCATAGGGGCTGGGCCACGCCCCCTTTGGCGCCCATATTAGTTATACCTATTAACAAGAAATGAAGTTATTTTTACTTAAAATGACATTTATGCGCATCAAATTCATATTATTATTATTATTATTATTGTTATTGTTATTATATCGTGATGTCGAAAGGTCAACAGCAGCATGTTCTGCTCTAGGCAATATATCGAATATGGAATATGCGGAGGGAACACACAAATGGAGAGATACTTAAATTGGCTTAAAGGAAAATGAAAATTCATATTTCCTTTGACTCTGCCGAAAATAAAAGAATGGAGAATGAGGCAAAGGAAATGGAAGCATTCATTCCGATTTATTTTGTATTTACTTTTCCTGTTTAGGAAAAGTCTATGGGAAATGATTGTACAAATATCTAAATAAATATGGGAAATGTTTCAATTAAATAACTTTTGAACAGTTTGATTGATTGCCAGGCATCATTTTGAATGATTCATCTGCTTTTGGAATATTTTCCAGACATCGCACTTACATGCATGTGAGGACATTTCAACTTGATGAAACTAAAAATGTTGTATAATAAATAAAATAGAGAATTTCGATTACATAAATGTAAAAAAAATCTTGAATCATATTTGAAAATATATTCGAGAATATATATTTGGAAATTCTACTTTCAATTGTGCACTCTTGGCAATGCTCAATCAAATGAATGCTTTTGATTAAATGAATTTCAGAATTGAAAAGCAGTTCAAAGCAGCAAAACAATTGAGCAGATAATTGAAATAATAAAGGCCATAAGCAAGATCTATGCATGCTGTTAAAGATGTTTTCATCCAAGAGAATGGAAAAAAGGCGTGCACTTGAAGATGTTTATTATTTCGGAGGAGAATGCCTAAAACTCTCAGACACACTCGAAGGGCATTTGAAATGGCTAAACGAGAGTAATGACCAGATTTTCAACTTGATGGGATTTCGATTCGACTTCTTTATTTACCGTCAATTCTCGAGTACTCGAGTGTCCCAACTGGACCAACAAACAAACAGCTTGATCGTAAATCGTATCGTAAATCGTACAAATGGTAAATAGAAAATACAAAATGGAAAATAACAAAAAATATGTGAAGTGACTTATTAATTGGCAGCGGATGTGCATAACAACAGCAAGAACAACCACAGACGAGACTCAAAGGGATGTGGCACGGGGAGTGGCCAATGTTGTTGCTGTTGATGTTGCTGGACTCTTCCAGCAAATTCCTGGAAGGTCAACGAAATGCTGTAACAACAACAACAACAACAACAACGACAATAGCAACAACTATTTTTTGGGAGAACCCTCTGCAAATGCCCAAAGTAGTCGTATCTTGTTCTTTACGTATTTTTTTCTTCCCATTTCATTATTTTTTTTTGTTTTTGTTTTTTTGATTTTGTGATGACTCATTGCCAAGTTCAAATGTCAGTGCGAATGGGCGAGACATCGACATCGACTTAGACGGAGTCGGAGTCGGAGGCGATGGCGACGCCACTTGGGTTCATGTTTCCACGATTTTCTTGGTATCCGCCGCAGTCGCAGTCGTAGTCGCAGTCTCGACTTGTTCGGTTATCAGGCCCGACAAAACATTCGCCTGTCTCCCTGTGTCCCGCCTGCTCTCCGAAGATATCATGCTGAAAATATTTCACTTTGTCGTCACTTTGGTAACGTCATATGGAAAATGAAACCAACAGAACAAACACAAGTCCAAATGTAATGCAAAAGTTAGTGAACGACTTTCAAATACCCCTTTGGCTATTGAGAAATAATATTCTATATTTTTGGGAATCAAATTCGATTTACAATAAAAATCTCTACATCCATTCTAATAATATTAGAAATTAATTCAGTCTGAAATTGTTTATTCTAAATTAAATTCAATGTATGAACTGTTTGAAAATAATTCATCTTCTCAATATTTTGAAAGGAACCTTGATAAATACCAAATTAGACTTTGTTCTTTTTCTATAATTTATAGCATATTCACTTAGCAGCATTTCCTTAGTTAGAATTTCCATTGCTCTTATTCTAATTAGGTATTTCAAGTATTAATATCATTTTAAATTAAAAAAGTTCAAGAATGTTTTATTAAAATTTATTTTTTCCATTTAATAAGTTCTACGTTCTTATGGTATAAGGAATGAATATGTTTTTCCTAAAATGTTATTGTACTTTATTATTGGACTGTTTCAACTATTTAACAAATCCAAACAAAATAACTTTTATTTTTGAGCTGCAACTTGAAGAATATCAAATTTCGTTGACCAACTTCAAAGGCAGATCTAACAACATTAAATGAGATGCCACCCCACAGTGAATTTGGTAATTTTACAGGGTATATGAATGCCCAAAAGGGCCGATTTGAAATGCAGGTCGCTCGCTTTGACATGGGACGCCAAAAGTGCCGTTAGGGGACACTATCAGAATTGGGCCAGTGAGTTCTTAAGTAGATAAATTCATTATGCAGTGCCACTAAATATCCGTAGTTCTGCTCGCTAACCTGTTGGGTGTGTGGGAGGGGGGAAGGAGGGGAAGAGTCGGGAATTGTACCAGAAGTCTTTTGATCGTAAGCAACAGAATCTCTTTGACTGTCCACACACACACACACACACGTATCGTCAAAATATGTGCATTACATTTGCTTCAACTTTGTATTTGAGAATTTTCTTTCGTTTTTCAATGCTTTTTTGGCAAAACAGAAATGAGAAGAGGAAGAAAAAAGCCTGACGACTGGCAAATTGCCGTCCACTTTTCATGTGGCTGTAACCCAAGTTTGAACCTTTTATCGCTGCAATTCATGTCGTTGTCAGCGTCAGTTTTTCTTCTTGTCAGTGTCTCTTCCTCGTTTTCTCTTCATCTTTCACTGCGATGCTGCTTCTCATTTCTGCTTTTGCTTTTTTTGTGGAGCATGTCCATGTTTTCTTTTGCCTTTATTCGATTTGTAGGCCCAAAGCATCAGAATCCTAAAAATGCTGTTGCCCTTTTCTTGTATTTTTTTTCCACTTCTTTTTCACATATTTTTTTTTGTTTTTTGTGTTGTTGGCGCTGCGTATCGGCATTTGGCATCTGGGCATATATGTATGTGTAACATGTTACCCTCCTGCATCTCTGTATCTGTATCTGTTACTGCTGTAGTTGTATCTGTATCTGTATCTGTGTCGGAGTCGGTGTCGGTGTCGGTGGCATGCATGCGTGTGTGTGTGGCGGCTTCCAGGCCAAGCCCAATGCTGTCGACGTGTTGATATGTTTATCATTGTTATTATTTATGTTTAGATTTGAATGTCAATGTCGATGCTGCTGCCGCTGCCGCCAACGCAGTCGAGGAGGGTCAGGAGGGGGGGCGATGCCAGGGTGACGCATGTTGCCGGGGTTTATTGTGCGCACTTTGAACTTTGATGGCATTAAGTTGTCAATTTGCGTTTTGACTTACGAAAGACATGAATCGAGAGAGCCGGCATGCCGCAGCAGAGTCCCCTTTCAGTCCTCCCCATCCCTTTCGACGAACTTGAACTCGTATCGGAATCCCAATTCGAAGTTGGGAAACAACATTGACAGTCGAGAGCTAGGCGAGAAATTTCAAATGAAAAGGATTTATCATGTGAATTGTAAAATGTTTTTCCGCCTTGTTTGCCCTCGATTGATTTGACCAGCTTTTGCCTACTTTATGTTTAAATAATATATATGAATAATATATATTTATGTTCAACAGTATTTGTCTTGTTTTTTTTTTGCTTCAAAATTTATAATTAATGCGCTTTGTTGTCGTAATTGCCGAGCATCATGAAATCGAAAATCAAATGATTTCCAATCAAACAAACAAATTGAAGAAAACTTTTGCCTTGAAAGTGAAAACGAGAACATTAAAACTTACAAAATACAACAACAACAACAACAACAACGACAGTGAAGATGTTGAAGAAGAAAAAATACCAAAAATAATAAAAGTGAAAATGAAAATGTAGAGAGGCGAAGGAGGGGGTCACGAGGAGGAGGAGGAGGCAGAGGAGGAGGACAAGACAGCTAAAATAAAAAACAAAAGAAAGAAATTAATTTCCATTGAATTCCAAATGCCACTTGGAAGATGCTCGGCACCAACGAAGTCAAACATTCGAAAGACAAAGAAATTTTTTAATTGATTTCACTTAAAGTACCAACAACAAGACAAAGCACAAGAAGCAGCTGAAGAAACAGGAAAAGTACCAGCAAAAAAAAAAAAATGAAATAAAAGTTTGTTGATTTTGTTGTTCGTTTTTTATTTGGATGCGCAAGTCTTGATTTTTGGGAAAGGCCTGAGCCAAAGCCAGAACAGACATATCCATCCGAAATACACTTGACCATTAAAAAGCAAACTCAGACAAAGGCAGCCAAGAGAGGGTGGGAGAGAGAGGGGAGAGACTGGCGTTATGTCCGAATCCAAGTGGGCATAATTGGCCATTATGTGGGCCTAAAAAACAGCATCAACAACAGCAGGCGCAGCAATGAAAGAGAAAGAAAGAGAGAGAGAGAGAGAGAGAGAGAGAGGGCCACTTGGGAGGCGGCTAATTAAAAGTAGCGTGAAATACAATTTGGCAATGGAGCAACAGCAACAGCAACAGCAGCAGGGAGCAACAAGGAGAACAACAACGAAAACAACACTACATGCCATTCATAATAACCATAATGGATTCGAACATGTTCAAGTTGAAGTTAAGGATTTCAATAAACTGAAGCCCTCTCCAACAGAGCTCACCTCTCCCGCTCTCTTCATTCGCCAGCGAAATGGAAACTGAAATGAAATTCCAATTCCAGAGAGAGACAGGAAGAGAAACGAAGAGCGAGTGGAGCAGACGATGTGTATTTTGTATTTTGTATTTCGTATTTGGTTTTTGTGTGTTGGGGCATTGCGCAAAAAGTTAATGTAAGCGGATGAGCTTAACGGTGGCTTGGGAATTCGATGGATGGATGGAAACCAGAGAGGTTGCTCTCGAGAATACGGCGATTGTGATTTGAAGATATTCGCTCAATTCTGGATTTACACAGAACAGTGTAAATGTCAGGGGATTACTACGCTAAGCATTATGTCAAGTTTCCTGACCTCTTTCTGACCTGTCCCAATCGAGCTGACTGACTGACTGACTGCTTGACTGACCTATGCCAAAAATCTAAATTCCAAAACAATGCAATGCAACAACTGCATTTCAATGCAATGTTCCAGCGACAATTTGTCAAATTGAGAATGGGACAAAAACAAGAAGAGAAAAAATGTGAAAATGGAAATTGATTTCTTTGAAAATGTCACTGGAAATTTACCAAAGAATTTGAGGCTCGCAACAAAACATGACCCCATACTAGGTGTGTGTGTGTGTGCGAGAGTGTGTGCGGCTGACTATGTAAATTTCTCAATTAGTTGCACAAACAAAAGCAACGAAATCCATTTCTCGGTGTCATTAATCATGAGCAGCCCAACTATCGACCAAGTGTCTAGCTGTCATACCCATCGTAGAGCCATCAGCAACAGCAACAGCCACAACAACAACAACAGCAACAGCAACAACATCGAAGCAACTCAGCAAGAGTCCAGTTGCAGTTGCAGTTCCAAATTTGTTGGCCAACTAATGCGCATAACCGAGTCGAACACACGCGCAGAGGTTAAAACTAAATTTTCCCAGCAAAGTGTTATCGATAAATTTACGAAAAATTCACACACACTTTCCTCCATTAAACCCGATAACAAATTTCGCTGCTCTATTTAATTCAGATGTGACTAAAAAATCACGATGGTAATAAAAATATTTGTAAAATTTCTGTTTTTCTTCGTAATTCAATTTTTCGCATCACTTTGCATTATTCAGATTGATTTGACCATAAAAAACAAATGGTGCATGGAAATATTACTCATACGTCAAGCAAATTATTTTAATTTACTGTAATTTCTGTTATTAAATCAGCAAACAACGATTAGACTATAAATATAGAGAATTTCTTTTATATAATCTAAAAACGGAATTGAAATCAATAAATGTCAAGGAATGATAATAGAGCTTACATGACAAGAATGTAAATCGAATTAAATTTAAGGCAATAGCTGACAAATAATTTTAAATTGAAAATCGAAAAGGTCATTGGTTCATAATCAACCAACTTAGTAAGAGGAGTCGACTAAAAAATGCCCGGTACAAACTTTATCACAGCATTTATTTGGTAAGTGTAAACTTTGCTGTTGGTTTGTTTTGATTGCGATGCGAAAAGTTTAAGCTAGCGCCACTTTTGGCATGCTGACAGAAACAGCAACAAATGCAAGTAGTAATAAGAGCAACAGCAACAGTAACAAGAACAGCAGCAACCACGAAGGCAGCATCGACTCTGTCACATAGTCAAAGTCGTTGCGCTCTCTTCACTTCAGTTGTTACTCTCAGTTTTACTCTCGCTCGCGCGCTCTCTCGTTGTGCAGTTCTGCAGCGATCGTTTTCGGCTGGTGACTCTTGGCGCTCTTGCGCTCTCTTCGTCAGTCGCACTCTCGCTCACAGACACGACGACGACGACGACAGCGGCAGCGTCAACTGCGGGCTCGGGGCCACGACGCCCGCACACATTTTCAAGCCTCATTCCATAAACAACTGTGAACGTGAACGGTAACGGTGCGTGCAGTGTGTGTGTGTGTGACTTAAAACTCAGATCCGATCGTCGGCGATCGCTACGCTTCCCATACCCACAGTATTGCCATCCCCCATTCGAGTTAACCTAATCCCAGCTAAAACTAAACTAACTGAAGCATCCAACACGAACGAACAGTGGTGACAACAAGTGCCCAACAAATGTGACAAAGCGATCAATAATTCTATTTTCATTTTCGATTTGCTCCATCTATTTTTATAGTTTTCTCCTTGTTTTTTATTTTACACGTTTTTTTTTTAATTTTTATTTGTGTGTGTGTGTGTGTCACAGAAGAGCAACATTTTGTGTAGTATTTAAAACATACTTTGGCATTGTTGGAATCATAGAAATTACTAATCGCGTGAAACGTGCTTAATTCATCATTTCGATTAATTACATTACAATTTTCATATGTTTCTTTGCTGATTTTGTGTGTGTGTGTGTGTTTTTTTTTTGCGATCGTGCGCCAAAAAGTCTAGCGACAAAACGAAATGTACAAAAGTAAAATAAAAACGTTTTTTCGTGTGCATTTCTCTTTTGTAGTGGGGAATCGCTTTGGTGTTAGTTTGACCCGATTCCGATTTGAATTTGGACTGTGTGGTGTGGTGTGTGTAACCAGCAAGTGACAAAAGCAACAGCAACAACAATAATACGAAACAAAAACAAAACAAAACAACGAAAAACATGCGTATCTGTGAAAGGAAACAAAAAGCGGGAGAAATAAAATCAAATAAAATGCACAAATAATACTTAATATTCCATGTACATGCATACTATACTATACTATACTATATATATATGTATATAGACCGATGTTATCCGGACACACACACGCACAATTGTATGTGTTGTGAAACACGCCGCATTTTGTTGTGTTGTTGTTGCTATTGTTACAACAGCAGCAGCAACAGGCGCCGATAATTTATAATCTTTTACATTGTATTCATATGAGCATCGTATATAGTCATATATATATATGTATATATGCGTATTTGTATGCATGTTCACATAGCATGTTGAAGTAATAATAATCTTTTTTTTTTTTTTTTGGTTAATGTTACAACAAAATGATAATTTATTCAACATTCATTTATTATAATGTTTTCTTCTCTCTTTTTCTGCAATTGCATTTTTCAACAGTTATTGTACCACTGTGCGTGCGTTTTCTGCCTCCTTTATTACACTAGTTCACATACATAATACACATATATATATACATATGTGTGTTGTATGTGCATATAATTTGTTGTTGTCGTGTAAATTGTGACGATATTTATTTTTTGTGTGCGAATCTTTCTTTGTGAACGGGAATTATCTATGCTTATATACGGTATTTATATATGTGAGCGTATACGTGAGTGTGTGTGCGTGCCATGTGAGGCACTTGCAGTGCAACAAGCAGAGTAACAACGAGCTGTTGTCATAATGCCAACAACACCAACAACAACAACAACAGCGACGACGAAAAAATGAAAGGCAACAAACGACAAGAAAACTTTAAGCAACTAAATAAAATTTAGATAAAACACAGAAAAAAAAAAACGAAAACTAAAACCAAAACCAAAACTGGCCAAGTCCACAACAACGATTTAGAGCGCGGTTCTCGAAGCAACAACAACAACAACAACAACAGCAACAGAAACGCGAGCAACAAACGAATTCGTATTTAATATTTATTTGTATGCTAATTTATTTTACAATAATTTGGTATTAACCCAAAATCCAACACCAACAACAACAACAACAACGACGAAAACCAATAAAACAACTGCGAAAGATAAAACCAACAGCAGCAGCCACAGCAACAACAACAACAATCGCTGTGTTGACAACAGCAGCAGCAACAACAACAACGCATGCGCAACGACTTTTCTGCGTCTCTTTCTCTTCCACTTTTGATTGTCATCTTCTTTCGCCTGGGATATAAAACAGCAAAATGTAAGTTTTTTTTTCTGTTTTTGTTTTCATTTTAAGTATTATCATAATTTGTTAAATTTGTTGTTGAAAACATGTTTTTAATGCAAATTCAATTGAATTTCGCCGCTGGCAAAAGGGGAGCAAAAATCGCAGTAGAAAAAAAAGGAAAATAGTAGTAGACCATCGAGTTGTTGGCTGACTGTGTTGTCAGACATTTAGCAGTCACTGTCGGGCATATCCTCAACATTTTACCACAGGCCTTGGGCGCGACCAAAATCCTTGGGCTTTACCCAGCATCTGGTCGTAGCCGCAGGGTTCTTCAGCAAACCATTTGACTTCTCTTTAATTGAGGGCAAGTTGCGCCTCTTTTCTGTGGCTGCGACTGCGACGCGGATGCGGATATGGATGCGGATGCGGATATAATGTCGTATAGTAAGGCAGGCGACAGACGGTCGCTCGATCGGTCGATTTGGTCGTCGTTGGCCGGTTTCGCTTTCGGTCGCAAAACGAAATCCGCATGCTACTCATAGGTGTTACTTTCGATGATGATGAGCCAAGCAAGAAATGGGTTTATGAGAGGCGCTTAACGCTTAACGACAACCACAACGCTGAGCTGAGCTGAGCTGAGTTGCGTGGTCACATGAAATATCATTTTAAGAGTCACCTACAGTCATGCCTCGCTTTAACAGACTTGTTGTTATATAATTCTTGTCTCTTCACTTCATACTCTACACATCGACATCTCAATTAAAATGAATTAGCTACGAATTTGAATAGAACAACAACAATAAAATTGCTAATCAAGTTTTCTAAGAATACGCAACAAAAAGAACAACAGCGAGCCACAGATTTATATTTCTGAATATAACAAATAAATAAATATGCAATAAAAGTAAAAATGAAATAAATTCAATTTTCAAGAATATTTTGAAAGAATATTTGATAGGCCATAGCTGTTAAAATGCAAAAATTATCGCTCAATTTTCACTCATAACTTTAACTTAAAAAAAAAAATAAATAATGGATTTTAAAAAAAGCTGATTTGTAAAAATTGGTGGAATTAAAAAAAAAGATTTTTCGACGTACTATATCAATATACCAAATATAGTCGTCGGCAGTTTTAGTATTTTTGAAGTATATTAATTTGGTACACCAAATATACCTTTCGGTATATTTTAGTATTTTTCAGTAATTTTGTGTATTATACATTTGTAGTACCATATCGGAATATCAAATATATCCTTTTGGTATATTTTAGTATTTTTGTGGTATATTAATTTGGTACACCAAATACATCTTTCGGTATATTTTAGTATTTTTCAGTAATTTGGTATATTATACATTTGAAGCACTATATCGGTATATCAAATATATTCTTTTGGTATATTTTAGTATTTTTGTGGTATATTAATTTGGTACACAAATATACCTTTCGATATATTTTAGTATTTTTCAGTAATTTGGTATATTATACATTTGTAGTACTATATCGGTATATCAAATATATTCTTTTGGTATATTTTAGTATTTTTGTGGTATATTATTTTGGTATATTTTAAGAATAATGCGGTATTGTTGTCCTTTTATTCACCATTGGTAACGTCTATCTCACACTCGGACACACTCGACCGAAAACTACAGAGTAACTAAAATTCGTATTATAAACTATTAGAGAAATATAAATTGAAGCAAATTAGCTGGTGAATTATGTGGCTAAAGAATATAATTAAGTTGGTTACGAACTGCAATTATATTTAATGGCTTATGTTAAGCTAGTTTATACCAGTTGGTACTTTAATATTTTTGTTATGCTTAGCTCAATCCTTTCTCTTGGGTTTCCCTACCAAATGACAACGTGTTTTTTTTTGTGGCAGCTGCGAACATTCGCACTCAAAGTCGAAAGATTTGCTAGATGGAAGAGGTTTTTAATGGCCCATTGAACTGTTTGACCTTCACATTTTGGCTTATCAGTCAAATATTTGGCAAAACAACAAAAGCTTATATGTTCATAATATTGCGATGCTGCTAATGATCATGGCGATGGCGATGGCGATGGGAATGGGAATGCTAATGATGATGTCAGGGGCGTTATCAGCGAAATAAATGTGCTTCAGACCACAGGCAAACCGATCGTTTCCGTTAATCAAATGCCAGCCCCTATCTAAGAGAGAGACAGCAACTGAAAAGAGGGACACAACGTGTAATGGTATTTAACATTTGGCAGGCAGTCAAACTGTGAAATTGGTGACATCCGATGCGAAGTTTGAATGCCACCGCGAGTCGAATCGAATCGAGTTGAGTCGAGTGTTGAGTGTCGAGTGTCGAGTGTCGACTGTGGGAAATTGTCCGCGTGGTCACCAAAATTCATTAGACGCATTAGAAAGTGTTACAAACAGCACGCAAATCAAATTAAGTACTGATAGGCGGACACCACACACATACACACATACTCAGCATTCGTCACACTCACACTACTCACACCCATACTCATCACTCACTCCCATACTCATCACTCAGAGAACGAGACACTCACACACATTCGGAGTAGAGTGTGAAAATAAATCAGCAACGACGAGACACGAAATTCTCATTTTCGTGGTCTATTCCCTCCTCGCATTTTAACCCCTCCCCACCACAAAGCAAATAATTTGATTTAAGCTAAAGGCACTAGCTTCGAGGCCCTAATCAGCCAATGGAGCACATTCGAAATGGCCATTAGCGACTCGACGAATTTCTGGAATTCTACTTCGACAACAGCAACAACAACAGCAAAAGCCGAAAGGAATGCACAATACGTGCCTTAAGACTTGATATCAATGACCTCAGCTTCCATCTTATGTTACTCCCTCCCCCTCACTCCATATCTTCATCTCAATTGCTATGATTTAGACATGAGTATTTTCATTTTCATTTTGTTTTTATTTATGGTTTTATAGCTCTTTGCATTCCAAGTACTCACCAAGTTAGACGCTAAACACTCCATCAAATGGGTTCGATTTTTCAGTTCAACTGCTGCAAATGGAAAGAGTTCGGAAATGGAAATTTGAGTTTAGTTGAATTTAATCGCAGGATTAATAAGAAAGTATTCTTAAAGCATTTAAAATAGTTGTTAAGAAAATTTATGCACACATTTCAATTTGGTTCTTGAAACTTGTTGTGCATTTAAAAAAAAACGTAAATACTTAAGGGAACTCTTCCGGTTGCATTGTTTTGATTTATTGGCTTGATAATTTTTTCAAATTTTTCTTTTTCATAATTTCCCCAGAGAATAAAGTCTTTGTAGCTTATATTCAACTTATAAATTAAAATTTTGCATTGTTATTGAACGGAATTTTCAATTGAACGCTGAGAGTCTTTTTATTATTTTGTTGGTATTTTAGTAGAGAAGATAAGCTTTTAATTTATTTGCTAAATAATCGAAATAAACGAGAGTGTTTGATTTAAATTAAAATAACCAATTTCCAATGGCTTCTCGAATCAAACTGTAAGCTCAACTTTTGTTGCTATTTTATTTATTTCAATACTGCACTTAAGCTTTGAGTTGTCATCAAGGAAATTCTATGTTTAACTTGGATATTTGGTTTAAATCAAATGTAAATTAAATAAATTGTCAACTCAATTTTGTTATTGATTTCAAATGTGCACTCAAGCATTGAGTTGCCATTTAAGATTTTCTAATTATCTTAAGAATTTAAACGATTTTTTTTCATATTTTTGTCAGCTTAATTTTGTTATTATTATTTTTTTAATTTGAAAGGTGAACTTTACTTATAATTCCTATTTTTCTTGATAGCGTTTAAATCAAAATGGCAAGCACAACTTTGTTATTACACTTGAGTTACAATTTAAAGAAAAATTTGAGTTTAAGGAATTGAAAATTATTAGTGCCTATAATCCTATTTGTATATTGCTAAATATTTCGATTTAAATTTCAAAGATTTTAATTTGTTAGCTCAAGTTTTGTATTTATTTTATTTATTTTAACGAAATTCAAATTTAAGCTTCTAATTCAAATGTGTATTAATTTAAATGTAAATGAAAGTATAAGGTCTCTTTTTTTATTTTCAAAGCAATAAATTGTAAGCTTAGATTTGTGTGAAATTTTGTTAATTTCAATGCTGTATTTAAAGGGAATCACTTTAGTTATAATTCCCATTTCATAATACAGATTAAAAGTTAAGTTGAATTTTTTTATAAGTTTATTTATTCCAATACTGCTTAAAGAAATGTTCACTTCAAATCTAGAAAATAGTATGGAATTTTAAATCTATTTCTTATGCATTTGAATCAAAGTTAAAATGCCACGCTCCATGAGCAAACTTGTGGCATCGCAATTAGTTTCACTTTGTATTAAAACATAAAAATGTAAATTTGTTGGTTGGCAAGACAAGAATACAGTTTGTTTATGGTTTGATTGTTTGTTGTTGTAGGTGGAAACTTAATAAGCTAAACTGTACACGACTGTTTTGGCCTTCCAACCGCCAACCGCCAACTGACCCAGCTGAACCACCTGACCAGCAAGTGTGCGAGTGTGCGAGTGTGTGTGTGCAAGTGTGTGTGACTAAATGGAAATGCCAAAAGGTAGACAGGTTGGAATATACCCGTTAGCGTAGCATAGAATAGCTCCAAGTTCTGTGCACTGTAGCGTTGCATAAGCCGCGCTTCTGCCCCTCTGCTTGCCCCTCTCTATACCCCCACACCCACCCCCACTCTCTGACTCATCTCTCTTCCTCTCCTTGGCACTGTGTTGGCCAGTTATTTAAGCATGAAATGCCGCCACAGGGTGGCTGCCTGGCTCGCAAAGCAATGCGGCTTGTGCCGCACTCTGAGTCATCGTCATCATCATCATCATCATCATCGTCGCAGTCCGCCCGCTTAAACGCAGCGATGCGTCAAAGTGTCGACGAACGTCGCACCGTCCGCAACGAACCCGGGGGCAACTTTGACCACTGGCCAAAGGGGAGAGAGAGAACAATACTCGCGGCGATTTGATTGCGGCAGCGCATGTTACGCTTTTGTGGTCATCGTTGTTGTTGCTGTTGCTGTTGCTGCTGCTGGCGGGCAAGCGGAAGCAGTAAACAGTTTGGGGCAACAGTTGGTGGCACGACGGAAAGGAGGAGGGAGGCGGTTGCGGGAGGAACAGCGTCTAATCACCGCCGATCGCTGGACTTGAGTTCTCTCGCTCTCCCCCTCTTTCTCTCTCTCTCTCTCTCTCTCTCTCTCTCTCTCTGTCTCTGTCTCTGTCTACAGGTGCATTATTTTGTTGGTCTGGTCGCTTGCTTGGCTGCCTCATTTGATGCGTCTTCTGCCTTCTGCAGCAGCAACAGCAACAGCAACAACAGCTATTACAATGCGACTTTTTATTGTTCTTGTTTGCCTCCGCTCGTAATTTACATTACACTCCATGGCCGACAGTCGTCGTTTGTCTTTCTTTATGATGCCTCCACGTTGTCGTCGCAGTAAGAGAAAGAGAGGGAGTCAGCAAGTGAGAGAGAGAGAGAGAGAGAGAGCGAAGGGCGAGGAAACCTTCTTCTTCCGCTGCCAACAGCAACTACTGCTGTTGCTGTTGCTGTTGCTGCTGTTGCTGCTGCTGATATAAGCCAAAGCTCAGCTCGACGTCACAGCTGAATGCGTCGCTGCTACTTCCGCTTACAATTGTTTTTTATTATTACACTTTATTACACATTTTATATTCCGTTTTCATTTCTATTTTTGCTGCCGTCGACATTGTTGTTGCTGTTGTTGTTGTTGTTGTCGCTTCTGTTGGTAAATGATTTAATTATTTTAAATTCTTGTTTTTGTTTTTGTTTGGCTTTTCTTTTTTTTTGTTCATTTTTCATTCGCTGTTACTTGTTTCTTGTTGGAGTTTGGCCACATTTGCATGTGCCAGCGGCCACGCCTCCTACGCCCTACACTCACACTTGCACACACTCGCTTTTGGCCGCGCTTCTGCTTGGCATATTATTTGGGGGAAAAGCATAAAAATAAACTGAAAATTAAACGTTGTCAACCGCAAATGTGACAAGCACTTAATTTTCATGCATGTAAAGTGCGCTCGCAAAAGTGGAAGTGGATGGCCAAAAGCAGCAGGAAGGCAACCATGCAGGCAAGAGCCTGGCTAGGATTGGCCAGCAGGATATAAAGGCTACTACTAACTGTCACAGCATCAAGCCACAGGCGACACACTATTCCCATTTACTATTTTCCATTCAACAACGCCGCAAGAACTTGATGGTTGTAGATCAGCATCGAATTGGGATAAAGAGTTGTTCTTACACACTTCTGAACTATTATTGATTATACATTTGTTTAAAACAATGGTAGATTAACAGTGTTATTTTCATGCTAGAAAATATACCACAAATGTTCTGTATTAATTCATCTTAAAACATATTCAGCATATTACTATTTTTTTAGTATAATATTTCTTTTTGAAATATTTCATTTCATTCTTTTTTACAATTAATTTCCAATTCACAATTAATATTGTGCTAGAAAAGATTATACATATATTAAACATATTCTATATTACTCAGTATTTTACTTCGTGTATTCTTTTCCTTTTGAAATATTTTCTTCGCTTCCTTTTTACAATTATTTTAAAAGTTTTTTATTAAATGAATTTAATGAAATTGTAGAAACTATTTTATAAGGGAAATATATTTTTGCAATATAACTTAAAAGACAAAATCTAGAATATTCTGTTTGTTATTTAAATGATAATAAAATAATGCCTTAAAGAGCTTATCTAATTTAATAATCTAATAATATAATTAATTTGAAAATGTGACGTTTTTATTGTATTCTAAAATCAATTAAAAAGTTACTTGAGCTTACAAATGAAGAAAAAAAAATGTAAAATCAAATTTATAAATAATACTTTTTCTAAGTTTCTACTGATGGTGTTGAGAATCTATATTTTTATAATGATTTAATTTTCATTTCATTTGTTATATATATATTTATGGAATATGAATGATTTAACTTTTACTGAGATCTTTTTCACATTTCCCTATGAAAAAGGGTGATTCTCTTCGTAATTCTCTACGCAATTCTTTTCGCCATTCTCTATATTCTATATCTATATTTTATAATGATTTAATTGGGCAGCTAGTAGTTCAATAATTTTTCATTTAATTTGTTATATATATAATATATTTATGGAATATGAATGATTTAACTTCTACTGAGATCTTTTTCACATTTCCCTATGAAAATGAGCGATTCTCGTCGCAATTCTCTTCTCCGCTCAGTTCTCTCTATTTTGTTTATAGTTCTTTACCCAATTAGCTGCTTAGTTCTCTCTGCTCGCGTTTTTTTCTGCTGCATGTTGACAAATTTGTTGGCTGCGCCATCGTTTCCATGAGTGTTTTGCACCTGTTCTAGCACTCGCCCCTCCAACGCTTTTATCCCCTTTCCCCCTTTTCAGCCATCAGCATGCATATGGCATTCAGGTGTATACGTAAACGTGTGTGTGTGTGCAGAGTGTGTGTGTGTGTGTCAAGTGTGAAAGCATATGTTTTTACAATGGGCAACGTGATGGGCGCTGAGTGGAGAGTGGAGAGCAGGAGAGAGGAGAGCAGGACGAAGCAGAGCAGAGTAGCGTGTGTTGTGGCTTCTGAATGGTACTCGTTGACGGTGCAGCTGAGGGCGGGGGAATGGGCAGCGAATAGTAGTGGCAGGGGAAAGTGGGCGGATAGGACAGTGCAGGGCGTGGCAGGTTAAGGGGCCACGAGTCATGGGCGTTAAAGGGAAGAAGGTGTAGAAGGGGAAACGAGGAGGAGGAAGCTGGATTATTCACATTGTGCAATGCAGTTTTCGGTGTATGCAAAATGAAAACGCGTGTTTTTGCTCGCCACACTTGTCGTTGTTGTTGCAACGCGTTGTTGCTGTTGCTGTTACCATTCGTGTTGCTGTTACTAGTGCCAGCGGCAACACCGACGCCTCGTTGCCTTAGGGACAACAGCAAGGGCTTTGAGCGGGGGGAGAGGGAGGAAAGGGTGTTGTTGCCGCTGGGTTATGGCTGTTTCGTTGATTGTTTGTCAGCCGAGGAAGTGAAGGGAAGAGTAGTAATGCGGGGGGGGTGGCAAAGAGACAACAACGACGTTGGCATCCGTTACAGCTGTTTGCGGTAGCCAGCGATGTTTTGGTTGACAATTCTCGTTTGGATTTTTGGCCTTTTTATCATATTTTGTTGTTTGTGAATGCTGCTTGCCTACTTCCCATTCCCCATTCCCCTCTTCCCTTCCCTCCCACCACCCTTAGCTACCATTGTCGCCTGTCGCTGTCGCTGTCGATGTTGCTGCTGCTGCTGCTGTTGTTGTTAGGGTTGTTTATTATGCAGTATGTTGCGTTTGGGGTTTTCCTCTGTGTGTGTGTGTGTGTGTTATTTTTTTTTTTAATTTTATGACTGCGAAAACAACAACAATAAATGCTCGACAACAACAACAACAAGTACGGCAAATAACAAACAACATAATTCCATGATCTCATTACCAAAAATGGGATGTGGTCACACTGCCAGTGGCATGCCTCAAATGCGCGTACGTGTCGCCGGCGAGATAAACATTTATGAAACTGTTGGATCAACAGTCGCAAAGCGCCAAAGAATTGCGTGCCTCGATAATGCTGTGCATCGCTCTCTCTCTATCGGGAATGTTGTTGAGGTAATCTTTGGCAATTTGTTCTTTCTGTTACTTTTACTTGCTGTCAAAGTAATCATTTTTATGCTCTGATTAAAACAGAGCTAAATTAATATACATAAAAATACTGAAAATATACCAAATGTTATACTAAGTTGTTAATAATTTGATACTTCATTCAAAATATACCAAATTTATATACTACAAAAATACTGAAAATATACCAAATGTTATATTTGGTATATTGTTAATATATTGATACTATATTCAAAATATACCATTCAGTTAAAAATATACCAAATTGTATGTAGACGTTTCTGCTCATACAAAAGTATTTCTTAAATACTCGTAACTTCTGAATTTTCATATATACTTCAAAGTACTGAAAATATACCAAATGTTATATTTGGTATATTGATAATATATTGATACTTCATTCAAAATATACCATTGAGTTAAAAAAATATATATACATATAAATATATATATATATATAGACGGGTCTGCTCATACAAAAGTATTTCTTAAGTAACTTCTGAATTTTTATCTGATAGCAACCAAAGTATAGCTTTTATTGTCTGAACAAAAATTCGACTCCAGCTTTAAAATTATATCGTTATACTTCTGTATGCAAGGCAAACATATATTTTCTACATTTAATATTCCATATAAGTATGTATTTATTCAGTATTATCATATAATATTCAGCTATTTGTTTCACTGAATTTTCTTTCATGAATACTTCTATATAATTTTCTGTAATCTCTTGCCTGTATATTTTGCATTCGCATTGTCTTTGCTTTTCTTTATTGTCTACTTCAAAAGTAATATTCTCCCCTATTGTGTGCTGGATTATTAATTCTTTGTTCAATATATATTTTGCATTCCGCACTCACTATTTATTCAATTCAATTCAGTGGAAAATGTTAGAATGCATTTCTTCTATTCTCCTTAATTCTAGTCTCTGCACTTTTGTATGGTATTCATCGCCTGATCGCTGCTTGTCATGGCATACTTGACTCGACACCAACACCAACCAGATGCTCAGGCTCAGGGCTGTTGCTGTTGCTGTTGCTGTTGGGTTGGGTTGGTTTTGGGGGGCGCATAGCGAATCAGTTGCAACAACAATGCAACGATACAACAACAACGACAATCATTGTAGGAATAACAACAACAAGAACAACAAGACGAAGAATATCTTGTGAGCAGTTGTGAGCGACGGGGCCAAGAGTCGAATTATGTGAGAAATGTATTAAAATTTGTTGCGACAGCGAAATGCAAGCAAGCAAATTGTCAGCAACACTTCCCCCTTCCCCCTCGTTTTGCTGTTGTTGTTATTGTTGCTCTACAACTATCACTGCCGCCCTCTGCTTTATGCTTCATTCCTCATTCTCGCGCGCTTCATGCTTCATTCTTCATCAGCAATCGCCCACACCAATGCCAGCGATTGCAGCGGGGCCAAAGTTGTTGCAGCTGCAGCTGCAGCTAGTTGTTGCTGTTGTTGTTGTTGCTGCTGTTGCTGCTGCTGCTGTTTGCTGCTTGCTGCTTGCTGTGTGGCATCTTTTGCCGCAGTTTCCCATGAACCGATGGCGCCCTCTTTGCTGAATGGGCGATTGGCCGTGTGACCGATGCTGACATGTTGCTGATGCCTCAAAGCAGCAACAACAACAACAAAAACAACTATGGCAGCCGCATTGTTGCCAGTTGTTAACTTTGTGTGCTGTCAATGATTTTGTGGTTCAAGCAATTCAATTGAAAATGCAATGGCATTAGGCGATGACGATGACGATGACGCGAACGCTGTCGACGCTGACGACGACGACAACGTTGCTCATGATGATGAACATGATGATGATGTTGCGCACGAAACAATGCGAGTCATGGGTGGGCCATGGATCGGACCAAAGCGGGCCACTGATCACGACAAGCAAGCAACCAAGCAAGCGGCAGCCCTTCATTGTTGTTGCTGCTGCTGCTGTTGCTCTTGCTGTTGCTGTTGCAGTTGTTGTTGTCGTGCATTGGAACGTGAGATGGCAGATAAATCAATGCCGGCCACAGCAATAGATGCGGCATTGTTGCTGCTCCACATTCAAAATCATTGAACTAATGAGCGAGCCTGCCACTCGATTGCAGTCGCAGCCGCAACAACGACAACAGCAACATGTTGCTGCCGTGTGCCGCCCTGCTCAGTAGCGGCAGCCACTGTGATAAGCACAGACATAGAAAGTTTAATGACATTACAAAGGCGCTGAGTGCAAGCGAGATAGATGCAGCAAGGCAGAGAAAGGGAGGGGGGGAAGGTGAGTGGGTGAGAGAGAGAGAGAGAAAGAGAGAGAGAGGGGGGAAGAATGCAAAGCGAGAGCGTGCGTAACTTTGTCTAATCGAAATCGAAAACAAACCGCATTAAAAGTCGCAATACAAATACAAAGACAAGCAGGCACACACATAAACACACGCACACACACACACTAGCACACACACAACAAAGTCGCTTGCTCGGGGGGAACGTTGACCTCCATTAAAGTGATCGTGCAACGGCCCCAACGCCAGGAGCGGGAGGAGGAAAAAGAGGCGAAAAAGGCGGTGGGCGAGTGGGGGGAAGGGGCGTAAGTGCATTTGTGGGAGTGTCAACGGGAAGGGGCGAGTTATGCTGTCAAGCAGATTACGACAAAGCTTTAGCTTTAATACAGCCATAATATGCAATAGCTATGAATGTATATAACATAGCTATAGCTTTATACTACACATACTTGGCTTTATGTTCGTTGATAATGATTACACAGAACTCTGACCCACAGCGCTTGCCTCCCCTTCCCCTGCTCCCCTTCCCTATGTCTTGCCTGAGCAAAGTTCTCCACGTAGCTCTTGCTGTGTCTCGTTTTTTCTACTTCTGTTTTTTTTTTGTTTTTTTGGCTGTCCCTGACATCACAACATCACAGCTCAGAGCGCGCAACTCCAGCTGAGAACTGAGAACTGAGAGTTGAGAGCTGAGACTTCTCCTTGTCATTGTCAGTTGCAATTAATTGAGCTTTAATCATGTCTTGGTCGCCCGTCAAGCAATCACTTTTGGTTTTCGAACTGTTGCAATCGTCGTCCGTCAGCTGCATTCAAGTGCCAGTTATGAATAGTATACAAATTATGCAGTCAATTCGAATTCGAGTGCGAGTTCGAGTTCGAGTTTGCGTTGGAGTTGACGTTGACGCTGACGCTGACGTTGTGAATATGTTAAATGATTGATTCTTTCTGATTGCATTTTGAGCAACGTTAAGTATTTCATAATTAATCAATCGCAATCGATTTGATGCGCCACGTTTTCAATGCATTGCATTGTCGTTCGTTAGCACCTTTTTAGATGCTGCCTGCTGCTGCGCTGGGTACAGTTCGTGAAGAGCTATTTAGCATAGACACGAATCCTGGGAACAGTTTAGTTCTCTGCCTGAGAACAGTTGTGCATTTCCGAGAACGCTAGCAACACATTCATATTATATAAACACAGAAAGAGAACTTACCGTTCTCATCTTTTGTATGGTATCAATATAAACTGGAATCCTGGGAACACTTTAGTTGTCTGCCTGAGAACAGTTGTGCATTTCCGAGAACGCTAGCAACACTTTGATATAAACACAGAAAGAGAACTTTTACCGTTCTGATCTTTTGTGTAATATCAATATAAGCAGGAATCCTGGGAACAGTTTAGTTCTCTGACTGAGAACAGTTGTGCATTTCCGAGAACGCTAGCAACACTTTGATATAAACACAGAAAGAGAACTCTTACCATTCTCATCTTTTGTATGGTATCAATATAAACAGGACTCCTGGGAACAGTTAAGTTCTCTGACTGAGAACAGTTGTGCATTTTAGGCAATTTCGAGTGCTCTTGCACTTTGTTAACATCTGGTTAACTGTTGTTGTGTAGTCATAAATCTTGGGAACAGTTTAGTTCACTCTGAGAATAGTTGTGCATTTAAAGCAATTTTGAGTGCTAGATAAAACACCTCTTGCCCTTCCATATCATCTTTTGTGTGGTATTAGACTAATACCTAATACCTACACTAATACTATTAGTATAAACAAGAATCGTGGGAACAGTTCTCTGCGTGAGAACAGTTGTGCATTTTAAGCAAAGTTGTGCAATAAATTTCAACACTTTAACAAAAAACTCTTGCCCTCCTGAGGTCGGCACACTCCATTCTAATGTTTAGCCATGTTAGCATCTGGTTATCTGTTTTGTTGTGTGTGGTATTCCCCTGGGACCTGTTTGCCAGCCTCAAGTAAAAGTTCTAAACTGCTCGCCAACTGATGAATGGCCTGATATATTTATGAGCGTGTACTCGTCGTCGACGTGTATTTTATGTAGCCGCAACTCGTTATATTCCGCAGTACACACATCGAGTATTCCCTTCTCCTGTGTGACTGCGACTGCGATTGCGACTGTTCCCGGGTCGTAGCACCCATCCGGATTCTTTTCCCTCTGCACTGCAGTCTCAGCAGCTGCAGCAGCGAAAAAAGTTTTCATTGTTCATAAATTTTAACGCACTTTGCTATAATGATATAATAATCATTTTATTTCTCATTGTTGTCCCCCGGAGTTTTGCAGCAGTTGGTTTCGCGCTTGGGTTTCTCGCTCCTTTTTTTTCTTGTTTTCTTATATTTTTTTTTGGTGCTGGATTGTCGCCGTTTTATTGCCACAAGAAAACAACTACAAATTTGCGTTTAATTTAAAAAATATATATGTATTTTGTTGTCGTTTTTTTTTTGCATAAGCGCAAATTATGAACAGCAATAAAAAGTAACAAAAAACAAAAACACTGCAAAGGAGATCGCAACGGCAACAAAAAAAAAAAGCAAAAAAAAAAAAAAAGAAATCAAGTAAGAAGAGCTCTCTACGAAGTACTAACAAATATTTTATACACTTTAAAGATGCAGAGTTATAAAAGCGATTGAAATGAAAAGTATTACGCGAAATAAATTTATTGTTTCGATACACTCTAAATCAAGTTTTGTTTTCATTATTCATTAGATATATTTTTAGTTTGCCATCCTGTTCTATCTAATTTATGCAGTGTTCTATGCAAATCGAAAGTGTTTTTAAAAACCTTTTTTTCTTCTTTAAATTTGTTGCATAATGCTGCTGATAATTGCGATGCTTGCTGCGAAAGAGTATGGCGAAAAAAACGCCAAAAATTAATAAGAAGACGACAAAACTGAAAGATGATTGCAAAAGTCTGGAAGTGGAAGCTGTCAGCAACAGCGACGTCGACAGCGACACCGACAGCGACAGCGACGTTGACGTCGACGTCGACAGAGGCGACATTGCTTGGCGCTAATTTGATTTTTGTTGCTTTTGCGGCGCCTCAGCGACTGCAGCTGTTGCAGTTGTTGTTGCTGTTGTTGTTGCTGCTGTTGTTGCGGTTGCTGCCGCTGCCGCTGCTTTAGTTGTCTGGGGAGTTACATTTTGACATTTAAACGTGTTTTTGGCACTTGACAGCATTTTTAGCTTGCGGCCCGTTATTGTTGTTGTCGCCGTGTTTTTTTTTTTTTATATAAATTTTTTTTTTTTGGCTTTTTTATTGCTCAATTTTTATTATCTTTCTTGATTTGCGCTTTGCTGTTTTTATAGCGCCGTTCGTCGTTCGTCGTTCGTCGTTCGTCGTTCGCCACTCGCCATTCGTCGCCGTCTGTTTGCCTTTTGTACAAGTTTTCACCAATTTGGCCCACAGCTGTAACCCTTCCCCGCACGCCTCTTGCCCATTCCCCGACAATAGGGAGAACCTGAAAATCTGGTGTCCACTCATAGGCGTCATAGAAATTTCTCGCCTGAATGCAAATTTTACTTTTATTGTTTCATGTTTTAGCAATAACAGACAACAAAAGAAGCAAATTGATTGCAGCTCTGTTTGTTTGGGGCACCCTCATGAAGGACCCAACAAATACACACACACACACACACACACACAAAAGGCACACACATACGCTTCGAAGGAAAAAAAATAAAGTTCCTTGGCAGCGGGCCGAAAATTGAATGTCAACTTGAATGGCAAAACCTGTTTGATTTCCAAATCAACCGAATCCAAATAAAGCAAACGCACATCACAGATTGAAATAGACACAAAATATTGCGCCAAGAAGGGACAGAAAGAGTGCGACAGCCATAGAGAGAGAGAGAGAGAGTGAGAGAGAGAGAGAGTGAGTGTGTGGTTGGGAAAAAGAGAAAGAGGGTTGAGCATTGAATCGGGTTCAGTTATCGATTTGGGGGGCAAACGCTCATCGAGGCGTAGAATTAAACTGTCAAATTCAACAAATAACTGGATTTGTTACATTCAATGCCATTACGTATACGTACCGTATGCCAGTGCGCAAAGATGCCTAAAAAACATTTGGCCTCATGATGAATTCTTTCGCCTCCCCACTTAAAGGCAAGCGCACTTTCAGTGGAAAAACAAGCTGATAACCAGCTTAAAACACAAAACAACTTTAATCGCTCTCGGAATTTGTTGTGTTAAATTTGATGTAAAGAAAAATAAAACTAAGTCTTATGGAATCATTCTATATCAAGGTCATAAACACAGCCGATAGACGCCACACATAACGCCCACATGCTTCCTCTCCACAAATAAAAAAATACTTCCATTCCTATCAGCAGTAACAGCAACAATAAATTCACTTTTTGCGCTTTCAACATCATTTCGTGGCACGCATTAACCAATTCTTCGGTTTAATCTCGAGAAAACAGGAAGAAATAGAACAACTCGAATAGTTTAATCTCTCCTAAAAACAAATAACTATTCCATGTTTTTTTCACTATGTATAGAAATTTGAAAGTGACAGAAGAGCTTGCAATTGAAAGGCATCATTTTGTTAATCAAATCAAGGATTAATCTTATGTTGAAAGCTTAAATCTTAATAACAAATTTTACAAATTTTCTTAAAAATTATGTAATAAACATTAAGTTACATGTTTATAACATAATTGAAACATCAGAGCTTTATGCAGTTTTAAAATGATAACTCGTATATTGAATAAGGGAAGGGAAAACAAGCTTAAAGCTTCTTAAAAAGACAGGCGTAATGACCTATAAAGTTTTTTCAAAATGTATCTTACTAATGAGTAGAAATCGCTAAGATATACTTTTAAAATTATATACTAAAAAGTAGATAAGAGCTGGGGAACCATTCTTGAAAGCTATGAATTACTTTAATGTTGAGCAGGGAAAATTAAAGGAATCTTAAAGCTTTCCTCGGCTATAAAATTTACAGAGATAACTAAAAAAGTATATCGAATACTAGATATTTCAAAGCAAACTTAATCGTTGTGCTGAAATCGTTGCTTAAAGCTAAAGTATTTACTTTTGCGAATATTTGTAGTAGACCGAGCTTTAAAAGTTTACAAAATCTCAGTCGACATTTAACTTTTGATTAATCCAATATTTGCAAATAAGCCATTAATTTCTCTCCCTTTTTTATTACAGCAATCCCGCAGCTGAGAACTGACTGAGCGAGCAGGGAAGCAAAAAGGGAATCGGGAACTGGGAACTGGGAATTTGGAGCTGGTTACAGGGCGCACCCACATCCTGTCCAGGGAGGAGCAAAACTGTTGGCGTTGCATTTGTTATTCCTGTTTGCCAATTGTTTTTTTTTTTTGTTTTGTCGTTCGTGACATTTATGTCGCCTGCATTGGGGTGAGTACACGCATTACAATCAAAAAAAAAAAGTGGTACAGTGAAGCAGCGTTGCAACGAACTGCAAGCCTGCAAGAATGAAATGTGTAAATTGATAGATGGTTCGATGTAGCGTTGTTCGACTGTAGCACATAAATAATTTTGATTTTTGTTAATTTGTTGTTTTCGCGCATTTTCTGCTGATAATTTTCGAGCCCATAAATTGCATAAATATTTTGCCGACGTTCGACTTTATGGAGAGCGGGGAGAGCGAGAGGGAGGTGTTAGCTGTTCGCTGATTGCGAATGGGTAGACTTCCCATTTTGATTGAATTTCATTTAATTTTGTTTTATTCTTTAACGCGTTGTTTTATTTTCGTTTTGTTTGTTGTGGCTTTTTTCGCGCTGATGTTTTAGTTGATTAAACACAACTGTTTACGCGCTGCCCTTTTCACTGTCCCTCCCTCTCCCCCTCCCCATCACCCTCGCAACAGGCGTTTGCCTTACGTTCGTTTTACACTTTTTGCTGGAAATGCATTTCCCAGTTTTCCAGGCAGCACTTTTCCACGACGCGGCTGTTTCTTTATCACAATTGCCATAAATTACGCGAATGCGCGGACCGAAAAATCGTAATAAAAAAAAATTGCTGAGCATAAATATTGGCAATATTGTCGTTGTTGCTATCGCAACTTGTTGTTGCTGTTGGTGTTGCTATTGATGTTGTTGTTGTTGTTGTTCTTGGCGCTGTGCATTGAATAAAAATTACAAAATCCAAATTAATGAACTCGCTGTTGTTAAATTGGTTCAATAACATTTCAATTGCGTTGACATAATTTTAATTAAAATAAAATCGCTTACAACAACAACAACAACGAGAAGAAGATGAAGGAGCGCAGCTCGGAATGAAAACACACAATGAATTTTAAATCGAGCCGAGCTGTCGAAATTACCGGCAAACGGGGTTAATCAACCAACGAAGTAAGCAACGATCGATCGATTGACTGATCGACCAACTGATCGCGAGCTAACGAACAAAATGAAGCTTATCGCATCGCAGGGGGTCGCAATTTGCATTTAATTGCATTTACCAGGGCTGCATGCCTAATTCCCGCACCTAAAACAAAGCATTTGCCACCTTCAGCCAGCGATTTCGATTGCGATTCTCCCCGCCCCCGACTTTAATTTCAGTGCTGAGTCTGAGACTTCGACTGAGACTTCGACATCGACTGAGACTTCGGCTCTGGCATTGGCGTTGGCGGTGGAACGCACCCGGAAGCGATAGCGAGGCAACCAAATGGTCGCAGATAACTTGACCATGGGGGGAAAGAACCGGAGGGGCGAAGAGAAAGAAACAGAGGCAACGAATGAACCAGAGAGGCAGTAAAAAACAACGTAAGAAGTGGGAGAAAGAAAAGAATTAAAATATATAACAGAATACTACGAAGTAAAAAAAAAAGAATTCACAGATCGTTGACGCACTTGCCACTAGCTTTGGGTATCCCCTCAGCCTCTTTCCCCCCACGATCAACCCCCTTGAGCCAATCTTCTTTAGTCATGTTGCCCCTGAGCAAAAAACAGTTGGCGCTGCTTGCATTGCAAATCTCTCGAAATCAGCACAAAATGCCAGCATACAGACCGTGCTTACATATGTAAATACAAACAGATATATACAGATACATATATATATATATATATGTATATATCTGGTAGTCATCATGTGGCATCTGCATAAATGCATAAATGAGTTGGCTTGAGCTCAAGTGCGATCATATCAGCGAAAGAAAGACATCAAGAGATCGAGACTACGTCAGATCTGTAACAAACATATTCTACATACTATATATACATGTATCTACGTATTTCACTATAAATAATCTGGAGAGAGTATATAAATAGTTTGCTATGCTCGTGATCTAAGCGGAAGTAAGTCAATTTTGTTGTTGCTGTTGTTGTTATGAAATTTGCTGTGAAATAAGAGCCTACAGCTGGGTGCTGTGTAATAGGGTTGTCAACGCGTGCAAAGGTTGCCATATTTCCGCTCGATGCCAGGGTTGCCAGCTCTGGCAAAAAACTTGCTAATTACCTTTCGAAATATTTTGCAATTAATTTGATATGAACTTGTTTTTTGCTTCCGCAAGTGTAACACAAAATTTGCTTTCAGTTTAATTAAAATGTTTCATTTTTCATTGCTAAATGAGTGTGCAAAACTTTTCTACAAAAAAAAAGTATAGTTTTGCACAAACTGTGTAATTGTGTGTGGAATACAAACGATGATTCAATTAAATAGTTACGAGTGGAAAAATATTAGTTTGCATATTTCACAAAATTATGTAAATTAAACAGAAGAGTTTATAAAGTATTTTTATGCTTGTTGTTTGGCATACCCTGCTTAGTCATGCTGTGGGTACAGGGTATGCAGCGTGCTTATCATGAACTTGGCTTGATCGTGACTCGAAGAGAATACTTCGCATAGCAACGTAATTCGTTGTAATATTTACACAAATTGTGCAATAGAATTTCGCCTAATTTTCAATCACTTCAAATCAGAATGAAACATAAATTGAGCATCTTTGAAAATTGATTCTATTTTGTCTCGAAGTGAGCAGTTATTGATGCAACTAATCACTGGACATTCTGAAGAGCAAACAGAAGTGGGCAGACAAAAGACAGCTTGTGGCCATTTGGAAGTCACTCGATGCAATACTCGTAATAATAATAATAGCAATTATTTATCAATTAAGCAGTTGCATTTAATTTAATTGAGCGTTGAAGTTTGCCTACATACATATAGTATACATATTTATTTATATTTTATTTCTTCGAATTTGTTGCGACTAAATTTATGCGTAAAAGTTCAATTGCGTTCAAAATGCCAATAATTTCCTGCGGTTGTTGTTGCTGTGTTATTGATATATTTTTGTTGCTCTCTGTCTTTCTCTCTGAGCTCATGCATATTGCATGTGACAATTTATTTATTGATTTACTTTAAATTCCAACAGCAGCAACAACAACGACGGCTTTGAACTAACTAAACACAAATACAGCGAGTGTCATCCTGCCAAATGTGCCAACAGCAAATTGATGGAGAGAAAGGGAAGGAGTAATAGTGCGAGAGAGAGAGAGAGAGAGAGAGAGAGAAAAAGTCTGCTCGCCATTCTCCATTCCCATTCCCATTTGCATTTGCTTTGGCTGCACATTTCCATTTGCTTCACATGGCAAAATGAAAACGTGTCAAAGGTGTTTGCAATTTTGCAGTCAATTGGCATTAATTGAGTGTGAACACAAAAATATTTTGTAAATCGTCGTTTCATTGTACAAGTGTGTGTGTCTCTGTCTGTGTGTTTGTGTGGGGGAGGCTTCCTCCTCTACTCTTCTGTCTCTTCTCTCACCCAGCGAGTGGCCGCAAAATGTGTCGCGCAATATGCAAATTGATTTGCCGAACAATTCATTTGCAAAATGTGTGTTGCATAAGCCGCAATGAAAATTGAGGCCCAAATGGGAAGCTTTAAATGCAACCGCAATTGCCACATTTTTGTTGCAGTTGCACTAAGCCCAAAACAGCATATCTACACGGATCTCTGATTGTTTGTTGCTCTTGTTGCAACAAACTGCCAACTGCAAACATTTCTCCTATTTTTTTTTTTTTGTTTTTAGTACTGCAAATGCAAAGTGTTTTTTGGCCACCATTCGAAATTGCCACAATTAACCCAAATTTTATTTTTGCGAATTATTTGGCATTTTAATGATTTATTTATGAAATTATAATCAATTTCATTTCATGCAAACCAAAACATGATTTAGCCATAAAAAAAATAAACCTTCGCACATTCCAAATTATCATATAGTTTTATGTTCTTTATATTTATCTTTTTTTTTTTTTAGTTGGTGATGCATAAGATATTTGTAAAATTTGTAATTTCATTTGCATTGAATAACATTTGTAATCGTAAACATTCCAATATTTGCATGCCAAATGTGTTTTGTAAATGGCTGAAAACAAAAATATATGTAATATTAGAATAAATATTTTCAGTTGCAAGAAAAATGCAATCAAGCTCTACAATTCTGGTTATAGTTTTCATATTTGAAAATGTATTCACTCATAAATATCTAAAATAAAAATCGATTTAAAATTTAATTGAATAATGTATAATATGTATATGAAATTAATATTCGGAATATTATTTGGTATATTTGTTACTTAATGGTATATTTTGATTGTAGTACTATATCGATGTATCAAATATAGCCATCGGTATATTTTAGTATTTTTAATGTGGTACTGCATCGATATACCAAATATAGCCATCGGTATATTTCAGAATTTTTCGGTATATTTTTAGAATATGGTTGTATTTGAATGAATAATGTATAATATATATATGAAATTAATATTCGGAATATTATTTGGTATATTTGTTACTTAATGGTATATTTTGAATGTAGTACTATATCGATGTATCAAATTTAGCCATCGGTATATTTTAGTATTAAATATAGCCATCGGTATATTTTAGAATTTTCGGTATATTTTTAGAATATGGTTGTATTGAAAAAGAGTACCGGGTATCTCACAGTCAAGCACTTTCTTAGTTGTTTATATTGAATCTAGTATTTAATACTACATTCAATTATACATAAAAGAGAGTACTGACTTAGTCAATTGTTCTATTATTTGCATTTCAGTATAATCAAACTATAGAATAGTATAAATATTCCATATATTTTCATAATATATTTCATACAAAACCCCAACAATTTCTTGTTAAAATCCGAAATGGTATCGTCTGTTAAACATGTTATGTATAATTTATTTGTCAGCTGTCCCATTCTGATCTTAAGCCTGAACACTTATCCACTCAGAGAATACTCAAGACGTTTGAAGCACCCTATCAATTTATTTGTGGTGCGCAACTTTCACAAGCTAAGCAAATAGAAATCTGTTAGATACTTCTTCTGTAAGAGAGAGAAAAAAGAGTGAGAGAGAGAGGAAGAGAGTGTGTGTGAGAGAGAGGGCGAAAAAAACTATTTTGTTGAATTGAATATCGATTCACACCACGTTCCACCCACAATACAACAGTTGAGCGGTTAATTTGGCAATTTTCTATTATTACATACCGCCCACAAAGCAACCACAAATCAAAAAAAGAGTGAGAGAGAGAGAGAGAGAGACAAACACATGCACGTACTAATCAAATATGGCACAAATAAAGGTTTGGCCTTGAATTTTGCGTAAAGAAAAAAAATTTAAAAAAAAATTAAATAAATAAATGTGCCACAGAGTTGGGGTAAATAACAACAGCAAATAATAAACAATTGTTTTCTCTTTTTTTCCATTTATTTATTTCATTGATGTTGTTGTTGTTGTTGTTGCTTGTGGCTGGTCACGAATCTCCGTTTGACGCTGTTTGCGCATTTTGCGGCCCTTTGCGTTGCGAAAATTACATAAAATACAATTGACAAAAACGCGCTAAATGGAGAATTCAAAGCAAACCGTAACGCAGCACACGCACATTGCATTTGAAATTGAATTTGAATTTGATTTAATTTTCGATAGCTGGCAAATGCATTTCATCAATGCAAACGCGGCTTATTTTAATTAGTTGGCTAATATCCACAGATGGAAGGTTGAAAAGAGAGAGATGGAGAGGGAGAGAGGGAAGCCCGCTGTGTAGGCGGGTTTTTCAGTCGGGTTTCATTTGGGTTTTGGCCCCAAGGCCATCCGGGGGAGTGGGGGGGAGAGACCCACAAAAATTGAGCTACGCCAGTTCCGGCAAAAGTCGCTGTCCGTTCGCATGTTGCCAAAAGTTGACACTATACTACATACATACATCAATTTGAGTGTGCGTCTGTTTGCTTTTTATGATTACTAAATCTACTAATTGGTCTGGCATTTTATGGTCGCCTGTCGCTTGTCGTTTGCTCTGTTCGCCCCCTCCATTCTCTCCATGCCCTTTACAGAATTTTGAATATAATTCAATTTGAGAATAAAAAGTATGAAAAAAAGGGGCACAGCTTTTTTTTACGAGTGCCTCTCTGTTCCGGCACACACACAATTGGAATGTATCTCGGGGAGTTATAAAAACAAAGAGAAGTGTCGTTAAATGTGTTTTTGTTATAAATAGAATTATACGAGTAGCTTAAGCTCATATAATTGTCGTCCCCAAAAATACTACAACTACTTTTATGGCGAGGGAGGAAACTAAGTTCAGCCCGTGCCCCCTTTTAAGTTGTTGCCCCCAGAAAACAAAAACAAAAACAAAAAACATAATGCTGACGCCTAAAACTTATCGTCAAGTTCAAGTGTCGCTCGCCCTCGCTCTCTCCCTCTCTCTCTTTCTGCTACTATCTCTGTCTGTCGTCTGGCTAACGAAATTGATGTGTCTCCAGTCGACCTTATCGATGCTTATCGGTCGGACTGTCGACCGTCAGAGTTGCAGCTTGCTCACGCTCCGTTCATGCAATGCAATTAGACGCCATCCATTTGTGAGCTGCCCACAATAATAGCACACATGAACAACACACACACACACACACTTTCTGTTAAAGTTTGTTTCACATGCACTTGCTGCTGTTGTTGCTGCTGCTGTTAGTCATGTTGCTGATGTTGGCTGCTGTTGATGCTTGTTTGTGCAGCGCTTTGTGTGCTGTCTGTCTATCTTTAGAATTTGGCCAGACAATGGCCAACAGCAGCAGCTGGAGTCGCGAGCTGTCTAACACGTTGATAAACCACAGACACCCAACAGCAACAGCAGCAGCAACGTCGATCATAAGGCCCGCCGACAGCTACAACTACAAAAGATACAAACGCTAACACTGAGAGATGTAGATATATAACCAAACTGAGATACAGCTTGAGATAGCGAGATAGCGAGCCAGAGATAGACGATGCAGTGCAGCAGCAGCAACAGAAGCAGCAACAGCAGCCAAATCAAACACGGTCGCTGGGTTTGTTGGTCGCCAGGTTGTTGGTCTGCTGATCTTGCAACTGCCGCCGTTTGCCACTTGCCGCCAGCAAGCAAAGTAACAATAACAAAAACCCACCACAACAGCAACAGCGACTGCGGCATCGGCATCGGCGTCTGACATTGACAGCGTTAATTGAATTGCAAACAGCGAGCAGAACACGTCGAGTTCGCTGTGTGTGTTGCTGAAATGCCAAACGAAAGCTTCTTCTTTCGCGCTTCTCCAATTGCAGCGTTTTCGTTTTTTTTTTCTCTCTCATTTTTTTTGTGTTGTTGTAATCGGAATTGGATCGATTACTTCAAGTCACATACACACACGTCTCGTTGTCGCTCCCTTTTCTGCCTCGCCTGACCAATTACAATTACTGACCTATACCATGTTCGCTTTTGCTTTTTGTTTTGTTATTTTCGCAAATGTATCTCTGAGATACACTTGTTTGCTCTGCGATAACACGAAAACGCGCAAAGTACTTATCGTCGGACTAGATTAATTCTTCTTTTTTGCCGGAAAAACCGAATGACATTTGTCAGTTTTGTCAGTTTTTGTTCACCTTTATCTATCACCAAGTTTTTATCTGCTAGTTGAGCTTCATCTTGAGACGATGTGAGCATGTTTGACAGCCAAGCGATCGTGTTCAAGTATTTCACTTTCTATCTCAATTATCTTCATTCACAACAAAGCAAAGAGAAAAAAAAACAGACAAAAGCCAAAAAACAAACAACAAATTGTTTGCGCAAAAGTTGAGCGTAAAAAAATAAAATGATTATTTGTTTATCGATAAATTGCCATCAAAATGAGAATACTTCATGATTGCAAGACTTGATGAGTGCCGAACGATGAATTTTGAAAGTGCAAGTAAAAAATTGACCAAATAATTATTATCATTATAGATTGATAGTGATTGTAAATTGAACATATCAAGAGATTTTTCAAAAGCTGTCAAGTTGTAAATGTCGCAATTGTTCATATTAACTTTTAATAATAGAAAACAATTAAATAAATGCATAATAATAGCCTAAGAAATTGTGATCGTTATTTCAACAATATAGTAATAATAATATCAAATACATAATAACTATTAAGACAAATAGTAATTTGCAGGAGCTCAAAGATGGTTAAACGATTTTTAAAAATGTCAAGCTAAGATAAATCCATATTTTACCAATGCTTGTATATATTATATAATATATACTAGTTATTACTATCACTTCATATTAAGAGAGAATAGCTCAATAAAAAACATGGTATAAAAAAATACAAAATACAAAAAAATTAAGGAATTCAAAAGTTTTTACATGTTTGTAAACATTTCTTCTCAATACTTTTAAAAGTTATTGATGTCTTTTCATGATTTGTATTGAAGATTTTAACAAAAACAAGTTAAGATACCATTGCGAATAAAAGCAAAACAGTGCGGTATTAATTTTAAAATAAACCAAATTAATATACAACAAAAATACAAAATATATACCGAATGCTACATTTGGTATATTGATTCAGTATTACATTGCGGTATTAAATTTAAAATATTTACAATTAATATACCGTAAAATACTAAAAATATACCAGATGTGACCTTTAGTATATTTATAAAGTACTACATTTAAAGAGAATTTAAAGATTGTTTTATATTCGTAAAGCTCAGTTTATCAATTTACATCTGAAGAGTTTCTTTGCATACCTGTATAATTATTTCATTATAAAATATAAAGAAATTAAATAAATTCCAATGCTGTAATTACAAGTCAAAGAAATATATGCCAGCTTTCGCTTGACAGCTTTAAGCTCAGTAAATATTATTACAGCAGCCTCTCCTCAAGGATGGTTGCTGAGTGTGGAGCTGCTTGATTGCTGACTGTCTTATCAGGCAATTGCCTTGGCGAGATCAAGTGCAGCGCATGGTAAATAATCGCATCAAGGTATCTTTGCATTGCGTTGTTATCAGTGTTGTTATCACTCGCAGTGCACAAGCACACGCACAGCCAAAGATACTTTTTCTCCCAGATACATTTCACCTTGCTGCAGCGATAACAACTGCTGCTGCTGCTTGGTTGCTGTTGCTGTTGCTTTGGTTGCTGTTGCTGCAGATCGCTTAAGCAAATAAAGGCAAGGACGCGGCACGTACGTGAGAGTTGAGACTTGAGTATTCGGTCTTATCACCAGCTCAGCTCAGTTCAGCTCTCACTCTGCGTCTCTCTTCCTCTCTCGCTCTCTGTCTGTGCGTAACTGTAACAATTGTATCTGTCAGATACATTTAGCACAATAAACTGCTGTTGTTATTGTTGCTCTGGCTGCGACTGTGGCTCAAGGCTGCAATGACTGCGCAGGTAAGTGACAAGTGCGTTGTCTACCTGTTCAATCCACGTTCCACACTTCTCTCTCTCTCGCTCTCTCTCTCTCTCTGTCTGTATTTCGATGTTGCCCCATTCTCTGTGCATCTGTTTATCTGCTGCTCAGCGTATGTGTGTGTGGCAGGATCGTTGTTGCAAGTGGCAATGATTTGCCGCCAAATCAACAGTCAGCGCAGAACAGAAACAGGCTGCTCTTCTCAGTCTCTCGTCGCTTCTTTTCAATATGCCATGCGATCTCATATATAATCGCCGATATTGTGGCCATAAATTGTTGCGCTTGTTGCCTGCAACACAGCGGCTTCTTGTTGGCCGTTGCGTAAGTTTATCTTTTACTTTTTTTCCGGCTGCTCATCTATCTGTCTGACTGTCTGCCTGTCCGACTGTCTGACTGTCTGTCTCTGCTCAGTTAGTCCGTTTGTTCTCTGCTCTTTCTACTTCAACAGATATCTTTCTCTCTCTCTCTCTCCATGCTCGCTCGCTCTTTCTCCAGCTCTCTGTGTGTAGTTCTTGCTGCTCTCGGCGAATGTTTTGGTTCGGCCGTCGTCGTCGTCGTCGTCGTCTTCTCGGCGATTTGTACGTCTATTAGTTGATACGAAAATTTCGTGTATTTTCTACTCAGTCTGCATTCAGATCTCCAGCTAAACAAGTCATACAACGCGCCCAAAAACCCAACCGAAAAACACTTGTAAAAATATATTACAAAAATCAAAATCGAAACAAAAAACAATTATTTAACAAATTAAAAGAAAAGAAACGCTTTTTAATTTTTTATGTGTTGTGTCTGTGTTTCGTGCTGTGTAATGTTTTTTTTTTTTTTTTTTTTTTAATTTTTTTTGGCAATGCCAGTTGTGAGTTTATAATTTAACAAACCCCAGAGATACACAGTGCAGCCAATAGATTGAGATACATTTTGTTAGCCACAGAAAAACCTTGCACTAATTGGATACACTTAACTGCTGCTGCCACTGTCGGGGCTAACGCCTTGGGGTCTTTCACACACATCAACAACAACCACAACAACAACAACAACAACAATAAAGATAAACGAGTAAGTGAACGCAGAAGAAAAGTGGAAAATCTTTTTATGTTTTTGGGTGATTGAAATTGCGTTGCGGGTCAATAAAATAGTTTTGCGCACTTGTTCATTCAAAAGTGCGCAAATTGAAATTGTATATAAAAATGGCAAAGTAATTATCAAAAAAAAGAATAAAAATTAAAGATTTAGCCAGAACTAGAGAAAAAGAGAGAGAGAGAGAGAGATACACATTTGGTTTTGAATGGTAAACAAACGTTGTCTTACGAGTGTTTTGTAAATACAACAACAGAGCAAGTACAATAGCCTAAACTCAGGCAAACTCAGGCAGAAAGAACGCTCGACAGGCACAGTGAAAGAGTGAAAGAGAAAGAGAAAAAGAAAGAGAGAGAGAGAGAGAGGTAGCGTGTGGTATGGGGCATGTTGCAAGTTGAGGAAGCTTCAGGTTCTCACGGACAAGCAACCTGTTGGGCTGCCTCACAGAGTGTTCGGAGGGGGTTGGGGGGGGCAACAGCTGAGCAACATTTCCCATGACTGGCGGCTGGCTGGCAGCTTTCCGCTTTTCCTTCCTTCTTCGTTTGTTCTAAAGGAGGTGGTGGAGTGGAGAAGTGGAGGAGCGGAGTGGGCCCCCTTGGGTCATCTCGAGCCATGACCTCTTCAAGTTCTGCCACACTTTGGCATTGTGAATGTGTAAATGTGAATGAAGTGAGGCGAAAACGAAAATGAAAAGCACATGCAAAACAATCAACAGCCGCAATAACAATAACAACATTTCATGCCACCAACATTTTAACGTTTTTCTGACTCTCTGTATGTGTGTGTGTGTGTGTGTGCGGCAAACAGTAATAGAAACAATTACAATATGAACACAGTGACTGCCAAAAACAAAAAACAAAGTTCCCCTACATTTCGCCAGGCATTTGGGAATAACCATCGACGATGACTCGACACAAAACGTAACAGAAAACAGGAAAAAAATAAAGGTTAAAGGGGAAAACAGTAGCTGGGAAATAATGCTCGCCAGTTAAGTCATTTCCATTCTTCATTCTTCATTCCTTTTTCCATTTTTAATTCCCCCTGCCGCCGACAAAATACCAAATATAGTATCTCTATATATCAGACTTAGTTGCGCGCTAAACAAATTAGCCGCACGATCTTTGGTTTCGTCTCTAATCACATCTTATGCAAATGCACAGCACACGGGGAGGATTTCAAATACACTGAGCAAAATTGGTGTAGTGTTTCTAATTTGAATACATATGAGCTCAAAATTGGATCCAAATTCAGTTTAAAAATTAAATATAATATACGATAAAATATGTTATAAAATATAACGATAGTTTTAAAAATATTTCATTATGAAATTAGTTAGCAGATCATTTTAATAGATATGTATACAAATCATATTTCCTTTTATTGGTATGCTACGTAAATATTTTTATTGAACTTTAAGCAATTTTTATAAATTTTCACTTGACAAATATGATTTTTATTTTCGTGCATAAATATTTGTCTTTAATGTTATGTATTCTTTGAAATGTTCATACCATGAATAATTTCTTATTTTGTGCATCTTTAGTACCAATTTTTAAGTACAAAACATTTAAGGTATAAATATATTCCACAGTATAAATATGTTCTCATTTAATATTTAATATTTTTGATTTCATCTTACTCCACATTTTGTTACAGTGCATAAGCTGCTCGCATAGTTAGTGGATTATGAATGGAGTGCTTAAGCTGGGGCATTCAACCTTAATCGGTTTACATAATGTCTGTGTGGAATGTTAGTAGAGCATTTAGAATTCGACGCTTCAGTCTATCACTCACTCGCTCTTTCTCTCTCCCTCTTCGCTCCGTTTCTCCTCATTTCTCTCATGCTGCCCCTCTGTGGTTGTTTTGTTTGATTGGTTCTTGGCGGTAATTCGCTCTGTTGTTTGCTCTGTGTTGTTGCCTTTTCATTTCAATTGAGAGCTCAACTTTCGTGCCTCGCTTCGCATGCGGCGGGTTTTTGGCCCGGCCTAAGTGCGACTAAATGTAAATCGATTCGAATGCGTTTTTATGAATTCGGCACGCGTCTGCGTGCGCATTTCAGAGCTAAAGCTCTGCCTCTTCCACTCCCCTCAGTCTGTCTGCTGCTCTGTGCCAAGTGGCTGTAAGTAGTCGTCACACCCACCAAAAAGCAGAGCCCACGCTCCTCCTCCTACTCCCCCCCTCCCCCGCCTCGTTCGGAGTGTCATAAACAATATTCAGCTGGTCAGCAAATCAAATGTTGCTGGCCCCAAAAACGAAATTGAGGAAAAAGCAGGCTAAAGTCGCCTCGCTGCCAAAATGGCCATAACTCAATAACAGCAACAGCAACACCAACAGCAACAGCGACGTCTGCCCGCGATTTTGGCGGATCATTTTCCAAGTGCCTTTTTCCACTTGTTTGTTTTGCAATTGTAAACGATTTTTCCGCCCCACAGTTCTTTGCTTTTTGTTCGATAGAGCTGCGCCACCTGCTGCGTGGTAAAAGAAGAAATCAAAGTGTTATCGAAGTAGTGAGAAAAGAGAAAGAGAGAGACAGAGAGAGAATCGTAATTGCGTTTTTCACACGCAATGCGCATTTGTTTGGAAAAATCAATTATGAATTTTTCAATTTTCAATTTATACAAAGATCATCACGTAGGCCACAACTGAATGAATATCATCTTATAGATATAGATTTTGTTGCTATACTATGTTATATACATAACGTATATATATGTTTGTCTTAGATCATGCCTCATTTAGATGCAATTTTCAATTTTCCCTGTCTGAGTGCAATTTGCACTTGGCGAACAAACGTTGTCGATTGTTTGTTTGATTGTTCGCTCATATTCATCATATTCTCGTGCTCGTCTTCTACTATTAGATAAGTTGATAGTTTTGCTCAGTTTTCCCTCTGGAATTCTTAATGGAATTGTCAGCGAGTGGATGGATCATGATGATGTCAGCCACCAAACGCTGTCCAATGAATTGGCCCAATTGACTTGTTCTTATCTCGTTTATTTATTTATACATATACACATATATCGTTGTGTGTGTGTATTTTGTTTATTAATTATAATGATTTTCGCATTTAGTTAATGCGCATGCAAGTCTTCAATAATTGTTGTTTATATTGAAAGGGAGAGAAACAACAACAACATCGATAACAACAACAACAACATCGATTGATTTATGTGCAAATTAATTCTGCGAGTATTTCCTGAGCTGCTAATAATAATACTTTTTAGTTTGTGCTGATCTCATGGTTTCGATTGCTTGATTACCTTTGCCAAGAGTTACTTTTAGTTAATGGCTGTCAATCAGCATTGTCGATAATTGCAGTTGACAGCACAGAGAGAGCTCTAAAAATAGAGCCCAAAACATTGCCAGCTTCACTTTCCCCCGGTGTTGCTTGTCGCCTGTTTTTAACAGTTTCCCTGAACTGTAACGGTTCTCCAGTCTGTTGCCAACAACAGCAACAGCAACAGCAATAACAATAACAAAATAACAAAAGCGTCGGCAACAGGCGACAACAACTTGGCGTCTAGTTGACCATTGGGTTCTGGGCCGCCTTTTGGCAGCTTGGCCAACTTGATCAACACTGCAAACTCGACTCTGACTGATTGTTGTTGCTGTTGCTGTTGCTGTTGCTGCTGGCAAAGCAGTTAAACGACTATGAAAACTAAATGACACCACTTGAGGTGAAGGCAGCAGAGCAGAGGCGGAAAGAGTGGCTAAGATGAGAGGTGAGGAGAGGGGAGTGGAGGGAATGGCAACTGTGCCGCCCGCATCGGCAATAAATAAACCACAAAAAGCGTTCCAGTTGCCTGCTGAACCACTTCACTCTGATTGCCTCTTCTCTGGCTGCTGTTGTTGTCGTTGTTGTTGTTGCAGCAATTCTTCTCTCTCCCTCGCTGTGTTTGTTTTTAGTATTGTTGTTTCATTTGTTTAGCTGACAGTTTTGCATTTTCAATTTTTACGACACTGTTGAGGCCCAAAAACTGGTTGTCACTCGAACTACTTACAGCCAATACACCTAGAGCAACAACAGCAACAGCAACCACAACTAGACACGTGCGTAGGCAAGAGGAGGCAACAACATTGAATCTGGTTTCGACTGCGACTCGATTGTATAATTCTTGGCCAGACATTGACACACTCGCAGTCTAATCTTTGTGTGTGCGGCTCGCTGAATGCATAATAAGCCACTTCTAATGCCAGCAACAGCAACAGCAACCAAGAACAACTGCAACGGGTTGCTGTTGCTGTGGCTGTGGCTGCTAATTGGACTACTTTGATCATCGGCCACCGACTAATTGAATGCCCAACAGTTTCATTTCGAGGTCTCTCTCGCTCTTTATCTATCTATCTATCTATTTATCTTTCACGGGAGATTGCATCGCTAACAGTAAACGGTTTGCTAGTTGCCGATGATCTCACTAATAATGCAATTGAGCTGCGGCAACCATTGACCAATCTAATATCTTAGTTCCTATCGTAGACTCACGTCTAATATTACAAATTCCCCTTTTGTTTCCTCTACAAAAAAAAGCTTTGAAAAAAATACATTTTATTGCGGAATAGCGAAATGAAAAATGTATAAATTGAAGGTGAATAAATAATGAACAAGCTTCGCTGTTCTTTACATTTTTTAATTGTAAAGAAAAAAAAAATAAATAAAAGAGATTATTTAGCTTTCATCTGCAAACGTTTAATAATATTGCCTTTTTTGCTTCGAGTTAATATTTTGCAATAAAAAAGATTACTTAGCTTTCATTTGAAAACGTTTAAAATGATTTCTGAAAGACAATATTTGGTGATAACTAAAATTACTTAGCTTTCATCTCTAGACATTTGGCACATACAAGAATTGAAATTAATTACACTGTCAGCTTTGGCATAGCAGATAAAACAAAGCATTTTTTTTGTTTTCGTATACGTATAAAATTATAAGCACACAATGGATAATTAATTGACTTGCAGCTTAGAGAATGTTTTGCTTGAATTCAATTGCAGTCAGTGCAAAAAGTTCTTTGGAATTCATTTAAGCCAAAAGTATTTTCTTGACAGCGCACAAAAAGAGTTTCTTTCGGGATTGTCACTTTCAGCCAGTGTCATTGCACTTTTCATAATAATATTGCATTTATGTGACAGCCACTTAAGCAGTCCGCATTAAATTCTAAATTACTGAATAAAAATGCAATCACTTGCAGCCGATAATAATAACAATTATTCGCGAATGCGAATTGGTAAATAAATATTTTGCAGCTGTATTAAATTGGTTAAAGTGCTGGCTGAATGCGATTAATTTGGCTTAATCATTGATTTCATTTACTCACCTTTTGTGGCCGGAGAGAAAGAGTTCTGCAAATAAAAGAGGCAGGAGAAATATTTATAAAAATTGTTGTGTGAAAATTGTGCAAAAAAACATTAAGCGACATGACCTGAGCCTGAGCCGGAGTTGGAGTTGAAGCTGGAGCTGAAGCCTGAGCCTTATGTCCGAGTGCTGACAGAGATTATGGCAAACACACAGAGCAGATGAGCATGAGATTGTGCATGTGAATGTGAATACATTCCGCGGGCAACACACACACACACACACACACATGTGTAAAAAATGGCAAATGAATAGCAGGACATTCGCACACACACACATACACACTTAGATCTGGTGTGTTGTGTTGGATACCGGATTGGATTGAATCATTGAATTGAATTGAATACGTGCGAGCACGAAACAGAGAGCATTGCTACGTGTCCTCTACATGTTGTTCTCGTTGCTGTTGCTGTTGTTGTTGTTGTTGTTGTTGGTTTGCTGTTATGTATTAGCAGGATGTCAATGTGTGTGGCATGGAATTATGTATGTACAAACACCCAAGCGAGCACGCCCAGCCGTAGGTCTCTGGTCTCTGGATCACACGCGTAAAGGGCATCAAATGTTGTCCGAAAAAGCAAAGCACATCAAAAACGAAAAAAGCGACAGGAGAAAGCAAACAAACAACGCTGGACACTCGCATACGTTTGGTTTGGCTTGCTTTGGTTTGGTTTGGTTCGGTTTGGTTTGGTGGCCCCAAATTGACATCAGTTGCTGATTTTTAATTAAAAATTTGCGACGTGTGAAGTTGATTTCAATCTTTTGGATGGGGGGCGGGATGGGGGGGAGGGGTCAGCGGCCTCAACTGACAGATGAGCAGATACAAGATAGAAGATACAGATACATAGATATATCCAACAAAAGATACAGAACTCAGCTGTTTAGTCCCGGGTTTTTCGATGTGGCTCGCTTCGCATAGAAGATGATATATAGAGAAGTCTGTTCGTGACTGACCACATGACTAGACAGCAAAGGGGGTGAAGCGGGGGCGGGGGGTGGTTGGGCTGCAGCTGATTCGCTGAAATAACAGTTGATGCCTCGTGACAGGGCACAGAACGGAACAGGAACAGGAACTGGATGTGCAGGAGGAAGAGGAAGACTAACACACGAACAGCGACAGGCAACAGCAGTCATCACATGTCAGCCACACTCACACACACACACACACACACACACACATTCGCATCCAAAATGGATGACGTTCGCTTCATAAATATAGATTAAATAGTCAAGATATATCTCCACATCGAAGCTGAACGAACGAATGGACAGTCAATTGAAATGCCAACCACAAAAATGTATATACTATATAATGCACTCTTTGCAGCAGCTGCAGATTAGCTTTTGAATGCACTCATGAGTGGCCGCAATTGCCAATGAGTGTGCTTTGATTGAGTCTCCTTTATAAAATAAATTGTGATTTGGTATTTAGATTTTCTCGAACTGAATACACTAATAAGCATATGAGTTATTGCCAAAGTGAATCTATTCATGAGTGTATTCATGAATACATTTTAATTCAATGTCAACATTAATCTAAAGATTTACTTTACTTTGAAAGCACTGCTCTAATGCACTCTTAAGTGTTTAAGCTATTGGCAAAGTGAATGTATTCATGAATGTATTTACGAATAAATTGATATTCAAACTAAACATTCATCTAAAGATTTACTTTACTTTGAAAGCACTGCTTTAATGCACTCTTAATTGTTTAAGAAATTGGCAAAGTGAATCTATTCATGAATGTATTTACGAATAAATTCATATTCAAACTAAACATTCATCTAAAGATGTACTTTACTTTGAAAGCACTGCTTAAAGCACTCTCAATTATTTAAGCTATTGGCAAAGTGAATCTATTCATGAGTTTATTCATGAATACATTTTAATTCAAAGTCAACATTAATCTAAAGATTTACTTTATTTTGACAGCACTGCTTTAATGCACTCTTAAGTGTTTAAGCTATTGGCAAAGTGAATCTATTCATGAATGTATTTACGAATAAATTCATATTCAAACTAAACATTCATCTAAAGATTTACTTTACTTTGATGCACTCTTAAGTGTTTGGGCTATTGGCAAAGTGAATCTATTCATGAGTGTATTCATGAATACATTTTAATTCAAAGTCAACATTAATCTAAAAATTTACTTTACTTGGAAAGCACTGCTTTAATGCACTCGTAAGTGTTTAAGCTATTGGCAAAGTGAATCTATTCATGAATGTATTTACGAATAAATTCATATTCAAACTAAACATTCATCTAAAGATGTACTTTACTTTGAAAGCACTTTTTAAACTATTGGCAAAATGAATCTATTCATGAATGTATTCACATTCGAATTCAACATTCATCTACAGATTTACTTTACATTGAATGCACTGCTTTGATTCAGTTCTCAAAATTTGAAACAACGAACAAACATTCGAGTGTATTTAAAAAATACAGTAGCAATTGATTCGTTTGCTCGCACTCATTGCCACCCCATCCCCCCCTTCTCTATTGCCTACCCCCCGCTGTGATCCAATTGCATTATGAGAAGCACTTCAAATGCTGCGGGTGTCAAAGTCATTGTCTTATATAATACCGTTATGACATTAACCTTATCAAGCAGCCAGAGTGTGTTTGCCTCAGTGAGTGAGTGTGTGAGTGAGTGAGTGTGGGTTGAGGTACTTGACATTCACACGCGCATTCAACACGCATAGCCCAAAAAGCAAAAGCAGAGCAGACTAACGAAGTAAAGCGAAGGGAAAGGAAGGGAAGGGAAGGGACGTTGTCCAGTTTTATGACCGATACGCCGAGTCAGGCCCACTAAAAAGCTATTAACAAGTAATAATGACAACAACAGCAACAACAACGGTGGCAGCCATAAACTTGAGTGCAACAGTTACGGACAGAGACAGACAGCAATGGGAAAAGTCGCGGTTGCAATGTGCCACACTTGAACTCATAAATTCTAAGAACCCGCAGATAACCTACATATATCGCCCTCTTCTTCTTCATCGTCTTCTGCTTTACCCCTTACTTCACCTCTCTTTGTATCTCGCTCCCACTTCTCTTTATAAATAAACATTGTGCGTGCTTGCTGAGTATACGATGTGTGCGTGTGTGTGTGTGTGTGTGTGTCTGTGTATGCTTAAGCCAAGTGCAACATCAACAATGAATGCGGCTGCTGCTGCCGTGGCTGCTGCTGCGGCAGCAACAAGTTGATGCAGTTGTTGTGCCTGTTGTTATTATTATTATTGTTGCCGTTGATTATGACAACACCGATGACTGATGTGAGTTATGCATGTGCCTCGCTCTCTGTCTCTGCCTCTCTGTTTGACTGCCAGTGTGTGCGTGTGTGTGTGCGTGTGGCACCGTCGATATACCCATTAAAACATTAAAAACGCTGCCCAAGTTCACAATCTTTGTGTGCAGCGACAACAACAAAAGCAACGACTTCGCTGCCAGCGCGCACAGTGGCAACAATGCCATTCAAATAACTGAAACAAAAATGTTTACTGCAATATTAATTAACTGCATTTATAATAGCATATAATCCAGCTAATTAAATACATTTGTTAAGTTATTTCAATAGCATTGTTGCTACTTTTTTGTTACATTTTCATTTAGCGCATTTTCGTTTAGGAATTTGTTGTCAAAATATAGCATATAAAAATATATATAAAATATGTAGATTATTTTGAATTTGAGGTTGCTCTATTATATAAGAACATTATGATATAATAAAACAACAACAAAAATTGTATGAAGGAGTAAAACATATCATTAAGTTTCTCTATAATATTCGTCATCAAAATCAAGTTAATCTTTAAGTTATTTTAAATAATTTTGGTGGATTTTATTTGATTACTTTAACGTTCCGTTTGTGTCAAATCGTACACTTAATATATGTGTTGTTGTATAATATTGCTTTCAATTTATTAAAACACATAAATTGAAAAAAGTTTCCATTTAGTGAGTCGATGGTACTTTAAAGTTAATCTCCACTTTTCACTATATTTGAAGCGAAATTTGAAGTAAATTTTTCTACGTATTTAATGGCAATAAGGCAACATTTTACGCATTCATTTGAGGTAATTGTGCCAATGGAATTTAAATTTAATACTAAAGATTGCTTGATAAGTTTGAACTTAATTTGACCAAGTGTTGCATTCTAAATTCAGGAAGCTTTTTTAGGGTTGCTAAGAATTATATTAATGAATGGTATAAATTTCTTATTACTTATTATGAATTTTGATACAGACTTGAATAAATGTGTACGCTAGGCAATCAGCTTGCTGTTTTATGATTTTCTTCCAAGAAGGAATTCACTGCACTGCTGTCATTATGTAAGGGCCATTTGATGTAGCGAGTGACTACTGTAGTCTGCAGACTGTTTGCAGTTCTTGGTAAACTTAATACGCAGAATTTCTCATCTAATAATTCATTGATTTCTAACTAAGTCGAGAGCAGAGAGTAGAGCAGAGAATGAATGGCTTTGGTGTCTGGCGTTGACAAATGCTGCTTTATGTGTGCCACTGTGGCACGCTCTGTGACTCGCGTGTGTGGCATGAATAAAACCGGTATTGTTATGCCACAAAAGAGAACCCAAACCGAGGGAGCAACAACTTGGGGGAAATCAACTATTCAAAAAGATAAAGAAAAGAAATGAAAAGAAAATGTACCTGACTAATCCGCAAATTGTATTTTCATTTTCGATTGCAGCGATCGCAAGGAGCAGTAAAGAGTGAGCCCAAGGATTGGCGTTGCAGCCACAAGGGATTGTTCTGCCGCCGCCGTCATGGCAACGAGATCAACAACAGCGAGCGGCATGCTGCTGGCGCTGGCGCTGACGTTAACGTTGACGTTGACTGCGCTGCAGATGCAGCTGGCAAGCGTTGAGGCGCTGCCCATCACATCACGCCCCATCGAGGGCAACGCCCAGTTGCTGGCGTGGGAGGAGTGGCAACGCTTGACGCCCGATCAACGCACCCTCGAAAAGGAGAAGAAGGTGACGGCGAAATCGATATTCACGCTCCCATTTCGCCACTGTCCACCCGATCACAAGCGCTACGGCGATCGTTGCATACCCCAGATCAACATCGATCCCACCGATCTGATCAAGCAGGAGTTGCTCATCGAGTTGAGTCCCGGTGGCAGTGCGCCCAGCGTCAATCTTGACTACGACTACAGCGACAGCGATGGCGACGAGGACAGCGACGAGCTGTTCATCAATGTCCCGCTCATGCAGAAGGGACAATTGCTGCCGCCGCTGCAACCAAATGGCGCTGCCGAGGATCAGGCGTTGCCCAGTGAAGATGCGCCGCTTAAATTCAACATATTCGAGAACAAGTATCCCATGACACTGGACACGGCAGCCAAGAGCACAGCGACGACAGCAACCACAACAACAACAGTGACAACAACGGAGACAACAACAGCAGCAACTGCAACAGCGACAGCCACAACGACAGCAGCAACTGTGCAACAGTCGAGCAATCGCATTGCAACCCAGCTGGATGATCTGATGGCTGACTCGAGTGTTGCTCTGCCCAGCACCACGACGTTGAGCATCAGTCTGCCTCCCAGCAGCAGCAACATTGATGATTTTGGCAGCATTGAGGCGATTGTGGTGCCAGCGGGATTGCCAGTGAATGAGAAGGCCTCCATACAGCTGGTGACCAAGGCGGATGCACCATCAACAGCAACAGCAACAGCAACATCGACAACAACAGCCATGCTCAATGCGGATGCCGATGAGCAACAACAGCAGCAGCAGCAACACAATGAAAAGGAGCTGCAAATGAATGAGGAACGAGTGCAACCGAGTGAGGATGATGGCGAGGAGGCCTTGGCGCAGTTGCTGAAGGTCGACACCCTGCTGCCAGCAACAGCTTACGGCAGCAGCGTTGATCTGTTGCCGCCGTTCAGTCATCGTCGTGTTGCGCCGCTGCTGAGCGCCGATTTGGACGATGCCGATGAATCGGCGGCCACGGATATGGCACCAACTGCAGATGCGACGCCCACAACAGCGACAGCAACAGCAACAGCAGCAGCAACAACATCTGCGACAACAGCAAAAGGAGAGCTAGATGCACAGGGCGAAAATCGAGTTATGTTGAAAAAATCGAAAGTGCAACCGGTTCAGCTGAGCTCAACTGTCGCCACAACAACACCAACAACAACACCAACAACAGCAACAGCTACAACAATAGCAGAATCATCATCAGCCACGACAACGACAACAACAACAACAGCGGCAGCAGAAGTAGAAGCAACAGCGACAGCAACAACAACATCAGACACAGCAGCAGTGACAACAACAACAACTGTTGCCGCTGCTGCTGCTGCTGCTGCTGATGAAGGCGACGTTGCTGCCATACATCAAGATGCCAATGGCAATGCGAAAGATGATGACCGGTTTTATTATCAGCATTCAGACAGCACGACGAGCAGCACAACAGCAACAGCAACGAGCAGCAGCAGCAGCGGCAACACTGTCGCTGATGCTGTCGACTTGGATGAACTGAACTATATGGCAGCCAGTGACAATTTAATGACAAATACAATTGGTGGGCAGGGCGACAGTGAGAAGGCGGCTGGCGAAATGAATTTCGAACAAGAATTGAGCATTATAAATGAGCTGGTTAAGGGCAAGTGGCGATTATCGCAGTTGCGACAACAGCAGCAACACCAACAGCAACAGTTGTTAAACAGCAGCAGCAGCAGCACCACTACAGCAGCAACAACAACGAGTGTGGAAAGCTCAGAAGTAACGAGCAGCACACCAGCAGCATCAGAAAACACAACATTTTGGTCAAAGTTAATGCCAATGCTGAGCCAGAGTCAGAGCTCAACGGAGGCAACAACAGCAGCAACAACCGATGAGACAGCAGAGACAATAACAGCAACAGCAACAGCAACAACAACTGCACAAAGCAGTGTTGCAGACACTTCAATAGCAACAGCAACAACAGCGGCAACAACAACAGCAGCAACAACAACAACAACAACAGCAGCAGCAGCAACCACATCACATTTAAGTATTAATACAAATCGTAGCAATAGAAATAGTAAAATAATTCGTATAGATAGCATAGTCGAAAGCAGTACAACAACCACAACAACAACAACCACCACACCAGCACCAACAGCAACACCAGCAACACCAACAGTAAGCAGCAACAGCAGCAATGCTGCTGCTTATACACCATTCTGGTGGCTGCCGAATTTTGGCGTTCGTCTCGATCGTCAGGTGGATGAGAACGGCGAGGATCGTTCGTTGTTGTTGCGCTTCTTTCGACCATTTCGTGCTGGCAACACAGCAGAAGATGCAACAAGAATAACGACATTGCCGTCGCGTCGCTAGATGTGTTGCAGATGCAGATGCAGATGCAGATGCAGATACAGATGCAGGTGCAGGTGTGGCAGCAAATAAGCTTTATGCATTTCTAGGGCAATCTCTTAGCTGCTCTCGCCCATGTCGAGAGTCGCTGGAGTTGATCAGGCACAGTGGGCACCAAGGCACAGTGGGCAGTGGTCATTGGTCAGTGGTCAGTGTCTTTGACGTGTCGTGTCGTGTTGCCATCTCGAATGCCGTTAATAATGCCGACGGCAACAACGTTTCAATTTCAATGTTGAAGTTTGTTTTAATCAGTTGCAAATGGCGTCTATAAAATGTTTCAACCCACCTCCAAATCCTCCCCCTTTAAAACTCTCCCCCTCACAATTAAATCATAATTATTTAATTATAATTTTAAACATTCTCTCTGTGTAATACTTTATGTAAATATGTTTCTATTTTTTTTTCTCTGTCAACTCAATTCCGTTTCAACAATTATTATTATTATTATTATAATTACAAATATATAAATATATATGTATGTTTTCTTTTTTTGCGTCGTCGTGTTATTCAGATTGCTGCATCTTTTAAGTTGTTGATTTAATTTTAATAGTTTTTTTTTTTTTTTTTGTCATGTGCGCTTTTTACGAGTACAATAGTTTTATATGATTGTGCTCAAGTGGGGCATCGCCAACAACAACTGCTGGTTGCTGGCTGCTGTTGCTGTCGCTGTTGCTATTGCCGCTGTTGCATACCTTAGCAATATTTAATTGTGATTATCTAAAGTTATAACTAGTTTTAGTCCCTCTCTCTCTCTCCACACAACCACACAACCACGCACAATTAACAATATTAATTATTGCGATAGAAATCTGTATGATATGAATCTATTTGCATATTGTGTTTACTTTCCCCTCCCCTTTCCAAACAAACAAAATATTCTGTACACATAAATATTTACTTTTTTTTTAATGTATATCATCATTGTAGTTGTCTCTGTGTAAATATATATATCAAAAAAAAATATCAAGGTGAAAAGGCCATTTGTTGATGATCTTTTAAACGAAAGAAGAGCGAAAGAAGAAGAGTCGCGTTGCTGCTCAAGAAACATTTTCAAAGATATACGAGTATAAATAATAAACAATACTATTATTAAGCGTAATATTTATGCTAAACACACACACACATACACATACACACTTATATATTATTGTAAACTAAATGTAATGCATGTAAATAGTTGTAAACCTAAATTTTTTTTGTTGGTGTCTTAAACAAACGAGAAACAAAAATATTTAAAAACAAAAACAAACAAACAAAAAAAAAAACGTAAAAAATACAATCGAAAATATGAAAATATACAAAACGAAAAACAAAAATATTTGATGCAATAATTTAATTATGATAAAGCGTGGGCATTACAACTTCAAATTGAATGTTAACAACAGCAAACAACAAAGTTTAGTACGAAAGACGAATTACAAAAATGCAAAATGCGGTTTTTATTTACACACTCAGATATCCTGAAGTTCTCTCGTTCTCTCTTTCTCTTGAGTGCTTTCATTTTCATGTGATTTAATAGTTGGCCGCAGTTTGCGGCTGCAGAGTTTCAGCCTCGTCTTTCCTTTCGCTTTTTTGTGACTGTGACGCCCCCCAAAAGTCGTCTCGGAGAATGAGAAATTGTCGTTTGTGTTGAGGCTTTGTGGTAAGTTTTCTAACTATGAATTGGTGCGATTATGCGGGATTAAGTTGGACACTTGGCCGGCCAGACAATCGGACAGACGGACAGACGGTCAGACGGACAACGGGCAGGCAGAAACTTGCCCAAGGACACACTTGGACAAATAGTAGCAAAAACTCATTTAACTCTAATGAAGGCGGTGCGGGGGACAACCACCAACTACGACTTGAGGCCAAGTACATTTGTCAGTTTAGTTTTTATTGCGCTCGACTGCATGGAGAATCGGGTCTGGGTCTAGAGTCTAGACCAAGGTGAGCTTCAAGCCGAAACCAATTGCTGTTGTCCACAAGCGTAAAAAAAGAGAAGAAAATGTTGTCGGGGAATTACCTCCCCAAAAACTAAAAAAGAACAACGTCTCAGCTGAGTTAGCTAAAGGCAAACATAACTTGTACTACAGCGAATATGAATGCGGATGCGGATGCGAATGTGAATGCAGATGCAGATACGAATGCCAATGTGAATGTGAATGTGAATGTGAAAGACAGCTGTGAGTGAGGACGAGTGTTAGGATTACCCGAAAAGCCATGGAAACAAAATCAGCGACAGGAAACTGGCGCTCATGACGATGCACAAACAACACACACACACACACACATAAACACACACACACACTCAGACACAGGCACACAAACACTCCTACAACTGTTATATGGTAAAATATCTGTCACACTTGCCTGCAGCCGGCGTCGAGGTGTCGATGTTGTTAGTGTGCGTTTCGTATGTTTGCCTCGTGTACCAAATGCCATTAGGAAAATTTAACTTTTCTTCGTTTTATTTTCTTTTTTCTTTTTTTTTTGCGCCAGAAATTTCTTTGGTAAACATATGCAGACGGCATGTTAACATGGCGAATAAAATACATAACGAAGAACGAGAGAGAGCGAGAGCGATATAGAGAAAGTGAGCGGGGGAGCGTAGCTAGAAAAATTGGCAGAAATTCTGAAATACGTGTTTGCCTAACGATCTGCATTAGGCGTTGATTGCAGCAGCTGAATTTCTGTGAGTGTGACTACGAATGTGAATGTGAATGTGGATGTGAATGCGAATGCGAATAGGTATGCACAGCTGTTTTTCTCGGCCATTTGGCTTGGTTGTCTCGCGTACGTCTGATAACGTTGCATTTTGGTTGCGCAAAGCGCCATCTAACGGCCAGTTGCAGTACGTGTACGGTCGTTGTGCCAGTTTTTGTAGCATACTTTCAGGCAGATCAATTTATTATGGACTTCAATCAATGGCAATTCACACTTGATGCCCCAATTGCTGCTTGCACACAGTTTGCACAGTTAAAGCAAACAATTCCCAAATGATCCAAATTAAAATTGGAAATGCTGAGAACGTTGAATGCTGAATGGCTGAATGGCTGAATGCTGCTGCTGCTGCTGCTGTGGAGTGCAGACAAAAATTGTAGCTGGTGGAAATAAATAAAATATTTCAATTACAATAAAGAATGTGCTTGTTCGATTGTGCAGTTCGATTCGCTTGGCAAAATGGCAACTTTTGCAACTGCTGTTGCTACTGCTGTTGCTACTGCTGCTGCCAGCAGAAGGAAATTGCTGTTTATTTAACTATTAAGCTCAAATGCACACTGAATTCAGGACGATAAAGCGACGCACTTAAACATTGTGTCCCTGGGAATGTGTGTGTGTGTGTGCGAGTGTGTGTGCATAAAATATAAATGAAACGGCGCCTAATGCTATGCAATACAAAGTCTCAATGTGTTGTGCAGTATTTTAGTTTTCAATGGCTGAGCTTTTATGCAAAGTAAACAATACGCTGATACACACACACGCTCGCACACACACAAGCACAAGCACACATTTACAAGCACACATGTACATAATTCAACTAAGAGTGAGTGCGTGTGTGTTGATGTTTGTGTTTGTATTTGCCAGTTGAAGCATTAGCTATTGTCTGCCTACCAATGCGTGGGATGAGCACACTGAAAAGGGGACTTTGCAGAGCAACAGAGAGGATGAGTGGTGAAGGGGAAAGGGGGAAGGGGAAGAGGGGAAGTTAGTCAGTCAGTGCCGCATCGCCCGCGTGTTGCCCAGAACTGAACTCAACTAAAGAGAGAAGCTTCACAATCTGCTCAATGAATCTCAATAAGTTTGTCATGGCTGCTGAACATGTGTGTGTGTGTGTGTGTGTGTGTGTGTGTGTGAGTGTTTAAGCTTTGTTTGCATTTGTGTGTGCGTGTGCTAAATCAAGCGGTAATTGGTTCTTCTTGCCATCGCTGCCTGCCGCTGTTGCCATTGCCATTGCCGTTGTTTATATAATTGAAACTAACACAAATAAAGTGCAAAAGCTTTCTGATTATGGGGATTTGCGCCTGCCACAAAATGAGCGTGGCTAAAAGCCCAGCCAACTGCTGTCTTCGTTGCTTGCTTGCTTGCTTGCTCTGCCTCGTTACCATTTCCATTTCCCTGTGGCAGTGGCTCAAACAGAACACCGCAGACGCAAACGCAGTCGCAGATACATCGAATGCGGCAGCCAAACGCCAACTATCAACTCACAACTCAAATGAATGCAAGATCTGACGTATCAATGCTGCACAGTGGAGCAAGTGGCAATGTTATGGATTATTTTAAATCATTTTATAGATCATTTTGCTATAAATGCCAATTCACATATATTGATTGTTTTCCTATACAAAAACTAAATTTCCCTTATTCGTCAAAGATATTTTATAATTTTCCCATTTGAATGAATTATTTTTTTTTTAAGGTTGAAAATATAAATATACAATAGCATAATAAAATTATTCTTTGTTTAATTCTGTAAAAAAATAAAAAACAAAATAAATAAGATTTAACTTGTTGTTTTTTGCTTTTAAAAAAAGCCAAAAAAATTAAAACATAAGTAAAATTATTCCTTTTTTATGACTGTGAAATATAATATAAAATAAATAATAATATACATTTTTTTATATTTGCTAAATTAATACAAAATTGATAAAGTTAGTGCTTTAAAAGATAAGAAACTTAGAATGAAATAAATTAATAATATAGAATAAATAAAATTATTCCTTTTTTAAGGAAGGAATAGATCAAGTTTATGCTTAATAAAAGATTGTCAAACTGAATACAACAATTAAATTAATTTAATGTAATCCGAAAATATATAAAATTGTTGCTTTACAAGATTATAAAACTGAATATAAAAACAGGAAATTAATTAAATATAATCTTAAAACAAATACAAGCATTATTTATGCACACGCTTTTAATGTATTACACACCCACTGTGCGGTCCATAAAACTCAAGTTGCCTCAGCACAAGTGCAAAGGTGTGGGTGTGTGCTTGATTAGTGTGCGTACGTGTAAGCGTGTGTGTGTTTGCGCTGTTGTTTAAGCTGTTGTTAACTTAAGTATTACAATGATAAGGATAACGTCAGGCGATTGCGATTTTGTTGGCATTTAAGCTTGCCAACAGGCTGAAGGCAGTAGACAGGTGAGGCACACACACATACACACTCCCACACACACTCCCACATACACAGATGGGTAGATAGAGAGTGGCAGACAGTCGTGTTTACACCTTATTTATTTGGCACTTTCATTACGAGCACTTCTTGCCACACAGCGAGTGGCGAGGCGCCTCAAACTTGGCCACTTACTCAAACATTCGTGTTAAGTAATTGGAATGTTTGCGATTTGCCGCTTAAATAGCATTTTTTTTCCAGCTCCCATTCATTGTTGTCGTTGTTGCAATTTACCTAATGACAGTCTTTGTAAATGTATCTGTATCCGCATCTATGTATCTGTATCTGTTTGAGTTTGCCATAAGCAGCTATCTTATGAGCCTATCTGAAGCGGATTTAGTCAGCACTCGGTTCATTAGTTAACCATATGCCGAAAGGCCTGTTTGTTGTTGTTGCTGCTCAATGAAAAGGCTTAAATGCTCATTTGATGCCATTCATTCGCCCACACCCACAAACACCCCACACACACACACACACTCGCGCACAACGAGTTGTGCAACTCAATTAATGGCAATAAATGCAAATTACATTTAAATGTGGCGCATAATTTTGCATTTGGCTGCCTTTTCCTGTGGCTCTGTGGTTGCCATTTTAGTTATTTACGAGCCGTCGCTTCCTACACCACAACCCCCCTTTCCCCTTCTCCTTTCACTCCCCCAACTTAGTTTACTGGGTCGAAAATGTTGTATCATTTAAGCTGCAACTGTCAGTCAATTTAGCAAACAAATGCGAAAGCTCTAATTCCAAGTGAACTAATATGATTTAGAGGGAGACAGAACAGCGACAGAGAGAGCTAGAGAGAGAGAGGGAGAGATGGAAAGAGCTACAAATTGAGAGTTAATTTGAAGAGAGTTTTTGTATTTTTTTTGGGAAAAGTGGCAAGATTCTTGGAATAACAAGTTGATTTAAGCCAGAGAGCAGCTTATGAACTTTCCACTTTCGTTTCGATTCATAAATTATGCACAGTTTTAAAAGTGCAAAGAGATGAACTCTGATTCGTTTGGCAAGCTACAGTGAAGGGTTAAAGTAGTAAATTCAATTTTGTAACATAATTTAAGTAAAGTCAAAGTTCGGGGCAGAGGTGAACTTTGCAAAGTTTACAACAGAATATTGCAAAAAGTTTTCATATTGTTAACTAATTATCTAATAATGAATTGATACGTGAAATATCTCATTAAATTTTACAAAATAAGTATATCACATTTTAACAGAGCTTTAAGAGTGCTAAACCAATTTTATTGTATTTAAATGAATTTGTTATTTAATAAAAATTTACCATTTTGAATAAGCTTTATAGTTAGATAACTGTAATAATTGGATTTAGATATACATATAAAAAAAGAAGGAAACATTTATAAAACTCGAGTGTGCTCGACTGTGAAATACCCGTTACACAATTTGGATATAAGCAAAATTGTGCGGTATTCATTTTAAAATAAACCATACTAATATACCGCAAACTTACTGAACATATACCCAAGACTACAAATATACTATATTGTCAGCCAAAGCAAGAAAGATCCCTAGTAAGTAGGCGTTTTTCCTTATACAAAAGTATTTCTTTTATAACTCTTTTATTACTGGGCTGATTTATTGATGTCGGATCAAATGACACAACTATTACATATTTTATTTTGTTTATATGAAATATAAAATATACTCATATAATTAATTTCATCTTTCTTGTAAGTTCTGTGCTCTCATTTCAATTAAGGCCTCGACTACATTTTTATGACATCCACCTTGGCAATTAAGTCTCATCGTCTCATCGAGGAGCAAGAGGAGTCCAACAAAGTGTTGACAATAAACGTTAAAGTGCACCTTATGCTTCCCCCATTATGCGTTCATCGAAGTTGAAGTCGAAGTCGAAGTCGAAGCTCAGAACCAATCAGCTGGCCAATGAGCTGAGTTGCCATGTGTTTTGTGTAATTTGAAAACCAAACCAACAATCGCAATTGCAATCGCCAATCTGCAATCGGCAATCGCAATCTCATAATGCGCTGTATTCATTGTCATTGTCATCGGCGTTGTCATTGGCATTGTCGTTGACGTCGTCGTTGTTGTTGTCGTTGTTGTTGTTGTCGTTGTTGCTGTCGTTGTACTCGTTGCTGTTGTCATTGGCCATTGTCTGTTGCTTGTTGCCTGTTGTTCGCTGTCCGCTCTTGTAGGTCCTGCTTTGGTCCTGCATCCTGGCCTTGTTCATGTAGCGCCACTTGTCATAAATAAGCAGTGCAGCTCTACGCTCTCTCTCTCTCTCTCTCGCTCTCTCGCAACTCTCAGCACTCAACACTCAACGCTCAACTCTGGATCTGACTCGGGCTCTGGGCTCGCATTGAACGACTGAATTCAATTTAACGAGAAATTGCAACAATCAACGCTGCTCAGCGCATCCTGCGTCCAGCATGTCCTGCGTGTCCTGCGTGTCCTTTGCGTTCAGCGCTCAGTCCATGTCCAGTGCGTCGTCCTGCTCGCTGTTCTTTATCCCATTTAGCCTGCTCGCCTTTTTTCTGCTTTTTGGTGGCATTCCATACACTTTTGCATGGAGCATTTCAGCTACGAGCTAAGACTACTTCTAGTGTTTGCTTCAATTAACTTGGCATACTTAACAAATATTAATCATGGCGGAGAATGCTGATCATAATTCAGTGTAAACTTTAAACAACAAGTTCTTAGTTCTTCAACTGCATTCAGTAATTATAACAAATATATTTACATCTCAAATATACTTTAAAAGAAGAAAAGCAACGTTTGAATAAATTAACAGAAGATTAATTTATTTAGATGTTATGTATACATATACATATATGAAAAATTGAGTACATCTTAAAAAAAATTAAATAAGAATATATTTATATCTGATATTAACTTAAATAAATATTGAGTTAAACTTATCAAAATTAACAGAACATATAAAATACAATACAAAAGATACTTTAACTTATATTACTTAAATTACACAACACACATACAAAAAAGTGTAAAATAATATATATCGTACACAAATATATATATTTTTTTTTGTTTTATTTTAAACAAGGTAACTTGTAGAACGTTTAAGATTTTACCTTCTAAGTTCAATTTAGAGATTTTTTCATTTTTGAAACAAGATTATAATCTTGAATTTCAAGCTTGGGCAACATAGAATCCAAGAAGAATTTTTATGTTGATTTAAGAATAAACTTTCTCGGTTTAATTTCGATATCATATAATCTTTATTCAAGATTTTATTCTTGATTTCAGCACGTTTTTTTTCTGTATGAATAACAGTTGAATTTAAAGTAAATTGACCTAAGGAATGCAATATTTTAAGGCTTTCTGTCTTAAATAATTTTAAATCTTTCCTTAAATAAAAATAATATTGAAGAAAGCTGCATTACACTGTTTGTTAATGTGGTGTTAAGTAAATTTGTAAGGAGTAACTTTTAAAAAATGTATTGAAAAATCATTGGAAATTAAGCAACTTGAAATTTGCTGCCTCAAATTTGAGCAAGAAGAACGAAGAAATGTTTCCCAAATAAATAAAGTTAGAGTATTGCAGCTTCGGTTAATCGCTTGTAGCGTGTTTTAAGCCGGTTTTTTTTTTTTTTTTTTTGGCTTTGCCGCCCACATTTTGCGGACAGCCGAAAAACGAGCAACTGAAGCAGACCAGACAATGGCCTGGCTGGTTGCTTGGTTTGCCCGTCTGTCTGTCTGTCTGTCTGTCCGCTTGTTCGGCTGACTGGCAGCATGGCTGGCAAGGATTTCGAGGTGACCAAACGGCAGCAACAGGAGCCGCAATAACAAGAGTTGCTTTTGCACAAAAAAAAAACAAAAACAAAAAACAGGAGAGGGAGAAAATGCTGCAGCGGCTGCGAGATGGCGGAAAACAGGAAACGCAAGGCGTGCCAGCTCAGGGCGTGCAGCGAAGGGAAGGGAAGGGGAGTGGAGAAGGAGAAGGAGAGGGTACAGGGGGCACCACAGAAGGCACAAAATAAAATGTTGGCCAGCAGCGAATGGCGCAAAAACTTGCACAGCGTATGCCAACAATGTAATTTTGACGCTTGATCTCGGTAAAGCACACACACACACACACACACACACATAAAGAGAGGGGAGAGTGGAAAAGGGGCGGGGTGACGCCCACATGCACGGCGACTGCCAAATGGCAGATGGAAAAAATGCTGCTGGATAATGGACACCGAGGAATGCAGCAGCAAAAAATTCTCCACATATGTGAGAGTGTGCGAATGTGTGTGCAAGTGTGCCCGAGTGTGTGTGAGTGTGCATGTGTGTGTGTTTACAGAACAATGGTTGCATTGAGCTCTGCTGCTGGTGCTGCTGTTGTTATTATTGTTATTCTTGTTGCTGCTGCTGCTGCTCGCTTTGCGTGCGTTTTTTCAGCAATTTTGTTTGCATTTTCACGCGTTTGCTCTGCTCGCTGCCAGTTTTTTCCTCCCTTCTACCCCTCCCCCTGCCTCTTGCTGCTTTCTACTTCCGGGCGATCTCTCTCTCTCTCTTCGACGACTTTCCGCTGTGTTTGTTATTACTGCCAAACCGCAGCCGTCTGCCAAGCGGCCTCATAATATTTCATGGCTGTTGCCAGTTTGTTGACATTTTTCGCCTGCTGCTTTCTTTAGTTCTTTGGTTCTTTGGTTCTTTAGCTCTGGCTGTGGCCGTGTCGATTATGCGGCAACAGGACACACGCCACATTGCACCCTCTGCCTCCCTCTGCCTGCCGCTCCCACCCACCTAACGACAACTGCAACGGATGTCGCTGCAGCAGCAGCCAGAGAATGGGGCAGGTGGCATTCGGTATGCGGCATGCGGCTTCAAATTGCCGTAAGGAAATATCCTTTTGACATGACATGCGCGATTTGCCATTTTGATTTGAGTCAACAATTGTCGATTGTCGATTGCACTTAAATTAACTCGACACAACTTAGTTAAACGTCGCACACAATGCGTTCACACTTCGTTTGCCACCCGAAACGATGATTCAGTTATTGATTTGCTCTCTCTCTCTCTATTATTGATAGCGAATATTGTCTTGGCAATGATAAATATTACATGCAACGTTCAGATGAACAAATTCATGCAATACAAATAATGCATTTAAAATTGTATGTTTAATATTGATAAGATTTCTAAAACACTTACTTATTTATGTACTTAAGTTTATTTTGTTTTAAATTTTGCGACTTAAACATTGTTGAGCAAGTTGTAAGCTATGAATGGAAAATGTTGGATCCAATCTCCGAGTCATTAAATAAATTTTATTACTCTTTTTCTGTGAGATACCCGCTACCCATTTTGCATTAGAGCAAAAGAATGCTGTATTATTCTTAAATATTCAATTACCGCAAAAATATTAAGATACACCGAAGTTTATATTTGGTATATCGATATAGTACTACACTGAAAATATACCATAGAGTTCCAAAATATACCAGATTGGCAGCAAGGCAAGAATCATAAATACTGAAGTACCGAAAATTGTAAAACTAGCTTTAAAACAAGCAAGAAAGTTACAGTCGAGTGTGCTCGACTGTGAGATACCCGCTACCCATTTTTAATAAAGGCAAAATATTGCGGTATAATTTTCAAAATATACCGAAAATGCTAAAAAATACTAAAAAAATATACCAAATGGTATATTTGGTAAATCGATATAGTACACCATTCAAAATATACCATTGACGGCACAATGTGCCAGATTGTTAGCCAAAGCAACTAAGAACCCTAGTAAGTAGGCATTTTTGCCCATACAAAAGTATTTCTTTAATAACTTCCTTAATAATTTTTATCTGATCGCAACCAAATTTTCAAGACTCATAACTACTATAGTTATTATTGCATATACCAAAATTCGTAACTCTAGCTTTAAAATTACGCTTGTTATTAGATTTTTTTGATTTGCGGAGGCGGAAGGGGGCGTGGCAAAAATTTGAAACAAACTTGATCTGCGTGCAAATGCTGTCGAAAAAAATTATTGCTCTATCTCTTATAGTCTCTGAGATCTAGGTGTTCATATGGACAGACGGACAGACGGACATGGCTAAATCGTCTCGGCTGTTGACGCTGATCAAGAATATATATACTTTGTAGGGTCGGAGATGCCTCCTTCTACCTGTTACATACATTTCCTGCTGGCACAAAGTTATAATACCCTTCTACCCTATGGGTAGCGGGTATAATTATGCTTGTTATTCAATACTTTTCTATTTGAGGCGGTGGAAGTTGGCATTTTTTTTTATATGCAATTGTTAGCTACAATTATTGATAGCTGCTTTGCCTTTAGTTGAGGCAGCTCTGCCCTAACTAGCAAGTGGGAAATGTGTCTCACATATCGATTCAACACACAAATTTCAAGTGAATACTCAACGTGATACTCGAATGCAGAATGAATGCAGCTGTTTGTGTGATGGTCACCGTGCCCACCGAGCTGGAGGAGAAGCGTCGCCTACAACCGCATCTAAAACAAAGGATACGAGACAGAGAGAAAGCAAATGCAGAGCATCTGCCAGGGAATGCGCCACTCGAGCAAGTGCTGCGATCGATTGTAGAAAAGCTGCGAGTGGAGCAAGTCTTTTGGTCACAGGATCTGGCGGGATGTCAACTCCAGGCACGCTTTGATCTGCAGCAGGACGAGCGCTACGAACGCTTGCTGAGTACGCTGCAGGATTGGGGCATTGGCGAGAGAGCTGGCACCCAAGTGACTGCCATCAATTGCCTGGAGACGCGACTGAAGCGGGGCACAGCTGGAGCTGGAGCAGCGACTGAGACTGAGACTGCAACGCAACAACAACAGCAGCAACAGCAGCAGCAGCAGCGACAACATCTCGGCTGGCAGAGCTTCATGGACTCGGTGCGATGTCGCCTGAATGTGAATCAAGTTGTTCGCTTGGTGCGTCGCGATGCCACCATCAACTTTGACTTTGTCGTGCTCCTCGTGGCTGCCGCTTTGCTCTCCTGCGTGGGTCTCGTCGAGAACAGTTTCCTCTTCCTCTCCAGCAGCATGCTCATCTCCCCGCTGATGGGTCCCATCATAGCGGGCATCTTTGGCTCCGTGATACGCGATCGTGGACTCCGTTGGCTGGGCATACGCAACGAGCTGATTGGCATTGGCATCTCCGTTGCCATTGGCTTCGCTTTTGGCTGCGCCATCTGCTTTGGTGGCCTCTCGCGTCACTTTGTGCTCTCCGGCGGCTTCACCGAGGAGATCATCACACGCTGCGACACTCACTCGCTGGCCATTGGCCTTGTGACAGCGTTGGCCTCGGGTGCGGCGGCTGCTATTGGCGTGCTGGGCGGCAACACGGGTTCGTTGGTGGGCGTGGCCATCTCGGCATCGCTGCTGCCGCCGGCGGTGAATGCGGGACTCTTGGGCGCCATCGGAGCGTGCATGCAACTGTGGCACGTGGATGCGCAACTGTTGCAGAGCCTTTCAAAGCATCGCGACTATTCACAGCAGCTGCACATTGAGCTGTTCATCTGCGCAGCAGTGAGCATGGCCTTAACCCTTGTCAATGTGCTGTGCGTGTGGCTGATGGGCGTGGTGGTGCTGCACATCAAGGAGGTGGCGCCGACGGTGCAGCGACGGGATCAGCACTTTTGGAGGCACGATGTGCGGCTGGCACGCGAGGTGGCGCTGCACGATCCCGAGCTGCACAGCGCCATCGATCGGCTGGACAGCGATGAGCGGCGACTCATCGATGTGGAGGCCACGCAGTATCAGCACACTTGGTCGCCGGGCATGTTGCATGCCACAGCAACGGCAACGGCAACGGAAAGTGAGACGGAGGCCAAGCAGGAGCACAACTATCACACGGTCCACGGGTTTCAGGACTTTTGCATTACACTGCACAAGCTCAAGCGGCCGCAGCTGGCAAGCAGCGTTGCGGCGCCGTTGCCCAGCTTTATGGAGGTGTTCAAGCCGCTGCCAGAGAAGCAAGAGATGGACGTGGCAAGTGCAGAGAGCTGTCAGCTTAACGTGCATCGCAGCTTGCCTGATTTGCGGACGAAACAGCATCCGAGGCTGCCGCGCTGCGTGCACTGGCAAGAGGAGCAGCAACCTAGTCACAGTCGCAGTCACAGTTACAGCAAGAGTAGCAGTTACACTCCATGTTATGACTGTGATAATCAGAGCGCCAGTTCAAGTCACAGTCACAGTTACGGCAAAAGTAACAGTTGCAATCCCAGTCACAGTTACAGTCACAGTTTCAGTCACAGCGACAGCCCCAATCCTAATCACAGACACAGTCACAGTTACAGCACAAGTAACAGTAACAATCCCAGTCACAGTTTCAGTCACAGTCACAGTCACAGTTACAGCCCCAATCAGAGTCACAGTGCTCGACAAAGATTCTCGCACTCGGGCCAAGTGCTGCTGCCTTTGCCGCCGGATCGACGTCTGCGTTTGCTTCGCAGTCGCAGCAAGGACAACAAGAACAGCGAGGAATGCGACTACGAGCACGAGTTCAATGTCTAGCCAAATGCTGTGTTCACTCTTGTCACATTTTTACTCTGCTTGGCCAATAGACGAGACGACAGCAAGACAAACATAAATTCTGCAGTTCGAGTTCATCTTTTTTTTTTTCTCATTTTTTGTGCGTTCGTTGCTTTGATTACATCGCGATGTCCTTGTTTGCCCAGCACTTCAAAGTTGTCAGCTGCCTAGTTGCCCCGTTCACCAACCCACCTCCGTTTGCCAGGGCTGCCTTCAAAGCCAAGTTTGTTGTCGGCACATAAACAAACACTGTTTGCTTCCAGTTGCAATCGTTACTACTGATATCCTGGCTTAGCTAGCGAGCTGCCGCTGTTATCCTGTTTACAGCCGACGCGCTTTGCATGCTTCAATTTGCCTGCCTCGATTGCTATTGATCCTTGCTGCTAGTTGTTCGAGTCTCACATGGTTTCTACCTTTCGTTCTTGGATATATGTGAAATATTCTGTTATATTCCTCCAGTAGCGTTATTTCAGCGATTCTTTACTTCATTCTTTGTTGCTCATCGTTGTTTCATTTTCAAGATTCGGAATATTCTGTTATACTCCAGTAGTGTTATTTCAGCGATTCTTTATTTCAATCTTTGTTGCTCATCGTTATTTCATTTTCAAGATTTCGAATATTCTGTTATATTCAAGTCTTATTATTTCAGTGTTTCTTTACTTCATTCTTTGTTGCTCATCTTAATTTCATTTTCAAGATTTTGAATATTCTGTTATACTCCAGTAGCGTTATTTCAGCGATTCGTTGCTTCATTCTTTGTTGCTCATCTTAATTTCATTTTCTTCAATTTTTCTTTAACACTCAATGTTTCTTGTTTTGCTCATCATAATTGAATTTTATTTATTCGATTCTTATTCATTTAACTTGCTTGCTTAATCTTGCTTATTTTTAAACTCCAATTTATTTGTTTGTTTATGTTGTGATTGAAACTTGTGATTACTAAATTCTTTTCTATTAAACATATTTTTCATTTTATTTCATATGGCTATCACATTATTGCAGCAAGTTTTCTATTAACTTGACTTTATTTTGCTCATCTTAATTCAATCTTATTGATTTCCCTTGTTTTTCTATCGTTTCATTGCTTTCTTTTCTTATGCGTGAACCTTGCCAAATCGTTTTTGAACTTTCATTTCTTGCGCGGCTGTTGATTGCCTTTGTATACTGTATACTGCATTAATCGCTCCTGTAGTTTCACTATTTGATTGCCAATTGATCCGTAATGGTTGCGCTCTGATCGGCACTCGCTGTTTTCAAACACATTGATGTCCTTTTTTTTTGCTGACCATTTCCTATTGATGTTTCGCCTTGCGCCTGATTGCTTTCACTTCTATTGTTTTTTCCTCTCTTCGCTTCTCACCTCGTTTTTTTTTTATTATACTTTCGATGAGGCTGTTGCTCGTTAGTTGCTATTAGAGAGCGGCAACAATTACGTGTTGCGCTTTTATTGTTGTCTATTCCGTGTGGCCGAAAGGATGCGCTGCGCTCTGCTCTGCTCTGCTCTGGTGTGCTGTGTTGTTGCCCCAATTGGCTGGCAGGCAAAAAAGGACAGCAGGAAAAAGGACCCTTTGATGTGACGTTGCTATTAGTATGTGTTTGCCGTATCTTTAGTGTAATGTTTATTTGCCATTTGGCTGTTGTCGATGTTGTTGTTTGCCTCGGCCACGTTTACCGCATCCCATTTAGCCGAGAGGTGCGACATTTGTCAGGTTGCCGCAATTAGCGCCATTCCTCGCTTCGCTTTCAGTTCGCTGTTTCTCTCTCTCTCTCTCTTTCTCTTTCTCTCGGCGCGATTAACTCGTTTTCACAGCCTGCCCACTAACGACCACCAATGCCTCGTCCTTCGCTTGCGAGTGTCATTTCCCTCGCTGCCTGCTGTGAATTCCTCAAGTGCCAGAACCCATATAATTTTATGATACATGCACGAGAAAGCGAGAACTCGCTGGCTGCTAAATTTGCGAGTCAATGAGATGGGCGAGAAAAGAGTAGGAGTAGGGGAAGGGGAAGGGGAAGGAGAAGAGGAAGAAAGTCGCAGGGTCACGGGGTCGAGTGCTTCTCATAGAGGTGCTAACATGTTTATATGGCCATTTTAGAGCCTTGTTAATGATGTCTGCGAGCGCGTGTGTGTGTGCAAGTGTGTTTTTGGGCCATTTAATTAACAGTCTTTCTCTCTCTCTCTCTCTCTCACTCTTTCTGACTCTTTCTGATCCCTGTCACAGCTCACTTTACGAGCAACAAAACTCTCGCTTCAGTTGCGTTTCGTTTTTCCTCTTTATTTTTTGCCTAATTGTTTTTCATAATTATTTATAGTTTTATTTATGACACTCTCTCTCTCTCTCTCTCTCTCTCTCTCACCCGAAATAATGCTCAAGTTTTTACGAGACTTTTCTCGCCAAGGCTTTAACTGCAAATTCACACAGTTTCATATAGATTTAACAAAATAAAAACCCAAAAGCCAACTTGATGTGAATTTAACTTTTGCTAGCTGCGAGAGTTTGAAGGCAAATTAATTGATTTAGACTTTTCTTTATAATCTGTTTTGATTAATAATGTTTATTTAACAAATAAATGCTATTTAATTTGAAGTTGTAGATTTTTTGTTTAAAGAAATTTATGAATTTAGAGCCACAAAATGACGGCATAAAAAGGTAAATTAATGCATACAAAGGAGCTTAAATAAATAATGCAATACAACACTGTGAACTATCATGTAGAGCTTTAATGTGTCGTTCTCTCTGCCTCTCCCTCTCCCTCTCCCATTCTCCTTCTTTCTCTCTTTGTCTCTGCTTTCATCTGCGTTTTGCCCTTTTTGGCCCCGCTGCTAAGCCATTTTGTTTTTTTTTTTTTTGTTGTGCGCTGCCAACTTCAGCTGAACTGCTTTCTTTTTGCAACAAATTGTGTTGGCTTTGTTATTGTTGGTTGCAGTTGCAGTTCGTTTTAATCCTGTCGCTGTTGACGCTCTCAGAAGAGACGAAAAGAGAAGGGATGGATGTGTTTTTTGTAAGCTTCAGCGGCATCTTGGAGGGACTCAACTCGACTCAACTCGTTGCCAGCCTGGTTCTTTCATACAGTTTTTGAGCTTCTGGTTTTGCTTGTAAATTATGTGTTTTAATATTTCACAAAGACTCAAAACTGAGCACTTTGTTTATAATCTTTTCGCCCGTTTTTCCCTCACTTTTGATAGCCATAATGAGCAGCGAGCAGCGCACAAACAGCAGCAGAGCCACAAAAAGGAGTTGTGCAGGAGCAGGATGTCCAGCTGCAGTTTAAACAACGACAAAGGATACGCCCGGTACAACAACATCAACAACAACAACAATAGAGAAAAAGTTACAACTAAATGCTTCTAAGTATTCGTAACTTTTCATTTGACAAAAGACGACAAAAATTGCACTTCGTTTGTGCTTCATTTTTTTTGTACTTTGCATTTTATTTATTTTTTGTTTTTTTTTTTTTTTGAGTTGAGTTGACCTGTCCGGACAGGTCAAAAGTTTTTCTCGTTATTATTTTGTTAAAAGATAAAGATATTTATGCTTGATCTGAACAAAGTCAAATTTATGAAAGCATCGTTATTGTTTGCTCTTTGCAGATTTTTTATTATTTTTTTCCTTTTTAATGTTTTGTACTTTATTTATGAGAGCACGTTTAAGATTTTTAGTAACTCGCATTAAATTAGTTTGGATGTGTTAAGAATATTAAAACAGTAGCCAAAAGATTTCACAATTATTAATAATTTGTTGATTTTCAATTACTTCATTAATAACTAAGAACTTTTATGTTGAATTTTGTTCAATTTAAATTGATTTTTGTTGTTGAAAATGATTTGCCAATTATTAAAAATTTGTTCTTTTTCTATAACTTTATGAATAATACTGTGTTTGATAGCTCTAACACTAACTTTTGGCAACTCATGTCAAATTAATTGTGATGTGTTGAAGGTATAAAAATAGTTATACATATGATTTCACAATTATTAACAATTGGATGCTGTTTTAACTTTTTGCCACTTATTTGCAAACAATTTGATAAATTTAGCTGCTGTTGTATAATGCCAAAAATGGGAAAATACATCGCATTTAAATGGAGGAGGGATTCGAAGAGGGCGACAACAAGTCGCATCCTGTCTGAGTTAGAAGTGCTTGCAACTTAATTATCTGCGACAATTACAAGCCGGCAACAAATCTAAACTGGAATGTCCTGTTCAAAGCGATGTCCTGTGTGTTGCTGTGTTGTACTCTGTTCTGCTCTGCTCTGCTCTACGTGTCCTGTCAGCACATTTGTCTACGTGGCGTATGAATAATTGCAAATGCCAACAATTGGAACATTTGTCGTTGTCGTTGCTGTTGTCGTTGTCGTTGTTACTGTTGCTCAAATTCCATAGTTCCACCCGTTGATATGCTCTGCCCAGGCCAGAGATTTCTTTTGCACACCTGCATGTGCGTGTGTGTGTGTGTGTGTGTGTGTGTGTACGACAATTTAGATAAATAATTCTGAATGTTAATTGAGTGTAAGAAATTTTAGTGTGGCAAGAGTTTTAGACTTTTCCTTTTGTGTGTGTGCAAATTAATTAACTAAATTATTAAGTGAACAGCAAAATACCACACACACACGTACGCACACACACACACGCACACACATTGTGAATATTATAAATGATGCTTTTATTATTTGCTGTAAGTTGTTAAGAACAATAATGATGATGTCCGGCCATGTGCTGGCTGGCCAAACAACCGCACACACACACACTCACACGCACACACACACACATACTCGCATACTCAACATACTCGTGTTTATGCCTGTCTCTTGGCATTTGGCATTAATTGCGGCCTAGCTCCAACGAAAATTACCTGCCACCTCCCGCCAGAAGCTCGAACCAAAGATGGAACTGGAACTGGAACCTGCTCCCGCTCCCCCCTCGGTCACACACACACACACACACACACCCATTCACGTCGACTGACCAAAGCTCGTGCATTAGTCAAAACACAAACACATAATGGCACCCGGTGCCTGGTGCTTGGTGCTTGGTGCTTGGTGCCTTGTGTCTGGTGGCTCTGCTTTGCTCTGGTGCTCAGTTGACCAGCCGAATGTCCTGAGTGTCCTGCCACGACGACGCCATTTGGCTGATGCCAAACATTAAGCAATATTTATGACACAGTCCTCCTCTCTCTCTGTGGAGACTGCGAAATGGCAGGACAGCAAATTGCAAATGCAAACGCCAAATGCTTATTTAATGAGTTAATTATTTTTTGTATTTATTGCAACGCCCAAATATGCGAATGAATAAACGTGAAAATATTCTCAATTAAATGCCAAGAGTTGCCAACGAGTGTTTAACGGGGCGACAGCTACGCAATTAACGCAGCGCCTGCAAGACAAAGGAAAGAGCTCTGGCCATTTAGTTTATTTAATGACCATCAATAACAAGTTATTCGCAAAGTAGTTTTTGAATTATAACCCATCGTTAAAAATTGTTTGTTGTCTTTTACATTAAAAGTATCTGTTTGTTTATACAAATAATAATAATATATTCTTAATTTCTTATTACTCTTAATTTCTCTCTGTATTCACAAACACTCACAACAAATTTCTAACCCGCTATTAATAGTCTTAATTTTAAATATTTAAAAATGTGTTCATTAAAAATTCAGTTGCGTGCTTTGACTTTAACTTGTCGACAACATCCGACAACAAATGCTGCTTTGACGTGAAAGGGAAAAACTTGACTTGACTTTAACATAAACGCAAGTTAACGTGGCCTTGACTGAAAATGTGAAAAGAGCGTCGTAATATACTGCGAGTATATACTATAAAATGTGATGTACAATCATATCAAGACATACACATGGCATAAGTATGTACTTAGCGAGCTCTCATTGGCAGCTTGTCTCGTGTCTTGAAGCGCATTCTGACATTTTTGACTGACAACGAACTTAAGTTCTTTGTCAAAAATGAGAGGAAATGAAACTTATGGCTGCTTGCGGGTGACAGCTTGAGGATGACTGCCAAGCTATCGATACATAAAATATTTAAAAAAATCATGATATGTGTATAAATATAGCACTCGAATGTGAGTATAATTAACTTATAATTCGCAAATAATTGAAAATGAAAATGTGACATGAAAAATGATATAAATTGAAATGTTTATTGCCATCGAAGCAAAACAATCGAACGAACGAACGAACAAACTGATTGCCAGCCACGCCCACAGAAAAGGCGAGTGGAAAAGTGGGAGTGGGAGTGAGCTTAACTCGGCTCTTGGTCTTGACTCGTCCGTCAATCAATCAGTCAGTCAGACAATCATTCATGCAAACATTAATTTATTCATTTTAGCGAATCGCTCAACTGCCTCCGCTCCGCTTCACTTCTCTGCCTCTGACTTCTGACTCTTGCGTCGTCGTCGTCGTCAATCGTTGTTATATTTTTGTTATTTGTTATTCGTGATTCGTTAGTTTGTGAGTGAGTTTGAGTTTGAGTGGAGCTGCGCCGGTTGAGAGCACACGAAATATGTTTGCTATTTAATTGCTCTTTTACCAATTTCCGTGTCGAGCGGGCAAAACGCTTTTAATTACTTAACCGGAAATTGGCAATTAAAGCGATTTAACGGCCCACATGCATGACAGCGCCAGCCTGCCAGCCTGACTGCCAGCCTGACTGCCAGCCAGCCTGCCAGCCTGCCTGGTTGTCTGAATTTCTTATTTGCCTCAAAAGTTAACCATTCGACAGCAATAACAGTCGCCGACTCCAGCTCCAAACTCATCTGCCCCTCGATGCGTCGTCGCCTTAATCAAGTTTTAAATGGTCGCCGCAGCGCTGAAGTCAGTTCCCATCCTCCTCCTCCTCCTCCTCCTCTTCTTGCCAGCTATTAGATTCAGCATAACCAAAAGACAACAACCACAACCCTTACGCGCAGAGTTGCCAGCGTTGTTGTGAAAGGTGCTGCCAACTCGTTCATTGTTATTTATTGTGTTTGTTGTTATTGCCGGCAATTTATTTCAATTTCGCTGAGCTGCAAACTTTTGTATTGTCATTGCCAGCGAACGGACGCGCGTCTTTTTCCAATTAGAAGTCGCTGGGCGGGGTCAAAGTGCCAGGCCAAAATGGGAGAGGGTCTGTGTGGGAAAAGTGGCAGAGCGAATGGAGAATGGAGAACGGAGAGTGGAGAACGGAGAACGGCGCCTGGCATAAAAACTCATTTAACTTTTTTGGCCGGCAAACGTCAAATGCTTTTGGCTTGATGAGCGCGCCGCGTGTAATACACAAAACTTTTTGGCAGGTGGTTAAGATGGGGCGTTAGGGAGGAAGGTAGAGAGGCTTTGCCGCTGATAACTGTTGCATAGTTTCGGGCGCTGCATAATTAATTATTTGCCAGCCAGCAGCCGCAGCCACAGCTGAGACACTTTGCCAAAGCCAACGCCAACGCAAACGCCAATGCGAAAGCCAAACGAAGCGAACCAAAACGAAATGAGATGAAATAAGACACGAGTCGCGATGAGTTTGAAATGTGTTTTGCCATTCAGCAGCAGCAGCAGCAGCAGCAGCAAAGGGAAAACCAAAGAGCAGGGAGTGAAAAATTTTCGAATTTGTGGCCGCAAGTTGGCAAGCAAATAAAATGGAAAATTGTTTGCTTTGACTTTTATTTAGTTGGACATGTTCTCAAGGGTCGCAAGTCGCGAGTCGCAAGTCGCAACTTTGCTGAATCCTGCGGCTGGCCGCTTAATTTTTGGCGCGACTTGCAATTTGCCGCCACATTGCAGCCAAAGTTATGCGCAAAACTTTTGCCACTGGCCGCCGAACCGACAAACTAAACTCGCTTCTCCCTCCCTTCCTCTCTCTCTCTCTCTTGGGACGCACTCTCTAATTTCAATTGCTGCTGGCTAATGTGACACGGTATCCCTCCGTCTCCCCTTCTCTATCCACAACTGCCCTTCTATCCTTTTTGGTCACAACACCTTCATCTTCACGTAGCCAATAAAAAAAAAAAAAAAAAAAAAAATGCAAGTAAAATTTCACAAATTTATAGCGAAAGTTGCGCGCAAAATGTGAAATGAAATTTATACAAATTCCACGTGAAAAACTGTCGAGAACTTTTCGAGAGGCAAAAATAACAAGAGCTAAAGAGCTGAGATATCAACTTGGCCAAGTTTTGCTGAGCTTCTGCTTAATACAACAGATCCGTTGAATTAGCTCATTGCGCTTCATTTTTTGTTTGTTTGCTTGCTTGTTTTTCTGTTCTATGAACTGCAACTGACAACTTCATAAATACGAAATTCTTAAGTAATTAGCGGCTTCTCACTCGATCTGAGACACCATAGAAAAGTAAACAAGTCTAGATGATTTACTGGCTACTTTTCAGAGTGACTGCAGCCCTTTTTTTAACTATGCGTTTTTTTTGTAACCAAGATCAATAAAAGGAAATTAATATCCAAGCTTATCTTCTATCTTTATTATTAAGCACTTCCCAAAACTAAACTATTAAAATCCCAACATTCGAAGAATTTAATTTAACCAGTTTTCTGTAATTATTATTATTAGCTAGTTAGCATATTAGTTTTCTTTTGAATTTAGATTATTTTCATATTAATTTGTTGAATAGAATTCGTACCATTATTGGATGTACTCAGAATATTTACTTTTTAAGATATTAGCACGAAAATTGCTTTAGCTTCTTTATTTAGGTGAACCTAAAATTATACACACTATATGTAAAAACGTAGCCTCTTAGCAATTTATTTTATTTCGTTTATACTTGAATAAAGCCACGCAATCTTTGAATTCATGAATGAATTAAATTGAACCAAACTTAAAAACCAGAGAAATTGTTAAACAAATTGAAGTATTTTTAAAGGAAGTCCTTAACGATGCGATGCATAGTGCTGATTTAATTCAGAGCTAACTCGAAGCCAAGAGAAACATTTGAAACAATATATTCTTCTTTATAAAAGGAACACTATTTGCAGCCAAGTTAGAAATGAAAGAACCTGTTAGATAGATGTGTATACGGCAATTTTCCTAGTGTTCAGCTTGGATATCGATAGTTCGATACAATTCTTTTTGAAGTAAGTCTTTCTTAAGTTATGCGCACGACACAACATGCATCTGAATGCAATGTTATATATGTAATTTTAGTATATCAATTAAAATTCTTTTATTATCAAATTATCAAAGTCATAAAATTATCATTGTCACAGCAACAGAAACGAAGGCGTAACATCTGTCTCTCATATGCTGTAGTTACTAGAAGTAATGACGATCCATTTATTTCTCTACAATCCTCATTTCAATACTCAAAGTTAATCCAACTTTATTAAGCGATCTATATCAAGCAATTTAGATAGGCAAGCAAAGTGTTTAAAGTTAATTTAATGCGCGAAGTGCTGCAATTGTTTTTAAAGTTGAAGTTGGCTGAAAAAATAAATGGCATTTCGGGTTGATTGTCAAACAATTTGTGAGTGGATTCTCGATGGTTAATTAATCGGGTAGCCATTGAAAATGTTTATCTCATTGTGGCTATCAAACTGCCGCCCCCTCATCGCATCCCCCGTCGTCGTCTTCCCCAGTGAAATGGCAACACTCAATGTGCATGATGCACAGAGGCGCGCTCTGGGTGTTTCCTCCACTCTCCCCGCTGTTCTCAGTTAACTTTTCACGCTGTTCGACGTTGGCAATTTACGTTGTGTTTTTAGCTAGTTTTATTCGGATTTTCATTTCGCTCTTTTATTTTAATTTTATTTGTTGAAATCGTGTCGTTTTTTGTGCATTTGAATTTGTTGTACAGTTTTTGCATTTTGTTTTATTCACTTGCGTTTTTCGGACATGTTTGTGCAACCGATACCCAAACAAATACAGCTGCTCTCAGCATGTGTGTGTGTGAGTGTGAGTGTGTGTGTGAGTGTTCGTTAGTTTTTTATCTCGAAGAGCAGCAGGAGCTGGGCAGTTGCCGCTGCGTGCCGAGTTTTGTAATATTCCCCGATGTCTGTTTGACGCGCAAAAAACTTTCCAGCATCAGCGGCAAACAAAATAACAACAACAACAATAACAACAATAACAGAGAAAAGCGCACAGAAAAAAGAGAGCAGAAACTTTTTGGCATTTAATTGGAAAATTAAATTTAACGCTGTTGCTGTTGCAATGCGAAGCAGTCCGGGCGCAAACAGGGCGTATACGCGATCCACGTTACGTATACGCTACGTTCTCAGTCAGAAGCAATTTGCGGCGCAATCAACGCGCACCTGTCAGGCCTCACAGAGGTAATATCCGAGCATAATACATTTAAAACATTTGCAACACGACACCGACTCCGACTCTGACTCCGACTCCGACACCGAATCGCATCCTCGCTCCAAGCTGACCAAAGACTCCCTCCTCTTTGCACTATCTCTTTCCTCTCTTGAGCAGTTGTTGGGCGTGTCAAGTAAGCGCGCGCGCTCAGCTGTCAAGTTCTCTAGCCGCGTCGCGGCAAAGTCATCAAGCTGGCCAGTTGTCTGTCCGTCTGTCTGTCCGACTGTCCTGCTGTCCGTCAGCTGTCCGATTGTCTGCTTGTTGTGCAATTTAGTGAAATGACTTGAAATTCATTTGACAAATTGCGCTTTTGGCGCAGTTGCAGCTCGGAATTGCAGGGCAAAGTCAAAGCAGATGCGCTGCTGCTGCTGTTGCTGCTGCGTTTGCTGTCTGGCTGCGTTTGGCTCTCTGTCATTGGTTAAACAAGTGGCAAAATTAAATTTAACAATGTGCAATGCACAGAGTGGGGAATAGAGAGAAGGTGGAGAGTGAAGAGGAGCTGCTGCCGCATTGTTTAAAGTGCTTAACAAGCAGCTGGACAGCTCAACTTCAGCAAGAAGCACTGCGCACTCCTCCGCACTCCGCCTTGCCCCTTGCGGGCATTCGCAGTCAAAGAAGTAGAAGTGTGGCATGAAAAATGAAATGAAAACCAACAAGTAACCGCAATCATTGCTCGACTCGCCACTCGTTAGCATAGAGAAAGCGAAGAGTGAGAGAGTGAGAGAGTTAGAGAGACTGCCCTGTTGTGATCTGCTTCTCTTTCCCCCCAGCTGCTGACTCGTCTTTGTTCGCCTTTTGCATCCTGCATTCTGCATGGTCTGCCTGATGTAATAGGACGCTGAACTCATTTGGCTTTTGGTGTTGCTATCTGCTACGAAAAGTGCTACAAGTGCAGCCCTGAAACCGGACCGTCAACCGGACAGTCAGTCAACCAATCCTTCCGTTCGTCTGTCCTTCATTCGCTACTTGGCACTCGCCACTCGCCAAGCCTCATTCGCCACTTGGATCTCAGTCTGTCAGTGCGTCAGTCGCTCTGTCACAATGTCCGTCATCAGTCTCATCCGCTTTTGCAAGCAACGTTGCCTGACTTTGGCTTTTGGCTTGACTTTGGCTTTTGATTTGTGGCACTGACACTTCCAACAGCAGCAGCAGCAGCAGCAGCAGCAACGGGGCTTTGATTTTGTGGTCAGTCTTTCGACTCAGTCATTGGTTGGGCCTTCTGAACTCATCGTCATCGTCATCGTCATCGTTGTGCATTAAGTAATTACTCCTTTGTGACGTCGACGAAAGTGCAAATTCATTAGAATGATGTACTGCATCTTCAATTCAACTAAGTTTTTGTTTCGCATTTAAGTTCAGTTCACTTTTCAACACACACACCCAACATGCAAAATACAAATCCTATACAAATTAATGAGTGTCAAATTGCAGTTCCACATTTGAATTTGATTTGCTTTTGTCGGCATTATCAATGTCCAGCCCTCATAATAGGAATTTTCATTTCGATTTCCATTTCGATTTTGATTTTGGGTTTTCGCTTGTTTCGCTTGTTTCGACTTTTATTTCGCGCTTGCACAATTGTAATTTGCCGCATTCGCATTCGCTGTCCCATTAATTATACGGCAACTAATTTGAAATACTTTGTAAACATTTTGAATATCAGCTTATTGCAGTCTTGTGGAAAATGCAATTAGTTTTCACTTTTTTTTTTTGCGCAAAATGTTTCTCCTCTAATTATTATAATCTAGTTGCTTGTTGACAGCATTTTTCAATTGCTTTATTTTTTTAGAAATTTTTAAATATGATTTTCGGATTATGCCTTTGAAGAGGAATAGGAGAATAGTTGAACAATTTAAATATAAAGCTAAAGCTGAAAGGCAAATTATTTAATTAAATCTTGCGTAAACTCTCAAATACGAAAATTCTTGAATTAGAGCATTAAATTTCTTTCAACTAAATTAAATCTAGCTTCAAAACGATATTTACTAAGAGCCTTTGAAATCTAATATTCTAAAGTTTCGCACATCTCTGCAATATTTCACAATTAATATACATACCTAAAATTCATATGCTCGACACTTGAATGCCTTCAGTTTTCAGTGAGTTTTATTGTTCATGCGTGAAATAATTCACATACTTGTATAAAGAGAATTGAAAAGCGATATGTTTGTAAAGTATTGCATAATATTTAAAAAGCAAACAGCAATTTTCGCTGGCATTTTATAGCCGACTCGGGCTGATTTTGTAAACAGTTTTCAACACATGCAGCAGCAAAGGAGTTTTGTATTGTATTACGGCTGCAAATGCGAAACAATTTGTACTTGAACAGCATAGCGCATAAAGATAGTACTCGTAATCGTGAATGAGCGAAAGATGCTTGTGAAAGAAGGAAAATAAAAAAAAAAGAAACATCAATTGGCAATGCAAAGGCAAAAGAATAACTTTGCTTATTGCATTGAAATGCAATTGCGATTTGTAACTTCTGCTCAGAGTCAAAAGGAGACTGAGACTGAGGTGGCCATAATGCAAAGGCTCAACAACAATTTCTGGCACATATTTCGAGGCAAGTGAATGCGAAATACATTTTGCCAAAGAGCGGAAATTTTCAACATAATTTCGTTGGTGTATTTTATTATAAATATTATTATTTTGCTGCTGCTTTCGAGTTGTTTCATTTGTTTCACTTTCAAAGTTTCTTTATTTTTTGCTCTCTGCTTCGCCTGCTCTTTTCCCTTCCCCTCGCCATAAGACAAAGTGCTGGCCAAGGATCACAACACACATGTGTATCGCTGTGTTTGTGTGTGTGTTGGTGTATCGCCAATTACTGTGTCTGTTTGAGCGTACAAAGCGTTTTATGAACCAACTCCAGACCCCTGATATACACAGCACGGTATACACTCTCCGTCTCCGTCTCCCTCCTCCTCTTCCGTTCCCTTCTTGTTCCTGTCCCATTCCGTTGACCAGCCCGCTGACCGCGTCGCATTTGGGATGCCAGACACGCCGCCTGGACTTTGTCGAATAACTTTCGGCCATCCTCGCTCTATTTCTTCCCCTCAAACTCTCTTTCTCTTTCTGCTACTTGCGTCTACTGTTGCTCTTCAAGTTTTTTCGCTTTTGATTTTATTGCCAATTGACCAAGTTTTTGGGTCGATTGGCCTTAGAGAAAGGGGCGCCTCCTCAGTGTGTGTGTGTGTGTGTGTGTGTTTGTGTGTGTATTCGGGGCTAAACAACAAAAGAAGAAGGAAGAGAAAAACTGCCAACCAAGATGATAAGCATTGCAGAGTTCCGCTGTTGGACAGCTTACCTGATTCGCAATGCACACGTCGCGGCGTTTGCTCTAAGAAAGATGAACTCTAAACTGAATGGAAGCTCACGACATTGGCCATAAAACACACGAAAACTTCAGCGGACTTTAGTCATCAATTTATCGATTAGCTGAATTCATCAAAAAAATCTTTTCGATAAATAAACTACAACAGAAATGGGAAAGCGGACTTAAAATACCCTGTATTTTTTGAGCGAATTCAAATATTCATAAAAAAATATTTATTTATTATGAGGTATAATAATTTATAAGAAAAACATTTAAATATATGATTTCAGTGCTGAATACATTTTATTTCTTTATTGCCAATTATAATACACTTTCTACAGACATTGTATTCAATTAAACACAGAAAAAAAAACAATAAATAAATAAATACGATTATTGATATAAAAAATATTAAAAATGACTTATGTGTTGAATACATATATATGTTGGAAATTGTGATAATAGGCTGACATCAATTAAAAAACCAAACACCAAAAAGTGAAGCAAATTTAATTATTATTTAAAAATATTTGAAATTATTATAACTTAGTTATTGATAAACAATATATATATATATATAACTTATGTGTTGAATAAATTTTCTAACAAATCTAACCTATTAACCAATTATACTAGAAAAAAGTTAATAAAGTTTAAATATCATTTAAAAATATTTAAATATTTTGATGTGACTCAAGTGGTAAATAAATCCTTTCACATATTTGTCAAATTAAACCAGAGAATAGATTTTAAATAATGATATAATTTTTGCAGCTATGTTTTTTATATCGTGACATTGCGTAATTAGCTTGAAAGTATTTGCAGTTAACGGCATAAATAGCTTAATTAAAGAGCTTTGTGTTTTGCGTATGATAACAAATTTGCGTTTTGATTCAGCACTAAGCTGCCATAATGCAAATCAAGTAGCAATTATCGACTTAGGTCAACATCTTGTCTGCCAAACTAACCAATAACAATCTTGGTCGTAAAACATAATCCCATCGCTGTGCCATGGCAACAGCAGCAACGAAAAACACAAAGAAAAGAAAACAAAAAGAAAAAGAAAAGAAAATAAATAATAAAATTAAGCAGCTCATGGACAGCTGGTTGAGTTGGCTGGTTCTTGAGCTCTTCAAAGGCCTATGAGTAGAGAGTGTGTTGTTGTTCTTGTTGTTGTCATTGTTGTTGTTGTTGTGGGAGGTGAGATTGCAATCCCTAAAGATGGCAAATCTGTGTTGAATAAGGCTAAGACTATGGGGCAAAAACAAAAGCAAGAATTTTCATTATAATGTTAATCATAAGGGCGATGGCAATGTGCACAAATGCGGAGCAGCAGAACGAAGCGAGTAAAAAAAAGGGGGCGAATAACAGGAATTGGAATCAGAATCCGAATCAGAATCAGAATCCGAATCAACAGCAGCAATGGAATCTCGAGGGCAGCTGGAGCTTAGAACAAAAGACAAGTTGCGGCAAATTTGTAACATTTTTTCCCTGGTATTATATGATAAACGACAACAATGTCACATACACATAAGAGAGAGAGGGGAGCGAGGAGAGTAGCATAATAAATGCGTGATTATTTGTAGCTTTTATTAGGTGAGCGCACAAAACGCCAGCGGGTGGCAAGCCACAGCAAATGGGGCAAGTGGCAAGCAGCAGGCAGCAGGCAACGAGAGGCAACCTCACAAACATGTAGCACAACCGGAAGCCAACAGCAGCAGCAATAGTAGTAACATGAGCAACAACAACAGCAACAACAACAATAGCAAGCAGCAACCAGGAATTGAGGTAATCCTGCCAACAAAGTCCTCAGCACACACACACATACACACAAGTCGCAACATGAATTTGCTTTTGCATGTCGAGCAGCTGAAGCGGCGCCTCAAGTGCCAGCTCAGACAGCATCTCCCCTCTCTCTCTCTCTCTCTCTCTCGTCCCACTCCACTTTGCACTGCAGACAATGCAGACATTGTTTATTACACAAAATAAGTTATTGTTAATAAAAATGTTACCTGCGACTTTCCTCCGAATTCCCACTCAAATCCAAGTTCTATCTATTTACCTCGTTATCTCTCCGCCTCGTTTTGCCAAATCGCCTTACTCTCTAGCTGTGTGTGTGTGGGCGTGGCCACGCCCCTCTCCAATTCCAAGCTTGTTTGTTTGCGCAATTTGCGTGTGTGTGCATGTCTCTGGCTTTGTTTTGCCTAAGCGCCATCTAAGCGTATCTTCCGCGTCTTCCTTTTTCCTGTTCCCCTTCCCCTGCTTCTTCTTCTTCTTCTGCCACACTTCATAAATCCGAGCAATTGGCTGCCGTCTGCAACTGAGCTTATGGCTCTGCATTAGCGCTGAGCCGGAGACACCTGTTGTTATCTGCCTTGCTCATTGCTTCTCCTCCTTGCCCCTCCCATTTGCCACCTCTCTCTCTCTCTCTCTCACTCCATTAGCCGGCATCTGGTCTGTCCTCGCACCCTTTATCCCATTTATCCACTCGCAGCTTAGACGCCTTGGCGCGTCAAATTAACTAAGCTTCTTGTCGATTCCCCACACTGTTTATTTCCTTGCCACACTCACCCTTCCATTCACACTCAGCATTCACACTTGGCATTCACATTCATTCACGGCTGCAGCCACAAGTTGTTGCTGCCACAATTGTAGCAGAAGCTATCATTATTCCTACTTCTGCTATGATTGCTGTTTTGATCATCTTTATAGTTGTAGTTGCTGCCACTAACACGTGGCTTGATGAAACATTTTGTTGCCCCAAGTACAGTTTTCCGTTCCTGTCATTTACAATACAACTGTTACTGTTGCTGCTGCTGAAAGTATTGCTGTTTTTCTACCCTGCAACCACAAAGATTTTTTTTCATCAGCTGCAAAAGCGGAGTCGCTATAACCATATCAGTCTGTCCGATTGATTTCCTAGATCTAAGAGACTATAAGAGATAAAGATTTGATAAACATTGTAGGTTTTTAAGAAGATTTAGCTGCTTTGGCTGGCAATCTGATTTGTTTACTACTCGATTTTGAACGTAGTACTGTATCAATATACAGTCATCAAGTATGTTAAAGACTCTAAAGCTGGTACATATATATTTATTTACTATGTCTTAAATGTAGTACTATAATAATAAACCCAATAGAGCCTTTGGCATATTTTAGTTTTTGTTGCAGTGCATCAATTTGGTATATTTTAAGAATAATACCGCTCTTATTTAAAATGGGTAACGGGTATATCACAGTCTAAGCACACAAGATTTCTTACTTGCTTTTATTCCTACTAGTGCTATTATTTATTGCTGCAGTTGCTAAGATTATTGCAGTCGTAGATCGCTTGCTCTCAGTACTTTACTTGATCTGTTTTTAATGTTGCTATTATCATAGCTGTTTCTGTTGCTTTGAACAATTTGCATTTGCTATTACTATTGCTGTTATTAACTCAATCTATGCACTTTCCATGCAAAATTACTTCATTTTTCCTTTGTTTCATTAATGATATATTGTATATTAATATTTAAAATTGATCGCAATTAAACAAAATGAAGTCTGTCAATACTGTTTTACAGAAAAAAGTTATTTCTACATAGAAAGTTATTTGTAAGAATGTAGCATTTTTGCTATTAGTATAATATCGATATTGTAATAATATATAACAACATATTATATTCAGATATACTTCACGTATCACAATTACTTAATTTTGTCATTATTTTTGCTACATTTGCTTACTTACATTCATTTCAGTTGAGGTTTCTATAAATTTCATTTTTATTGTGACAAATTCTGTTGTCGCTTCTCTAACTATTTCTGCTACATTAAGCTTCTTTCTACTTTTTCCTTTAGCTCTACTTTCCGTCTCTTTTCTTCTTTCTCTAGTGCGTTCTTCTCGCGAGTTCTCCATTATTCATTCGTGCTGCTCCTTTATATCAGAAGACTTATCGCAACTGTTATTGCACTTTTAGTTAATTTTTTATAGCTTTTCAGCTTTTAGCTTTCAACGCGTTGTCTTTAACTTAAGTTTGCTGCTCTTGTTAGCCCAGATATTAGCACACACTCACACACACACACATACACCTGGACCGCCTCGTTTCGTCCTTCGTCATTCGCCCGTCTCCTCAGTGTAGAAAACTGAAACTACTCTTGACTTAAAAAGGCCTCGGGCGTAACATGAAATTAAAAATTTTGGCAGCAACAAAAACTGTGTGTGTGTTAGTCCCCATATGTGTGTGTCAGAATATGTGTGCGTGTGTGTGTGTCAGTATGTAAATGTGTATATGTGTGTGATGCTCAACAGGAGCCTTCAAAAATGCGCGCATGTCGCGAGCACAAAGTTTATTGCACCATATTTTCTCGAGCGGCATACGCACAAACACCCATCAGCCAGACTGAAAGGGGAAATGAGAGAGAGAGGGAGAGAGAGAAAGAGAGAGAAACGACACACACATGCACATTTGCAGTTTTTATCACACAAGCAACGAAAATATTTGTCTTGGTCCTTTTTGCGCCGTGCCAAGTTTGCTGGCAACTGGCAAAAATTGTAGGCAAATTTCGTCGAAAGCCGACAACACGACGTTGTCGGGACAATTTTTGGCGATTTACGTTGCCAGCAGCATCGCAGTACACACACACACACACTCATGTTGAAAAATGGCTGGCAATGCAGTTGGTTGAGAGGGGGGGAAAAGAAGGAGAGAAGATTGAAGGGCTTGTTTGGGGGTGTCTCTGAGATGCGATTGCAGCCATGGCGCGCTTTGTTGCCGGTCGCATTGCGACAATTAAACACACACACACACACCGCAGCATGCAGCATGCTGCACTCTTCTCCCCTTCTTTCGCTCCACCCCCAGCGGCGTCTCCCTTGTCAACACTTTTCGTGTGGCGCGAGAGCTGCCAACTGGAAACGGGACAGCTGGCAACTGGCAACTGGCAAGCGGCTGAGAGACTAACGACAACTAACGAAGCTAAACGCATGCAAACAGCAGACATAAATGCATTTAAAGGGTTGCGCCGCATACTCGCAAGGTGCAGACGACAAGAGGAGACGAGAAGAGCGAGAAAGAGAGAGGGGCAGCTTTGGGCGCACGCAAATGAAAGTTGTTGATATATCGACTGTGCACACATTGAAAAAAACCAGCAGAACATGTTGAAATCCACATGTAGATCTGCTGTGTGCAAAACAAAAAGTGAATGAGAATGCGAATGCTTCTAATACGCACACCTCTCGCACTCACACACATACACGGACACACACACACACACGAATAACCGTCAGTGTTTTCAGTTTTTTCCTCATTCCCTTTTTTTTTTGTCGGCACAAAATTGCAGTTGTGGGGGCTATTTTCATTTTTTCCGTTTTTTTTTTTTGGCTGTAGGGAAGCCGCTGTCACCCTAAGCAAGAAATATGGTTATGGCGATGCTATCATCATCATGTCATGAGAAAACCTTTTATTACACTCAACTCTCAACTCTCAATTGGCAAAACTGCGCAACCAAATCGATGTCAAAATCACGCCTCTCTTTACAGTAGAAAATCTTTCTGTTATGTGTGGTGCTTGAAGTCAAATTCAAGCTTCTTTAATTAAATTAGTTTGTTTGGTTGTAAGAAATAAGCAAGTTAGTTCTATTGTTTGAAGTTGATACTAACAAAATCACGAGAAAGAACTACGAATTTTATTAGCAGTAATACGAATAAAGATTTATGTTTCGCTGCAAAAATTGCAAAGTACATACGCTAAATTCTTTACTTTCATCCTCTATTTTTTAAATTAAATGATTTTCCTTGATTGTTATTCATTTTTAATTTATACAGTAGTAAATACATACATTTTTCAGTTTTTATAACTATTTTAAATACAATGCAATAGTGATTTATAGTGACTTTTTATACTTGATATACCAACGGAATACAAATCGCATATACTTAAAATATTACAAACACTATGTGTTTACTTCAATTGTATTACGAATAATTCATGAACAATGTTATTACTTATACGTCATATGCAAAATATACTTATCAAACTACGTATGTATACCTAATTTACTGAATTTACTTTATTTATATCGGAATATACCGCATACTTAGTGTGCTGCTTTACAATACTGCTTAAATTTTAAACACAAAATTTACTAAATAATCTGTGAATACTTTATCTACATCATTCGTTAAAAACATTTCATATACAATTCTACACCTACTCAATACTTTACAATGCTGCATATATTTACATATATACCATAATATTAGTTCAACTATTTCTACCACAATATAACGTATACTTAATATACCGCCGGATTGCGCATAATTTATTATATATACTACTATTATACTTATATTTACAAAATACAACAAATAAAATTCGAATACATTACTGACTGCATATGTTGGAAAAAAACCTTCTCATTCAATTGACATATACTTCATACATACTGCGTATACTTCATATTCAAAAATACTTCTTATAAAGTATAAGTAGCATAATATCACGTATACGTCAAATACAACAAAATCGTATGCACTGCGTAAACTTTATACACAAACAGGAATAAACGGACTGCGATTGCTTTATGTCATCCATATACTGCGAATACGTTATACTCTTTAAACACTGCGTATACTTTATACATTTCATACAATAAATACACTACGTATCAGAGAACTGAGTGCACATTTCGAGTGTGATAACGCTTAGTAAATCCTGTGTACACTATTAATATGAGCTTGTAATTGACTGCTACAGGAAAATTAATGCGTTGTACGTTTGCAGCAGTTGAGTGTGTTAGTTGTAGTTGTTGTTGGTGCGTGAGCCAGAGGCAGAGATGAGATAAATTAACATAAATTAACATAAGTGAGTTCGCAATTGTTAAAATAAACGCCCCAATCAATTAACAGTTGGTGAAGTCAGACAGTCAGGCAGTCAGACAGTCAGATAGTCAGATTGTCGGACAGTTGGTCACCCGTTGAGGGCGTGGCAAGAATGTTTGTTTGTTTGGTTGTTTGTTTGTTTGCCTGTCGAGAGCAAAAGGAATGATGGAATACCATTTTGCCAGAAGTCGACAGAACGACCACATTGTTCCACATTTGGCTGCATTTCGAATTGCATTGCGCTGTCAAGAGCTGCACCTAAAGAGAAAGAGAGACGGAGTCAAAGTCAGAGACAGAGACAGAGACAGGAACAGAGACAGAGAGTCCTGGCAATTAATCTTGGCCTACTGACAGTGTTGCCTCACATGCGGATTGCGATTGCATCGGCGATTGGATTGCCGATTGGCGATGCGATTGCGATTGCGATTGCTATTCGAGATTGCAGCTTTCGAGCTTCGAGTTTCGAGATTCGCATCAATGTTTGTTTGATGCTCGATGTTTGCCCCGTTAACAGTTTGTGATTTCATTTAAGTATTTCATTGGGATTTCAACTGCAGTCCAAGGCAAGTGTGCGTTTGTCTTTGTGTGTGTATGTGTGTGTGTGTGTGGCACATGGACGAGTGGCTTACATATGTAAATCACAAACGGATTTCAGTCTCCAGTGTTGCTGCTGCTGCTGCAAACTGTGCTCCAAATGGCCATTTGGTGTTCAATGTGGCAGCCACAGCTTAACACGCAAATAAAGCAATGCTTGTCTGCAGCCCAGCCGTAAACTCTACACACATTCACACACACACACACACACGCATGCACTGGAGTGTGCGTGTGTGTGTGCAAATGAATGACAACTCATTGACATTTGGCTTGAAAGGCAAATGATTTTGGGCAGCGTGTTTGAGTTTCCTTTTGCTTGTTTATGCCTCTTATTGGCATTGCCCAAAGGCAGCAGTCATACAAGTATTTATTGCACAGCAGCAGCTTACAGACAGACAAACACTCGCATTCATTCGCACTCATTCATTCACTTGCATTCCCTTCGGCTATCAATTGTTCTACGTCAGATACTTATCATCTCTAGCTTATGTTAAATATGACTCTCAAATATTTAGTTAAGCTGCATTATAATTTGCATTTTTGCAGCTGCAACTTCCTTGTGGAAATTGTGAAATTGTGAGGCAACAGGCTCGCCTGATCCACATATATACAAAGTATTGTACTTGCCTTTCCCCCTTTGTTTCTCGCTCATCAAATGGGCAGGCATTTAAGCCGATTGATTGCCGCTAATAAAAATGTACAACACAAGCGCACAACAATGCTGAAAGGGCGTGGAAATAGAGTGTGACGCTGCCCCCTTCGGTCCTCTTTGGCTGCCTGTTGACTTCCGTTTTCCGTTGGCACTTTGGCAGCAACAACAACAATGAGCGAATGAGGTTGCCCATAAACGACGCACGACGCTCAACGCCCAACGACGGACGACTGACGACGGACGACGGAAGTGAGGCATAAAGCGGCTGCCTTATTGAAGGCAGCTGCCAAACCAGCGGAAGCCCAAGGCACTCTGATCACAGGGGAAGCAACAAAAGACTGAGAGAAGGAGGGAGTTGAACTCTTACTGCACTTTCACTGCAAATCACATAACGACAACAATAAGGAAATCGCATGTGAAAGGCCGCCAGCGGCAGCAAACGATGAGACCGAAAAGAAACACGAAATGATAAAAGCAGAAGAGCAAAAAGTAAAAAGAACTTCATTGTGCTGGGCGCTCACTGCGGTTCACGACTATTTATGAACTGTAATCCTATAAAACACACACACATACACATGCTCACAACTACATAAAACACATGCAGAGCACAACAATGCATTGGAGCTGAAGACAAGGCGAAGCAACTACGTTTTTGCCTTTTGGGCAATTTCCAAGGCGTTGAATTGAAGTCAAAGTCAAGCGCAGCTGCCACGCCCATCTCTTGTCCAGCCTCCATACGGCGGCAGCTTTAAAGTAGAGCAGAGGTTTTGCGTTTCTTTATTCTTCGTTTGGTTGCTCGCTCGGGCAATTCAAGTGGCATCTGCTAATGAACGAGCGAGAGCTCACAGCTTGAAGAAGAGAAGTCCCACATACACCCAATCACACACACACACATACATATAAAGATATACACACACTCGCATTCAGTTGGGTGGGCTGGCGCACATTTAATTTCATTTGTATTTCTCGATTGCAAAATTTTTAACTTTCTCTTATAGGCGAGCGCCTAAAAGTATGCTATGGTAAATTGCCAGAGCTCGTTGGCACTTTGATGTTTTGCATGAATGGCTTCCACAGTTCGCATGCATGTGTGCATACTTCTGCGTATGTGTGTGCGTCTTTGCTGGCTTTCTTTCATACATTTTAATTGCATTTTTCGTATCAAACTCATATTTATTATATGTATGTGAAAGGCTGAGCAGGAGCGGGGGAGAGAGAGCGAGCGAAAGAGAGTGAGTCGTTTTTTCCATTAACAGGAGGAAATTAAAACGAAAAACTCATAAAATAACCCCCTCCCACACACATACACACATACACTCGCATACACTCGCAGCGCGCAGCAGACAAGCAACAATTTATTAATGCTCCAACCAGCCACTAATTGCGTTATTTTTGTGTGTTTGATTTTCATAAATTGTGCGTTATGTGTACATTGATATGTGTGTGTGTTTCTGTGTTGGTGTTTGCATATTATTTTTACACTTGGAATTAATGCGGCTATCGGACTATGAGCATCTACATAACATATACATTTGTATTTTTTTGCTCGTTCACTGCAAAATGATAATATTTGAAAATTAATTACCGTGGCATTATGAATAATGCAGAAATAACCAACAAAGTGTCAAATAATGCGCTCAATTTCTAATATATAAATTCATATGTTTAACAATTGCTGTTGGGCTTTTAGCAGGTTGAGCCTGGATTAGCATAAAGTGCATATAAATTTCTACACTGCGATTTAATGTGATGTACAAAGATAAAATTGTATACAAATTGCAATTGAAGTAATGCTTTAGGCTTAGTCAAAAATGAAACTCAAATTCAAGATATTGATTTAGTAAATAAAATATATTTTTTATTTAGAGGAAGAGCTTTCGGTCTTCGAATTAAGAATAAATCAATTTAATTAAACGAAATTATATTTTGAGCACAGAGCAGACAAAATTGGATACATTTAGCTTTAAGCTAATTTTGTTTTTAAGTTTCTTTTTCTTTAGCCACTTGATACCTTGGCATTTATTTAACGCGCCTTAAGAAGTGAATTGACTTTGGTAGTAAATCGTTGCAGCAAAGTTGCTGGCAAAACTATTCAATATCGAACAGTTTGCAGCATTGTTATAAAATGCGAATGATTTAAACAAGTTTTGGGCGCCTTAAGACCTCGTTCTCAAATATCATACTTATTTTGGTCTTTGGGCTTCAAGTTGCTGCCACAAACCGCCGCTGAAGCCGCAGGCATCAATGCCTTTGTGCGCTAGACCCAAACAAGATCTTGCCAACGCCAACAGCAAGAAGTGGAAGTGGAAGTGCAACTAGAAGTGGAGCAGGAGCATGAGCAGGAGCAGGAAGAAGCTGTCTTAGCAGTAACTAACCGCGTGGCAAGAAAAAGTTTTGCTTTGGGATTTTGAAGCTGCTGTTGTTGCAGTTGCACTTCAGAGACGCCACACAAGCACCAGACGGCAAGCAGGAAAGCAGATGCCTCGCGCCTGCTGCCTGCTGCCTTGTGCCTTCTGCCTGCCACATGCCGCTTTGCCGCTTGCAACTTGCCTCGCCTGCCGCCTGCTGCTAATAATAGTTGCAATACGAGACGGCCAAATGCTCAGCAGGCCGAGGAATGACGACGAACAAAAACGATTTACGTTGAAGCTGGCAACAATGCCCCAAAGTTGGCCCGCTCTCTTTCCTTTTTCCATTCGCATTCACATTCTATTGCCCTTGCACATCGCGCATACGCCAGGTTGGCCCACCCACTCGACCCTTGGGTGCATAGCAAACTTCTCAGCGCTCAGCGTTTTAATTTAATACAAAAACTTTAGCATTTGCTCGATCTAGGCCGAGTTCAAGCGCAAAGCAGCGCACTCTTCCCTCTCTCCACACCCTCTCCGCTTCCTCTGCCATGAACTTGCCCAAGTGCATGGCTGAGTGCATTTGTTTAAAGTCAAGTTTGTTGATTCGTCGTCGCCCAACAAATTCTCTGGCGACGTCGTGTCTCGTTTTTCCCTCACTTTTTTACCTAACAATTAAAGGCCACTCACTGTCTCTCCCTCACCGCCATCCGTCTTCAGTTCTTCTTTCACTTATTCTTTGCTTTTTTTGAGCCCCAAGGGAATATAAAAATATATGGCAAACGAAAAAAAAACAAGCTAATACATCACAAAAGTTTCCAGTGCGGTGGCTGCGGCATTATTTCTAAAGATGCCAACAACAATATCAAAGATATCGCAATTATGATAATTACTTATATTTTCTGAAAATGTATTTCATATTTCTGAATGTGTTTAAAATATTTTTAAATTAATTGGATATTAATGGCTTAGAATTTAAAAGTTTCTATATAAATTAGAAAAATAAATATAATATTGAAAATTGAGCTTGAACTATCATTGGCATTTGTTTTGAACTTGCATTAGAAGGAAACCAAGCAGACAAATTGATAACCAGCACAAGATGCTATCGCATGTCACGAAGAGGAATATGTTATTTATACTTGACAAGTTGTAAGCTGGCGCAAACGAAAAAGGGTTTTTGTGTGAGTAAACTATTTGATAACTTGTCATCTGTTGTTTCTCACCTCCATCGTTGTTTCATCTGCTTTCATTATGCCCACATTACACGCCCATGTCATTTATCCCAAGTCATCAAATCGACCTTTTTTTTTGCCTTGCCTCGCCTTCGTCCATGCCAAAAGACACTCTCGAGTGGACACTGAACAGAACGGAGCAGATGAGCAGATGCGAAACAGGTGTGTGCTTAAGGGCAACAAATGCCTAAGGAAGGGCCGCTAAAGGAATAAAGGACAAAATACCTATAGATGGACTGGGGATATGTTTGCTTGTGCTTGTGTTTGTGGGGGGACGTCCACTAATAAAATTCGTGTTCGAGTTTTACGACTTGCTGACAAATAAATGCGTAGACAAATTTAATGAGCGACGGAAATGTCTTTTCATTCTCGTTTTTCTCATTTCTTTGCTTCTTTGAGTCGTTCTTCTGTCCGGCCTGTGCGAATTTATGAGCCGAAGGAGACAGCTACAGCTGCCGATGAAGATGGCGATGGAGATGAGGTCCCATTCCCGGACCTTTTTTAAGCCAAAGGCAATAACGCTTCATAAAAATTACGGCCCGGATAGAAATCAAACTGAAACAGCAACAGCAAAACAGTAAGAGAAATAAATGCGAATACAAATACAATGCGCAAGTGAATGCGAATAGGAGAACGAATACTTGTACATATGTTTGCTCAACTTGCCGGCAAAATGGGAAATAAAATAATGCGCACTTACAGCAAGAACCACAGACCACCAAAAGGCAAACCAAAGAAAGCGCAACAAAAAGTGAAATAAATGATAACAATAAAATATAAATAAATAAATAAAATTAACTCATAACCACTTAGACAACCGCAGCGGGTCCCATAGCCTCGCCAAATGATGTCCCCCATGTTGATGTTGCGGCCCGCAGCGGCAGCGGGTAACGTGCCCCTTATCGCAGTATATATGTGTGTGTGTGTGTGACAAGGAGTCGAGTCGAGTTGAGTCGAGTCCAGTGCAACAAACTAACAACAACATAATTTAGTGAGCGACCACAAAACGACTGAAACGGATGTGCGCAGAATGTGTGGAGAGCACAGAAAAAGGACACTGGACAATAGATGCTGAATGTTGGACAAACGCTAATGTGATCCTTGTGTGTGTGTGCGAGGGAGGAAGCAAGCGAACGAATGCCAAACAATGCGACACTTTTTGGGCTTCAAAAATGCCGCCAACACGAACGACTCCAACTTCACAGACTTGGTCTTGGACGTCGGGACTAACGGCGAACCTTCATTTATCAACTTGACATTTTAATTTATTAAAACAAAATGAAATGAAATGAAATGGAATGAAATGAGATGAGGAGACGCAGGCAATGAACAACGACAACGGCAAGTTGGGATTCTTTTTTTCTCGTTTTCTTTTTTTTTTTTTTTTTGGTTCGTAGGGAACTGCTTAAAAGCAAGCGAGCTGCCTTGGCTGCTGATGTCCATTTTTGAGTTGCACGCACACTGTCGCCGCCATACTGGACTGTGTCCTGAGTCCCGAATCCTGTGCCCTAGGGGTTGCTGCGGCTAAAGAGCTTCGCCAGAAGAAGGGAAAAAAGGGAAATGGGGAAAAGGCAAAAGGCACGCACTGAGCCACATAACAGAAAAGGCGTCGCAAATGAACACGTTAAAGATGACAGGATTCTCGCAGGATTTGGTTGGCACGCAGCACACACACACACAAAGCCACACACACACACACACACACAGCGAACTCACAGCGGACAGATAATTATGACTGTGAGTGCCGGAAAGAAGAGCACAGACTGCCGTCGCGAACATCAGTTCAGAAGAATGAAATTGCTAAAATGCTTAGAAAAGTGACAACCACACACACACACACACACATACACATATATATTTATGCTATGTATTTCGGGCAAATGGTGCGGCAAAATGGTCAATGTCAGGATGTGGAACAATCACATCATTTTTATGTGCGATGGAACTTGCAGCCAGGCGAAAGGATTAGGGTTAGAGCCGAGCTAAAGCAGACAGAGCATTAAGCAGCAATTAATTAACCTGAGGCTAAGGATTTAATGTGCTTTCGAAGTTAGCCACTAAATTGGGGGAGCTTAAAGTCAAACGGTGTTTATTAAACTACTCAAATTGCAATAGTAAACATTAATTGAATTTCATAAATTTGCTTAACTATCAATTCAATTTTTCTATTTTCTTTTACATATAATTTCAATCAAACTTGCAAAACCAACACATTGAAATTACTAGATATATGTATGTGTTAAGCTAAGGCCAAAGCCTAATAAAGTGAATAAAATAAAAAAATTAAATATTTTATTGAAATCATTCAATGAATTAATAGAATCTCATAAATTTGCTTTACTCTCAATTCAATTTTTCTATTTTCCTTTATACATAATTTCAATCAAACTATACTATACTTCACTATACTTTTTGACTTTTCAATTTAATATTAATTATAATTTGATGTCGTAAGCTAAATCAAATTACAATACTAAATTTTAAAATATAATTTAAATCATTGATTGAATTCCCAATTTCATATATTTTCATTTCTTTTTGAGCTTTTAGCTTTAATTACTTTATTGCACATTTCAAAGGCAATTTCAATTAACCTAGCTAGAAACATTAACCAAAGACCTAAGTTTATCAAAAATAAGAAAAAACACAGTCAGGCATTGTTGTGTGTGTGTTGTATTGTTTGCTTGGATTAACTTGGATGGGCCATAAAATGATGATGATGATGTGACGTGGCCAGCCTAGGGAATGTGTTTCAACTCAAACTCCCAACTGCCAAATCAGTTTCTGGGCCTTTTCTTTTCTCTTCTCTATTTTGCATTTGCATTTCCTTAACCATAAATTCCACATGCTGTGGCAAGCACAGACGGAACAAGGAACAAGGAACTGCGGTTTATGGGTCGAATGGAGCATTTTTAATTTGCATAAATTTTTATAGCGAAAATTTGTAAACGTGTTCCTCTGGTTGTATTCATTTTCTTTGCTTTTCTTTTCGTCTTGAGAGGCGGAAAAGAATAGAAACGAAATGTGAAATAAAATAAAATGAAATAAAATAGAAATTCCAGAGGCCAACAAAAGGTGTGCGACCGCAGCAACGTCCCCAGCGAGCTAACCTCTTTTACTCCCACTTGCCACTTGCCACTTTCGAGTTGCCACTCGGCGAGTGCTTCGATTTCGTTGCGCCAAGTTTTCTGCGGGTAGAAAGTCGCTTAAGAAAATGGTCTTATTTATGGCTGCTGCTTGAAGTCGAGTATTTTCACTCTATGTGGCGTCTCAGTCTCAGTCGCAGTCGCAGTCGCAGTCACAGACACGCGGCTGAGCAATGGGCGCCCCAAGGCCGCGCCACTGACTCTGGCTGTGGCTGTGGCTGTGGCAAGCATTTTGGGCAAAACATTTTAATATTCAAAAATGTTGTCGACCATTAAAGCAGCTTAGAATGTTGTGTACAAAAGGCAGCAACAATGCAGAAATGCGACGACAAAAGCAGCCGAGGTAAGGGGAACAGTTGGCAATTGGCGCCACTAAATGTGGCAAATGCTTTTGAGCGAAATGCTTCGCTCTCTACCTTGATTCATTTTACCCTTCAACTCTCCCCACCGCCCTCTCTCTCTCTCTTTATTCTCTTCTCCATTTTGTGTGGAGTTTTTCTCGCCGTGCACGTCCGGCGCACCTTCTGCGGCGTAAATTGCTTTTCATTTATTGCTAGGGGGCACCGACTCCTCCCCGTCCTCCTCCTCCCCATCCTCCTCATCCTTCCTGTAAGCTGCTGTCCGGCAAAACGAAGCTGCGAGGTGACGTCAACAGCTGTCATGTCTGAGCCGGGAAACTGTTTCGTCTGTCGCTTCTCGCTTCTCCTCACTCGACGCCGTTTAAAAATATGAAATTTACCACGTCGCCAGCGTCGACACAATGAAAACGTTTTACAAATTGAAACGAATTTCACTCGAGCACCGCAGCAAATGAAGAATATGATTCAGCAGAGATCCACAATTTGTTGCTGGCAGAGGTTGAACACACGCTGCAGTTGCAGCTGCAGCTGCAACTGACTGCTGCAATGCCGCACAGTGGCACAAAATCAGCCGAAAAACGCGCTTGAAGTTGCATGGAAATGCTTTATTGATAAATGCTTAAATGAAGACGCAATCGAAAGTGCCAATGGCAGCTGCAGTTCGCACTTTGAAGTGCTTAGCTTTAATATCGAGACATGAGTCGACAATATGAATAAAGTGAATTGTAAAACTGTACTGAATTTCGTTACATCAAATGGTGTAATATAATTTAAAATCAACTGAGTAAATCAAAAAAAAAGTCATACAAGGTGTAAGTATTAAAAGTAAATATAATAAATAAAAATCAATGCATACAACTAATGTGAGCAGTCGGCTGTAGTTACTAAATTAAACGAAATTGTGAGATGAACAAGTAAAAGAAGTAAGAAAGCAAAGCAACAAAGAGTGCGGTATTATTCTTAAAATATAGCAAATAAATAAACAGCAAAAGTACTAAAGTATAGCGAAGTACTAAAATATATTATTGTACTACGTACAAAAAATACGATTGAGTTCAAATTACAACGAAGCCGATGTCTTATAGTATGTGAGATCTACGTGTTCATACAAACAAACAGACGGACAATCGGGCATGGCTATATCGTCACGAATATTAACGCTGATGAACAATATATATACTTTATTATACCCGCTACCTATAGGGTAGAAGGGTATTATAACTTTGTGCCGGCAGGAAATGTATGTAACAGGTAGAAGGAGGCATCTCCGACCCTATAAAGTATATATATTCTTGATCAGCGTCAACAGTCGAGACGATCTGGCCATGTCCGTCTGTGTGTCTGTGTGTCTGTGTGTCTGTCCGTCTGTCCGTATGAAACACTGGATCTCAGAGACTATAAGAGATAGAGCTATAATTTTTGTTCGCTAGCATTTGTTATGTTTGCACGCAGGTCAAGTTTGTTTCAAATTTTTGCCACGCCCACTTCCGCCCCCGCAAATCAAAAAAATCGAATAACAAACCTAATTTTGAAGCTAGAGTTTTGGTATATGCAATAAATACTATAGTAGTTATGATTCCTGAAAATTTGGTTGCGATCAGATAAAAATTGTGGAAGTTATTAAAGAAATACTTTTGTATGGGCAAAAACGCCTACTTACTAGGGGTCTGAGTTGCTTTGGCCTACAATCTGGTACATTGAATGGTGTAGTATATCGATATACCAAACATACCATTTGGTATATTTTTAGTATTTTTAAGTATTTTCGGTATATTTTAAAAATTATACCGCAATATTTTGCCTTTATTAAAAGTGGGTAGCGGGTATCTCACAGTCGAGCACACTTGACTGTAACTTTCTTACTTGTTAAATGTATGTAATTGGCAGAAGGAACATCTCCGCCCATGGTAGCAGTTATAATAATCATAAGTACGAGTACATAAAAAAAGAAAGAAAAGGGTTTAACTCAATGACTCATTTTGATTATTTCATATATTTAATTCAAGGTACTATTTAAATTTATTTTTTTAAAGTGAATTACTCCAATTCATAAAACCTATTAAACATTTTAAGTAAACACGCAGAGCAGCAGCAATTTTTGGCTGCAATCATTCGTTGCCAGCTTAGTTGGCAACATGTTCGAATGATGCACGCTAAATATGATTGGCAACGAGAGTTTTGAATGCAACGCTTAAGCTGCAACTGCAGTTGCAGTTGCCACACAAAAACACACAAATAAACGCTTGCCACATCCATAGAGTTGCAACCTATTTTACCTGGAGGAATGCCGCCGCAAATGCTTTAACAAAAAAAAAAAAAACAACAAAAACAGAACGAGAGATGCAACAACAACAAGAAGAAAGTCGAGCAGTGGCCCAAAATGAATGCATGCCACGGTCTGCGGCAGCCGTGGCCGTGGCATATGGACGATGGGGCGTATCCGTGTCCATGTCCAAGTTTTTCCCGTTGTTGTTGTTGTTGTTGTTGTTGTTCGTGTTGCGTTGTGTTGTGTTGGCTGTTAGCGATATGCTTTTACTGCTGCTGCAGCCAGCCGAACATTAACCAAAGTGGTCGCGTTCCATTTGCAACTGGCGGGCGTTCTCTTCCCCTCACCTCACCCTCTTACTCGTCTCGTCTGCGCTGCTTTTGATTTTAATGGTTATGCTACTTATCATGTTCTACAACGATTGCAAACTGTAACTGGAGCAAGCAACAGGAGCCAAACACGTGGCAATGTCCATTCAGAGAGAGCGAGAGAGAGCTACGAAACCAGCGAAGCATTTCTTGCAACACTTTTTCACTCGCTTGCAGCACTGTAATGGCAGCGTAATGGAAAAGGTGTGCCCCAACCTCCTTCTCCTCCTCCGAAAATATATAAAAAAAAGCAGCTGCAGCAGCGCAACTGACCCAAATATGTTTCCCACATTTTTTTCGTTTTCGTTTTTTTACTGGCGGCCATTTAATGATTTGTTTGTACAGCTCGAAATCGAATTAAGTAACCGGCAACCCAAAAAAGAAAAAAAAAAAAAAAAAGCGAGAGGCAGACAACTGAAGCTCAAGCTGCGTTCAGGTGGACATTGCACGTATGTAATTTGTCGTCTGTGGCGGAAATTTGCACGGAACTAACACAGAGCAGCAGCAGCATCAACAAAAAATGTTGTAGAAGAAGACACGACTGACCAGGGCAGCTGTGCTCTGCTCTGCTCTGCTCCCTCTCTTTGCCCCTTAAAATGCTGTCTATAAATAAATTAGCATGGCAAACAAGTTGCCAACTCGACGCTGATCTAAGTGTGTATGTGTATGTGTATGTGTGTGTGCGGCGCTTGTTACGGCTAAAAAGCTGTTTCCGCAATGAGTTTGCTTCCTGTCCGCAAGGACATTGCTGCTTTTGCTTTTGCTGCTGCCATTGACAACTCAGCTAAAACTAAATGTGCTCGCTGCACAAAAAAAAAAAAAACAAAAATATATGTATGGAGGCGCGCACGTTGCTTCACATAGAGGGCGTGGCAGCGACAGAGTGAGTGAGCGTGAGAAAGAGAAAAAAAATCTAATTTCCTGTGAACAACATAAAGTAAATGTTTCAAAAGTGACGCCCCTGGGCAAGAGGCAAAGGCGGGCTCAGGGGTCAGAGGGCGCACAAAGACCACATGTGTGCGTGTATGTGTGTGTGTGTGTGTGTGACAACGTTGCCACTGCCATTGGTGGTAACAAATGCGCTGCGCTGCGCTGCCCGCCATTTGCCCATTTTTTGGGGCCAGGCACATTTCAGCCGCCTCTGGCATAAGTTATGAGCCGAGGCCCCAGCCAGAAGGGGCAGGGGAAGGGGGGAAGGAAGGTAGGGACACTATTAGGGGGGCGCAACGCTTGCTCGTCTTCCACATGCTGTAACTGGCATGAAACATGTGACCAAAAGCTGCCGTTGCCGCGACAACTCTCTGACCAGCAGCAGGCCAGGCCAGCACACTGCCGCCCCCTGTCGCCTGCAGATGAAACCACAGACCAGACCAGTGGCTACAACAATACCAACAAAAAAAAAAAATGACAGAAGAAAAATACAAAAGAAAAACATACGAAAATCGCAACAGCCAAGGCAACCAAAAAAAACGGGGAAAAAAAACGAAAAAAGAACGAAGCCTGCTTCAAGTACAACGTAAAAATGCCAAAACAAAAGCGAAAAACGTTTAACAAAAACGAAAACGAAAACGAAAAAAAAGAGAAGAGAAGCAAATTGCACAAATTATTTAAACACGAGGCAATTTCTGGAGTTGTATACGGCCCCGCAACGAGATGCCATTGGCAGTGCACCACTGAGCAGCTCCGGCTTCCATTTCGAGCCCAAAAGACTGCGCCACTGGGTGTCATGTGCCAGCCAAGTGACACCGCAAACGAGGCACCATTAGAGCCATAAAGAGAACTGCAGAGCGCACAGCAGAGAGGACAGCTGGATGGGGAGCTAAAGAGCAGCGACTGCACAATAATCGAAAACTGAACGTGGCAAATTTGGATTATATTGAGTGCTCATATATTGTTAACAATTAATAAAAGTCGATTGAGAAGTCGTCTTTACATTGAAGCAGGACAATAAAAAAAAGGAATTGAAAATAATTGATAAACCAAGCGTTGCTTTTAAAAAGAACACTAAAAAATGTATACAAATTTGTTTCCACTCAAAAATACGAAAAGTATTTTATAACTTAATATAAATTATGTTTTTTGAATTTGTTTATTTTATTAAACTCAAAACAAATTGAAAACTTTGAAGCTTTAACAGAAACCTAAAATTTTAATTTAAATAAATTCTCAAAATGTTGAAAACTTGTTAATAAGACGATGCAATCGAATTAAATGGATAATATAAAAGAAAAATATTCAAAACTATTATTAAATTAAATCGCAATGACTTTACTACGAAATCTTGTATACCTCAATATAATTTTAAGTATGTATTTTTATAAGTTTTTTGTTTTATCAAAATTGACTTGAACATTACAAAAATGAAACCCTTTCCAACTTGAAGAGAAATTTAAATATTGCAATATATGTAACTATATATAATTCTAAAAATTGCAATATAAATAAATGTGGAATGTTAAGCAAAATCATGAAAAATTGTATTACTAAATTAAAAAAACACTAAAAAATTACCTTAGCTTATTAAAAATTTATATTATTATAAATTCTGTACAGAAAATTCTTTCTGTGATCAACTCCGAGAGCACAAAGAACTGAAATTTAATGTGGAATCAAAGCAGTGAAATAATCGAGCACAAAAAAAAAAGCTAAACACATCAACGATCGTTTATTTATGTGGGGAATCACAAAAGAGGGAAGCTGTACCAAAGGACACACAAAAAAAAAAAACAGGCAGGAATGAGTGGTAAGTGGAAGGGGAAAGTAGGTGATGGAGCAGAAGTGGGAATGAAGAGAGTCCCAAGTGGGAAAACGCAAAAGGAAGGAGCGAAAAACCACAAGCTGTGGCAGCAAAAAGGTGTACGCTCTGCTCTCCAAGGACATTAGCACGAGTGTGTGTGTATGTACGTGTTTGTGAGTGTGTGTGGAAATTGGCTAAAACGGATTTACACAAATTTATCAACGTGGCAAAGTCAAAGCCAACGAAGCAAAGCCGCAGCCACGAGCCAAAGCGGAAAGAAAGTGTCAAGTGTGTGAAGCAGACACACACACACACACACACACACGTATGTACATACAAATAGAACGGAAAACGGAAATGAATCATTTCATTAGAGTTGGCAACGCCTACGACATGAGCATGAGACATGAGAACTTTTGCGCGTCTAGGGGTTGGCCCAAGGAAAGCGACTAAAAGAGAGAAGGAAAGGGGCGTGAAAGCGGTAAGGAGGTGAAGCGGAGGCCACCTCGATGAGCGACCCAAGAAATTGCCAAAGCAAAATGTGTTTGACACTTAACGTAGGTCGCCGACGAAACGAACCGAGCGAACGGATGGGGATCATGATAAAGACGAAACGAATCCGCTTGACCGGCATGTGAGACGCCAACAAAGTGGAGAAAGGGGAAAGGGGGAAAGGGAGAAAGGGGAGGGAAACTGAGGGCTCAGGTGATGCACTTAAACACGTGTTTTGAGGCCAGGCAAAAGCCAAAAAGGCGGAAACAGAATTCAACTGAGCTGAGAGTTGAGCTCGAACAATAAACTTTAAGTTGAAAATGTGTTTTTTTTTTTTGCTGCTTTTTTGGCTAGGGCAAAGTTAAACAAAGTTAAGGCTGATGTTGAAGTTAAAAGTGGCAGCAAATGAAAAGTGTCTCTGTGGTAATTTCCTTTCGAATTTGCCAATGATAAATATAACTTACACTACATATATGTAGTTGTCGTCATCGAGTCAAAGCAATTTTAGTATTTCTCAAAGCCAAAAAAAAAAAAAACAATAAAATGCCATTGACATAAATAAAATGTGACCTTGTTTATTAATTGCAATTTCGGTTTGTGATTTATGATTTAAGAGAAAACAAAAAAAAATTGTGATTTCTAAACGAATGCAAAACAAGAGAAAGACACAAGCCTCAAGACTCAATTCGAAATCGAATAACTACCAAATTTAATTATCTATTTTCGGCCATCAAGCCCTTGAGTATTTTAGTTACCTGCTGGGCCTACTATATGTTCAAAATAAATGCTTTCACTTTTGGCCAAATGTCAATTGCACTTTGAAAGCAATTTGTACTCGCTGCTGAACTCTGCCCTCTAGTTACGTTTAAGCTTCCAGCTCTTGGCTAATACGAGCAGCATGTGGTGTAGAAATTCTTTCAATTTGATTGCGATACTGTTGCTAATCAAATGCCTTTTTCTTTCACCCTCTCTTCTTTTTGCTGTACGCTGCGTATGAGTAATATTCAGTTTTATGCGCCTTCGACATAAAACATTTTCTTTTGTGCTTGTCAATCGATTGTTCTCTGTGTGTGTGTGTGTGTGCATGTGTGTGTATTAAATACAATTGAATTCTTGATGCTCAGCGCGATAAGAAGCCAAAACGCTTTTATGTTTATTCATAACACTGGCGACGGCCTTCACACACATACACACACACACAAAATGCAGACAACAACAAACGGCAAAGCGGACGAAAGGCAAAAGCGAAAAAAATGGGGGAAAAAATATACACATATGTATATGCGTATACGTAACATACATATATGGAAGAAAGCAAGTCGGCATCCGTATCCGCATCCGCCAGCTCATCGACATCCGCATGCCTTGACTCACACAATACAGTCGAAGAATGCTTCCAATACTCTCCCAATACTCTGCCTAATACCCAATTCCCAGGCCCCAAAGTAGCAGCTACCCCTTTTAGCCATTGTTGCAAAATGGCTCACACACACACACACGCATGGTAATATACATAAACAGGCATTGGATTAAACATTCGTCGGCTTACTTTGCATATTCTCCTGCCCATATACATTCTATTCTCTTCTCTCTGTGTGATTTGAGTTTGCTTAAAATGAACGCGATGTCGCAAGCACGTGCCAGGTGTTTGTCAATTCGCTAAATCCGTAATGAACGCGTATTCGATATCCCCCTACCCCTTCGTCACCCTCTCAGCCACCACTTCACACCTTGTTGTGCTCGCTTTAATAACGTAACATTGCAACGGCGCCTCTGCATTTGCTGTGTCTTAAAGCGGCGCCTCGCGGGTTAAACAAATATTCCTACGATACCCTACTTTCTGCTTTCAATTGGATCGTTGCAATATAGGTTTTATCTTCAACCGTATTTTTCCCTTCACTTCAAAGTTACTTCGCTTTAATTCACAAATTAATGACAGTCTTCAAAATGTTTACACACATCTTGTATAGCTTAAAGTTTTCTAAGAATCATCGGGATTTGAATGTAGAAGCGCCATCTATGTGTCAGGTCTATTGACCGGTTATTTCTATCTTTGAATTTCAAATCTTTTTTTTAGGATATCTTCAATTACATTTATGTAATTACGATTCTTTTGTCTTTTACAAACTCTATGTGAATTCAATGTTTTCAGTTTAAAAACTTTGCAAAATATTTTCGATATTTTTGAGATATTTAACGTTGAGAGTGCAACTGAATTGAAAAATAAAGCGAGCTGGTTGTGAACTGGAATTTCAATGCAGTTTTATTAATTATTTGAATTTTAGGTCTTTATTTAAACTACCTTCAATACTATAATTTAGATTATAAGCAATTTGGTAAAAATAAAAATTTTCTTTTATATTTGAATAGATTTGATTAAGATATTTTTGTATTTAATTTAAAATGTAATTTTTCGATTGAAAAAATTTTTGCAATTAACTTTGAATTAACTTTGATTGCTAAGACAACACAAAATTTATATATATGTATATTGGCATATTTTCTCACATTTAAGCGGTATCTTCTCGCCATGCATTAAAGTCTGGCCAACGGTGTGTTTGTCATTTAATGAATCATGCATGCCACAAACGCTTTTACGAGTAGAGTGTGTGCCAAAGGGATAATGGGCCTGGCATTCAGGCAGTCGCAGGCTCACAGGCTGGCAAAAGGAGGCTGAGGACACGAAGAAGGTGCGTCCTTGCTCCTGCTGCTGCTGCTGTGGCTCGTGTGCTCGATTCAGAAAGGTAAATGCAAGTACAGTTACTTAATCCATGCAACCAAACAAACATCTTTCAATATAAATTTCAACGGCTTGTCAAGCTGTTTCCTGCAGCATTCCAACGTTGCAAGTTCTGTTGCCTCTCCATCTCCATCTCCATCTCCATCTGTTTGCCTCTCTCTCTCTCTCTCTCTCTCTCTTTCATGATTCTGTCTCTCACTCTGACTCAATCTCACACTCGCATCGCATCACATATTCGTGCCTTTTCCAGTCGATCCGTCGTTCTGCCCCAGAGGCTTACTAAGGCAGCGCTGTCTCGTCGTCTCGTGCCTCATTCGACGGCATTTCTATTACATTACTGATTGTTTTCGTATGTGTATCTGTCTGTCTGTCCTTCTGTCCATCCGTCTATCCGTCTGCCATAGCGTCTGTCTATCTTTCAGTCACTCCATCTGTCTGTCTGCCAGTTTGTCCTGTCGTTGGCTTTCAGTCGTATTTCTGCAATATTTTGTTTGCTATTGCTACGGCTGCTTCTATCATCAATCCATGCCCTCATCTGTGTGTATGTGAGAGTGTATGTGTGTGCGAGTGTGTGTATGTGTGTGTGTTATTCCAACTGTCGTTTACCATTCATTCTGGATAAATACAAAATGAAGATGATCCTTTGGGAGCTTTAGTTATTCAATTTCAAATGTAGTAAATTTAATCTAGCAAACAACTGTGTGTGTCTCCAGCTGTCTCGCTCTCTTTCTGTCTATCTATCTCCGTCTCTCTCTCTCTCTCTATCTACCGCTATGAAAGCCAAGACATCGAGCGTCTCTCTGGCGTTATCGCAGTAGCTCTTCTGTTTGGCCGAAGCTCATATAAAATACCCTTCAACTTTCAAACGAGCCAACTATTTACTATTTTTGTTGTTATTTGCTGACTTTATTCACCTCCCCCCCGACTTCACCCTTTACTCCTCTCCTCATCCTCTTCGCAGCGTCTGCTGCTGCTGTTGCATTTCTAATTTCTTCTTTTGCAAAATCCCAGCTCGACGTCGTCGAAATCTATCTATTTTCTTGTGTCTCATGCACATGTCCTGCTGACAGGCTCAGTCACACAAGCGGACAGTTGGCATTTTTATGTGACTGTATGAGTGTGTGACTCCCTTCCTCCTCTCCGCCTCTTTACCACTGCATTTCCAAATGCGTTTCGCCGCCTTTGGCGCTGTCCTGTTTGCTCAATGCTTGCCAGCTTCAGCAGCAGTCCTTGCCAGGCCAGGACAAACATGCAAAAAGTGTGGGCAGGAAGCAGTTGCTAGAGCAAGCTCTGTAGTTGAAACTGAAGTGCAATCGCGTCAGAACACAGAACATCGAGCGAGAGAGAGAGAGAGAGAGAAAAGACCCATTCGTGGACGTTTGTTTGCTCATCTTGTTTGCCTACTGCTGCCTATTTATCTTTGGCCAAGCTCGTCGACGAGCTCGTCGCTGCCACGTCCTGCTTCACGTCCTCGCCATCACTTTGTTATTGCTGCATTATCTTTCAAATGGCATATTTATAGGATTTCACTTTAGGCCTCTTCTATCGTTCTCCCGCTCTCTCTCTCTCTCTCTCTCTCTGTCAACTCTCTCGAGATCAATGTGAACACATTCGCATTGCGTTTGGGAAACAGAGGCAGAGACGGAGACGGAGACAGGCGCATGGTTTATTGGCAGTGGCTCAGAGCGCTTGATGCGCATTTCCTCAATCAGCTTCACTTGCAGCTTCAACTACAGTTGCTCTGACTATGACTTCGATTGCAGCTACAGTTCTCTGGCTCTGGCTCTGTCTCTGGCTCTGGATGTGGCAATGTCCGCCATGACAACTGTAAGCGTCATGCTCGCACAGTCAACGCAGTCAGGTGTAGTCAGCGGTGGACACGAGTTTTGCCAGCAGCACTTGTCCGGAGTCAACAGGAGCAGCCATCAGTGCGAGTGCGCTTGGCAACTCGAATTCGAGGTATCAATATGAGAACTAGATTTGCGAATTTTGCAAACATAGTGTGGTGACATCGCTTAGTTCTAGCTATTTGCATTTGAAATGAGCTCCAAAGCTATCAATTACATTAATTTGTAGCCCAAGTTAACTGCTCACGCATAACTGCCTTAGGAAGTGAGCAGAAACAAAGAAAGAATGAAATGGCAATAAAATAGAAGACTAGTCTTGAATTGTTCAGCTGCATTACAAATTTTAAGTAATGCTTAAGCTATATCTACAATCAGAGCAGAAAATAGTAAAGAAGTTTTTCATACGTTACATTTAAATTCCATTGTAATTATCTGCTTAAGACAATGAAACTTTAATTTTAAAAGTATTTGAGAAAGTCTTTGAAATAATTTAGACAATGAAACTTTAATTGTAAAAGTGTTTGAGAAAGTCTTTGAAATAATTTTAAAGAAATCTGTATTGAACTTTTTTTAAGGGTTTCAAACAATTGCATTATTATTATTAAAGAACTGAATTTAAATAAGTATAATTGCTAAAAAATTTTATTTAAAAAAAAATTATTCAAAATAAGCTATCGAAAGTATCGAAGTTTGTTGCATTTTTATTTACCATTTTAAATGTCAACAACTATCCAGCCATGTTTAATATGCACACATTTCATTCAGATAGCCACTAACTAAATTATAAATGCTTGTAACTAAATAAATTGATAAAAAAAAACCTCTTCGCTCAATTAGAATTTAGTTGGCATTGATTTTGATATCGTTTTCCGCTCAAATTGCATTGGCTTAGCTCCACTATGCGGTACTTTAACATGACAGTTACTGTTGTTGATGTTGTTGGTGTTTGACTTTGCTGCTGTCTCAACATATTTGTACTTAACCATTTCGTACATAGTAAATTCATTTTCTCAATTGGCACTCGTCCATTTCGATGTAGTTGTCCTTATCGTTGTCATCGCTGCGCAGCGCTGCGCTGTGCCATATTTTATTTGTGTTTATTTATTTGTTTGTCCTCTCGGTACTCGCATGTGTAAATATTTCATTTTCTTTTCATTTTTATTATATTTGCCCGACTGACCAGCTCGCTCTCTTTCTCTCTGGCAATCGTCATTTCCATTTCCATTTTCATTCGCATTGGTTTACTGTTCTGGCTTTTCGAAATGTTCTCCACATGTCCTTCTGCTTATTGATACGAAATTCGTTTGACTTATGCGCCACATACGAAATCAATTCGAATGAGTGTCCAATTCATCCAGCGACTGCTCGACTACTCGACTACTCGACTGCTCGACTGGCTCGACTCTTTGGCAGCCTTTTTATGACAGCACAGCACAAAAATCAAAGCGCCGTGGTGCACGTGGCGTATGAGTAATGCGGCATTGGCGAATTCAAAACACAAACGTCGCAACTCCATTTCGAGTGTTCACTCGGTCTCTATTCGCTGTCGTCAAACAAGCACTCTCTCTTTCTCTCTCTGTTTTTCACTCTCTTTCTCTCTTTTGGTCAGTCTCATGTCCATGTCACTTTATGCATTCAATCAGCTAACAGCGCAGAAAGTTTTACTTCCCCCAGAGTTGGCATTACAAATGCGAGCGAAGCGAAAGCTTGAAGCTCGCAAAAATTTCATTAATTTTCATTTATACGATAATGGGAAATTCAATTTCCCATGCATAGCGTCTCTCACTCTCTCTCTCTCTCTCACTCTCTCCCGCTCTCTACGAGAAAGGGGTAATGGAAATGACAATGGCTTGTGGAAATGCTAATGGCAATACGCACACACACACACACTCGCTGAGAGTGTCATTGCGGCGTCTGTGTCAGTTATCGTTTTTTGTTTTCGATTACTTAGCGATATCGCATGAACACTTCTCCCCTCCCCCCTCCTCGCACAGAGTCGAGTTACTCAAACACACTCACAAAACCACTCAACTATTCTAATAGTTATTCACAGTGTAGCAAAGTCAATAAAACCATTTGAGAAATGTTTGACAGCTTGGTAAGCATTTCACAATGCCAAATAGCTCCAAGGAATTGCCCCATAAAAGGGATCAGTCGAGTAGCAAAGTAATAATATATGTTGGATACAGACAAAGAGAGAGGATAGAGAGAGAGACTGAAAGACCGCAGAATGTGAATGCGTTCAAAGCATTAAAGCTGCATTTCAATGCTCTAAATATAATGCACGAAATATAGTGAACAACTTTTACGGGCAGATTGTAAGGCAATTAGATTGGGATGTATAGAAGAATTATTGACGCTTTTAACTGTTGTTTTAATTTAGGATAGAAGGCAGAGCGTTCAATAATATATTAAGAATTCAGAAATATAATTCTGTTTTTTTTTTTAGATTAAGATATATTAAGAATATATTACCATAACAACACATTATGTGGACACTAAAACCTTAGACTACTATCTTGACGACGCTATAGAAATATATAGAAATATATATATATATATATATATAATTTAGAATAACATTTTGTGTTTCTGATTGAAAAATATATGTAAAAAATAGTATTAGCATATTAATAAATAAATGAATAATCAAAAGGTCAAAGAATTTACTTTATTTGATTTTACAGATAACTCTTTAAAATAAATAAAACAAGAAGTTGAACCCTTTCAATACAAAATATATCGACCGTAATAGAATGTTTGTAAAGTAAGAACAACTTTTTCTTGACTAAGGAAATTACATACATTATTTGCTGAGCAAACTCTTTGTCTAAGCAAAGTAAATCATCTGCTAGTCCAAGTGCGTTTTTGGCCCCACTGTGCGAGCAGTGTGCACTCATTCATATTTCTGGCAGCGCTTTTACATGCATGAATGGCACAACGCAATGAAACACCTTTTTAATTTAATGTTTAGTTTCTATTATCGCAACGAGCATTGAATTTATTAGCTTCGCCGCTTTCTCGACTTTTATGCTCCTCCAGTGTCCTGCGTGCTGCGTTCTTCGTTCTGGGTCCTGCTGCGAGCCACGTCGTCGAATCTGAAATCTCAACGGCCAAACAGCTTCAGACATTCGTTTTGCGCAATGAAATTATCTATCCGAGATATATGTACATACATATGTATATACAGACATACATATATAGTATATACTATATAAATTAGAGTGTGCGAAGGATAAAGCATTAGCTTTGGGCACGGATTGGATTGGAACAGATCGTCGTCTGATGATGGTCAGTAAATGCAGCCTCAAAGGGATGGGGATGGGGATGGGAATGGGGATGGGGAGAGGGCGCCAACAGCGGCTGGTATCGAGTGAAACCATGAATTATTTATTTGTGTGGACATGAATTATTGTTATGAAGTTTATTGCAAACAAATTGCGTCCTGGGACTGTGGAAATCAATAGCAAATAAATAAAAGCGCAAACAGTTTTTGTGGCTTTCACTGAAACAACAACAGAAACGTGGAGCTCGCGATATGCCAGCCAAGATACGGGGCCAGCACATGGTCAGAAAAGAGCCCGCGAGGGTCCGAAAAGAGCGAGCGAGCGAGAGAGAGAGAGAGAGAGAGAGAGAGAGAAGGGAGGATGAAGGGATGCGAGAGGCATAGGGGTCGCAAGATTCGCTGAGTTATATTCGCATGTTCCAGCCAAAGCTGGCAGACAACAAAGCGTAGAGTGGGCTCCCTCTCTTTCGCTCTCTCTCCCTCTTTCTCTATCTCTCTTGCTGTGTGTGTGTAAAGCCATCAACAACATGCACAGGATATGGGGTAACGCTGCGGGCGATTCATGAAATTTAATGAAGCAGGCAAGCTGAATGGTTTGACTGAAAGCTGCGATGCGGAGGAGAGCAGAGCAGAGCAGAGCCGAGGAATGGAGTGGGAGCATGGCTTCTGGCTGGAATGGCTCCTCGATTGGGTTTGCTGACTGAGATCTGCATGGTTGGCTGGTGGCTCGGCAAAACAGTTGAAGCGGCAGTTGTTGTGGCAGTGGCAATGCCAGTTTGCCCTGTGTGTGTGGCTGTCTGTGGCATTGCCCAAAACGGATGTGGGTTATGTATTTGAAGTTGCTTTTTAATTAAAATAAATATTTAATTGAAATTATAATTAGGAATTAGTTGCGGGCAATAAGTCAAAAGCACAGAGAAGACGACTCCGCACTCACACACACCAATACACATACACATACACATACACATACATAAAATAACATACATATGTTGACATGTGTTGTCCAGTCAGCCGTGTGTGTCTTGTTGTTGCCTGCGATTATAAAAGATAAACCTGGTGAGGCAAAGCAACACAACGCAACACAACACAACGCAACGCATCGCTGAGCAGCCGCCCAAAAGTGGGTGCGGCTGCTATTCGATTTCAATAACATTTAGTGGCAATTCCTTTGCTTGCCGCACTTAACGACAGGCGACTAATGTGGCTGGCTATTAAAGCAAGCAACTCCACTTTTGATTATATAACAAGTAAGAAGGCTGCAGTCGAGTTTGCTCGACTGTGAATTACTCGCTACATGTGTTTAATGAAAATAAAGTAGTACTAAAATATACGAAAAGCTATAATTGGTGTATCAATACACTTTTACCTTCAAAATATATCAAATCGTTACACTAAAAAATATACTAAAGTCTATATTTGGTATATCAATATACTGTAATATTTCGAAAACCCATAGATTACAAAGTATGCCATATTTTACATATAAAATATACCATATCAATATACTAAAAATATACTGAAGTCTATATTTGGTATATCAATATTCTGTAATATTTCATAAACCCATAGATTACAAAGTATGCCATATTTTACATTTAAAATATACCATATCAATATACTAAAAATATACTAAAGTCTATATGTGGTATATCAATCTAGTGTAATATTTTAGAAAAGCATAAAGTACAAATATGCCATATTTTTTTATTTAAAATATACCAAAAAAATACCATAAATATATATCAAATCGATACACTAAAAATATACTGAAGTCTATATTTGATATATCAATATACTGTAATATTTCAAAAACCCATAGATTACAAAGTATGCCATATTTTACATTTAAAATATACCATATCAATACACTAAAAATATACTAAAGTCTATATTTGGTATATCAATATAGTGTAATATTTTAGAAAAGCATGAAGTACAAAGTATGCCATATTTTTTTATTTAATATATACCAAAAAAATATTTTGAAAAATGCAGAAACAAACCAAAGGCTATGCTTGGTATATCAATATACTAATACATTTAAAACATACCCTAAAGTACAACAAATGCCAAATTTACAAGAATTTTAAAGAGTGTTGTTATGATTTAATGTACCAAATAATATAATACCCTTTTACCGAGTGGGTAGCGGGTATAAAAACACGCATTCGAATTTACATTCACATTTATACGCACATCAAATGCCGAATAAAAAAGAAATGCTGGCGCATTAAATAAATGAATAAAGACTTCGCTCTCTTTCTCGATTACCATAAATTCGCATAAATATTTTTGCAACTTAAATTCGAGGCGAGCTCATTTTGTATTTCGAAATTCACGTTTTTCTTGAATTTCGTTCGCAACAATTTCACAATAAAACGCATAGCATACTTATTGGGGAGGGAATCTGTTGTATTCCTTCATTTAATTGCATTTGCTATCGACACGGTGTTTTAATAATTGTTGCAAATTGTTAGCACTTACCTCGAAGCGACGTCGTCGTCGTCGTCGTTAAGAAACGCAACTCCGAGCGAGCTTAGCTGCAACGAGAAGAAATGCATTTAAATCAATTATAGAATTCATTTTCATTCAGTTGTTTATTCTAAGATGAATGCGAATTGTGTACAACAATAGTGAATGCGAGAGTGAGAAAATTCGAGACGAGGCAAGGTGGAAAGCAAAGGTGGAAAATGCTAAGTGGCTTTGCCGTCGAGCTGCTCGTATTGCATGTAAAGCACAAGGATAACGAGACAGGATAACTCTGATGAATGCCACTGCAGCTCGCAATTCCTGAGTGAGTCTGGGTGTGGCTCACTGAGTGTTCTTGTGGGCGTGGCAATGGCAATGGCAAACTGCAAACTGCAAAAGCAATTGCAACTGCATTTTAATGTATTTTCATTGCAGCTGCTGAGGTGAAGCAGACGGCGAAAACGAAAAACGAAAAAAGGAAAAGACGAAGAAAACAGCAACAACGCGAGGACAACGCCAAAGTCTGTGCAACGTCTGCGGCTCATGGGAAAATCGAAAGTGGGCGGGGGCTGGAGCGGGGGAAGCATCCAATCATGGGCGTGGCAGCTCAGCTTCGACGTAAGAATTCCATTTTGGCAATGGCACAAAATAACACGAAGAAATCGCGCAATGAATTTCGAACAAATTTCACGAGGACTGAGGGCAGAGTTTGATCGGCAAGTCGATGGCTCGATGGCAATTGCAAATGAGTGGCGTGGGGCGGGGGAGGAAGCGAGACAGCAAGACAGAGTCTGCCTCTTGGGAAATGCGATTAATGGGTTTTTCTTTTTTTGTGCGCACATTCGACATTGCAGATTATTGCATTCATTAATGCGCGACATACGCAGCGGAGTATTAACCACAATAATTACACGATGATTATACAAACTTAAAACTAATTATAATTGCATTCACCGTTATTGCTTTATATAGTTTTATACTCTTGAACTCATCTTCTGTGAATTTAGAAATATTTTTATTGCCACTGGCTGCTTATCTCATGTAATTTTAAAGTTTTCGCTTTTAGTCGCATAAAAACTACAATTAAATTGAATAAATTTAATTTAAATAATTTTCTCAATGTTTAGCAAAATCTTATTTGACTTTGAAGGATAATTATTTAAATTTGAAATGAATGCATGCGCAATTGTCTGACAAAATCTTCTTACATCAAAGGTACTTAAATTCGCAGTTGTACAAAACAATTATTGAATACACATGTTTTAGAAGATAAATTGTAAAAGGATATACATATATAAATAAATTGCTATTTTATATTTTCATTTTAGCATCTTAAACTTCATATAAAATATTGTTATTGTTTAATAATTAATAGGCAATTACATACAATTTTAATTGCTAATAATTTTCAAAAGCATAAATTTATTTGTATATGAACTTTTCTTTAAAAATAAATCACTTATTTGTATTTATAGATTTGTTTTATTATATATTTTTCATTTACTAAAATGTATTAAATTCTTAAAGGGAACGATATTTATTATTATTTAAATTTTATATGTGAAACCTAATTGTTTTTAGCATTACTCAAGAGCAAAGCTATAGACAAAATGAGATTTAAATTTCGTACATCAGAAATAAGGTCTTTGTCATCTTATAAACTTATTTATTCACTCGTCAATGCTGCTTTTATTTATTTATTTTTATTTTTTTTTGTGTGTTGGGGTTGAGTAAATCAGATAGTTGCATTAAATGCAACCAGCACATCCTGCTGCTATTATTGTCCTTGCCAATCGGATACTCATGGGAGCAGCAGCAACGGAGCAACAGACCAACAGAAACAAGAAGCTGACGACAGAAGACAGGCACCAGAAGACAGGAGATGGAAGATAGAAGATGGGCGGAAGGGGATAGAGACAGGATACAGGAGACAGGAGACAGGAAATGGAAGACAGACGCGGCCGTGAGCTTAGATAAATCGTTGGTAAATTTTATTTAATCTAATAAAAAATTGATGGCTTTAGAGTGCGGCACATATTGAGGCTGCCGGCTGCTGGCTGGCAAATAAATACCAACAGGCAGCTCCTGGTATGTCCTTGCATGTCCTAGCATGTCGTGACGTG